>NC_080576.1:53994235-54642630 GCF_029962835.1 Magnolia sinica
TCCAGAGTCAGCTTGACCCGAGACTTGTATCCTTGTGACTGTGCCGTCGCCGTGGTTCCGATGCCGCATCTCGAGCGCCGATGCTATACCTAGGCCAGGAGATGTGTGCCCGTGTTCAGTTTGAGGAAAAATGCCACGCATTACAAATCCCAAGAGAATATATCCCATCAATTTTCAAGTACACACCCCATCACTCCCATCATTTACACCCATCGCCAAGTACAATACCCATCCCTAAAGTCAACTATGTCAAGTACATCCATCACCTTTCACCCATCCCTCACCCATCACACCCATCTCTTACAACACCTCTCTCTCTCATCTCTCTCTCATTTTCTCCCAAGCTCCATGAGAGCAACCCACCGTCCAAGCTATTTCCATGAGAGAGAGATAGTGTGGCCCATCTTCCTACCATCCAATCCCACCCTTCAAGCTTTATCCTGACTAATGAAATGCATTTCATGGGGCTCTAGGATGCTTTGGTGGAAGAAGGAAGAGGAGATCAAATGTGGGTGAATCTTCATTATTTGTGGTGTGTATTAGGTCGTGGGACATAGCCCATTGTGATGTATTTTAGGCCCATGTGAGTGGCCCATTGTAATGTATATGTGACCCATGTGTGAGGCCCATTGTGATGAGTATTAGGCTCATGTCACATGGCCCATTATGATGAATTTTTGGCCCATATGATGTGGCCCATGGTGATGTATTCAAGGCCCATGCGATGCGGCCCATCTTGATGTATTTGTGGCCCATCCATTATGGCCCACCTTGATGCAATTGTGGCCCATGTGATGAGGCCCATTGTGGTGTGTATTAGGTCGTGGGACGTGGCCCATTGTGATGTATTTTTGTCCCATTTGGTAAAGCCCATTGTGATGTATTTTCAGCCATATGGTAAGGCCCATTGTGATATATTTTTGGCCTATTTGGTAAGGCCCAATGAGATGTATTTTTCGGCCCATATATTGTGGCCCAATTGACATATATGGGGCCTATGTATTGTGACCTAGTGTGATGTACATGAGGTCCATGAGCGAGGACCAATGTGATGCATATGTAGCCCGTAAGTGAGGCCCATCATGATGTGTATTAGGCCCTTGAAAGAGGCCCATGGTGATGTGTATTGGGCCATTGTGTGAGGCCATGAGCCCACTATATATTTGGCTCTATGTGGATCGCCCCTTGGGAGCAATGTTGGTTAAATGTCCACATTGATGGGCAATGATGGTTAAATGTCCACATGGTGGCCTTCCCTTAGGCCCTTTGTTAGGCCGATTGATTATTGAGCCCGATTGTCAAGGCTGATTATCGGTACTGATTATGAGTATGTGACAGTATAGCATTATGATACATGCCCATACGTATCATTTGCATATTTATTATGAAATGTCGCTGACCATTGCATATGTCATTAGGCAAGTTGTTATGAGACTCCCTGATAGGCAGAGATTATCTCACATGAGCACACGGTATGCCCATGATTGATGCATGACTAGATTGTATGACTCATGCATCTTACAATATATGTTGTGATTACTGTATGCCTAGTGACATCAGGGTCGTAGCCTCCATAAGCATGTCGTGGATGGCCAGATGGGACACTAAAAATCTTTTACTAGCATCGGGGTGTTATAGATCTCCATGGGTAAAAATTTTTAAACCTTCGAGGCCAGAAGACACCCTAACATCGAGACCGAGTGGATACATGAGCGCCCGAGTGCCGAATACCAGTAAGCGCATCTCTCATTGTGTCGTGTCGATTAGGAGGGGGTGTGGCCTTACCTGCCCGAGAGTAGGGGGCATAGTTGGTTGAGTTTGACCAGCTCGTAAATGGGTCCGCTATTAAAGTGCTGGGTAGATATTGGCTGACTATTAGCTAGGTAGATAGTGAGGTCTCTTCCACTTGCATGGTTGCACGTCTAGTGGGCGGCGATTGCATGTAGAGTGTACTAGACCCCGGTGATGATCCCAGAGATGTATAGTACTGATATGTTGACTTATTGAGTAGGAGTTGTATACTCAACATCTTACTCATTCATTCATTCATTCACTATCTACTCGGGCTGGTGGTGTGCAACTAATTTGATATATGTACCTTCGTAATGGTCAGAATTTTAGTTAGGCGCACGACTAACATGAGGTCAAGAGTTTACCACATTGAGTCTATCTATCCAAATTTAGGTATGGGACTGGTTTGGATAGATGTCCCTTGTGGTGAACCCCGTAGCCTACGATACTACATATTATCAACCCGATTTCACACTCCAGCATGGTCATTCCATTCGCACCACATATGACATTTTGGGTTACTATGTTTCTGCATTTATATGGCTTAGATATGGTTGACGGTATTCATGAACTCATTAGGAATTATATATTGCATTGTATCCTTAGCATCTGATATTTGGCTCTTTACGACTCCTCATTTGCATAGCTAATTTGTATTGCATACTCTGATATTGTATGACTCATGGACTTGCCAGTATTTCTAATATTGTATGATTATTTCATTATATTGAATACTTGACACTTACCTTGTGCACACACTTACACCACCCTCTAAGTTTTCTTAAAGCTTATGCACGATAGATGTGTGCAGGTGATGTTAGGTTGCAACAACATTAGGCTTGGAGTGTGCATCGGTCTTCTGGAGCTTTGATTTTTGATATACGTATTTCCCTTTTAGTATTGTATTCAACTGTTTATATTATTGGATATGTGATGATGATGTTGCCTTTGTGATTTGGGTAAACTTGTGGTTATGCTTCTTATAAGACAAATGTATGTTGGAAAATCCTCCTTGTAGGATCCCAGGATCGAAATCTGGCGTATGCGCGCTGGGAGCCGAGAATGGGGTACTATGGAGGCTGTCGGCACCAGATTCAACGATCAGGAATTTTGTAAGCCCATTTTTCGAGTTTGGGGCATGACAGGGGGTGTGTTTAGTCATAAATATTACATATTTAGACTTCCAATTAGCATCATATTAGCAGAATAAGTGTTAGAAAATCATTAGAATAAGATCAAAATCAATACATCCATCCATTGTATGTTTTTCGTGTTCTGTGTCCTAATTAAGTGATTTTATGTTGCAGATTGAGCAATGGATGATGGAAGAATAGCTGTAAGAAGAGTTGATAGTTCAGATCATCCGATTATAAAGTCGAGACATAAGGAAATGAGTCAAATGGTCAAATTGCGAGTATCAGAGATCAGGGAGTCATATGGCGTGCTACGTGCGAAACCACGTGATGAGACAAACTTTGCACGACTCAAATAATGTATTAAAGATGATGGAGGGTCCGGATTGGTGAAAGGTACGAAGAACCAAAGCTGTGGAGAGGTGTACATGCGAAATTTGACAAATTTCCAAATCTATCAATTCTACATGAAGAAAAAAATGGATTGGATTTCAAGTCAATTTTGGCCATTTCATATTAAGCATGTGGGGCCCAATTTGGTTGATCAGAACTGCCCATATTGAAGGGAATGATAATAAGAGGTATAATATGAAGTTTAAAGAAATTTAGAGTTTCTGACAGGTTGGAAGATCAAGAAAATTACATACAGTTTTGATTAAAGTCTGGGATCGGTGGACATTGTTTGGACAGGCCAACAGTCCATGTGGGTAAAGACGATGCTAGGAATCCAATAAAAGGATCAAATCTTGGGAACTATATCATGTGGGGCCTATGCACATGTTGTGCGACTTTCCAAAGGTAGGATGGTTGGTGCGTGAAATACACAACTACATACAAGGCAGTTCCGTGGGGGAAGTTTTAAAGGTGGACATCTTCCACTGTGGTTGGCCCACTAGGTTTTGGATCCTCCTCATTTTTGGGGTCCAACGGGTAAAATGATCTGGGGTATCGGATGGATGGCATGGATATTACATTACATCAAGGTGTGCCCACACTTGCTCTTGTATGACCAAAGCATGTGAAGGAAAATTGTTACGTAAACGGAAATCAATCCTATTCTTTAGGAGATCCTCCAGCAGCCTATAAAGAGAATAGGGCACGACCATTGAAGTGAGGGCTCTCAAGTTTCATGGTTTTAGAAATTATTTTTTTACAAGTTTTTTTTTAGATCTTTATGAATTATTATTTTTATATACTTTTGGGAAAAGAATGACACGTAAAATTCAGATTTGCTTCAAATTTTTTTGAGTATTTTAATTTGTTTCAATTTAAGTTCTAATGATGTTGAATACTTTCTACTTACTTTTTATTTCCAATTTAATTATGTTTTTCTAATTCCCTCTAGCCTAAGATACAAGGGAAGCACATGGGGTTAATGATCCTTTAGTTATGATGATTGACTGTTTTAAATGATGAGATGAATGATGTATGCATGTTATCAATTATCTAGGTTTAGGTTTTTGATCCATCATGTGAGATCCATATGGTGGATGCTTAGGCTTAACTTAGATTAATAAGATTTCTTAGATGAGAGATATTCTTGACCTGCTATATTATTTGATTCATTATCTCATGGATATTGAATGCTTACAATCAATGGCGCTTGGGGGTATATTTTAATGGTGCTAATCCATGATTCTCTAATCACTTATGTCATTTACTCAAATAATTGAACTGTTTTATTTTTCGATTAGGCTGACCATAGTGTTCGGATCCTAATTGTGTTATCAAAGTCATCATGATTAATGAATTATTAATATATGTGTGGAACTTTGAAGCTTGGGTGTTTTTTTTTTAAATTTAATTGAATTCCATTTTAAAGTCATACTCTTAAAATCATTGCATCCATTTAGTTAGAATTTTTATAGATCTATTTCCATTACTTAGTTTTGCATTTGATTTTCCATTCTCTTAATCCATCTCCCTATGGGATTGATCCTGTGCTCACATGATACTACTTGTGAACTCTACACTTGGAGAAATGCAACACAACTATATGGATATGTGTGGAGAAATATCTTTAACTCACACATAGAGTTTGGTTGAAACTTGACGGTCGGAAAGTCGTAACTTCGCAAAAGAGCAGAGAGCCAATTAACTTAAATTTTAGGTTTCTGCCTAGGGCATTTACACATCCCATGCACCTCGCCTTCAGTCCAAGTTGAGCGATTCTAGAAGCTATCCCGACTCAACATACGCGATGGACGTCAAGTCCGGTGAGATGGTCGTTATTCTATAGTTTCGAGTCTTGCATGCCACTAAGGTGCAATTTATATCTAATTCGGTGAATCTGGGCATTTTTAAGATGGATTGGGCAGCAAGATTTCTCATGCATGATGATTGGGGTTTGGATTAGCCAAATTTATAGTGTGTCCTATTTTTAATTAGTGGAAATGGTAATTCGTCTCTAATCACCCTAATCAGGGACCATAATTCAACTATAATCAAAGCTATCCAAATTACTAAAAAATACCAAAAAATAGAAAATATTAATTCAATTAAATAAGATGATTTCTAGTATGATTATAAACAATTCCTAAGAAGACATCAAATACAAAAAGTCTAAGATGAAAAAGATATGCGTGGTTCATCGGCAACGTGTAGTTGCAGAAATTTTCAGTCTCAAAAGGTCTATTTCATATAATAATTTTGACACTTTTAATTATTATATTATTTTTATTATTTTTATATTATTTCGTTATCAAGTCTACTTTATCTCTACCAAAATTTAATACATTTTTTTTTATAGAAAAATTCTAAAAATTCTGGGAGTACCAGATGCTTGAAACTAATGATTTTGGTACAGTTTCCAAAAATTCCTAAACTTATCCTCCTTTAGGTTATGTTTTTATTTTTTATTTATTTTTCTATGAAACTTTAATTTATTTTCTATGAAACTAGACTCATTAAGCTTCAATCTGGTTTTTGAATCACCTCAGTTGGAGTTGTAAAAAAATAGATATGACTTTTTGAAGTCAGTACACTGAAACTGTCAAAATCTGAACGTGGAGAATATTGATGAACAGAGTTACTCGGTTGAATTGAGTCCCACTTAGTGAAACCGAACCCTACTATCCAGATTTGCTTGGTTGCTCGAGGTTTACTTGGTGCAACTAAGCAAGGCTACCTCGGTTGCCCCAGTTTACTCGGTGCAACCAAACTTTACTATCCTTATTCTTTAAAATTCTCAAAATTCACTCAATCATTGGTTTTGGTGGATCAAAGGTCACTCCTTTTAGTCCCAAACATGTGCGAATACATACACAAATATGAACTCAAGTTAATAATTCAAAGGTAACGCCCAAGGACATCCAATTTCCAAGTTAGTGAAAATCTAGGACGTTACAAATAACATCGACCCAATGTAGATGACAACATTGACCCAATGTGGATGACAACCTCGACCCTCAGTAGATGTCAGCCTCGACCCTTAGTCGATTTCAACCTCAACCTCGACCCTTAGTGGATGACAAACTCGACCCTTAGTGGATGACAACCTCGACCCAATGTCGATTACAACCTCGACCCAATGTCGATTACAACCTTGACCTTACCCCTTAATCGATTATGACCTCGACCTCGACCCTTAGTAGATGACAACCTCGAACCTTGGTGGATGTCAACATCAACCCTCAATGGATGACAACCTTGACCCTTAGTGGATGATAACCACGACCCTTATTATACCACTATCAACCCCTTCCATTAGTGCATGACCACCTTCTACCCTTATTGGATAATAATCTCGACCTTTATTGGAATGCAGGTCAAAACCAACCAAGAAGAACCATCTTGCTTGGACTATGAGAAGGCTACAGTCTATCCAAAGGGTTCCATTAAGTTCTTGAAGGATTACATGTTAGAAGATTTTGACAACAATCCTAATAGAAAAGAGATGTTTAAGAACAATTGTTTTGGACATCTACTCGATTTTTCAGTATTTAGGTGGATGGCCCATGGTTAAGTCATGTACTGTCTAATGCAGAGGCATATTGGTGACCAGACTTTCGACGTTCATGACACCATAATGAAATTGACTGAGCTTGACTTTGCCCTAATTATGAGTCTTAGGTTTGGACCTGTTAAGTTAAATGAGGATGGAGAGGATAAAACAATAAAGGAAAAGAAAAGAAAATGATTTAGAGAGAGATACTTGAAAAAAAGGAAGTGTGAGAAAGGATGATTTAAAAGAATTTATCTCTCGCTCACTTAGAAAAAAACAACACGTGGATGCGGTGAAACTGACACTTTTGATTTGTGTTGAAGAATCTAGTAGTTATATCTCTGTAGAAGAATAATTGTGTAGATAAGTACATTGAGTTGGTCAATAATGTAGATCATTTCAATAGTTACCCCTGAGGCTGCATGGGGTAAGAATACTTGAAGGAGGGGGCAAATCAATGGGGATGATTATGGCATCTTCATGCTCAAATTCATAAACTTCCTATGTAGCAGAAAGGAAATTGATTTTGTACATGTAAGTAGATATTTTAGTAGTCTACATTCACTATTAATTATTTTGCATTTTGTTTTAATATTATTTCTAATTGTTGTGTTGGATGAAATCCCTAAATTTTGAAAGACTATCGCATATGATTGTCTGTAATACAAAAGGAACTCTGATGCTACCTTGTTGGCTAAATGATAAGAAAGAAGAAATCATCCAAGAAAAAATAAATTAAAACACTGAATTTAATGATATTAGTTTCCAATTAGATTGTATAGATTGTAAATGTACCTTAATGATGTTGACATTCAGATGTATTATACTATAAATTAAGTATGAATGTGTATAATGGATTGGTGAATGATGGCAATGATTTTGGTGGTATATGAATGTTCCATGGATGGATGATATATAGGTGATTTGAGTAAGGGTCAAGGTTGTTATCCACATTAGGTCGTGATTATCATGCATAATAGGTTGTGGTTGACAGAGAATTGAAAATGGTCGACATTTTCATCCACAATGGGTTGTGGTTGATAGACACTTGAGTAAGGGTCGAAGTTGTGATCCACATTGGGTTGGGATTATCGTGCACAATGGGTCGTGGTTGATAGAGTCTTGAAAAGGGTTGAGGTTGTCATGAAAAAATGGTTGTGATTGTCATGCATAATGGGTCGTGGTTGACAGAGTTAAAAATGGCTGAAGTTTTGATCCACATGAGGTCGAGATTATCATGTACAATGGGTCGTGGTTGATAGAGTGTTGAAAAGGGTCGAGGTTGTCATCCACATGGAGTCGTGATTATATGCACAATGGGTCGTGGTTGATAGAGAATTGAAAACGATCGAGGTTGTCATCCATAATGGTCATTGTTGATAGACACTTGAGTAAGGGTTGAGGTTGTGATCCATATAGGGTCGGGATTATCGTGCATAATGGGTCGTGGTTGACAGAGCCTTGAAAAAGGTTGAGGTTGTCATGAAAAAAGGGTCGTGATTGTCATGCAGAATGCGTCGTGGTTGACAGGGTTGAAAAGGGTTGAGGTTATGATCCACATTGAGTTAGGATTATTGTACACAATGGGTCATGGTTGACAAAGTCTTGAAAAGGGTCGAGGTTGTCATGAAAAAAATTAAAGGGTTGTGATTGTCATGTAGAATGGGTTGTGGTTAATAGAGTTGAAAATGGTTGAGCTTGTGATCCACATTAGGTCGGGATTATCATGCACAATGGGTTGTGGTTGACAAAGTGTTAAAAAGGGTCGAGGTTGTCATCTACATTGGGTTGTGATTATCATGTAGAATGGGTCGTGGTTAACAGAGAATTGAAAAGGATCGAGGTTGTCATCCACAATGGGTTGTGGTTGACAAACACTTGAATAAGGGTTGAGGTTGAAATCCACATAGGGTCAGGATTATCATGCACAATGGGTCGTGGTTGATAGAGTCTTGAAAAAGGTCGAGGTTGTCATCCACATTGGGTTGGGATTATCATACAGAATGGGTCATGATTGAAAGAGTTGAAAAGGGTCGTAGTTGGGATCCACATTGGGTTGGGATTATCATGCAAAATGGTTTGTGGTTGTTAGAGTCTCATAAATGGTAAAGGTTGTCATGGAAAAAGGGTCATGATTATCATGCAGAATGGGTCATGGTTGATAACCTTGACCCTTAGGGTCCGTTTGATTTTCAATGATACAAGTAAATCCAGGTAAATAAGTAATTATTACTTTTTCACCTGATTTGAAAATGTGAGAGTAATTCCACCTTAAAAATCGATACAAAAGTATTGACTTAAAATTGTGGACCCCACTGTAATGTATATGATATATCTGCACCATCCAAGTATTTTATTACAACATTTTGGGGGCATGAGCCGAAAAATGAGGCAGATCCAATAGTCAAATGGCCCACTCGAAAGGAAACAGCTGTAAGGCCTGTATCCTTGTACCGTACCTTCTGTCCAACTTCCATGATCCTCCCCATCAAATTCCAGCAACCCACGACCTGTAGACAATAGACGCGCATGACCTTAAGTCGCACCCCAAAGACTTGAGTCGACTTAACCTGAAAGTCATACCCCCGTGACTGCATCATCGCCGCGATTCTAACGCTGCATCTTGTGCACCAATGCGATACCCAGGCTAGGATTAGTGGGCCTGCATATATTTTGAGAAAACACCGCACGTTGCGGATCCCAAGAGATTCCATTTGGAGAGAGGAATCTCTACCCATCCTTTCACATTAACTAGTCAAGTACAACCATCATTTCAAAACCCATGCCTCGCTTCCCACCAAGATAAGCCACCCATCCCCTCTTATCGCAAAAGTCAACTTAACCCATGCTTTCCATGTTACCTCTCTTACACACCCATCATTTCTCTTACACAACCCATCCCTCCTCTCTCATTTCAATCCATCCCATCCCATTCCCTATCATTCTCTAACCATTCCCTAGCAACCAAGGGGAGAGAAGATTTAAGGAGAGGAAGAAGGACCCAAGCTCAAGACCCATCTCCCTACTCGAAATCTCACCATCAAACCCTCCAATCTTCATCATCCACCATTAAAAAGAGAGCTTAGGAGCTAAGGATTTTAAGGTGCCAAGAAGAAGAGCTATCAGTGGGTGTTCATAGGGTAGATCCTTGATTTTAATCCATGGGACAAGTGGGGTCTACCGGTTAATGGTAAAGATTCCATTTTGGACTCAAGGTGTGGCTAATGGCCCACCATGATATGTATGTATATTCCATGATGGGGCCATTCTCCATTGACCCCACCATGATGTTTAGTTGTTATCCATTTGTTAGAGGTCATCTAGACCTTAATCTTGGTGGTGGAAATGGGATTTTCACCCTAGATTTTATTTAGGGCCCACCTATTTTAGGACCCATTTGATGTATGTGTTGTAGATCTATGAGGAGTTCATAGTGGTGGAGCTCCTCTTACCACCCGTCTCTCTCTCTCTCTCTCTCCCTCCCTCCCCCTCTCTTTTCATCTTTTCGTGGCCCACCTGATGAGTGCACCGATGATCCAGACCCTCTAGCAGGTGGGACGACCTTGTTGTCCAGATTGCTGGACGCCTGGCCGGCCCACCTTGCTGCCCTGTTGTGGCTTGTGTGACCGGATGGTCACACAGGCCCAAACGAAGGGATAAACACATATATCAGCTTGATTCTAAGCTGGTGGGTCACACACATGGACCCCACCTTGATGTATGCATTATATCCCACCGTCCATCCTCTGTGCACCTAAAACATGGGCCAGATGGGCCATATCCAACCAAACAGGCTGCTGTCCAACAGCAGGCCTGAATGGGGGAAAAACACTAATATCACCTTGATGTGGGCCCCATCCAAGTGGGCCACATGCACATGGACCCCACTTGCTGTATGTGTAGTAGCGATAAATAGATCTAAATCTCATCAGACCACATTGCGGGTAGCAGTGGGCTGACGTCCACCATTTGAAACCTTTTGAGGCCCATTGTGATGTTTGTGAGAGGCCTAACAGCTGGCCCACCTTCCTGGGTGGCCCACGCCCTTGTGGGCCCACTGTGATGAAGGGTTTTCATCCACATAGCCCTTGGGGCTGGCCTAGACTTCAAGCAGGCCTAGATTTTTGCTGGGCTGACGTCTAGCAGGATCAGCCATGATGTATATGTTTTATCCACTCCCTCCATTCACTTGGTGGCCCACTTGGACGGGGCCCACCTTATGTAAGTGTTTTATCCAGACCGTCCATCTATTTGGACACCCAGCTAGGCAAGGACGCGGTTGGGCTAACCGTCCAGTAGCTGGCCATGTTGATACATGTGTTATATATAGAGTGTACAATAATTGGTTGATCTGATGACTTGCCGGTACGACGACACGATACCATCTTCCTCGGCTCCATAAGTACTGGTCTCTGGATGCTGTCATATACACTTTACTCTTATTTTTGCGTATGAACATTAGTATCTTTTTGGATGTTCTACTCTCTCATGGGTGTATCTGATAGCTCTCTAATCTGCACAGTTTGACGTTTTTTTTTGTGATTGTATATGCCCATGGTCGGGCTAAATACTGATGGTTATTTTTGGGTGCCATTAAATGGGCCTGGTAATGTTGTTGGGATAATTGCTGATTTACTGCCAATCTGGGGCAGTATAGATTTGTTTTGGATATTTTGAATATGGCTGATCATAATTCCTTCCTATTCTCTGCCATATTTCTATAAGTGCTCACCTGTTTTCTCTGAGTCTATGTGGTTTGTGCTTATATTGCAGATGGTAGGCGATACATTTAATGTTGCCTTTATCCAGCTTACCTATTTCTCTACCTTACTTGGTCTGCTCTGCACACATTGGATCTAGACATGAGATGTCTAATTCACTGTTTTCATCATTATGCATCTATCTTTTGTATATGTATGCTCTTTGGATGATTAGTTCTCCCAAATACTTCAAACTTCAGTCAATATCAACTGCTATATTTATCTTTGTTAATGACTGACAAAAAGGGGGAGAATAGTTCAAACACCCCAACAGGAAATGTGTCCTTGCTTGTGTATAATGTTGCAGGTGTTAGGGGGAGCAGCTGCACCAAGATAGGGGGAGTTTGTAGATAGGGGGAGCAGCTTCTAAATGTGTTGTGTATATGACATTGTTAGCATTGTACAATTGTGTAAAGAACATGTACACACAATTTAGGATGTCAGTATAGAAGCTATTTCTAGGGTGTTTTGGTATTTTGTCACGTAATTGACAAAGGGGGAGATTGAAAGTGCACTGGTTTGTCAATTAGCATGATGTTGAGTCAGCTAGATTGCAGAGCCTCATAGGAAGATCAACTCAAAGCGTCCACCTCAACCGAATGTGTACACAAGCTCGCCACGGGTAAATCTAAGCCTCACATCCCATGTCCCATAACACCAGGTATGTAAACCCTTAAAACAAGTTAGAACATCATAGGGTTTTTAAGTTAAGAAAACTTTTTCAAAATCAGAAAATCTCTAAGTTTTCTTGCTTTGTCGATTTTATCGATACACTGCTCGATATGATTGACCTACACTATAGATGTCCTCAATGCCTAAACGATATCATCGATATGAAGACAATATATGTCCAGCAACCATATATATCTCTAGACGGAATTATCGATGTATCGATATACCTATCGATATCATCGATATTTAAATCTCGAGTCCATTAAAGGTGACTCGATAATATCGACAGGTAGAGCTCCGGTGCCCCTATTTTCACTTAAGAATATCATATGTGCATCGATATATCGAAGCCCTCCTCGATACCATTTAAGTTAAAATCTTGATGACATCAAAAGGCTCTTGATGTTATTGGTCATAGGTACGAAGATTTCCAGCAAAATATTTGAGGATAGTTTATCTATGATCCAGGGTCACTTGATAGAATCGATATTCAAATATCGATGATATCGGTATAATTTCGATGCCATCGAACAAGGACAGAAACTTTCCAGCAAGCTTAAATGAAAATTCCTTGGATTTATCGATGACTCAACATAGCTATTGATATCATTGACATTCAAATTCTGATGATATCGAAGGTCCCTCGATCATTCTTGTAAACCTGAAATATTTCAAAGCAAGTCTCTCTCATTTTCAAATGTCGAGGAATCGATCCTCGTCTCGATAAAATTGGAGTTCGAAATCCAATGGCAACGATGCGTGTTTCGATTCCCTCGACCAGCTGGCAAAAAGTTTCAAAAGCGTATGACATTTGATTTTGTGTCATCAAGCGGCCAGTCGATGCAATCGAGAGTATACCCTCGATGATATTGACCCTGCTTGATGATATCGAACTCTATCATAAATACGACCATTTTATATCCATTGAAACTTTTTACCTATATATAGAGAGCTTGTCTGTGGTTGCTGATAGAGAAAGAAGAGAGTACTTTTGAATGTTTAACTTTAGATCATTTACCCAAAGCCCTTTCTCTCAAGGGAGTTCATCCTCCAATCCACCCTCATCATTGATATTCAATAGAGTGGATTGGGGAATGAACTTTTGCATTCAAGGATCCTCCAGCTACCACCTTAATGGCAAATCATTAAGCTGGGATGCCTTGAATGCATAGATGACTGGAATCACTCTATCTTCCTTATAGGAAAACATTTAATAGAGTAGGATTCTGTCTTAACCTTGACCCAACCCGTCGCCATGTATTGGTATATCATCTGAGTTGCGGATCAAGGAAGCAGAAGATTCTTCGTCAACAAAGGAGGAGATCTTCATCAATGCACCGAAAGAGACTCATCTGCTTATTTATAAGTTATTAGAGTCCAGAGGACCCTTGTGATTATTACTTTGTAGGATTGGGTCTAAGGTATTTCTCACCCCTTGTAAGTCCTCTAGGAGGCCTCCCGCAGGAGTGTACATAGTGGGTGCGTTGTGTTAACCCTTGCTCTGTGGAGAGCATAAATAGTTAGGGTCTTGTAGAAGATCCTTGGCCAGTGTGCCTAAAAGTGGCTGCGTTGTGTTGACCCTTGCTCATGAGAGCATAAACAGTTAGGTTCTTTGTGCGGATCCTTGGTTAGTGTGACTAAAACCGGGTGCTATGTGTTGACCCTTGCTTAGGGAGCATAAACAGTTAGCCTAGGTGTAGGTTATAAAGGTTAAATGTGAACCTGATTTAAAGCCTTGGGTTTGGGGTAAACCGTGTGAAACCTCCTTAGTGAAATCCAGTACACTCAAGGGTTGAGTGCGGTTACCAGGAGTGGAGTAGACAAGTAGTCGAATCACTATAAAAATAACTGTGTTTGAGATTGTTATTATGTTATGTTTTGTTATTTGATTTCCTTAAATACTCTTCATATTTGATTATCTGAGATCACACCTCACACACACAGTCATAACCATCATAAACTAGCTTACATATTATTCATCTCTTAAGTAGTTTGTGATTGGATCCTCTACTGGGCTTGGAAGTTGGTAGGTTAATTTTGAGTAATCCTAATATATGCTTATTGTTAGGTTTAGAGTGATAGGATTTTAAATAAACCATAAAACCTTTAAAAAGTCTTATTCATCCCCCTCTAGGATACATTGGCATATTCCTACTTCAACTAAGGCGGTCTTCACTGCAATTTCACCTGATATAGTCATTGGAGTTTGAGTCATAGCTGCAGGACTGGTTGTGAACGAGTCATGCACTGTTCACATGACCGGTCGAGCAGTCTCGAGGACTAGTCGTGGCTTAACAAAAAATTCTGAAAATATTTAACAAACTTAGGACTGGTCGTGGAATTCTTAGACTAGTCGAGCCAGTGCTAGGACTAGTCGAAGAACAGACCAAACACTTATAAAATAATTTAATTTGAATTATGTATTCAAAATGACCCACCCTAAGGTCAATCTAAGGTCTTTCATACCTTGGACATGATGTATGAACATTGAATCTTCTTTTCTTCAGATGATAGATGATCTTTGAAGTTCATGAAGCTTGAGATCTTGACATATAATGAAGCTTGAACTTGAGATCTTTTGAAGCTTGATTTTGTAGTACATGAGTTGTACTTCACCTTGAGTCTTGAGTATGAACGGTTCACTTATCTTTTGATGTTGCTTTAACACATTGAGCTTTGAAGTTTAAAGTAGTGAACAATGTACTTGATCTTGCATTTCTTAAAGTAGATCTTTGTTCTTGACTTGAAGCATTGTCCCTTGTACATGTGATGCATTGCCTTGAACAGATATATCAATGTGCTACACAGACACATATTGTGGTTTTGGCACTACAAAGTTTGACAATCAAAGGAGTAAGAAACCATAGCACTAACAATCTCCCCCTTTGTTAAATTTGTGACAAAACACACTCCATTAAAAATAAGAGAAGCATTAATGCTCAATAAAGAATCATGCACTATATTTATACAAGAAAGTATAATGCACCAGTTACAATAACCAGAACACAAAATATACACTTCCTTACTCCCCCTGAGTAACACATAAAAAAATAATACTACTACCCACAATCCATATCCATATCCATAAGCAAGCATAATAAATCATTCTCCCCCATTTTGTCACAATATGACAAATGAAGTAATGAAGATATGGAAGAGGAAAATAAACACAAGAGTAAGGGAGCAAAATAGTTAAGATATGAAATAGTTAAGAAAATTATGTTCATATATAAGTAACCAACATGAACCAAGTACTTCCAAAATCAGTTCCACAAACTGAAAGAAAGTAAAGTATCATAAAAGTTATTACAAGCCATATGACAAAACACTTAATCAAATCCTGAAGAGGGAGCATGAATAGATGGATCAATTTAGTATAAACCCTTGTTAATGCGCCTCATATATTTGCGCATATAAGCAAATTGAGAATCCTGGGTTACACGTATTTGAGCCACTTGTTCCTCAAGAGAATGCAACCTCTTAGCAAAATCAGAAGGCTGATAGTGAGGGTCAGCCTCAGAATCTGATTCAATCTCAATGAAGATATCATCTATATTTATATCATCTGGAGGTAAATCTCCACCTTCTTCTTCATTCACTGCTTCAGCTCCACCACCACCCACATCCACTTGGCCATGAACCAATTGTAACTTCATCTTATTTATATTTGAGTTGTTGAAAATAAGGTGATGAATAGGAGCCTCTCCAACAGGCATAGCTACTAACATATGAGTGGCTAACACAGTCATCAGATATGCAAAAAGAATATCACTATGTCCAGGATGGAGATGAAATTGAATGATGGAATGATAGATTAAAGAAAGAAGACAGATATTTATACCAGAGATGATGGAATGCAAAATCCGAACCATAAAAGTGGTCAGTTCGGTTTCGTTACTAGAATGTGGATACAGATTTGAAATAAATATTCGATGAAGAACCCTGTATCTGGGTAACAAGTGCTTTAAAGCAAGCGCATTCCTATTTTGACTCCATTACAATCTATGTTGCATAATGCTTAAGTAAGCAAGCATTTTTCTGATTCAGAAGGTTTCTCAACTAGAGAACTAATAGAAATACCGTCATCATTGACAAGTATGTCCATTAGGCCAGAAATTAAATGACGATCAACTTCAAATGGACCTTCTCTAGTAGCTATTTTAAATGTTAAATTCTCTGTTGAAAAATAAAAATACAAGCGAACATAGCTTGCACAATAGACCGGTATGCCGGCCCACCCCAATGTAGAATGTTATCCCATCCGACAGATTGGAGAAGAGAAAGGAGACCAAATGGAGCAATATGTTCAATATGCACAGGCCGTTTAACTATCATATTGCGCAAACGTAAATCCTGTACATATGAGGGATCATCTTCGGGTGACCGAAGGTGGTGCCTTGTGATAGGAGTTGATCTAAATGAGGAAGCACTAGAGGAAGTTTTCTTTTTACCTTTAGCATCCATTTGTAACTAAGAAATGAAGGAATTAAGAGTTTGCAAAAGATGTAGAGTGGGTTTCTTCAAAATCAGATTTTAGAGAAGAAAACCCCAAAAACATCAAGAAAATAAGAAATAAATCACTCCAAGTGTGAAAATGAAGTGATATTAACTTGAATTTACAAGAAAAATGGAAATAATGGATAACCTTGAAGAATCAAGAAGGTAGGTACGACTGGTCGAGCTTCGACTCGTTGGAGAGGAAAAGCAAATGAGGAAGAAAGGGCTTTTCTCCCAAATTAAAAGCACCAGCGTGCTACATGACTAGTCTTGGGACATCCTTGACTGGTTGTGCACAGACAAAAATATGCGTTTTTCACATAATTTTAAAATTTTGAACAATTAAATTAACAAATATAGATACTATAATACAGAAATGCATGAATAATCACTTTAAATTGAACATAGCAAGATCAAATTTCAATTTATTAAACCTGCTTTTGTCAAGCGGTTTAGTGAAAATGTCAGCAAGTTGAGTTTCGGTCGAAATGTATTCCAAAGAAATTGTCTTTTCTTCTACTAATTCACGAACGTAGTAATATCTAATATTATGTGCTTAGTTCGTGAATGCTAGATTGGATTCTTAGATATATTAATTGCACTGGAATTATCAAAATATAAAACCATTGAATCCTGTGCAATTTCGTAAACGCCTAACATTCTATTCATCCATACAAGCTGAGTACATGCATTTCCAACTGCGATGTATTCAGCCTCATCAGTTGAAAGCCATACGAAAATTTATTTCTTACTTTACCAAGAAACTAAATAGTTCCTAATATAGAAACAACCACCATTGGTTGATTTCCTATCATCAACATTACCAGCTCGATCAGCATAAGTGTAACCAGTTAATTAAACATTGGTATCATATGGATACCAAAGCCCAGATTAGCTGTACTTGTGACATATTGCATAATTCTCTTAACAACAGTTAAATGAGATTCTTTAGGGTCAGATTGATATCTAGCGCAAATCCCTACGCTAAATGCAATATTAGGTCTACTTACAGTTAAATAAAGTAAACTGCCAATCATACTATGATATAATTTAGGATCCACACTTTTACCTACAGAGTCCTTTGGGAGTCTTAATGTAGTACTCATAGGAGTATCAAAATTTTTCCCATTCTCAAATCTGAACTTTTTAATTAAGTTCAGAGCATATTTGGTTTGAGAAATAAAGATACCATCAGGTTGCTGTTTAACTTGCAACCCTAGGAAATAGTTCAATTCCCAACCATGCTCATTTCAAACTTCGATTTCATAAGATCTACAAACTCAATAGTCATGTTAGTATAGGTAGATCCATAAATAATATCATCAACATAGATCTGCATTATTAAGATATGATCGTTATGTTTCTTAACAAATAGAGTTTTATCAACACTTCCCATTATAAAGTTATGACTTAGTAAAAACTTAGTCAATTTTTCATACAATGCCCTGGGAGCTTGTTTCAAACTGTAGAGAGCCTTTTTTAAATGATAAACATGATCAGTATTTTTAGGATCTTCAAAACCCGTTGGTTGTTTAACATATACTTCTTCATGCAGATCGCCATTTAAAGAAGCACTCTTTACATCTAGTTGATAAATTTTGAATTTTCTAAAGTAAGCAATAGATATAAATAGTCTGATGATTCAAGATGAGCTACTGGGGCAAAGGTTTCATTATAATCGATTCCTTCAACTTGAGTATACCCATGTACAACCAGCCTAACCTTGTTTCGAATTATATTCCCATGTTCACCAGACTTATTTTTGAAAATTCACTTAGTTTCAATAATGTGTTTATCTTTAGGTTTAGGAACCAAGTACCAAACATCATTTCTAACAAATTGATTAAGCTCTTCTTGCATTGCAACTATCCAGTTTTTGTCAGTAAGAGCTTCTTTTATGTTTGCCGGTTAAATCTGAGATGTAAAGCACACGTAATTACATATATCTTCAAGTTGTCTACGAGTGTGCACACCAGTGAGAGGGTTTCCAAGAATCTGAGTGGTTGAATGATCTTTGACAGTCCTTAGTTCAGAGTTATTTTGACTTGATGAAGTATCTGATTAGTCAATTAAAGAACTTTGTCATTATCTGAACTTGAGGCAGGTGTATTCAAGTGATCGTCAATGACCACATTGATAGACTCTTGAATAACACCGGTCCTCTTATTCGGTACTTGATACGCTCAACTGTTTAAAGCATATCCTAAAAAGATCCCTTCATCACTTTTGGTGTTAAACTTACCTAGATTTTCACGGTTACGTAAAATATAGTACTTGTTGCCAAAAACTCAAAAGTATTTGACAGTAAGCTTCTTATCAAACCACATTTCATAAGTCGTCTTATTATTTGACTTACTTGTTTAAACCCAGTTGATTATATAGCATGCAGTATTCACGGCTCTGCCCAAAGATTTTTAGGGAGCGTCATACTATTCAACATTACATTCGTCATTTCTTGAAGCACTTTATTTTTTCTTTTAACAATCCCATTTTGTTGTGGTGTTTTGGGCACAGAGAATTCATGTGATATTCCCTGATTGCAATAGAATTTCTCAAAACTGCTATTCTCGAATTCTGATCCATGATCACTACGGATCTTACTGACTTGAGAACCTTTTTCCGTTTGGATCGATTTGAGAATCCTTTTTACTTTATCAAGGGTTTCTGGTTTATCCCTTAAGAAGGCTACCCAAGTGAATCTGGTAAAATCATCCACGATTACCAGTATGTATTTTTTTCCACCTCAACTCTCCATCCTACTTGGTCCTATTAGATCCATGTGGAGAAGTTCGAGTGATTTGGATGTGGCATTGGAATCCACCTTTTTGTGAGCACTCCTAGTTTGCTTGCTAATCTAGCATTTGCCACATATTTTGTCTACTTTCTATAATTTAAGTAGGCCTCTTATCAGTTCTCTTTTGCTCAATCTATACAAATTGCGGTAGTGTACATGTCCAAGGCATTTATGCCATAATTCGGTCTCATCGGTATGGACCATGTAACACGATTGATTAGATGAGCTAGAGTCACTTACAATATAGCCATTTTTAGAAGTTCTATGACCAGTTAATATTACAGAACCCTTTTTATTTAAAATTTCACATCCTAGGTTAGAAAATGTTACGCTATGATTTTTATCGCATATTTGAGAAATTCTTAATAAGTTATGTTTTAAACCTTCTACATATAAGACATTCTTAAATAAAGGGAGGTTATAAAGTTGAACTGTACCTTGGCCAGTAATCTTGCAGTTGATACCATCACCAAATGTGATTGAACTATCAGTCATGTCTTTAAGAGTGGTGAATAGACTTTTGTCACCATTCATGTGCCTAGACCATCCACTGTCTAGGTACCACTTTGACTGGCATGAAGCTTTGAAAGTGGTGTGGGCAACCAAGCTAGTAATCTTAAGAACCCATTTCATAACTGTTTTGGGTTTAAGAGTATAGTTGGTCTTCTTGTATTTGTAGTTGTTGTAAGAATGACCTACTAAGTTAGATTTTAAGAGCTCTTAAGTAAATCAACTATTTTCTCAGCTAAAGGGTTTCGGTTTTGATTTTTATAGTTGATATGGTTACTTCTAGGTTTTAAAGTTTAAAAAGACTTAGCATTTTAAAAATGATTCAAGCTTTTTCCTTTTGAGTTTGAAGACTCCCCTCTCACAAAGTTAAGAGGACTATTCTTATGTTTGGGAGGAATACTTTTGTTGTAGACCAATCCGGATTGGTCGCCACATTTTCTAGATCCAGAAAGAAGCTTTTCTAACTTTGGATTACCTTGGGCATACCTCCATGTATCCTTTAAATCAAAAGTGAAGAGACTTTAAGTTTAAGTTTTTCATTTTTAGATTTCAGATTTTCAATCAGGGAGTTTTTGAAATCTAAAATACATTTTAATTTTTCAAAATAATCTAAAATGTGGGATTTTTCTAAAATAAGAGAATCAAAATTTTCTTTAAGCTTTAAAAACTTTTTTTTTGAAGTTTTAATTTAACAGCAATCTTACAACTTTCCTTGTAAAGGGCATTTTAAGCATCTTGAAGATCTTCTTCATTATCATGATCACTATTCAGATTTTCTTCACTAGTTGAATCATCATAATCTGAAAAAGTGAACTTGGTTAGAGTCATAAGGGCTTTAACTTCATTGCCCGATTCGGTTTCAGAATCTTCTGATTCAGAAGAGGCTTTAGTGCCAGAAGTTTCATCCCAAGTAGCTAACATTCCTTTCTTTTTTAGGTTTGTCCTTTTTAGGACACTTGTTTACTAAATGCCCTTATTCATGGCAGTTGAAGCATTGACTGTCTTTTAATGATTTCCAAGTTTTAGATTTAGATCTTTTCTTATCATTTATTTTTTGAAAATCAAACCTCTTTTTACTTTTGAAAATTATATAAAACTTTTTAGCTAAAAGGGCCATATCATCTTCAGAGTTTTCAAAATCTGAATTACTACAATTCTCTTGAGAAAAATATTTAGAAGATTTAAGGACGATAGATTTACCTTTAGGAGCTTTAAAAGTTAACTCATAAGTTTGTAAAGAGTCAACTAGTTCTTCTACCCTCATATTGTCCATATCACAAAGTTCCCGAATCGCGGTCACCTTTGAGTTGAATCATTCAGGTAGTGAGCGTAGTATCTTTGCATACACTTTGCTTTCTAGAATTTTATCGCCAAGACCCCACATAGAGTTCATAATGTCATTTAATCATATATAGAAGTCCATGAACATTTCATTTTCTTCCATATTTATTTCCTTAAATTTGGTTGTGAGGATTTGGACTTTAAATTTCTTGACAATTGTTGTTCCCTCGTGTGTCATTTCTAAAATATCCCAGGCTTGCTATGCAGAATCACAGGATATAAATCTTTTGAATTTATCCGGTGATAGTGCGCAAGTGATTGCATTTAGTGCTTTTGCATTGGCACTACTCTCACTTTCGGAAGAGTGGTCCAAGAAAAATAAGGTGTTCTCTCATAGATTTTGATCCATCGATACCAGTCACTTCAGTGGTAGGAGGGGTTCATTCAGTCAATGTGGCTTGCCACACGCTCTCATCCATGAATTTTAAGAAAATCCTCATTCTAGCTTTCCAATAGGCATAATTGGTGTCATTAAATGGTGGAGGCCTAGTGACTAAAAGGCTATCAAAATTTGACATCTTATAAATAGCTCAGATTGATTAGCTCAGGAAATAAATCCAAAAATATAACAATTAAAACGAGCTATTAAGCTCTGATACCACTTGTAAAGGCCGAGCTAGAGTCCTAGAGGGGGGTGAATAGGACTATGCCAAATTAAAATGATAACAACGGAATTTAAACAATTAAAGTAAAGATAGCACTGTAAACAATCCACAATACGGAAATTAAATACAACCTCAAAAGAACAAGTATTGAGAGATTAATACAGATGTTATTCTAAAGACAACCTTACACCAAAAACCAAAGGTTTATGGTAGGACAACCTGATTCCTAGAAAGGTCTGTATATCAAAAACTCAAACTTAATACAAAGGAATAAAAAGTAAATAACTAGAAATGAAATTCTAAGCTATTACAACATTCCCCACAAAGCTTGAAATGTAAAAGATTACAACATTCACATTCACAAATACATCCCACAAACTTGAATGATAAAAGATATAGAAAATAAACCACACATCCATAAAATACAACGGATTATAGTGGTTCGCCTATGTGTACACTAACTATTAAACAACAGCCACACAGCTACTCCACTCCTAATATCCTCACACAATGGATACTAGCGTTCACTATGAAAATAGGTTTTTCCAAGTTCACCCAAAACCTTCACAATTGTGTCTTTCAAGTGGGTTTACACAATTTAAAAATCCCACACTTTAAGTTTTCTGGTTCTCCTCAGATAACCAAAAGAATGAGATTTTTTTGGCTTAATCTCAAAAGAAACCAAAAACAGAAAATTTATACAAATGTAAAATACTTGGATATTCTCCTTTTGTTGTAGCCTGGAAGAACCAAATCGGAGTTTAAGTTCGAATATAGAAGTTCAATGTCCACACTTACTTATGAAATGGTTCTAGATTCTAAATTAATTTTAAATTAAATCAAGTTGGGCTAGCTCTATTTGATTTTGATTCCAAGAAATAGGAACTCTTCAATCCCTCTTTTAAATCAAACTGGAATGCAGAATACAAAATCAAATATACAAAGCTAATAAAAGATAATATTAAATATGCATAATATAGCTTAAATAAATGACTAACTTATCTCTCAGAGTGATGAATTGATTTAGCTTGAATTGGATATTAAACTCTAAAATTCATTGTCTATTTATAGCTAAACAAATCACGTTCACAATTGGTCCTGAGGTTTCCACGACTGGTCGTAGAACTAATAGATTTTTGAAATTTGGGCGCGATAAGAGAAAGTTGTTCCACGACTGGTCATAGGCCATCCACGACTAGTCATGGGACCTCCACTACTGGTCGTGACCTATCCACGACTAGTCGTGAGGAACCTGATATACTCGCTAGCGTTTGAGTCGTAGCTGTAGGACTAGTCGTGAACGAGTCATGCACTGTTCACACGACTGGTCGAGCAGTCTCTAGGACTGGTTGTGGCTTAACAAAAAATTCTAAAAATATTCAACAAACTTAGGACTGGTCGTGGAATTTCTTGGACTGGTCGAGCCAGTGCTAGGACTAGTCGAACAGAGTCCAGGACTAGTCGAAGAACAGACCAAACACTTATAAAATGATTTAATTTGAATTATGTATTCAAAATGACTTACCCTAAGGTCAATCTAAGGTCTTTCATACCTTGGACATGATGTATGAACATTGAACCTTCTTTTCTTTAGATGATAGATGATCTTTAAAGTTCATGAAACTTGAGATCTTGACACATAATGAAGATTGAACTTGAGATCTTTTGAAGCTTGATTTTGTAGTACATGAGTTGTACTTCACCTTGAGTCTTAAGTATGAACAGTTCACTTGTCTTTCGATGTTTCTTTAACACATTAAACTTTGAAGTTTAAAGTACTTCACCTTGAGTCTTGAGTATGAGTTGTACTTGATCTTGCATTTCTTGAAGTACATCTTTGTTCTTGACTTGAAGCATTGTCCTTGTACATGTGATGTATTGCCTTGAATAGATATATCAATGTGCTACACAAGACACAGATTATGGTTTTGGCACTACAAAATTTGACAATCAAAGGAGCAAGAAACCATAGCACTAACAATGTTGTGAGGAATGATTGATCATAGCATTTGCCATTAGGCTGAGACATTTAGGGGACTCCTTGTGAGACGAAATTGCCCCACATAATCATGTTGTACGCACATGTTTGATGCATGACTGGATGATATGATTTATGCATCTCGCATTTTGTGTGACATGATCACTTTGCCCCCTAGTGACATCAGGGTTGTGGCCTCCACAGGCATATCATGGATGACCAGATGGGATACCAAAAATATTTGATTTTAGCATATGGACATTTAGTATATCTGCGGATGAAAGTCCCTAAAGCCTCTTAGTACTAGAGGATGCTCTAACATCGAGACCGGGTGGATAACATGAGCGCACGAGTGCCGAATACCAGTAAGCGGTGTCTCCCACTGATCATAGTTAGTTAGAAGGGAGTGTGGCCTTATCTGCCCGAGGGTAGGGGCTGTAAGCTAGGTTGAGTTTGACTAACTTGTTAACGGGCCAGCTCCAACGAGCCGGGTATTGGTAGACTACTGGCCAGGTGGGTAGTGAGGTCTTTTCCACTAACTTGGTTGTGTGGGTAGTGAGGCGGCAACCAGCGTGGAGTGTACTAGACCTCGGTGATATCCTAGAGATGAGTTGTACTGAAATGTGGACGTATTGAGTATGGGTTTGCACGTTCAACATTTGACTCATTTATTCACTATCCACTCAGGCTGGTGGTGTATAAGTGAATCATTATGTGTACCTTCACAATGGCTATGATTTCAGTTAGGTGCGTAACTAACCCGAGATCAGGAGTTTACTATGTTGAGTCTAGCTATCCAAATTCAGGTATGGGACTAGTTTGGATAGAAGCCCCTTGTGATGAACCCCACAGTTTGCGATACCACGTACTATCATCCCGACTATACACACCAGCTTGTCATTTCTTTTGCATTACATAGATTGGATATGACTAATTGTATTTATGGACTTGTCAGGATTTGCATATTGCATTGCATCCTCACATATAACATTTGGATTACTATGTATTATATTACATAGCTTTGGTATGGTTGACATCATTCATGGACTTGCTAGTATTTCCTCTTACTCTGATATTTATTTGCATGGCACATGCATTGCACACACATGCACCACCCTTTGAGCTTCTTAGTAAGCTTATGCACGAATGTTGCGTGCAGGTGACGTTAGGTCGTAGTAGCGTTGAGGCAGGAGCGTGTGGCCGAGCTTTGTGAAGATTTTATTATATATGTATTTCCCTATTAGCATTATAATCAATGGTTTATATTTGTAGATATATGATGATGATGTTGCTCTTATGATTTGGGTATACCTGTGGTTATGCTCCCTTACAAAAAAGAAATTTCACATTGAAAAATCCTTCTTGTAGGATCCTAGGATCAAAATTTGGCATATGGGCGCTGGGAGCCGAGAATGGGGTACTACGAAGGCTGTCGGCACTGGCTTCGGCGATCGAGAATTTTGTGAGCCCGGTTCCCGAGTTTGGGGAGTGACAATAATGACCTTAATTCGTTCACTGTTGAAAGTTATTTCCTTCATAAGGTTCACATTAAGGTTTTTTCATCATATAACCCATTCATAGGGTCACATAGACATGCATAAGAGGAAAACACAAATATCCTTGATCCAAAACTTTTAAGGGACCCAAGAAGTTTTTAATGGTAGGTGTTCTATTCTTGCTGTTTCCTGTGGTGTGGTCCACTTGAGATTTGGATATGTTTCTTTTTTTTGCTCTTGTCGTAAATTTAACTGGCATAACAAATAAGCGGTGTAGATAAGTTGCATACATCACAATGGGCCCCACATTGATTTTGTAAATTTCTCCATGTAAGTGTTAAAAAAATAAGTTGTCATATCCTCATTTGGAAAGATGTAGTACTTACTTAGGTAAATAATTATTACCCATTTACATGGTAATTACGGTTGAGCTGAAAAATCAAATAGGTTCTTAGTGAATGATAATCTTAATTCTTAATGAACAACTTGATAACCTTAATCCTTAATGGGTGATAATCTCGACCCTTAATGGATGATAACCTCGACCCATATTGATTACACAATAGTAACCTATCTATTGAACGATGACCAATCATAAGACAATATTAAATGGCATCATCAATAAGTAAATACAATTAAGATGCCCAAAATTCCCATTAAAATTGAGAGGCTAAAAAAATTATCAAAAAAATGTGAAAAGTATTAAAAATCTCAATAGTCTCAGCCTGTAGGGATGAAAGTGCATCGACGCCAATTGTGACCCGTCTGATTGCATCTTGAGCATTTAAGTGTTAGCCTATCTTCTTCTTGAGATGTAATTTGAATATTTTTCGGTCTCCTAATAGATCTTCTTATTTGTGGAGGTTTCATATTCCTACACAAAATTTTCACATCATCTAGAATGTTCTATAGAGTCTTGTCAAGCACTGGGTAAACCGACTCTTGGTATGTTCTACGTAAAAATTCTTTCATGTAGAATGGAGAGCAATATTTATAAATATTAAGTTGATACTTATCGTAAGCTGCTATCACATGCACATAAGGTAACAATATACAACTAAACTCACCGTATGTACACTTCATCTCTCTTAGCTTCACTATGTCAGTAATGCCCCTCGCTTTCACTTGGAACTCATCAGCGAAAATTGCAGTACATTGTGTCTTTCGCACTTCTAAGTGATAAAGTTCGCTTAGTCTTTTTCTTCCAAAGGATTCAAATTTCCCTTACATGCCGATGTCTCATCTCTTCTACAGAGGAAGAACTATTGGATTTTACTCATACTATTCAAGAAGTTTCATCACAGGGTACTCTCGTGCATCTACAAATAATGTTTTCATGCTCTCGATGATGTTCGTAGTTACGATGTTATCTCTTTTGCTGAGAAAGAATACAGATGCCTATCATTCCTTTTCTATGCTATTAAGAAACTGACATGCAGTGGGGTTCACCATTTGAATGCATCGCATCATATCATAGAAAGTGAATGTCCTGTATGTCTTAACAACACCTCAAAAGTAATCCTTCACAGAATCATCTAAACACACCTTCATGTTTTCTAAAATATGATGCGCATAATATCCATGGAGTGCGTAAGGGAATATGGTAGGGACTTCACTGACCAACCCTTTGTGACGATTTGACATAATAACAAGTCCTGGAAGGATCCCAATTGCTTTGTATAAATTATGAATGAAATACTTCCAACTAATATTGTTCTCCAATTCTCTGATCCCATATGCTACAGGGAGGACGTGATTATTTCTATCCAATGTGGTAGCTAAGAAAAGAACACTCTTATACCTTCCTGTCAAATGTGTTACATTAACACACAAAACTCTTCGAATATGCAGCTAGAGGCTTCAGATACACTGTCCAATTGCAACAAAGCATCTTTCAAAATTGTTTGTTTCTGCGTTCACCTATAATTCCATCACAGTCCTTAAAATTTTCTTTCTCAACTCATGAAGATACGCCAGAAGCTCATTATAAGACTTCTCATAAGATCCCAAACTTATTCCGTTGCAATCTTCTTACCTTTCTATGCTTTCTTGTATCTGATCTCTACCTTGTATGTCACATTCATTCGATGCTGAATTTCTTTTAGTGTGTAGGTCAGTCCCAAACTTATACGACTAACGCCTAATTCATTACTTATCAGACTAGTAGCTTGGCGATGATATCTTTCCTTCCTCTTCGAAGTTACTGTATCATGTCAGTCCTTCTCAATAGTTGACTCGGAGTGGCGTATCACCTCAAACGACATGTTATATGTATACTTGGAGTTTTAAGTCTTCATTTTGAACATCCCTATGCCATTCACTTTCGAAGCATGCATTCTCTAGCTACAACTTACTATAATGCACCTAATCGTATATCTCAGCATATTTGAATTCAAGACCTTATATTGGAACTTGTGACACATCTCATATTTACTAAGGAAATTTTGTAATCGGCCTTTGTCATTAAACATTTGTTTGGCAGATATTTCATTCAGTTCGTCTAACATTTTCAAATATTCTTAACAATCTGCATTAACAAAACCTTCATCAGCTATATGTGTATAAAGTGGAATCATATCGGATGGAGCAAAGAAAGTATCCAGTGATCCAAGAATATCTCAATCTTCTTCATTGACTGGTATGGGTAAATTTAAATTTATAGGCTGTGGATTGAACTGAAACAAGGGATGAAAACATGTAGCATTGGCAGAAGGAATGGGGATATTGCATTCGTTAGTTATTCCCTGACATTGATCATTACTTGAAGGGCTGGGTATATCACAATCGTTGAGTCCTCAATCATGATATATATCATTCCTTAAAGGGTTGGGTATATCGCCATTATCAAGTCTTTGATCATGATATGTATCATTCCTTAAAGGGCTAAGTATATCGCAATCATCATGTCCTCGATCATGACATCCATCATTCCTTGAAGGGCCGGGTATATTGCCATCTTCGAGTCCTCGATTATGATATCTATTATTCATTGAAGGGCCAAATATATCGCCATTATCGGGTCTTCGATCGTGATATGTATCATTCCTTGAAGGACCGAGTATATCGCCATTATCAAGTCATCGATTATGATATGTATCATTCCTTGAAGGGCCGGGTATATCGCCATCATTGAGTCCTCGATCATTGCTTGAAGGCTGCATTTTAAGGGACCATAGGTTCGACTATAAAGTACAGTGTATACTATTTTCTTCCACGAGAGGTCTATGCCTCACTTTCTCTATATACATTGGTATCTGAGTAGGTGGACTCTGTCCATATAATAGCATATATGCTTCGAGATCTTCATTATCTTTGATTCTATGTGGAGGGAGTAATCCACGTACTACCTTGCTATACACAACATTCATCATCAAAACAAATTCATCCGGTGTAGTCTTTATAATCTGATGCATTTATGTAGGAGCTCATGATACGTAATATCATCCCTCACAATAACCCCTTTCGAGTCACCACATACATATGAAAAAGTTCCATTTTTATATATACTTTCCACCATAATAGCATAGGATGGGCCAACGAGCCATAATCTTCTAAGTGGGTTAACCTGCAATCAAAATGAATGGGTATAGCTTGTCAAAAATGAAGGGTCGAGGTTGTCATTTGTTAAGGGTCATGGTTATCAAATGTGAATGGCCTATGATGTAATCAACTAGAGGTCAATGTTTAACAACGTGAATGGTCAAGGTTTGACAACGTGAGGGGTCGAGATTTCAAAATGTGAAGGGTCGTGGTTGTCAACTGTCAATGGTCGAGGTTTGACAACGTGAAGGGTCGTGGTTGATAACTATCAATGGTCAAGGTTTGACAACTGTTAGCAGGGTTGTGGTTGTCAATTGACAATGATCGAGGTTTAACAACTGTTAAGGGTCGTGGTTGTCAATTGACAATGGTCGATGTTTGAATTCTTGAAGGGTCGAGGTTTGATAACATGAAGGGTTGTGGTTGTCAATTGTCAATGGTTGAGGTTTGATAACTATTATCAGGGTCGTGGTTGTCAACAAAGAATAATTGAGGTTGACAAATGTTAATAGGGTTGTGGTTGTAAACTAACAATAGTCGAGGTTTGACAACATGAATGGTCATTGTTGTTAACTGACACTAGTCGGGGTTTGATCCCTCGGTTGTCAATTTTCCTTAAGTGACAACCATATCCCTTCACGTTCTCAAATGTACAGGGTCAAGTTTGTCAATTTCTAGTTGTCAAGCTCGACCCTTCATGCCTCCCAATCATGACGCTTCACATTTTGACCATTGCGCCTTACTAGGTGATAACCATAACCATTAGTGGATGGAAACCACTTCTCCACTTCAATCCTCCTTTACACAATATGACAATGACAAGATTTAAGGTTTTATTTTTTTACCTTAAAAAAAGACTAACATATTAGGGTCACCGAAGAACTGCTAGATAGAGGCGAGAGGACGCCGAAAAATGCCAACATAGTGGTAAAAGAGCTTTCAGCTGAGAGAAATGCCAGGGAGAAATGACGACCATCAGTGATAGTGGGTCCCATGATCTTCACTTTTATAGAAAAGAAGAAAGAAGAAAGACCTCTGTAAAAGTGAATAAAGGCAACATTTGGCCATTTCTATCACCGCATGTACACTGTCGGTTGGGGTCCTCCATTGCATATGTGTGGAACCACTCCATTCACTCCATCTATTAACCTTAGAATTTCATGGATGGCCATGACTAGAAAAATGATCAACATCTGCAACTCACATTGACCACATTACAAAAAAATAGTTTGTATCAAACAGACATCGTTAAAGGTTATTAGGTTTTGTGGACCACACAACAATGGTGTCAGCAAGACGCTATCATCTTCTTATATAAATAAATAACTACAAAGAAAATGAATAGATTGGATATAGACTCCAATAGGCAAAATAACAACTTCCGTCCACGTCACTTTCTCAGAATTGAATGACACGTAACTTCTTCCTCACTCAAAATTGTATGTAATGACCCAGAAAATTTTGTGCTAATCTTTCCTTAGTAGTTGTTTTTGGGGTAATTAGCGCTATACTCGATTGCTTGTGAAATCTACATCAATCACTTTAAATTGTATCTGCATGACTTAAAACTTGTAGATTAGTTAGCGCTATGTTACTCTGAAATCAGGGATCCATTGCTAAATCCAGTTGTTCTTGGGATTTTTGGAAGTTTTGGATCAGACCTGGACCGTGCGTCGAAAGTCCGATAGCGATGATCTTAGGCTGTTGCGGTCACTATGTTGGGCTTGACCATCACCTCGAAAATCAAGTCCATGTGATGTTCTGGGTCGATTTATTTGAGTTTGGAGTGAAGAGTGTGAGAACGGTTGGAAATTTCTTAAGCTTTTATGAAATCTGAGTCGTGTCGCTTGCGCGATGATTTTAAGCTATCTGACCGTTGGATTCTGACCCAATTTCACCCTCTGATCAGGGAATGTGGCCCAGGCATATCCTTGTGCTTGTGGACCTGATCGAGATTCAGTGACCGTTGAATTAAGTGTGGTTCGCCACGGCTGATCTGAAGATCCGATCGGTATGAAAACTCAGCTTGACCTTGATCTATGGTCAGTGAGCTTAAGTCCAACCTTTCGTAGTATTTGGCCCACCAGAAGTGCTTTGTTGGATCGCGAGAGGCAGGTTTTGGTTATACCCTAAGTATATCTTGGCCCTAGGGTTATTTTCATCAATATTAGGCCTATTTATAGTCCTTGAAACCCTAGCTCTCTTTTCCATACGAATTTTCTCTAACCCTAGCTAAGAAAGAGAGTGGAAAAGAGAGAGAAAGTGAGAGAGAAGTTGGTGAATCATCTTGGATTCTTTCCTGTTCTTCTACATCCTTGAACCTTCACTTTGAATCGTTATTCTGACGGTTCTGAGTTCATCTTGGGGTAAGTTAGCCTAACCCTAACCTGTGTTAGAGCTTAGAATAGTCTTGGTGTTGTTTTATCTCATTCCTATTCTTGCTTTAGGGTATTCTATCGCCGTTGACGAAGATAACTCGTCTGAAATCAATTCGGTGTTCTCTTCTGGCTTAAGGTGCGGACTTTAAGTGTATAGGTTATGGTTTTCAAGGCTTTCAATGCTAGTTAATGATTTATTCTTGCTATGGATGAGATTTCACATGCCAAATGTTATGTTTATGTTGCGTTCCTGATATGATGTGTTATATTGAGATTTGTGTATTCTGTGTATGTATAAAGTACCGTATGTGTATAAAATATGCACTTGTGTTTGCCATGATTATTTATCATGTATGTATGCTAATGGTATGTATGACAACTCCTTGGTAAAAGGAATCGTCCAAATGTGTGTATTTCAACATATGTCATGTATGTTGTATTATGCATTCTAAGTGTTTGTAGAAATGTCTAAATGATCTAAAGTGTGATATATCAACCTAGTATGGGCGTTGAGAAGCGATTCTCAACTCTCCCACTAGTGTGTGTGATTTCCTTCATGTAAGTTACATTCCTTGTTGTTTAAGTTCAAGCATTATTTATGCTTACATTCATGTTAAGTTGATATTCTTCAAATGCTTGTGTACCACATGGTTGAAGTTGTTGTTCCATTACTGTTCTACATTTAATACGAATATCTGTTGTAGTGTAATGTGTGTGGGACTATGCATTAGTCCAGGAAATCGATAATCGACCTTAAGGTTGTGGCTGAGATTGCTTTCGCCATAATGGACGTAATTAGACGAACCCGAGCCGTATTAGAGTTGGCGGCAGTGGTTTGACCACGCGGAGTGTTTGTGCACTCTATACCGTTCTACTCAACGTGCGCTAGTGCTAGTCGAGTTTGTCAAGTAACCCGATTGTCCGATGTATGTTCACCATGTATTGGATGCTACTGTTTGAATCTAGGGTACCGAACTTACCAATGAAATCCTATTAACCATGGTACCTTGATCCGCTAAGACTCATGAGCCGGACATGGTGGTATGGGACACCGTGGTCGAGCTGTCGGCCTACATTGGGGTGACGAGCCTCCCCGTAGTGATCAGTGAGCAATCAAACTCGTGAGCCGATTATGGTGGTATGGGACACTATATTCGTGTTGTCGGCCTACATTGATTGGTGACGATCCCTTTGTAGTGACCTCGAGTATACCTGGATACCGCATCGAGGTGACGAGCCTTAGTGTAGTAAGAAGGTATGATAGGCGAGCATTGATTGGTGACGAGCCCTTTGCAACGCCCTCAAACCATATGATCGTATGAGATATCCAGGACTGACGACCCTAGAATGGATCACTGTTTGGATGGTGACATGAGGAAGGTACCTTAGCTTCCCAATCCTGTTGTGTGAAAAAAGGACTAATAACAACTTGGTAATCATATCCATGCACCGCATTTGCATGTACTTTATAGACGTGGCGCACTTTGAGGTGGTGTCATGCGTAACGTAAGATGAAGACGCTGAGGGTGTATGCGTGAGGGCACGCATCATTCTGCATGCATCCTTGCATTAACAAGAGTACTTAGGATTTGTTTAATTGTTCTGCTTTATCATTACTATTTGATTGAACTGATAACATGTTAACCTATGCTTTATTGTTCCACTGAGTTGATCACTCACTCCCATGTTCTGGGGCGGTGTTAAACACCTACCAGACTCTGTCTTAGGTTCTGATGTTGCAGATGTTGATGCGACTTCTGAGGTAGAGCAGGAGATGGATGATGATGAGGTTGCTTTCTCTTATATGCAGTTTTTAGACGGGTTCTAATGAGCCTTGTTCTGATGCGTGGGATTCTGGGATTATTTTTGGGAATTAAATGATGTAACTTGATACTTGTAATTTTGATAGTAACACTTTCACTACGACCTGGTATGTATATGTATTTCAGGGATTTGCACTTGTAGACATATTTTTCTATAAGTCTTCCGCTTGCTTTCTTCACTTATCCCTGAATTATATCTGTGTTTTGGCTTAATCTATCCCATGTTTTATGCACTAATACAATCAACATACATCCATCGTTAAATATATTGCATAAGTGATGTTTTGGAACTCGGGAGCTGAGTTATGCTCGACCCCCAAATTTCAGGGCGTTACATTGTACAACTACTGATCCAAGTAAAAGGCAATTTGGTCCGAAAAAATTTTCATGACATGTCAAATGACTACCTAAGAATATTTGGAGCTTTCAATCTCTTCCGAGAATGACAATACCACAATGCTAGTATAGTTAAAATCCCTAAAGTAAATGTAGACTGGGTTAAAATTGCTTAATTGTTGTGGATGGGAAGACTATAAATATCATCTAACTTTGCACGTGCAATTGGGACTGCTTTCCTCTTTTACTTCTAGCTGGCCATTTCATAGCAATTGTAGAATAGCGTACAGTTCACATTTAAGTCCATTTCTCAAATTGTGGGGGTGGAGTTTCTTAAATAGGCTTTCTGGCCATTTCATCAGCAGGGCCCACCATTAATATACGCTATCCTAAAATCATGGCCGTCTACATACAACACGTAGGCAAATTCGTGGTCCCTCCAGGCCACATGTGTTAATGATATATGGATAGAACTGTTCCCGAGGTAGGTCCCACCAAGCTTGGGTCATGGTGGTAAAGTCTGGGTAGCTACAAACAATCCTAGCCATCAGATACATGGACGATCGAAATTGTGGTACCATGTACGGATAATATTTAGGGACCGTTTGGATACCACTAAATAAGTTATTTTTCCTACTTACAACAACATATGGCGTATTTCAGATAAATAGATTTGGTTTATTATTAGTTATAAGTAACTGTTTTACTTAAAAAGTACATAATCACTTTACTTTGTCTTTTTATTTTCTACTTTGCTGAAGGGAAGCATAGAAGATATCAAAGATAGAAGTTGATAAGTATGTTGTTGGCCAAACATACTTTATCTTTTTAATAAATGAAAACTACTAAAAGTTATTTGTGGAATAAGCAGCTTATATTAAACAACTTACAATCCATACGCCACCTTAAAGTCCATTTTTCAACTGATTCAAAGTGCAATGTTGAATGGGATGCGAATTGGGTAGTGGGAACCACCTGCTCGTCCCCAGCCAAGAATGGCCTAGAGCTCGGGGGGCCATTGTGATGTGATGTTTGGGTTTTTTCCAAACCATCCATCCATTTTTCCATATCTTTTTAGGTCACAAGTCCAAAACATAGACTATTCTTAGTGTTATAGCATGACTTTCAGTTAGTCATGTGATAAGTTCGGGGTGTGCCATAATAGAATGTGGCTCAATTCAAACCGAACAACTATGACCCCAAGTGTTGATATAGGCAGAAACATAGTGTATGACCAATATTGAATAAGAGCGGTCACCTATTCAGCCACTCGCTCGGTATGTGAATCGGACCAGACGATATTCAGAGAGTATGGTTCATCCTCTAATGGGTTACACCTTTGACTTTTTTATGAAATGAATTTTCAATACAAATAAAAGAAAAACATGAAAGAAAACCTTATATTTGGTCGCGACGAGCAACAGCAGAACACCTTTCTAGATGGAGACTTGAATCCAACGTATGAGCGTAGACTCAAATTATAGTTAAGATTACCAGCTACTCGATTAACACTACGAATTACACTATGAAATGTAAACAACAGGCAAAAATTAAAGGATTATACTAAGGAATGTAAATGACACGTAATAGAAAGGAAAATTGAAAGATATATTAAGTTTGATTGGGTTGGTATGAGACAAATCTTCATGTTGAATTCTTTTACTATTTATACCCTTAATTCAACCATCTGAATACTTCTCATATTTTGATGGTTACTATAATCGTTTCACACTTCTTATCTCTTCTTGCATATAATCCCGCCATCTGTCTTGTAACTTCTTCTACACGATCACTCTTTAATGGACCACTTAGTGTGTAAGGCATGTATCCTAGTCCGTACTATTCCGTAGACTTTCATGATCCTCTCTGTCGAATTCCAGCAACCCGCGACTTGTAATTGGCATTTGCGCGTGACCCTAAATCGTATCCTGTAGATCTAAGTCGGCTCGACCTGAGACTTATACCCTAGCGACTACACCGTCACCGCGGTTCCAATCCTGAGTCTTGTGTACCGATGCGATACCCAGGCCAGGAGATGTGGGCCCATGTTTATCTTAAAGAAACCTCGTGCATTTGTAATCCCAAGAGAATATCTACAACCCATCCCATCAATCAATCAAAGTACAAGTCAAGTACACATCCATCACTTACCTATCCATCTCTCAACCAAAGTCAACTCTCAAGTCAAGTACACCCATCACTCACACCCATCCCTCTCTTTACATCCTCTCTCTCTCTCTCTCTCATTCTCCACCCATTCTCCCGAGCAACCAAAGAGAAGCAACCATCCAAGGAGAGAGAAACTAAGGAGAAGCTAGGTGTGGCCCACTTCATACCCCCCAAACCCTTATCTCAACCCTTCAACTTCCATCATCTACCATCAAAGAAGAAGCGAAGGAGTTTAGCTTGCCATGGATCCAAGAAGAAGAGTAAACGGTGAGTGTTTTGTAGGTTTATATTACAATTTTTGTGATGAACCAAGTGGGGCCTACCGATTGATGGTATGGATCTCGTTTGAGACCCATCTTGATGTATGTATTGTAAATGCTAGGAGAGCACATAGTGGCGGAGCCCTCCATCACTCATTTTCCCTCTCTTCCTCTCTATCTTTCTTTTTCCCTATTGATGGCCCACCCTTAACATATGTATTTGATCCACGTTGTCCATCCGGTGGACCATTCATGCCATTCATCAAGTGGGCCCACATAGGTGGTGAAATCCCACTACAGTGTGAGTATGTGGTGGTGTGTACCGCATGAAGGTTGAGAGGTTGGTGGACGTTGCTGCCAGCGTCCAGAGAACGTTGCAGTAAGAAGCGTCCCAATCTGCTTGTAGCAGAGAGGGGTTGTGGGACCACAATGCCCCCCCTCCATATTGTATGTATTTGATCACCATCCATCTAATTTCTGAAATGGCCAAGCTATATGTCCAAGAAGGGGAGGGGGGGGGGGGGGGGGGGTGAATAGGACTATGCCAAATTTAAAATAAATACAACGGAAATAAAGAAAGAGAGATAGCCAAATAAATAAATCAATACACAATGCTAAATGCAATCTCAAAATATTGATTGTTCTAAGGACAACCATGCACCATAAAAATGGTAGGGCAACCTTAGTAGAACAAAAATTGTAGGGCACCATTGTATGCATCTTGAAGATCATCTTCATTTTAACATTCACTATTCAATTTTTCTTCAATAGTCAAGTCATCGTTATCTGAAAAAGTGAATTTGGCTAGAGTCATAAGGGCCTTAACATCATAACCTGACTCAGTTTCAGAATCTTCCGATTCAGAGGAGGCTTCAGAATTAGAGGACTTGTCCCAAGTAGCCATCATACTTTTCTTTTTTCACTTGCCCTTATTGGGACATTTGTTAGCCAAATGCCCATACCCATGGCAGTTGTAACATTGATTGTCTTTAAATGATTTTCTTGATTTAGGTTTAGGTTTCTTTTTATCAAATGCTTTTTGAAGATCAATCCTCTTTTTAATTTTAAAAATTTTATAAAACCTTTTTGCCAAAAGAGCCATATCATCTTCAGAGTTTTCTAAATCAGAGTTTAAATCATTTTCTTGAAAACCATCTTCAGAAGTTTTTAAGGAAATAGATTTTCCTTTTAGAGCTTTAAAGGTTAACTCATAAGTCTGTAATGAGCCAACTAATTCCTCAACCTTCATATTGTCCGTATCACGAAGTTCCTGGATTGCGGTTACTTTAGAATTGAACCGTTCAGGAAGTAAGCGTAGTATTTTACACAAATCTTGCTTTTAAGGATTTTATCACCTAGACCTCACATAGAGTTTACAATGTCATTCAATCTGGTATAAAAGTTAATGAACATTTCATTTTCTTCCATACGTATTTCCTCAAATTTAGTTGTGAGGATTTGTATCTTAGATTTCTTGATAATTGAAGTACCCTTGTGTGTCATTTCTAATATATCCCAAGCTTGTTTTGCAGAATCACAGGATATAATTCTTTTGAATTCATCCGGTGATAGTGCACAAGTAATTGCATTTAGTGCTTTAGCATTTGCACTACTCTCATTTTTTTGAAGTGTGGTCCAAGAGAAATATGGTGTAACTTTCATAGATTTTGAACCATCAATCCTCTTTACTTCAGTGGTAGGGGGATCCATTCCTTCACTATGGATAGCCACACACTTTCATCCATGGATTTGAGGAAGATCCTCATCCTGGCTTTCCAATAGGCATAATTGGTGCCATTGAAAGGTGGAGGCCTAGTGACTGAAAGGCTATCAAAATTTGACATCTTATATAAAGCTTAGATCGTTAGCTCAAGAATTAAATCCAAATAAGAAAGAGAGCTATTAGACTTTGATACCACTTGAAATGGCCAATCTATATGTCCTAGAGGGGGGGTGAATAGGACTATACCAAATTTAAAATAAATACAGCAGAAATAAAGAAAGAGAGATAGCCAAATAAATAAATCAATACACAATGCTGAATGCAATTTCAAAATATTGATTGTTCTAAGGACAACCATGCACTATAAAAATGGCAGGGCAACCTTACTAGAATAAATAGAGAAACTGAAGATCAAACTAAGAAAGAGATAGCAAGCAATAAATTGCAAAAATATAAATCTAAACTATTACAACATTCCCACTGAGCTTAAAATAAAATGATTACAACATTCACATCCACATATACATCCCACAAATGAATAATTAAAGATATGAAATATGAACCACACAACCACAAAATACAAGGGATTATAGTGGTTCGCTTGTGTGTACACCAACTGTTAATAAACAGCCTCACATATACTTTACTCTTAATATCCTCACACAGGGGATATCAGCATTCATTATCAAAGATAGGTTTTCTAGGTTCACCCAAAACCTTCACAATTGTGTCTTTCTCTGTGGGCTTACACAATTAAAAAAACCCCTCTTCTGAGTTTTCCTAGCTCTCCTCAGATAACCAATACAATAAGATTTTTCTAGCAAATCTCAAAAGAAAACCAAATTAAAGTAAATTACATAAACATAAAATACCTGAATTTCTCCTTCGTTGTAGCAGCCAAGAAGAACCAAGTCAGAGTAGAGATTTGAATGTCAAAGTTCAATGTCCAATACTTACTTTATAATGGTTCTAGGTTCTAATAGGTTTTAAATTAAACCAAATGGGGCTAGCTCTAATTGATTTCGATTCTAGAAAAATGAAAAATGAAACTTTCGCTTTTTCAGATCAGATTGGAATACAAGAAACAAAATCAATTTGAAAAGCTAAAGAAAGAGAATATTAACATGCACACTTAGCTTAAATGGAGCACATACTTATCTCTCAGAAGGCCGAATTAAATTAGCTTGAGTTTCATATCTTATTCTGAGATTCGTGCTCTATTTATAGGTGAGCAAATCACATCTTCGACTGGTCTAAAGATCTCTATGACTGGTCGTATAACCAATAGATATTTGAAAATTCAGGCGTGATAAGATTTGGCGATTTCACGACTGGTCGTAGGGGTCTACGACTGGTCGTAGGTCTCATTCGACTGGTCGTAGGTTGCTCACGACTAGTCGAAGCTAGTCGAATTTCAACACTATACTTTGAGTCGTAGGACTATGACTGGTCGAAGAAATAGTCGACACTATTCATACGACTAGTCAAACAGTCCCTAAGACTAGTCAAAGCCTAACAGAAAATTTCTGAATTTTGTAACAAACTTACGACTGATTTAGGAAATTCTTAGACAGGTCGAAGTAGTGCTGGGACTAGTTGAACAAAGTCCAGGACTAGTCTTAGAACAGACTAAAATCACTTATATAAAACATATGAATTATGTATTCAAAATGGCCTACTCTAGAAGTCAACCTAAGGTCAGTCATACCTCAATAGTGAAGTAAGGACATTGAAACTTAGAGACGAGTGACCTTTGAAAGTAATGAAGCTTGAAGTCTTGATGTAGCTCAAACTTGAAAGCTTCTTGAGATCTTGAGGTTGAACTTGAAAGCTTCTTGAGATCTTGCATTATCCTTGTCTTGAATTAAGTCGAACAATCTCACATTCTCGGGTCTTGACTTGTGAACAGTGCTTGTCAATCAAAGCTGATCTTAAGTAAAGCTTTGTTCTTCACATATGCAAGCTTCATAATTGTGTCTTTGGCACCACAAATTGGACAACAAAAAGGGGCTATAAACTATATGTAATGACCTGAAAAATTTCTTGCTAAGACCCGAGTACTACCTCTATTTTCCTTAGAAGCTATTTGTGGGTTAATTAGCGTTAAACTCGATTGCTTGTGAAATTAGCATCAATCACTTTAAATTTGATCTGTAGGACTCAAAACCTGTAGAATCGTTAGCGCCATGTTAATCTGAAATCTGGGATTCAATGCTAAATCCGGTTGCTCTTGGGAATTTTTAGAAGCTTTGGATCGGACCTGAACCACGCATCGAAAGTCCGATAGTGATGATCTTAGACAGTTATGGTCACCTTGTTGGGCTTGACCATCACCTCAAAAATCAAGTCCAGATGATGTTCTGGGTCGATTTGATTGAGTCCGGAGTAAAGAGTGTGAGAACGGTGAGAAATTAAATGTGATTTTATGAAATCTGAGTCGTGTCACTTGCGCGACGATTTTAAGAAATCTAACCGTTGGATTCTGACCCAATTTCACCCTCGGATCAGGGAAGATGGCCTAGGCATGTCATACTGCTTGTGGACCTGATCGAGTTTCGGTAATCGTTGAGTTGAGTGTGGTCCGCCACAGCTGATCTGTAAATCCGATCGGTACGAAAACTCAGCCTGACCTAGATCCATGGTCAGTGAGATTAAGTCCGACCGCACGTGGAGAAAGGACCACTAGAAGTGCTCCGTTGGATCGAGAGAGGCCTGATTTGGTTATAACCTAAGTATACCTTGGCCCTGGGGCTATTTTCATCAATGCTAGGCCTATATAAAGACCTTAAAACCCTCACTCTCTTTTCCATACGAATTTCCTAAACCCTAGCTAAGAGAGAGAGAGAGAGAGAGAGGAAAAGAGAGAGTAAGTGAGAGAGAAGTTGGTGAATCATTTGAGATTCCTGTTACTCTACATCCTTAAACCATCACTTTTGAATCGTTATTCCATCAATTCTAAGTTCCTTCTTGGGTAAGTTAATCTAACCTTAATCTATTTTAGATAGTCTATGTGTTGTTGTAGGTCATTTCTATTCTTGCCTTAGGTTATCTAGTCACCATTGATGAAGACATATCGTGATTTGACGAACCCGAGTTGTATTAGAGTTGTCGGCAGTAGTTTGGCCACACAGAGTGTTTATGCACTCTATGTCATTCAATCCAACGTGCGCTCGTGCTAGTCGAGTTCGTCAAGTAACCCGATTGTTCGATGTATATTCACCATGTATGGACGCTAGTGTTTGAATCTAGGGTACCAAACTTACCGATGAAATCCCGTTAACCGTTGTACCTTGATCCGCTAAGACTCATGAGCCAGACATGGTGGTATGGGACACCATGGTCGAGCTGTCGGCCTACGCTGGGGTGACGAGTCTCCCCGTAGTGACAGTGAGCACCCCAGACTCGTGAGCCGATTATGGTAGTATGGGACACTATATTCGTGCTGTCGGCCTACATTGATTGGTGACGAGCCCTTTGTAGTGACCTCGAGCATACCTGGATACTGCATTAAGGCGACGAGCCTTAGAGTAGTAACGAAGGTATGATATGCGTGCATTGATTGGTGACGAGCCCTTTGCAGCGACCTAAAACCACATGATCGTATGAGATGGCCTAGGACTGACGACCCTAGAATGGATCACTGTGTGGAAATTGATATGAGGAAGGTACCTTAGCTTCCCAATCCTGTTATATGAAAAGGACTAATAACAACTTGTTAATCATGTTCATGCACCGCATTTGCATGTGCGTGGAAGTCGTTGGCACTGCGGGAGGATGTGATGCGTAACGTAAGATGAAGATGCTGAGGGAGTAAGGTGAGGGCATGCATCATTTATATATACATCCTTGCACTAACAAGAGTAATTAGGACATGTTTGATTATTCTGCTTTATCATTACTGCTTGATTGAATTGATAACATGTTAACCTTTGCTTTATTGTTCCACTGAGTTGATCACTCACTCCCATGTTTTGAGGCGGTGTTTAAACACCAACTAGACTCTGTCTTAGATGCAGATGTTGATGCGACCCCTGAGGCAGAGCAGGAGTTCGAGGATGATGAGGCTGCATTTTCTTTTATGCAGTTCTCAGGCAGGTTCTTGTGAGCCATGTCCTGATGTGCGGGAATTCTGGGTTTTCTTTTGGGAATAGATGAATTTCATTTTAATATTTGTATTTTGATAGCAACACTTGTAAGTATGTCCTGGCATGTATACGTATTTCAGGGACTTACACCTATGCACATATGTTTCTTTAAGTCTTCCGCTTGCGTCCTTCACTTATCCCTGAATTATGTTTGCAGTTTGGATTAATCTATTCCATGTTTTATGTACTCATACAGACAACATACATCCATCATTAAATATGTTGCATAAGTGATGTTTTGAAACTCGGGAGCTGAGTTATGCTCGACCCCCGAATTTCAGGGCGTTACAAGTTGGTATCAAAGCATGAATTGGATTAAACCGAACCTGGGTTATGGTCACACACCACACACTGTCGCCACCTTAGTGTAGGAGGGTGCAAGTTTATTATAGAATTTGTGTATGTGTTTCGTTGCTTCTATCGGTGAAAGTTTACTGAAAATGATAGCTGAGATCGAGTCTGTGCGCACTCCTGATCACACACAGTGACCCAAAATCTCTTCTAGACCATCTATTAACGAGTTTAGATGGTTTATCTTCCCATCTCAGCCCTTAAAATGTCAGTAAACCTGTGTTTGTATCAGATTTTAACCCGAGTAGCCCGATAGGCGTCGAATCGGACTAAGGAGCCGATCGGGGCATTTTCAGGGGGACCTAGGGGGTGCCTACCTCATTTTGGACTTAGGGGGCTAGGAGGAGCTCGTCTAAACCGCGAGTCATCACCGGACTATCCAGAGACCGGCAATAACCTCACCGGTTCGGCGAGCCCTCGCCGCTCAGTGGGCCAGCTCGGGCAGACGCCGTTGGGGCCTAGTGTGGCCCATTCCTCCATGGTTGGTCGATTAAAACACCTCCCAAACCCTCTCTCCTTCATAAAATACCCTCTCAAGCTTTCCTTTTCTTCAAGTTTCTCTCAAAACTCCACCAAAATTCCTCCTTAATCTCCTTCTTCTTCCATTTTCGTGCACACCCATTCAACCCATCTTAAAAATCCATCCCCATTGCTGTTTTCACTCCCTTTTCTTCTCATTTGAGCTCTCAAATCCTTCTTTGGGATCTCAAGTGTGTGGAAGCCTCACCATTCTTCCCATTTCTCTCATTTCTCTCATTTTTCATGGCCCTATTTGAGTTTGTCACGGCCATATTTTTCATCTCCACCTTTCTCTCTTTGATGGGGAAGAAGAGAGCGCCCATGGATGAAGCTGGGCCTATGCGCCCAACCCGTGCACGGAGGCCGAGAGGTGCCGCCGCAAGCACGACCGCCACCCGTGAGTTTCAGACTAAGCGGGACCTTAATTCTCAAGCTCCCATTGGAAGAACCTTATCAGCGGAGCTATCTCATGGAGTCTATGAAGGCCGTAGGGTCCTTTTTGAGGCTCATGTAGATCTGCAGCTATTTGGCGAGTTTCTCTTGTCGAAGCGCTTGGAAGGGGCCGATTGGTGTCCCTTGTTTGAGGGCAAATATCGCGCCAATGCAAGCACTGTTCGCGCTTTTTATGCCCTCATTCGTGATCCTTCACTGGAGCCTCTGCAGTTTAAGATCACTTATGGAAGCGGTCGGGAGGCCACGGTCAATGTCGCTTTGATATCCCGACTCTTGAATGTGCCGCTTGGTGAGGTGCATGCCAGTGAGAAGAATTTGAGCAGTGCACGCGAGAGGGATCGCCGCACGCGGCTCTTATGGGGTCTTCTGGTTGAATGGCAGCCTAATAGAAGCCTTCTAGCTACCAACATGACGGACGACTTCTGCTTGCTTCATCACATGTGTACATTCAATGTTTATCCAAGGTGGAGCAACCGCAGCGAGTGTACGCGCCTGATGGTAGATTTTTTATATCAGGTGGGGCAATGAGAGAAGCTATGTGTGCTAACGTACATCTTGCGCCAGATTATCCTTATCGCTAGTTCGAATAAGGGGACCGAATCGCTCCTATTTGGCCGACTTATCTGTAAGCTTGCACATGAGTTTGGCTTCAGGCTTGGGGCAGAAAAGCCGGTACCTGTTTGCTACATTAATGAGACGACCCTAAATCAGATGGACATTGGGCCTCGTCGATGACAAGCCTCAGAAAGTGAGGATGAGACAGAGAGCGATGAGGAAGAGAGTTATGGCGAGGGTGGAGCTGAGATTGAAGAAGAAGCAGAGCAGGACGAGGAAGAGGTAGAGGCTCAAGATATGAGTGAGACTTCTCCTCCTATGGCACTAGAGCAGAGCACAGATTAGGCTGCTAGGGATGCCCGTATCACTCGGCTTGAGGAAGGTCAGGCTGTTCTACGCCAAGATATCATTGATCTTCGAGGCCTGGTGAAGCATAAGTTTAAGTAGGTGACTCGAACTCTGAAGTCTATTTTGTGCTGTTTGCAGGATAAGGGTGCCCCGCCTCCATCTCCTGATTCTGACGAGTAGTTGCAGTTGTAGTCATCCTTTGCTCTGTTTGTTGTTTCTTTTTTTTTGTGTTGCCGTGGTTGGCATTATAGTTGGAAGTTGTTTATTGTTTGCAGCTTTAGATGTTTTAGTTCACATGCTTTCTCTGTCGTGATTTATGTAATGCTGCACTTCTTGTATTGTGACAATTTTGTTAAATGGAATGCATGTTACCATCTTTGAGTTGTGCTGTGAATGCTGTGTGGGTGGATTATGTGGATGTTGAATCTTACAGGTTGCATCCTTTGTTGAATGTAGGGTATGCCTCCTAAGAGTTCGAAGACTTTGTCCCGTCTCTCTTTGGTCGAGTCGCTTGCCGGGGTTTCTCCCCTAAGCGATAGCTAGACAGATTGTAAGTGCTATAGTTTATATCCCCGTCTGTTGTCAAATTTGTGGTGCCAAAATCACTGTTATGTTATATATAACTTGCATAAGTGAAGCTCTCTCAAGGATCAACATTCATGATCAAGCTAAGCTCACAACAAGCAAAGCTCACAAGTACAAGGATCAATCTTGAATGAAAGAACTGCTCACAAGACAAGACTCAAGCTGCAAAACTTCAAGAAGAGTTCAAGGCAGTTAGTACACTTTCAAGATTGAGCTACATCAAGGTTTGATCTACATCAAGATTACAAGGCTCATACTTCAAGGTCTCAAGTTCCGAATGTTTCAATGTCCATACTTCATGGTTGAGGTTTGATTGACCATAGGTTGACCTTAGAAGTAGGTCATTTCGGATACATAAGTCGAATGTTTATTTTACATGTGATTGGTCTGTTCTTCGACTAGTCCTAGGCCTTCTTCGACTAGTCCTAGACTTGCTTCTACCAGTCTAAGATATTCCTCGACCAGTCGTGAGTTCGTTACAAATTCCGGATGAAATCTGTTAGCCTTCGACTAGTCCTGGAATCTGTTCGACCAGTCGTAGGAACAGTGTCGACTGATCTTCGACCAGAGCGATGGTTTACAGGACCCACGACCAGTCGAAGGAAACCTACGACCAGTCGTAGGAGACCTACGACCAGTCATAGAATGGTCAAAGCTTATCCCGCCTAATCTTTCAAATATCTGTTATGGCTTCGACTAGTCGAAGAGCACTCTAGACTAGTCGAAGACCCGATCTTCTCACCTATAAATAGTGCACGAATCTCAGAAGAAATCATCGAATTAATTAAAGTATTCAAGCCAATCTTTGTCGAGCTTCTGAGAGATAATTCTGTGCTCCATCTAAGCTAAGTGTGCTTATTTAATATTCTCTTTCCTTAGCTTTATTTTAATTGATTTTGTTTCTGCTATTCCAATCTGATTTGATAAAGAGGAATTATTATTCCCTTTCTTTGGAATCAAAATCAATTAAGGCAAGCCCTATTTGGTTTAATTTAAAATCTATTAGAATTAGAACCATTGTAATCGAGTACTGGACATTGAACTTGGACATTCAATCATCTACTTTGATTTGGTTCTACCGGGCTGCTACAACGAAGGAGATATTCAGGTATTTTACATATTGTAAATTCCTTTCTATTATTTTGGTTTCTTTCAAGATTTGCCAAAAAAATCTTGTTATATTGGTTATCTGAGGAAAGCCAGGAAAACTCAGAAGTGGGGTTTTTTTAATTGTGTAAGCCCACATACAAAGACACAATTGTAAGGGTTTTGGGTGAACCTGGGAAAACCTATCTTTAGTGAACGCTAATATCCCCTGTGTGAGGATATTAGGAGTGGAGTAGCATTTTGTGTGGCTGTTGTTTAACAGTTGGTGAACACACAAGCGAACCACTATAAACCCTTGTGTTGTGATTGAATGATTTATTCTTCTATTCTTTAATTATTCTTTTGTGGGATGTATGTATGGTGGTGAATGTTGTAATCATTTAATTCAAGCTTTGTGAGAATGTTGTAATAGTTTAGAATTTATTTTCTGCTATTCCTTTATCAGCTTGATTTTCAATTTCATTTGAAAGTTGTTCCAGCAAGGTTGCCCTGCCATTTTTATGGTGTATGGCTGTCCCTAGAACAATACATTTTTGATTACAAGTTATTTCAATTCAGTTTGTATTTAATTTAGTATTCCTCTTCGATTTGAGACTTGATACAAAGATCTTTCTAGAGATATGGTTGTCCTACCATAAACTCTGTTTTTGGTGTAAGGTTGTCCTTAGAACAACGTTTGTATCAACCTCTCAAGATCTGAATTTTGAGGTTATTTTAATTTACTGCATTGTGATTTACTTTGGCTATCATATTTATTTTAATTCCGCTGTTATAAGTTTTAATTTGGCGTTTTCCTATTCACCCCCCCTCTAGGACATATAGCTTGGCCTTTTCAAGTGGTATCAAAGCCTAATAGCTCCTTTTTAATTCTTGGATTTAATTCCTAAGCTAACGATTTAAGCTATTTAAGATGTCAAATTTTGATAGCCTTTCAGTCACAAGGCCTCCACCCTTTAATGGATCCAACTATGCCTATTGGAAAGCCAGAATGAGGATCTTCCTCAAATCAATGGATGAAAATGTGTGACAAGCCATAGTGACTGAATGGAATCCTCCTATCATGGAAGTTACTGGGGTTGACGGTTCAAAATCAATGAAAGTCACACCATATTACCAATGGACCACACTTCAGAAAAGTGAGAGTAGTGCAAATGCTAAAGCACTAAATGCAATTACTTGCGCACTATCACCGGATGAGTTCAAAAGAATCATTTCCTGTGATACTGTAAAGCAAGCTTGGGATATATTAGAAATGACACACGAGGGTACTACAATTGTCAAAAAATCTAAAGTCCAACTCCTCACAACCAGATTTGAAGAAATTCATATGGAGGAAAATGAAATGTTTATGGACTTTTACACTAGATTGAATGACATTGTAAACTCAATGTGGGGTCTTGGCGATAAAATCCCAGAAAGTAAAGTGTGTGCAAAAATATTATGCTCACTTCCTGAACGATTCAATTCTAAAGTAACCGCGATCCAAGAACTTCGTGATACGGATAATATGAGGGTAGAAGAACTAGTTGGTTCACTACAAACCTACGAGTTAAACTTTAAAGCTCCTAAATGAAAATCTATCGCACTAAAATCTTCTAAATGTAATTCAGAAGAAAATTCTGATTCAGAAAATGATATGGCTCTTTTAGCTAAAAAATTTTACAAGATTTTCAAAAGCAAGAAAAGGGTTGATTTTCAAAAATCAAATGACAAAAAGAAGTTTAGACCCAAATCTCGAAAATCTTTGAAAGATAGTCAATGTTACAACTGTCTAGAATATGGGCACTTAGCAAATAGATGTCCTAAAAGGGACAAACCCAAGAAGAAGGGTATGTTGGCTACATGGGATGAATCATCTGATTCTTAAGGTTCTTCTGAATCAGAAGATTCTGAAACCGAGTCGGGCAATGAGGTTAAAGCTCTTATGACTCTAGCCAAATTCACATTTTCAGATAATGACTCAACAAGTGAAAATCTGAATAGTGAATGTGAAAATGAAGATGATCTTCAAGATGCTTATAATGCCCTATACAAGGAAAGTTGTAAAATTGCTGTCAAACTTAAACTTCAAAAAGAAAAGTTTTCTAAACTCAAAAATTGTCTTGAATCACTTGTCTTAGAAAAATCACAAATTTCAAATTGTTTTGAAAAATCAAAATGCGATTTGGAATTCAAAAACTCACTAATTATTGATTTAAAATCTGAAATTGAGAATCTTAAAACTGAAGTATCTTCTCTTCTGAGTTTAAAGGACATATGGAAATATGCCCAAGGTGATCCAAAGTTAGAGAAAATTTTATCCGAATCAAGAAAATGTGGCGATCGATCCGGGTTGGGCTATGATAAAAATTTACCTCCTAAACAAAAGTATACTCCTCCTATGTTTGTTAAAGGAGAGTCCTCAAACTCAAAAGGGAAAAGTACTTATCAAGATTTTTCTAGAAATTCAAAAACTTTTCAAAAACCTAGAAACAACCATGTCAACTTTAATCAGAAACGAAATCCACTAGCTGAAAAGATAGTTGATTTACTCAAGGAGCTCTTAAAATATAACTCTATAGGTCATTCCTACAAATATACACAAAAGAAGACCAACTATATTCCTAAACCCAAAACAGTTATGAAATGGGTTCCTAAAGTCACCTGCTTGGTTGCTCACACTGCTTTCAAAGCAACAAGTCATTCAAAGTGGTACCTAGACAGTGGATGCTCCAGGCATATGACAGGTGACAAAGCCTTATTCACCGATCTGAGAGATATGACTGATGGTTCAGTCACATTTGGTGATGGTAGCAACTGCAAGATTATAGGCCAAGGTACGGTTCAACTTTTTAATCTTCCTGTGTTTAAAAATGTTTTATACGTTGAGGGCTTAAAACATAACTTGCTTAGTATATCACAAATATGTGATAATAACCATAATGTTCGGTTTTCTAATCAAAGCTGTGAAATTCTAAACAATAAGGGTTCTGTAATATTAACTGGACGTAGAACGTCTGAAAATTGCTATATTATTAGTGAATCCAGCTCATCTAATCAAACATGTTACATGGTCCATACAGACGAGACTGATTTATGGCACAAACGTCTTAGACATATACATTATCGAAATTTATATCGATTGAGCAAACGAGAACTTATAAGAGGTTTACCCAAACTTCAAAAATTAGATAAAATATGTGGTGAGTGCCAGATAGGCAAATAAACAAAGAACTCATACAAAAAGGTGAATTCAAATACCACATCTAGACCACTCGAACTTCTCCACATGGATCTCATAGGACCTACCAGAACGGAAAGTCGTGGTGGGAAAAAGTATATCTTGGTAATAGTTGATGACTTTACCAGATTCACTTAGGTAGTCTTCTTAAGGGATAAATCTGAAACCCTTGAAGAAGTAAGTAAAGTTCTCAAAAGGATTCAAACTGAAAAATCCTCTCAAATCAGTAAAATTCGTAGTGATCATGGATCTGAATTTGAGAATAGCAATTTTGAGAAGTTCTGTACCGACCAAGGAATATTACATGAATTCTCTGCTCCCAAAACTCCACAACAAAATAGAATTGTAGAAAGAAAGAATAGGGTGCTTCAAGAAATGGCTAATGTCATGTTGAATAGCATGAAGCTCTCTAAAAGTCTTTGGGCTGAAGCAGTCAACACAGCTTGCTATATTATTAACCGAGTCTACACTAGCAAACATAATAATAAAACGGCTTACAAATTGTGGTTCAATAGAAAGCCTACTGTTAAATACTTTCGAGTTTTTGGCAGCAAGTGTTATATTTTACGTGATCGTGAAAATTTGGGAAAATTCGATACGAAGAGTGATGAAGGGATTTTTCTAGGATATTCTTTAAACAGTCGAGCTTATAAGGTTCTGAACAAAAGGACTGGTGTGATTCAAGAATCCATTAATGTTGTCATTGATGATCATTTAAACACACCAATTTCTAATTCAGATAATGATGAAGTACTAATCATTGATAAACCCGATACTTCATCGAATCAAACTGATTCTGAGTTGAGGACTGTTAAAGATCATCCAACCACATAAATTCTTGGAAACCCTCTCACCGGTGTTCGCACCCGTAGACAACTTGAGGATATATGTAATTATGTATGTTTTACATCCCAAATTGAACCATCTAACGTAAAAGAAGCTCTTGCTGATGAAAACTGGATTGTTGCGATGCAAGATGAACTCAACCAATTCATAAGAAATGATGTTTGGTATCTCGTACCAAGACCTAAAGATAAACACATCATTGGAACAAAATGGATTTTCAAAAATAAGTCTGACGAATGTGGAAATATAATTAGAAACAAGGCTAGACTAGTGGTACAAGGTTATACTCAAATTAAAGGGATTGATTTCGATGAAACCTTTGCACCAGTAGCACGTCTTGAATCTATCAGACTATTTATATCTATTGCGTGTTTTAAAAAGATAAAGATCTATCAGATGGATGTGAAAAGTGCTTTTCTAAATGGCAATTTACATGAAGAAGTCTATGTTGAACAACCAATGGGATTTGAAGATTCCAAAAATACTGATCATGTATATCGGCTTAAAAAGGCACTTTATGGATTAAAACAAGCACCTAGGGCATGGTATGAGAAACTAACGAAATTTCTTTTAAGTCATAATTTTCAAATGGGATCTGTTGATAAAACTCTGTTTATTAAAAAACATAATGATCATATCTTAATGGTACAGATTTATGTTGATGATATTATTTATAGATCAACTTGTACTGACTTGACTACTGAGTTTGTAGATTTGATGAAATCACAGTTTGAAATGAGCATGGTTGGGGAATTGACTTATTTCCTTGGATTACAAGTAAAGCAACAACCTGAAGGAATATTCATTTCTCAATCTAAGTATGCCTTGAATCTAATCAAGAGATTTGGATTTGAGAATGACAAGAATTTCGATACTCCTATGAGTACTACCCTGAAACTATCAAAAGACTCTAATGGTAAAAATGTTGACTCAAAACTTTATCGGAGTATGATTGGTAGTTTGTTATATTTAACTGCTGGTAGACCTGATATTTCTCTAAGTGTTGGTATTTGCGCAAGATATCAATCTGATCCAAAAGAATCTCACTTGATTGCTGTCAAGCGAATTATTAGATATGTCGCAAGTACTGTAAATCTTGGTCTCTGGTATCCTCATGAAACCAATGTTCAATTAGCTGGGCACTCGGATGCTGACTGGGCTGGTAATCTAGATGATAGAAAATCAACTAGTGGTGGTTGTTTTTACATTGAAAATTGTCTAGTTTCCTGGTTTAGTAAGAAACAAAATTCTATATCACTTTCAAGTATATCGCAGCTGGTAATGCATGTACACAGCTTGTTTGGATGCAACGAATGCTAAGTGATTATGGAATTAAACAGGATTCTATGTTATTACACCGTGATAATTCCAGTGCGATAAATATTTCAAAAAATCCTATTCAGCATTCTCGTACTAAGCACATTGACATTAGATTTCATTATATAAGGGAATTAGTAGAAGAAAAAGTTATATCTCTAGAATATATTCCTACTGAAGATCAACGTGCTGATATTTTTACAAAACCTCTTGATAAAAGCAGGTTCAAAAAGATGAAATTTGATCTTGGCATATGCATTTTAAATTGATAATTTATGCCTTCTTGTATAATATTGTATATATTTGCTAGCTTGAATTCCAATTTTTGTTTAAATTGCAAGAAATTTTGATTTTTGGGGTTTGTACGACCAGTCGTGAGTATACACGACCAGTCGTACTACGACCGGTCGTAGATACCCACGACCAGTCGTGGAACACGGGTTTCACTTAAATTGGGGCTTTTTCTCTTTCTTCCTCATTTCTTCTTTCTTCTCCTTGGAGCCGAACTTCGACTCGTCGAACCCATCCTTCAAATCCTTCAAGGTTAGTGTTCCAAATCCTCTTTTTTTTTTATATATATTTGTGTCTAGATTGGTTCCTTTTCTCTCTTGAAGCTTTCTATTTTGAAATTCATTGAGATTTGGGGTTTGGATTTTGAAAAATCTGTTTTGAGAAAACCCACTTCTCAATCCTTTGCAACTTCCTATTTTCTTGAAATCCTTGTTGCAAATGGCTTCTAGAGGTAGAAAAACTACTTCCCGTGGTCCATCTTCTTCCTCCAGAAAGACCGCTATCTCTAAACGTCATCTTCTTGTTCCCAATGATAATCCATCATATGTTAGGGACATTAGATCACGTAATGTTATCGTTGAACATCCTGTAGATGTTAATCACATTGCACCTTTTAACATCCTTCCTATGCTTGAAGCTGTAGGTTGGGTTAACTTATTGCATTGGGGTGGGCCTGCATATCGGTCCATTGCCCAATCCATGTTTACATGTATCAGTGCTTTTTCACATGATAATTTAACTTTTCAAATTTCTACTAGAGAAGGGCCTTTTGACGTTGATCGTCGCTTAATTTCAGCCCTTATGGAAATTCTTGTGAATGATGAGGGTATTCCTATCCATAATTTAACTGATAAACCCTTAATGGCTGAAAAACGCATGCTAACTAGAGACTTGTGCAACATGGATGTTTAATGGACTCAAAAAAGGAATGCGCTTCCCGCAAGGTATTTGTTACCCAAATACAGAATTCTCCACAGAATCTTTGTTTCTAATCTGTATCCTCGTTTGGGTAATAAATCTGACTAGACTTCGTTTATGGTTCGTGTTATCCATGCTATTTCTAATGGTACTCAGATTTGTTTGCCATCCTTAATCTGTCATTTCATTATTCAGTTTCGACTCCATCCTGGTTATAGTGACATTCCTTTTGCCTATTTCATGACTGTATTGGCTACTCATATGTTAGTCGATATGCTTGTTGATGAGGCACCAATCCATCATCTGATCTTCAACAATACTAATATCAATAAGATGAAGTTGGATCTGCTTCCTGAATAAGGTGGTGGTAGTGGTGGTGGTCATGAAGAAGCTGGTGTTGACATTAATATGGATGACATTTTTGAGGAACTGGATTCTGACTCAGCTAATGATCCAGATTTTGTACCATCTGATGTTGATGCACGTCTGAGTGCATTAGAGGGTAAAGTTGAGAATATAAATGTTAAGTTGGAAAACATGTCTGTTGCTCATGATTTGCAATTCAAGTACATGCGCAAATATCTTAGGCGCTTGAACAAAGGCATGCACCAACTTGACCCTTCTATTCCTACTCCTTCATCAAGTTCTAGTTCTGACTAATTTTTATGAGACTTTTGGTCTGTAATAACTTTGTGTCTTAGCACTTGACTGATTTTGAGTTGGATTCTATCTATGTTCGATGCTGGATATTTATCTTATGTATTGCTATCACTCTTTTGCTATACTCTATTCCCTCCTCATATTTACTCTCATGAATTCCTTTATTTAGTTCTCCTTTGTCATATTGTGTCAAAAGGGGGAGAATGGTTTGTTCTTAATGTGATTATCAGAGGAGTAGCATTGGTTATGTTACTCAGGGGGAGTGGGGAGTCAGGGGGAGTATATGTTTGATCTTGTTGAATGAAAATGGTTGAATGTTGAAAATGGTTGAATGTTGAAACTAGTTGAATGTTGAATATTGAATACTGAATATTGATTTGCAGGTATTAACCAGTTGTTTTACTTTTTGTTTATCTTGGTTATGTGTTTTGTCACTAATTTGACAAAGAGGGAGATTGTAAGTGCTATAGTTTATATCCCCGTCTGTTGTCAAATTTGTGGTGCCAAAATCACTGTTATGTTATATATAACTTGCATAAGTGAAGCTCTCTCAAGGATCAACATTCATGATCAAGCTAAGCTCACAACAAGCAAAGCTCACAAGTACAAGGATCAATCTTGAATGAAAGAACTGCTCACAAGACAAGACTCAAGCTGCAAAACTTCAAGAAGAGTTCAAGGCAGTTAGTACACTTTCAAGATTGAGCTACATCAAGGTTTGATCTGCATCATGATTACAAGGCTCATACTTCAAGGTCTCAAGTTCCGAATGTTTCAATGTCCATACTTCATGGTTGAGGTTTGATTGACCATAGGTTGACTTTAGAAGTAGGTCATTTCGGATACATAAGTCGAATGTTTATTTTACATGTGATTGGTCTGTTCTTCGACTAGTCCTAGGCCTTCTTCGACTAGTCCTAGACTTGCTTCGACCAGTCTAAGATATTCCTCGACCAGTCGTGAGTTTGTTACAAATTCTGGATGAAATCTGTTAGCCTTCGACTAGTCCTGGAATCTGTTCGACCAGTCGTAGGAACAGTGTCGACTGATCTTCGACCAGTTGTACAACCTTCGACTCGAAGTCCAGCAATGGTTTACAGGACCTATGACCAGTCGAAGGAAACCTACGACCAGTCGTAGGAGACCTACGACCAGTCGTAGAATGGTCAAAGCTTATCCCGCCTAATCTTTCAAATATCTGTTATGGCTTCGACTAGTCGAAGAGCACTCTAGACCAGTCGAAGAGCTGATCTTCTCACCTATAAATAGTCACGAATCTCAGAAGAAATCATCGAATTAATTAAAGTATTCAAGCCAATCTTCGTCGAACTTCTGAGAGATAATTCTGTGCTCCATCTAAGCTAAGTGTGCTTATTTAATATTCTCTTTCCTTAGCTTTATTTTAATTGATTTTGTTTCTGCTATTCCAATCTAATTTGATAAAGAGGAATTATTATTCCCTTTCTTTGGAATCAAAATCAATTAAGGCAAGCCCTATTTGGTTTAATTTAAAATCTATTAGAATTAGAACCATTGTAATCGAGTACTGGACATTGAACTTGGACATTCAATCATCTACTTTGATTTGGTTCTACCGGGCTGCTATAACGAAGGAGATATTCAGGTATTTTACATATTGTAAATTCCTTTCTATTATTTTAGTTTCTTTCAAGATTTGCCAGAAAAATCTTGTTATATTGGTTATCTGAGGAAAGCCAGGAAAACTCAGAAGTGGGGTTTTTTTAATTGTGTAAGCCCACATATAAAGACACAATTGTAAGGGTTTTGGGTGAATCTGGGAAAACCTATCTTTAGTGAACGCTAATATCCCCTGTGTGAGGATATTAGGAGTGGAGTAGCATTTTGTGTGGCTGTTGTTTAACAGTTGGTGAACACACAGGCGAACCACTATAAACCCTTGTGTTGTGATTGAATGATTTATTCTTCTATTCTTTAATTATTCTTTTGTGGGATGTATGTATGGTGGTGAATGTTGTAATCATTTAATTCAAGCTTTGTGAGAATGTTGTAATAGTTTAGAATTTATTTTCTGTTATTCCTTTATCAGCTTGATTTTCAATTTCATTTGAAAGTTGTTCCAGCAAGGTTGCCCTGCCATTTTTATGGTGTATGGCTGTCCCTAGAACAATACATTTTTTATTACAAGTTATTTCAATTCAGTTTGTATTTAATTTAGTATTCCTCTTCGATTTGAGACTTGATACAAAGATCTTTTTAGAAATAAGGTTGTCCTACCATAAACTCTGTTTTTGGTGTAAGGTTGTCCTTAGAACAACGTTTGTATCAACCTCTCAAGATCTGAATTTTGAGGTTATTTTAATTTACTACATTGTGATTTACTTTGGCTATCATATTTATTTTAATTCCGCTGTTATAAGTTTTAATTTGGCATTGTCCTATTCACCCCCCCTCTAGGACATATAGCTTGGCCTTTTCACAGATCCACAGTCGGGCCCGTCTTATACTGGTGCTGGGCCGACAACTGTGATTCCACCTATGGCTCCTCCAGTCACGCCTTCGGTTCCTGAGCCAAACCATGCATCTGTGTCGATGCCGTATGCATCTTCGTCTGCTCCGCCTCCTGATAGGTTTGAGCAGATGATGCTATTGATGCAACAACAGCAGATCCAGCAGCAGCAGCAACAACAATAGTAGCAGTTTCTATCTTCCATGGCTTACATCTTTGCTCAGTTGATGGGGGTGACTCCACCTGCTTCACCTATGCACCCATCTAGGAGCGCTAGTGCGAGCGACACATTTGAGCGATTCCAGCGCTTACGACCTCCCACATTTGTGGGTTCTCATAGACCCGAGGAGGCCGAGTACTGGATTGGTCACATCTCTAAGATGCTGAGGCCGCTGCACTGTTCTGAGGTTGAGCAGGTCGAGCTTACCTCCTTTATGTTTGAGAAGGAGGTCAGTTTATGGTGGGACAGTGTTCTTCGCACCGTTGCGGAAGGGTATGAGTGGTCGTGGCAGGCGTTTGAGGCACGCTTCCACGAGAAGTATTTTTTGGTTACATACCGACACGAGAAGGAGAGTGAGTTCCTTCGCCTCCGTCAGGGAGGGATGTCGGTGATGGAGTATGAGAACCGGTTTACTGAGCTAGATCGCTATGCTCCTTTGATTCTGAGTGATTAACCGATGCGGATGCAGCATTTTTCTGAGGGGTTGAGGCCTGAGATCCGATCGAAGATGTGCTGTGCTAGCATATCTTCCTATGCGAAGTTAGTGAGCATGTCTCTGCGAGCTGAGTAGGATGGGGACAGGTCGTCTCGTATGCGAGCACCTATAGTTCCCAGACCACGACCTGACTTTTAGAGTGCACCATTTCTTGGCAAGAGGCTATAGGCAGATTCTCCTCTGAGGTGTTCAGCGCCGCCCGCTCAGCAGGTGCGAGCTGATTTTCACGGTTCGTACTGTGGGAAGATGGGGCATTCGGATCATACTTGCTTTTCGCGTATGCGGGATAGTGGATTTACTCCACCGCAGAAGATCAGCTGTCCGATGCCTCAGGTTATATCACCTCCACCTCTTTGTTCAGCGCTAGCTCATCCATCCTTCACACCTTCTGTACCTAGCTTCAGGCCACCTCAGTGGCCCATGGTTCCTCCGTCGAATCGCCAGCAGTAGGCTCGAGCTCACGCGCTCTCAGCTGAAGCGCCTATGGCTGACTTGGTGCCGAGATCCTTCGAGGTTACTGCTCACATCCAAGGTATTCCCGTTTCTATGTTGGTGGATACAGGGTCCACTACCTCTCTTATATCATATGTGGCAGTTAGGCGTCTGAGTTTGGGCACTGTTACTATGAAGGGAGTGACTTTCACTACCGCTATAGGGATCTCCTCTACTATGAACAAGCGTTGTATGGATTGTTTGATTGATTTAGGGAGTGGATCAATTCTTGTTGACCTTTTTGTCGCGCCTCTTTACCATTACGATGTCATTATGGGTATGGATTGGCTCATGAGGATGCGGGCAGAGATTGATTGTGAAATTAGGTCGGTGACAATCCATGGACCTAAGGGCGAGACAGTTACTTTCCCAGTCCAGGTCAGTTACCCTTTTCGTCTTAGTTATTATACTTCTCTGTTGGAGAGTATTGCTGGATCGACATTTGAAAGCACACCTGTAGTTCGAGAGTTTGAAGATGTGTTTGAGTCGATTCCTGGATTACCCTCTCAGCGCGAGATTGATTTTACTATCGATCTCATGCCTGGTGCGGCACCCATTTCTTTGCCCACCTATCGTATGCCTCCGAGTGAAATGGAGGAATTGAGGAAGCAGATAGATGGCTTGTTGAATTTGGGTTTTATTCGGCCTAGTGTGTCTCCTTGGGGAGCACCTGTCCTGTTTGTTAAGAAGAAAGATGGTTCCTTGCAATTATGTATTGATTATCGCAGGTTGAATCTGGTGACTGTAAAGAATAAGTACCCTTTACCTAGGATTGATGATTTATTTGATCAGTTAAAGGGGGCACGGTACTTCTCGAAGGTTGATCTGCAGTCAGGGTATCACCAGTTGCGCGTCAAGAATGAGGATGTGTAGAAGACCGCCTTCAGGACTAGCATTGGCCATTATGAGTTCCTTGTGATGTCGTTCGGTCTTAGGAACATACCGGCCGTGTTCATGGATCTGATGAACAAGGTTTTTCGGCCATTCTTGTTCCGATTCATCATTATTTTTATCGATGACATTTTAATATATTCTGCGAGTCGGGAAGAGCACGAGGAGCACTTAAGAGCGGTCTTGGATACTCATAGGAAGAATCAGCTTTTTGCATAGTTCAAGAAATGCAATTTCTGAAAAGAGGAAGTCAAGTTCCTAGGACATGTGGTGTCCAAGGAAGGGATAGCTGCCGATCTTGCTAAGGTAGCTGCAGTTCAGGACTGGAAGTAGCCTGGTTCAGTTACTGAGGTGAGAAGCTTTCTGGGTCTAGCAGGCTATTATCGACGCTTCATACGAGACTTCTCAAAGATAGCCAGACCGTTGTCTCAGTTGACACGGAAAGATTTGAAGTTTGCTTGGAATGAGAGGGCGGAGATAGCTTTTCAAGAACTGAAGGACAAGTTGACGTCTGCCCCTTTGCTAGTATTGTCAGAGCAAGGGGTTAAGTATACGATATATAATGACACCTCTCGCGTTGGTCTGGGTTGTGTCCTTATACAGAAGGACAGGGTGATTGCTTATGCTTCGAGACAGTTGAGGAAACACGAAGAAAATTACCCTACACACGACCTGGAGTTGGCAGCTGTCATTTTTGCATTAAAGCACTGGAGACATTACCTCTATGGAGAGGAGTTCGAGCTCTTTTGTGACCATAAGAGCCTTAAGTATATTTTCATGCAGCGTAACTTGAATATGAGGCAGCGCCGATAAATGGAAACATTGAAAGGCTTTAAGTTCAATGTTTCTTTCCATCCGGGCAAGGCGAACCTATGGCAGACGCGTTAAGTCGCAAGAAGACTATAGAGTTTGCGGCTCCGCTAATGATAGCAGAATGAGACATGTTGGAGTTTGTGCGAGACTTTGAGCAGAAACTTACAGTGGAAGAGCCGTATGAGGTTATCGCACACATTCGTGTACAGCCCCTCATTGACGAGAGGATCGCTGCAGCTCAGGTAGATGATGAGCTTTTGGCGAAGATGAGAGAGCGGGTTGGTACATATGAGAACTCCGAGTGCAGCGTTGGTTCAAATGGGGGCCTAGGTTTTCGTGGCTGGTTATGTGTCCCAGACATTCCTGACTTGAGACGGGAGGTTCTCGAGTCAGCCTATACTTCTAAGCTTGCGATGCATCCTGGTAGCATGACGATGTATCAGGATATGAGAAGATCTTATTGGTGGGACAACATGAAGGTTCATATTGCTGAGTTTGTATCTCATTGTCTCACGTGCCAGCAGGTGAAGGCAGAGCATCGCTGACCTCCTGGGCTGCTTCAGCCTATGCCCATAGCAGAATAGAAGTGGGACTTCATCTCTATGGACTTTATTTCAGGGTTGCCAAGAACGAGGAAGGGACATGACTCTATTTGGGTGATCATCGATCGATTGACAAAGTCGGTTCATTTCTTACCGATCAGAGTCACAAACTCTGCATACGTGTTGGCTAGATTATACATTAAAGAGATTGTACATCTGCATGGAGTTCCCTTGGAGATTGTGTCTGATAGAGACACGCGTTTCATGTCTATCTTCTGGACTCGTATCCAGGAAGCGATGGGTGTGAAATTGAAGTTTAGCACCGCATTTCATCCGCAGACAGATGGGCAGACGGAACGTGTGAATCAGATTCTGGAAGACATGTAGCGAGCTTATGTTTTGGATTTCAAGGACAGTTGGGATGATTGTCTCCCTTATGCAGAGTTCACGTATAATAACAGTTTCCAGGCGAGTATCGGCATGGCTCCTTACAAGGCATTGTATGGTCGCCCGTGCAGAGCACCGCATTGCTGGGTAGAAGTTGGCGCGCATAGTCTGATTGGCCCGTAGTTGGTGCAGGCGACTTTAAAGAAAGTTGACATTATTTGACGTCGACTTTTGACAACCCAGAGCAGGCAGAAGAGTTGCGCTGATACGAGGTTGCAACCGCTTGAGTTTGAGATTGGAGACCATGTATTTCTTAAGGTTTCCCTTATGAAGGGAGTTCTGCGGTTCGGTAAGAAGGGAAAGCTCACGCCGAGATTTATTGGTCCATTTCAAATTCTGGATCGAGTGGGAGCGTAGCATACCGCCTTGCTTTGTCCCCACCACTTGCAGGCGTGCATAACGTATTTCATGTTTCTATGCTGAAGAAGTACGTTCCTGATCTTTCGCATATTATCAGTTGGGAGCAGGTGCAGTTGAGCGAGGATGCCACATATGTACTGCGACCAACGCGTATCCTAGATAGGAAGGAGCAGGTATTGCGTAGCAAGGTCATCCCTCTTGTGAAAGTACTATGGACGCATCATAGCGAAGAAGAGGCTACTTAGGAGACTGAAGCTGAGGTCAGGAAGAGCTACCCTCAGATCCTTGAGGAGTATGAGAAGGTACGAATTTCGAGGATAAAATTTTTCTTTAAGGGGGGTAGATTGTAATGACCCGAAAAATTTCGTGCTAAGACCCGAGTACTGCCTCTATTTTCCTTAGAAGTTATTTGTGGGTTAATTAACGTTAAACTCGATTGCTTGTGAAATTAGCATTAATCACTTTAAATTTGATCTGCAGGACTCAAAACCTGTAGAATCGTTAGTGCTGTGTTACTCTGAAATCTAGGACTTAACGCTAAATCCAGTTGCTCTCGAAAATTTTTAGAAGCTTTGGATCGGACCTGGACCGCGCATCGAAAGTCCGATAGCGATGATCTTAGACAGTTATGATCACCTTGTTGGGCTTGACCATCACCTCAAAAATCAAGTCCAGATGATGTCCTGGGTCGATTTGATTGAGTTCGGAGTAAAGAGTGTGAGAATAGTCTGAAATTAAATGAGATTTTATGAAATCTGAGTCGTGTCGCTTGCGCGATGATTTTAAGCAATCTGACCGTTGGATTCCGACCCAATTTCACCCTCGGATCAGGGAAGATGGCCCAGGCATGTCATAATGCTTATGAACCTGATCGAGTTTCGGTAACCATTGAATTGAGTGTGGTTCGCCACGGCTGATCTGTAAATCCGATCGGTACGAAAACTCAGCCTGACTTAGATCCATGGTCAATGAGCTTATGTCTGACTGCACGTGGAGAAAGGACCACCAGAAGTGCTCCATTGGATCGAGAGAGGCCTGATTTGGTCATAACCTAAGTATACCTTGGCCCTGGGGGCTATTTTCATCAATGTTAGGCCTATATAAAGACCTTAAAACCCTCACTCTCTTTTCCATACGAATTTCCTAAACCCTAGCTAAGAGAGAGAGAGGAAAAGAGAGAGTAAGTGAGAGAGAAGTTGGTGAATCATTTGAGATTCCTGTTACTCTACATCCTTAAACCATCACTTTTGAATCGTTATTCCAGCGATTCTAAGTTCCTTCTTGGGTAAGTTAATCTAACCCTAATTTATTTTAGAGCTTAGAATAGTCTATGTGTTGTTGTAGCTCATTTCTATTCTTGCCTTAGGTTGTCTAGTCGCCGTTGACGAAGACATATTGTCTGAATCAGTTCGGTGCGCTTTTTCTGGTTTAAGGTGCGGAATATATTCGTATAGGTTATGATTTTCAAGGATTTCAATGTCAGTTAATGGTTTATTGTTGTTATGGATGCAATTTCACATGTTGAATGCTATGTTTATCTTGCGTTCCTGATATGTATGTGTTATATTGAGATTTGTGTATTTTATGTGTATGTAGGAAGTACCATATACATATAAAATATGAACAAGTGTTTGCCATGATTATTTGTCATGTACTTGTGCTAATTGTATGTGTGTCAACTCCTTGTCAAAACGAATTGTCCAAATGCGTGTATTCCAACATACGTCATGTATTTGAACTTTGTAGTCTAAGTGTTTGTAAAAATGTTTGAATGGGCTAATGTGTAATACATTATCCTATTTGCGCGCGTTGAGAAGAGATTCTCAACTCTCCTATTGGTGTGTATGATTTCTTACATTCAATTTACATTCTTTGTTCTTTAAGTTCTAGTATTACTTATGTGTAAATCCATGTTAAGTTGATATTCTTCAATTGCTCATATACTACATGCTTTGAATTGTTGTTCCATTACTATTCTAAATTGTATATGCATATCTGTTATAATGGAATGTGTTTGGGACTATGAAATAGTCCAGGAAATCGGTAATCGGCCTTGAGTTCGTGGCTGAGGTTGCTTTCACCACGAAGGACGTGATTTGATGAACCCGAGTCGTATTAGAGTTGTCGGCAGTGGTTTAACCACACGGAGTGTTTGCGCACTCTATGTCGTTCAACCCAACGTGCGCTCATGCTAGTCAAGTTCGTTAAGTAACCCGATTGTCCGATGTATATTCACCATGTATGGACGCTATTGTTTGAATCTAAGGTACCAAACTTACTGATGAAATCCCGTTAACCGTTGTACCTTGATCCGCTAAGATTCATGAGCCGGACATGGTGGTATGGGACACCGTGGTCGAGCTGTCGGCTTACGCTGGGGTAACGAGCCTCCCCGTAGTGACCAATGAGCACACCAGACTCGTGAGCCGATTATGGTGATATGGGACACTATATTCGTGCTGTTGGCCTACATTGATTGGTGACGAGCCCTTTGTAGTGACCTCAAGCATACTTGGATACTGCATTAACACGACGAGCCTTAGAGTAGTAACGAAGGTATGATAGGCGTGCATTGATTGGTGACGAGCCCTTTGCAGTGACCTAAAACCACATGATCATATGAGATGTTATAGGACTGACGACCCTAGAATGGATCACTATGTGGAAATTGATATGAGGAAGGAACCTTAGCTTCCCAATCCTGCTGTATGAAAAGGACTAATAACAACTTGCTAATCATGTTCATACACCGCATTTACATGTGCGTGGACGTCGTTGGCACTGCGGGAGGATGTCATGCGTAACGTAAGATGAAGACGCTGAGGGAGTAAGGCGAGGGCATGCATCATTTATACATACATCCTTGCACTAACAAGAGTAATTAGGACATGTTTGATTGTTCTGCTTTATCATTACTGCTTGATTGAATTAATAACATGTTAACCTTTACTTTATTGTTCCACTGAGTTGATCACTCACTCCCACGTTCTGGCGCAGTATTTAAACACCAACCAGACTCTGTCTTAGATGCAGATGTTGATGCGACCCCTGAGGCAGAGCAGGAGTTCGAGGATGATGAGGCCGCATTTTCTTTTATGCAGTTCTCAGGTGGGTTCTTATGAGCCATGTCCTAATGTGCAGGAATTCTGAGTTTTCTTTTAGAAATAGATGAATTTTATTTTAATATTTGTATTTTGATAGCAACACTTGTAAGTATGACCTGGCATGTATACGTATTTCAGGGACTTACACCTGTACACATATGTTTCTTTAAGTCTTCCGCTTGCGTCCTTCACTTATCCCTGAATTATGTTTGCAGTTTGGATTAATCTATTCTATGTTTTATGTACTCATACAGATAACATACATCCATCATTAAATATGTTGCATAAGTGATGTTTTGAAACTCGGGAGCTGAGTTATGCTCGACCCCTGAATTTCAGGGCGTTACACTATAGCACTTACAATCTCCCCCTTTATCAAATTAGCGACAAAACACACTTCAAAGATATGTTACATAATGCAGAATATCTGATTAAAGAATCATGCACCAGTTGTTATCAACCGGCATACTAACATGATCCTGCAAACCTGTAAATCAATATTCAACATAACATATAGTCCACTTCTGTACATACTCCCCCTGAGTAACATACATAAAAAATGCAATGCTACTCCCTCCTCATAACATAATCATTAGACACATCCATATCCATTCTCCCCCTTTTTGTCATAATAGGACAAAGGAAGTACAGAACAAATGGCTGAGGAGAAATAAGTAAAGAGATACATGAGAGGTAACAAGACAAGATATGAGTAACCAGCATAAACAACCCACATAATTCATAAACTGATCTAAGTCAAAGATAGCTACAATCTCAAAACCAGTTAAGCTAACGCAAGAGTAATAAAGTTATAACAAACTAGTAAATTTAAAAGAACTAATCTGAACCAGATGAAGGAGCAGGGATGGAAGGATCAAGTTAATGCATGCCCTTGTTCAAGCGCCTAAGATATTTGCACATATACTTGAATTGTAAATCATGGGCAACAGACATGTTTTCCATCTTAACATTCATATTCTCAACCTTATCTTCCAATGCATGCAGACGTGCATCAAAATCAGAAGGCTCATAATCTGGATCATTTGCAGAATCAGATTCAAGTTCGTCAAAAATATCATCCATGTTGATATCACCAGGAGGAAGATCACTAGCTTCTTCCTCATGTTCAACTTCAACATTGCCAACACCAGCACCTTGGTTAGGAAGGAAATCAAGCTTCGTCTTATTGATATTAGAATTGTTAAATATCAGATGATGGATAGGGGCCTCTCCAACTGCCATATCGACTAGCATATGTATAGCCAACACAGTCATCAAATAACTAAAAGGAATGTCACTGTGACCTGGATGGAGTTGAAATTGAATAATGGAGTGACAAATCAAGGATGGTAGACAGACATGAGCACCGCTGGCAACAGCTTGAAGAACACGAACCATGAAGGAAGTTAATTCAGATTTATTACGCGATCGAGGATACAAGTTAGACACAAAGATTTTGTGAAGAACTCTATATTTGGGTAACAGATACTTTAAGAGAAGCGCATTCCCTTTATATGTCCATTGAACATCCAAATTGCATAAATCTCTAGTGAGCATACGTTTTTTAGTTACTGAAGGTTTTTTAGATAAGTTATGGATAGGAATGCCCTCATCATTCACAGGAATTTCCATAAGAGCTGAAATCAAATGACGATCAACGTCAGATGGTCCTTCTCTTGTGGCTATCTTAAAAGATAAATTTTTTAATGAAAAATCACTTATACATGCGAACATGGACTGGGCAATGGACTGGTATGCTGGCCCACCCCAATGCAATAAGTTATCCCAACCTACAGCTTGGAGCATAGGAAAGATATCAAAAGGAGCAACATGATTAGTATCAACAGGATGTTCAACAATAACGTTACACAATCTGATGTCCCGAACATAAGATGGATCGTCCTCGGGAGCCCGAAGATGATGCTTAGTGATTGAGGCTGATCTGGGGGAAGAAGATGGACCACGGGATGTTGTCTTTCTCCCTCTAGATGCCATTTGTAACAAGGATTTTAAGAAAATAAAGAGTTGCAAAGGATTGAAAAGAGGGTTTTCTCAAATCAGATTTTTTAAAATAAATACCCCAAATCTCAACAAAATTTAAAATAGATAACTTCAAGAGTAACATAGAAGTAATCTAGACACAAATTTGCAAGAAAAATACAAATGGAGCACTAGCCTTGAAGATTTTGAAGGAAGGGTTCGACTAGTCAGGCGTCGGCTCGTTGGAGAGTGAAGAGGAAATGAAGAAGATGAAGCGTTTTCCCCAATTTTAAGTGATTCACGCAATTCACGACTGGTCGTGGATGTACACGACCGGTCGTAACACGACTGGTCATGTATACTCACGACTGGTCGAGTACCGGCCAAAAATCTGATTTCCAGCATTATATACAAAAAGTGAAATCTAATCAAGCAAATATATATAATATGATACAAATAGGCATAAATACTCATTTTAAAATACACATGCTAAGATCAAATTTCATTTTGTTAAACCTGCTTTTATTGAGTGGTTTAGTGAAAATGTTATCACGTTGATTCCCGGTAGGGATATATTCTAAAGATATAACCTTTTCTTCTACTAATTCTTGAATATAATGAAATCTAATGTTAATGTGCCTAGTATGAGAATGCTGAATTGAATTTTTTGAAATATTTATGGCACTGGAATTATCACAATATAATAACATAGAATCCTGTTTAATTCCATAATCACTTAGCATACGTTCATCCAAACAAGCTGTGTATATGCATTATCAGCTGCGATATATTTAGCTTCAACTGTTGAAAGTGATATAGAACTTTGTTTCTTGCTAAACCAAGAAACTAAACATTTTCTAATATAAAAGCATCCACCACTGGTTGATTTTCTATCATCAAGATTACCAGCCCAGTCAACATCCGAGTACCCAGCTAATTGAACACTAGTCTCATGTGGATACCAGAGACCGAGATTAACAGTACTTGTGACATATCGCATAATCCGCTTGACAGCAGTCAAGTGTGACTCTCTAGGATCAGACTGATATCTAGCACAAATACCAACACTTAGAGCGATATCGGGTCTACTAGCAGTTAAATACAGTAAACTACCAATCATACTCCGATATAATTTCGGATCCACATTTTTACTAGTAGAATCTTTTGAGAGTTTCAAAGTTGTACTCATAGGAGTATTAAAATTCTTACCATTCTTAAATCCAAATCTCTTAATCAAATTCATAGCATATTTAGATTGAGAAAGGAACATTCTATCAGGTTTTTGTATTACTTGCAACCTAAGGAAATAATTCAATTTCCCAACCATGTTCATTTCAAACTGAGATTTCATCACATCTGCAAACTCATTAGTCATGTCAGTATAGGTAGATCCATAAATGATATCATCAACATAAATTTATACTATTAAAGTGTGATCATTATATTTTTTTAATAAACAGAGTCTTATCAACACATTCCATTTGAAAATTATGGCTTAATAGAAACTTTGTTAGTTTCTCGTACCATGCCCTAGGAGCTTGTTTTAAATCGTAAAGTGCCTTTTTAAGACGATACACATGATCAGCATTTTTGGGGTCTTCAAAACCCATCGGTTATTCAACATAGACTTCCTCATGCAGATCGCCATTTAAAATGTACTTTTCACCTCCATTTGGTAAATCTTAAACTTTCTAAAACACGCAATGGATATAAAGAGTCTAATTGATTCAAGACGTGCTACTGGTGCGAAGGTTTCATCATAATCAATACCTTCAATTTGACTATAACCTTGTACCACTAGCCTAGAATTGTTTCTAATTATATTGCCAAGCTCGTCAGACTTATTTTTGAAAATCCATTTGGTTCCAATGATGTGTTTATCTTTAGGTCTAGGTACGAGATACCAAACATCATTTCTCACAAATTGGTTAAATTCTTCTTGCATCGCAACAATTCAGTTTTCATCAGCAGGAGCTTCTTTTACATTAGATGGTTCTATCTGGGATGTAAAACATACGTAATTACATATATCCTCAAGTTGTCTATGGGTACGAACACCAGTGAAAGGGTTTCCAAGAATATGTGTGGTTGGATGATCTTTAACAGTCCTCAGTTCAGAATCAGTCTGATTAGATGAATTATCAGATTTATCAATTACTAAAACTTCATCATTATCTGAACTTGAAACTGGTGTGTTTATGTTTAAGTGATCATCAATGACTACAATGATAGACTCTTGAATCACACCGGTCCTTTTGTTCAGAACCCTATAAGCTCGACTGTTTAAAGAGTATCCTAAAAAGATCCCTTCATCACTCTTCGTATCAAACTTTCTCAGATTTTCATGATCTCGTAAAATATAACACTTGCTACCAAAAATTTAAAAGTATTTGACAGTAGGCTTTTTATCGAACGACATTTCGTAAGCCGTTTTATTATTACCTTTACTAGTGTAAACCCGGTTAATGATATAGCTAGCTGTATTGATTGCTTCAGCCCAAAGATTCTTAAAGAGCTTCATACTATTCAACATGACATTAGCCATTTCTTGAAGCACTCTATTTTTCCTTTCAACTATACCATTTTGTTGTGGAGTTTTGGGTGCTGCTGAGAATTCATGTAATATTCCCTGGTCGCTACAGAACTTCTCAAAACCACTATTCTCAAATTTAGATCTATGATCACTACGAATCTTATTGACTTGAGAACCTTTTTCAGCTTGAATCCTTTTAAGAACCTTTTTCACTTCTTCAAGAGTTTCTGATTTGTCCCTTAAGAAGACAACCCATGTATATCTGGTAAAGTCATCTACTATTACCAAGTTATATCTTTTGCCACCTCGACTTTCCGTCCTGGTAAGTCCTACAAGATCCATATGGAGAAGCTCGAGTGGTCTTGATGTGGTATTGGAATTCACTTTTTTGTGTGAGTTCCTCGTTTGTTTGTCAATCTGGCATTCACCACATATTTTATCTAATTTTTATAGTTTGGGTAGACCTCTTATAAGTTCCTGTTTGCTCAATCTATATAGATTTCAGTAGTGTACATGTCCAAGACGTTTGTGCCACAAATCAATCTCGTCTGTATGGACCATGTAACACGATTGATTAGATGAGCTGGATTCACTAACAATATAGCAATTTTCAGACGTTCTACGTCCAGTTAGTATTACTGAACCCTTGTTGTTTAGAATCTCACAGCTTTGATTAGAAAATCGTACACTGTGGTTATTATCACAAATTTGAGATATGCTAAGAAGATTATGTTTCAGACCTTCAACATACAAAACATTTTTAAACAAAGGAAGGTTATAGAGTTGAACCGTACCTTGGCCCATAATCTTGCAGTTGCTGCCATCACCAAATGTGACTGAACCATCAGCCATGTCTTTGAAATTGGTGAATAAACCTTTATCACCAGTCATATGCCTTGAGCATCCATTGTCTAGGTAACACTTAGAATGGCTTGTTGCTTTAAAAGCAGTGTGAGCAGCCAAACAAGTGACGTTTGGAACCCATTTCATAACCATTTTGGATTTAGGTGGATAATTGGTCTTCTTTCGTTTGTAAGAATTATAAGTATGGCCTATTGAGTTAGACTTTAGAAGCTCCTTAAGTAAATCAACTATCTTTTCAGGCAAAAGATTTTGATTTTGCTTTTCATAGTTAATATAATTACTTTTAGGTTTTTAAAAAGATTTAGAGATTTTAAAAAACATTTGATCTTTCCCTTTTGAGTTTAACGTCTCTCCCTTTACAAACTTGGGAGGAGTATTCTTTGGTTTAGGAGAAACATTCTTATCATAACCCAGACCAGATCGATCACCACATTTTCTCGATCCTAATAAGAGTTTTTCTAATTTAGGATCACCTTGGGCATATTTTCAGGTTTTCTTTAAACTCAAGAGAGAGGAGACTTCATGTTTTAGTTATTTGTTTTCAGATTTAAGATTTTCAATCTGGGAGGTTTTAAAATCCAAATCGCATTTTGTCTTTTCAAAACAGTATGAAACATGGGACTTTTCTAAAACAAGATATTCATAAATTTCTTTGAGTTTAGAAAATTTTTCTTTTTGAAATTTCAATTTCACAGCAATTTTACAACTTTCCTTGCATAGGGCATTGTATGCATCTTGAAGATCATCTTCATTTCACATTCACTATTCAGATTTTCTTCACTAGTCGAGTCATCATTATCGGAAAAAGTGAATTTGGCTAGAGTCATAAGGGCCTTAACATCACAACCCGACTCAGTTTCAGAATCTTCTGATTCAGAGGAGGCTTTAAAATCAGAGGACTCGTCCTAAGTAGCCATCATACTTTTCTTTTTTAACTTGCCCTTATTGGGACATTTATTAGCCAAATGCCCATACTCATGGCAGTTGTAACATTGACTGTCTTTAAATGATTTTCTTAATTTAGGTTTAGGTTTCTTTTTATCAAATGCTTTTTGAAGATCAATCCTCTTTTTACTTTTAAAAATTTTATAAAACCTTTTTGCCAAAAGAGCTATATCATCTTGAGAGTTTTCTAAATCAGAGTTTAAATCATTTTCTTGAAAACCATTTTAAAAAGTTTTTAAGGCAATAGATTTTCCTTTTGGAGCTTTAAAGGTTAACTCATAAGTATGTAATGAGCCAACTAATTCCTCAACCTTCATATTGTCCGTATCACGAAGTTCCTGGATTGCGGTTACTTTAGAATTGAACCGTTCAGGAAGTAAGCGTAGTATTTTGCACAAATCCTGCTTTTAAGGATTTTATCACCTAGACCTCACATAGAGTTTACAATGTCATTCAATCTGGTATAAAAGTCTATGAACATTTCATTTTCTTCCATACATATTTCCTCAAATTTAGTTGTGAGGATTTGTATCTTAGATTTCTTGACAATTGAAGTACCCTTGTGTGTCATTTCCAATATATCCCAAGCTTGTCTTGCAGAATCACAGGATATAATTCTTTTGAATTCATCCGGTGATAATGCACAAGTAATTGCATTTAGTTCTTTAACATTTGCACTACTCTCATTTTTTTGAAGTGTGGTCCAAGAGAAATATGGTGTAACTTTCATAGATTTTGAACCATCAATCTCGGTTACTTCAGTGGTAGGGGGGATTCATTCATTCATTGTGGATAGCTGTACACTTTCATCCATGGATTTGAGAAAGATCCTCATCCTGGCTTTCCAATACGCATAATTGGTGCCATCGAAAGGTGGAAGCCTAGTGACTGAAAGGCTATCAAAATTTGACATCTTATATAAAGCTTAGATCGTTAATTCAGGAATTAAATCCAAATAAGAAAGAGAGCTATTAGGCTTTGATACCACTTGAAATGGCCAAGCTATATGTCCTAGAGGGGGGGTGAATAGGATTATGCCAAATTTAAAATAAATATAGCGAAAATAAAGAAAGAGAGATAGCTAAATAAATAAATCAATACACAATGCTGAATGTAATGTCAAAATATTGATTGTTCTAAGGACAGCCATGCACCATATAAATGGCAGGGCAACCTTACTAGAACAAATAAAGAAACTGAAGCTCAAACTAATAAAGAGATAGTAAGGAATAAATTGCAGAAATATAAATCTAAAGTATGACAACATTCCCCACTGAGCTTGAAATAAAATGATTACAACATTCACATCCACATATACATCCCACAAATGAATAATTAAAGATATGCACAACCACAAAACGCAATGGATTATAGTGGTTCGCCTGTGTGTACACCAACTGTTAATAAACAGCCCCACAGCAACTCCACTCCTAATATCCTCACACAGGGGATATCAACGTTCACTATCAAAGATAGGTTTTCTAGGTTCACCCAAAGCCTTCACAATTGTGTCTTTCTCTGTGGGCTTACACAATTAAAAAAACCCCTCTTCTGAGTTTTCCAGGCTCTCCTCAGATAACCAATACAATGATATTTTTCTGGAAAATTTCAAAAGAAAACCAAATGAAAGTAAATTACATAAACGTAAAATACCTAAATTTCTCCTTCATTGTAGAAGCCCTGAAGAACCAAGTCAGAGTAGAGATTTGAATGTCAAAGTTGAATGTCAATACTCACTTTATAATGGTTCTAGGTTCTAATAGATTTTAAATTAAACCAAATGGGGCTAGCTCTAATTGATTTTGATTCCAGAAAAAGGAAAAATGAAACTTCCTCTTTTTCAGATCAGATTGGAATACAAGAAACAAAATCAATTTGAAAAGCTAAAGAAAGAGAATATTAAACATGCACACTTAGCTTAAATGGAGCACAAACTTATCTCTTAGAAGGCCGAATTAAATTAGCTTGAATTTCATATCTTATTCTGAGATTCGTGCTCTATTTATAGGTGAGCAAATCACGTCTTCGACTAGTCTAAAGATCTCTACGACTAGTCGTAGAACCAACAGATATTTGAAAATTTAGGCGCGATAAGATCTGGCGGTTTCACGACTGGTCGTAGGAGTCTACCACTAGTCGTAGGTCTCCTTCGACTGGTCGTAGGTTGCTCACGACTAGTCGAAGCTAGTCGAATTTCAACATTGTACTTTGAGTCATAGGACTACGATTGGTTAAAGAAATAGTCGACACTTTTCATACGACTAGTCGAACAGTCCCTAAGACTAGTCGAAGCCTAACATAAAATTTTTGAATTTTGCAATAAACTTATGACTGATCCAAGAAATTCTTAGACAGGTCGAAGCAGTGCTAGGACTAGTCGAACAAAGTCTAGGACTAGTCTTAGAACAGACTAAACTCACTTATATAAAACATATGAATTATGTATCCAAAACGGCCTACTCTAAAGGTCAACCTAAGGTCAGTCATACCTCAATAGTGAAGTAAGGACATTGAAACTTAGAGACGAGTGACCTTTGAAAGTAATGAAGCTTAAAGTCTTGATATGGCTCAAACTTGAAAGCTTCTTGAGATCTTGAGGTTGAACTTGAAAGCTTCTTGAGATCTTGCATTATCCTTGTCTTGAATTAAGTCGAATAATTTCACTTTCTCGAGTCTTGACTTGTGAACAGTACTTGTCAATCAAAGCTGATCTTAAGTAGAGCTTTGTTCTTCACATATGCAAGCTTCATAACAATGTCTTTGGCACCATTGGGCCCCCATTGATGATGGTGCCTTACACCATGCCTTGTAGGATTAACCACACCTTGTGTACTTATTGGGCCCATAGGGAAGTCTAGTTTATTGCGTGATAGACAGGGTAAGAAAGCCCACTTATTGTACTTAGACTCAGCTCTGCCCTCAGTGGAGGGATATTGTGACGCTCCGTCACTGTTGCACATGTGGGCGGACACTGACGTGGGCGGGGCTTAGGGGCCTACGCAAGCTACCAGTGATTGGCAGGCTACTATGCTGGTAGGCTACTGTGCACACAGTGAAGGCAGAACTTTGTCCCATATCAGAAGCATCGTCCGATGTTGTGGTGACTATAAGTTGGATTCCTTCCTTAACCGTCGTGGCACATTTTAAATTAGTGAGCTTTGGCAAAGTAGTGCATATCACCCCTTGTCGCAGATGGAAGGATATACAGTATCCATTTGTAATGACCCAAAAAATTTTATGCCAAGACCCGAGTACTACCTTGATTTTCCTTAGAAGTTATTTGTGGGTTAATTAACGTTAAACTCGATTGCTTGTGAAATTCGCATCAATCACGTTAAATTTGATCTGCAGGACTCAAAACCTGTAGAATCGTTAACGCTATGATACTCTGAAATCTGGGATTCAACACTAAATCCAGTTGCTCTTGGAAATTTTTAGAAGCTTTGGATCGGACCTGGACCGCGCGTCGAAAGTCCGATAGGAATGATCTTAGACAGTTATGGTCACCATGCTGGACTTGACCATCACCTCAAAAATCAAGTCCAGATGATGTCCTGGGTCGATTTGATTGAGTTCGGAGTGAAGAGTGTGAGAACGGTGAGAAATTAAATATGATTTTATGAAATCTAAGTTGTGTCGCTTGCGTGACGATTTTAAGCAATCTGACTGTTAGATTCTGACCCAATTTCACCCTCGGATTAGGGAAGATGGCCCATGCATGTCATAGTGCTTGTGGACATGATCGAGTTTCGGTGACCGTTGAATTGAGTGTGGTCCACCACGGCTGATCTGTAAATTCGATCGGTACGAAAACTCAGCCTGACCTAGATCCATGGTCAGTGAGCTTAAGTCTGACTGCACATTAAAACCGGAAGTGCTCCGTTGAATCGAGAGAGGCCTGATTTGGTTACAACCTAAGTATACCTTGGCCCTGGGGCTATTTTCATCAATGTCAAGCCTATATATAGACCTTAAAACCCTCACTCTCTTTTCCATACGAATTTCCTAACCCTAGCTAAGAAAGAGAGAGGAAAAGAGAGAGAAAGTGAGAGAGAAGTTGGTGAATCATCTTAAGATTCTTTCCTGTTACTCAACATCCTTAAGCCATCACTTTTGAATCGTTATTCCGGCGATTCTAAGTTCCTTCTTGGGTAAGTTAATCTAACCCTAATCTGTTTTAGAGCTTACAATAGTCTATGTGTTGATGTACCTCATTTCTATTCTTGCCTTAGGTTATCTAGTCGCCGTTGACGAAGACATATCATCTGAATCAGTTCAGTGTGCTGTTTCTGGTTTAAGGTGTGGACTATATTCATATAGGTTATGGTTTTCAAGGCTTTCAATATCAGTTAATGGTTTATTCTTGTTGTGGGTGTAATTTCACATGCCAAATGCTATATTTACTTTATGTTCCGGATATGTATGTGATATATTGAGATTTGTGTATTCTATGTAAACTTAGGAAGTATCGTATACGTATAAAATATGAACATGTGTTTGACATGATTATTTGTCGTGTACTTGTGCTAGTTGTATGTGTGTTAACTCCTTGGCAAAAGGAATTGTCCAAATGCGTGTATTCCAACATACGTCATGTATGTTGAACTATGTAGTCTAAGTGTTTATAGAAATGTCTGAATGATTTAAAGTGCAATATATTATCCTATTTGCGGGCGTTGAGAAGTGATTCTCAACTCTCCTATTGGTGTGTATGATTTCCTATATGCAAGTCACATTCTTTGTTGTTTAACTTCAAGTATTACTTATATGTAAATCCATGTTAAGTTGATATTCTTCAAATGCTCACATACTACATGTTTGAATTGTTGTTCCATTACTGTTTTAAATTGTATATGCATATTTGTTATAATGGAATGTGTTTGAGACTATGAAATAGTCCAAGAAATCGGTAATCGGCCTTGAGTTCGTGGCTGAGGTTGCTTTCGCCATGAAGGACGTGATTTGACGAACCCGAGTCGTATTAGAGTTGGCGGCAGTGGTTTGGCCACACGAAGTGTTTGAGCACTCTATGTCGTTCAACCCAACGTGCACTCGTGCTGGTCGAGTTCGTCAAATAACCCAATTGTCTAATGTATGTTCACCATGTATGGACGTTATTGTTTGAATCTAGGGTACCAAACTTACTGATGAAATCCCGTTAACCATTGTACCTTGATCCGCTAAGACTCATGAGCCGGACATGGTGGTATGGGACGCTGTGGTCGAGCTGTCAGCCTACGCTGGGGTGATGAACCTCCCTGTAGTGACCAGTGAGCACACCAGACTCGTGAGCCGATTATGGTGGTATGGGACACTATATTCATGCTGTCGGCCTACATTGATTAGTAATAAGCCCTTTGTAGTGACCTCGAGTATACCTTGATACTGCATTAAGGCGACGAGCCTTAGAGTAGTAACGAAGGTATGATCGGCGTGCATTGATTGGTGACGAGCCCTTTGCAGCGACCTAAAACCATATGATCATATGCAATGGCCTAGGACTGACGACCCTAGAATGGATCACTGTGTGGAAATTGATATGAGGAAGGTACCTTAGCTTCCCAATCCTGCTGTATGAAAAGGACTACTAACAACTTGGTAATCATGTTTATGCACCGCATTTGCATGTGCGTGGAAGTCGTTGGCACTGCGGGAGGATGTCATGCGTAACGTGAGATGAAGACGCTGAGGGCGTAAGGCGAGGGCATGCATCATTTATACATATATCCTTGCATTAACAAGATTAATTAGGACATGTTTGATTGTTCTGCTTTATCATTACTGCTTGATTGAATTGATAACATGTTAACCTTAGCTTTATTGTTCCACCGAGTTGATCACTCACTCCCACGTTCTAGGGCGGTGTTTAAACACCAACCAGACTCTGTCTTAGATGCAGATGTTGACGCGACCCCTGAGGTAGAGCAGGAGTTCGAGGATGATGAGGCTGCATTTTCTTTTATGCAGTTTTCAGGTGGGTTCTTGTGAGCCATGTCCTGATATGCAGGAATTCTAGGTTTTCTTTTGGGATAGAAGAATTTCATTTTGATACTTGTAATTTGAATGTAAACACTTGTAAGTATGACCTGGCATGTATACGTATTTCAGGGACTTGCACATGTACACATATATTTCTTTAAGTCTTCCACTTGCGTCTTTCACTTATCCCTGGATTATGTTTGCAGTTTGGCTTAATCTATTCAATGTTTTATGTACTCTTACAGACAACATACATCCATCATTAAATATGTTGCATAAGTGATGTTTTGAAACTCGGGAGCTGAGTTATGCTCGACCCCCGAATTTCAGGGCGTTACAAGTTGGTATCAGAGCATGAATTGGATTAAACTGGACCTGGGCTATGGTCACACACTGCACACTATCACCACCTTAGTGTAAGAGGGTGCAAGTTTATTGTAGAATTTGTGTATGTGTTTCCGTTGCTTCTATCGGCGAAAGTTTACTGAAAACGATCGTCGAGATCGGGTTTGTGTGCACTCCTGATACACAGAGTGACCCAAAATCTCTTCTAGATCATCCATTAATAGGTTTAGATGGTTTATCTTCCCATCTCAGCCCTTAAATGTCTGTAACCTGTGTTTGTATTAGATTTTAACCCGAGTGGCCCGATATGCGACGAATCGGACTAAGGGCCCGATCGGGGCAATTCTAGGTGGATGCAGGGGGGACCCACATCATTTTGCACTTAGGGGGCCAAGAGGACCTCGCCCAAATGGCGAGTCATCCTGCGATGACCTCACCGGTTCGGCGAGCCCTCGCCGTCCAGCCGGTCAGGCCGAGCGGGCCGGCTCGGGCCGACGCCGTTGGGGCCTAGTGTGGCCCATTCCTCCATGGTTGGTTGATTAAAGCACCTCTCAAACCCTCTCTCCTTCATAAAATACCCTCCCAAGCTTTTCTTTTCTTCAAGTCTCTCTCAAAACTCCACCAAAATCCCTCCCCAATCTCCTTCTTCTTCCATTTTCGTGCACACCCATTCAACCCATCTCAAAAACCCATCCCCATTGCTGTCTTCACTCCTTTTTCCTCTCATTTAAGCTCTCAAATTCTTCTTTGGGATCTCAAGTGTGTGGAAGCCTCACCATTCTTCCCATTTCTCCCTTTTCTCTCATTTTTCATGGCCTTGTTTGAGTTTATTATGGCTATATTTTCCATCTCCACTTTTCTCTCTTTGATGGGGAAGAATAGAGCACCCTTGGATGAAGCCGAGCCTAGCCGCCCAACCCGTATACAGAGGCCGAGAGGTGCCGCCGCGAGCACGATCGCCACCCGTGAGTTTCAGACCAAGCGGGACCTTGATCCTCAAGCTCCCATTAGAAGAACCTTATTGGCGAAGCTATCTCATGGAGTCTATGAAGGCCGTAGGGTCCTTTTTGAGGCTCATGTAGATCGGCGGCAATATGGCGAGTTTCTCTTGTTGGAGCGCCTGGAAGGGGCCGGTTGGTGTCCCTTTTTTGAGGGCGAATATCGCGCCAATGCGAGCACTGTTCGAGCTTTTTATGCCCTCATTCGTGATCCTTTGCTGGAGCCTCTGCAGTTCAAGATCCCTTTGGAAGCGGTCGGGAGGCCACGATCAACGTCGCTTTAATATCCCGACTCTTGAATGTGCCGCTTGGTGAGGTGCATGCCAGTGAGAAGAATTTGAGCAGTGCGCGTGGGAGGGATCGTCGCACGTGGCTCTTGTGTGGTCGTCTGGTAGAATGGCAGCTAAATAGAAGCCTTCTAGCTACCAACATGACGGACGACTTCCGCTTGCTTCACCACATGTGTACATTCAATGTTTATCCAAGGTGGAGCAACCGCAGTGAGTGTATGTGCCTGATGGTAGATTTTCTATATCAGGTGGGGCAATGAGAGAAGCTATGTGTGCCAATATACATCTTGCATTAGATTATCCTTATCATTCGTTCGAATAGGAGGACCGAATCACTCCCTTTGGCCGACTCATTTGTAAGCTTGCACATGAGTTTGGCTTCAGGCTTGGGGCAGAAAAGCTGGTACCTATTTGCTACATTAGTGAGACGACCCTAAATCAGATGGACATTAGGCCTCGTCGACGACAAGCCTCAGAAAGTGAGGATGAGACAGAGAGTGATGAGGAAGAGAGTTATGGCAAGGGTAGACCTGAGATTGAAGAAGAAACAGAGCAGGTCGAGCTTGCCTCCTTCATGTTTGAGGAGGCCAGTTTATAGTGGGACAGTGTTCTTTGCACTATTGCGGAAGGGTATGAGTGGTCGTGGCAGGCGTTTTAAGGCACGCTTCCACGAGAAGTATTTTTCAGTTACATACCGACACGAGAAGGAGAGTGAGTTCCTTCGCCTCCGTCAGGGAGGGATGTCGGTGACGGAGTATGAGAGCCGGTCTACTGAGCTAGCTCGCTATGCTCCTTTGATTCTGAGTGATCAGCCGATGCGGATGTGGTATTTTTCCGAGGGGTTGAGGCCTGAGATCAGATCGAAGATGTGCTGTGCTAGCATATCTTCCTATGCGGAGTTGGTGAGCATGTCCCTGCGAGCTGAGCAGGACAGGGATAGGTCATCCCGTATGCGAGCACCTATGGTTCCCAGACCACGACCTGACTTTTAGAGTGCACCATTTCTCGGCAAGAGGCTGCAGGTAGATTCTCCTCCGAGGCGTTCAGCACCGCCGGCTAAGCAGGTGCGAGCTGATTTTTGTTGTTCGTACTGTGGGAAGATGGGGCATTCAGATTGTACTTACTTTTCGCGTATACGGGATAGTGGATTTACTCCACCGCAGAGGATCAGCCGTCTGATGCCTCAGGTTATATCACCTCCACCTCTTCGTTCAGCGCCAGCTCATTCATCCTTCAAACCTTCTGTACCTAGCTTCAGGCCATCTCATCAGCCCATAGTTCCTCCATCGAATCGCCAGCAGGAGGCTCATGTTCACGCGTTCTCAGCTGAAGCGCCTATGGCTGACTTGGTGCCGAGATCCTTCGAGGTTACTGCTCACATCCAAGGTATTCCCGTTTCTATGTTGGTGGATATAGGGTCCATTACCTCTCTTATATCATATGCGGCAGTTAGGCGCTTGAGTTTGGGCACTGTCACTATGAAGGGAGTGACGCTCACTACCGCTATAGGGATCTCCTCTATTATGAACAAGCGTTGTATGGATTGTTTGATTAATCTAGGGAGTGGATCGATTCTTGTTGACCTTTTTGTCGCACCTCTTTACCATTATGATATCATTATGGGTATGGATTGACTCACGAAGATGTGGGCAGAGATTGATTGTGAAGTTAGGTCGGTGACAATCCATGGACCTGAGGGCGAGACAGTTACTTTCCCAGTTCAGATCAGTTGCCCTTTTCGTCTTGGTTATTATACTTCTCTGTTGGAGAGTATTGCTGGATCGGCATTTGAAAGCACGCCTGTAGTTCGGGAGTTTGAAGATGTGTTCGAGTCGATTCCTGGATTACCCCCTCAGTGCGAGATTAATTTTACTGTCGATCTCATGCCTGGTGTGGCACCCTTTTCTTTGCCCACCTATTGTATGCCTCCGAGTGAAATTGAGGAATTGAGGAAGCAGATAGATGGCTTGTTGAATTTGGGTTTTATTTGGCCTAGTGTGTCTCCTTGGGGAGCACCTGTCTTGTTTGTTAAGAAGAAAGATGGTTCCTTGCGATTATGTATTAATTATCGCAGGTTAAATTAGGTGACTGTGAAGAATAAGTACCTTTTACCTAGGATTGATGATTTATTTGATCAGTTGAAGGGGACACGGTACTTCTCGAAAGTTGATCTGTAGTCAGGGTATCATCAGTTGCGCGTCAAGAATGAGGACATGCAGAAGACCGCCTTCAGGACTAGCTTTGGCCATTATGAGTTCCTTGTGATGTCGTTCGGTCTTACGAACGCACCGACCGTGTTCATGGATCTGATGAACAGGGTATTTCGGCCATTCTTGTTTCGATTCGTCATTGTCTTTATCGATGACATTTTGATATATGCTACGAGTCGGGAAGAGCACGAGGAGCACTTAAGAGCGGTCTTGGATACTCTTAGGAAGAATCATCTTTTTGCATAGTTCAAGAAATGCAATTTCTGGAAAGAGGAAGTTATGTTCCTAGGACATGTGGTGTCCAAGGAAGGGATAGCTGTCGATCTTGCTAAGGTAGCTACAGTTCAGGACTGGAAGCAGCCTGGTTCAGTTATTGAGGTGAGAAGCTTTCTAGGTCTAGCAGGCTATTATCGACGCTTCATATGAGACTTCTCGAAGATAACCAAACCGTTGTCTCAGTTGACATGGAAAGATTTAAAGTTTGCTTGGAATGAGAGGGCGGAGATAACTTTTCAAGAGCTGAAGGACAAGTTGACGTCCGCCCTTGTGCTAGTATTTCCAGAGTAAAGGGTTAAGTATATGATATATACTAATGCCTCTCACGTTGGTCTGGGTTGTGTCCTTATGCATAAGGACATGGTGATTGCATATGCTTCGAGACAGTTGAGGAAACACGAAGAAAATTACCCTACACTCGACCTGGAGTTGGCAGTTATCATTTTTGCATTAAAGCTCTGGAGACATTACCTCTACGGAGAGGAGTTCGAGCTCTTTTGCGACCACAAGAGCCTTAAGTATATTTTCACACAACGTGACTTGAATATGAGGCGGCGCCGATGGATGGAAATATTGAAAGACTTTAAGTTCGATGTTTCTTACCATCCGGGTAAGGCAAACCTTGTGGCAGACGCGTTGAGTCGCAAGAAGAGTATAGAGTTTGCGGCTCCGCTAATGATAGCAGAATGGGACATGTTAGAGTTTATGTGAGACTTTGAGCAGAAACTTACGGTGGAAGAGCCGTATGTGGTTATCGCACACATTCATGTACAACCCCTCATTGACGAGAGGATCGTTGCAGCTCAAGCAGATGATGAGCTTTTAGCGAAGATGAGAGAGTAGGTTGGTACAGATGAGAACTCCGAGTGGAGTGTTAGTTCAGATGGGGGCCTATGATTTCGTGGCCGGTTATGTGTCCCAGACATTCCTGACTTGAGACGGGAGGTTCTCGAGTCAGCCCATACTTCTAAGCTTGTGAGGCATCCATGTAGCACGAAGATGTATCAAGAGATGAGAAGATCTTATTGGTGGGACAGCGTGAAGGTTCACATTACTGAGTTTGTATCTCATTATCTCACGTGCCAGCAGGTAAAGGCAGAGCATCGCCGACCTCCTGGGCTGCTTCAGCCCATGCCCATAGCAGAATGGAAGTGGGACTTCATCTCTATGGATTTTATTTCTGGGTTGCCGAGAACGAGGAAGGGGCATGACTCTATTTGGGTGATCATCGTCCGATTGATGAAGTCGGCTCATTTCTTACCGATTAGAGTCATAAACTCGGCAGACAATTTGGCTAGATTGTACATTAAGGAGATTGTACGTCTGCACAGAGTTCCCTTGGAGATTGTGTCTGACAGAGACACGCATTTTACATCTATCTTCTGGAATCGTATCCAGGAAACGATGGGTGTGAAATTGAAGTTCAGCACCGCATTTCATCCGCAGACAGACAGGCAGACGGAACGTGTGAATCAGATTCTGGAAGACATGTTGCGAGCTTGTATTTTAGATTTCAAGGACAGTTGGGATGATTATCTCCCTTATGCAAAGTTCGCGTATAATAATAGTTTTCAGGCGAGTATTGGCATGGCTCCCTATGAGGCATTGTATGGTCGCCCGTGCAGAGCACCCATTACTGGGCAGAATTTGGCGAGCGTAGTTTGATTGGCCTGGAGTTGGTGCAGGCAACTTCAGAGAAAGTTGACATTATTCGACGTCGACTCTGACAGCCCAGAGCAGGCCGAAGAGTTACGCTGATACGAGGCGGCGACCGCTTGAGTTTGAGGTTGGAGACCATGTATTTCTTAAGGTTTCCCCTATGAAGGGAGTTCTGCGGTTCGGTAAGAAGGGAAAGCTCACGCTGAGATTTATTGGTCCATTTTAAATTCTGGATCGAGTAGGAGCGGTAGCATACCGCTTTGCTTTGCCCACACCACTTGCGGGCGTGCATAATGTATTTCATGTTTCTATGCTGAAGAAGTACGTTCCTGATCCTTCACATATTATCAGTTGGGAATAGGTGCAGTTGAGCGAGGATGCTACATATGTACTGCGACCGACGCATATCCTAGATAGGAAGGAGCAGGTATTGCGTAGCAAGGTCATCCCTCTTGTAAAAGTACTATGGACGCATCATAGTGAAGAAGAGGCTACTTGGGAGACTGAAGCTGAGGTCAGAAAGAGCTACCCTCAGATCCTTGAGGAATATGAGAAGGTACGAATTTCAAGGACAAAATTTTTCTTTAAGGGGGTTAGATTGTAATGACCCGAAAAATTTCGTGCCAAGACCCGAGTACTACCTCGATTTTCCTTAGAAGTTATTTGTGGGTTAATTAGCGTTAAACTCGATTGCTTGTGAAATTCGCATCAATTACTTTAAATTTGATATGCAGGACTCAAAATTTGTAGAATCATTAGCGCTATGATACTCTGAAATCTGGGATTCAACGCTAAATCTAGTTGCTCTTGGAAATTTTTAGAAGCTTTGGATCGGACCTGGACCGCGCGTCGAAAGTCCAATAGCGATGATCTTAGACAGTTATGGTCACCATGCTGGCTTGACCATCACCTCAAAAATCAAGTCTAGATGATGTCCTGGGTTGATTTGATTGAGTCCAGAGTGTGAGAATGGTGAGAAATTAAATATGATTTTATGAAATCTGAGTCGTGTCACTTGCGCGATGATTTTAAGCAATCTGACCGTTGGATTCTGACCCAATTTCACCCTCAGATCAGGGAAGATGGCCCAGGCATGTTATAGTGCTTGTGGACCTGATCGAGTTTCGGTGACCGTTGAATTGAGTGTGGTTCGCCACGGCTGATCTGTAAATCTGATCGGTATGAAAACTTAGCCTGACCTAGATCCATGGTCAGTGAGCTTAAGTCCGACCGCACATGAAAAAAGGACCTCTGGAAGTGCTTCGTTGGATCGAGAGAGGCCTGAGTTGGTTATAACCTAAGTATACCTTGGCCCTGGGGCTATTTTCATCAATGTTAGGCCTATATATAGACGTTAAAACCCTCACTCTCTTTTCCATACGAATTTCCTAACCCTAGCTAAGAAAGAGAGAGGAAAAGAGAGAGAAAGTGAGAGAGAAGTTGGTGAATCATCTTAAGATTATTTCCTGTTACTCAACATCCTTAAACCATCACTTTTGAATCATTATTCCGGCGATTCTAAGTTCCTTCTTGGGTAAGTTAATCTAATCCTAATCTGTTTTAGAGCTTAGAATAGTCTATGTGTTGATGTAGCTTAGTTCTATTCTTGCCTTAGGTTATCTAGTCGTCGTTGACGAAGACATATCGTCTGAATCAGTTCAGTGTGCTTTTTTTGGTTTAAGGTGCAGACTATATTCGTATAGGTTATGGTTTTCAAGGCTTTCAATGTCAGTTAATGGTTTATTCTTGTCGTGGGTGTAATTTCACATGCCAAATGCTATATTTACTTTGTGTTCCGGATATGTATGTGATATATTGAGATTTGTGTATTCTATGTAAATGTAAGAAGTATCGTATACGTATAAAATATGAACATGTGTTTTCCATGATTATTTGTCGTGTACTTGTGCTAGTTGTATGTGTGTCAACTCCTTGGCAAAAGGAATTGTCCAAATGCGTGTATTCCAACATACGTCATGTATGTTGAACTATGTAGTCTAAGTGTTTCTAGAAATGTCTGAATGGTTTAAAGTGCAATATATTATCCTATTTGCGGGCGTTGAGAAGCGATTCTCAACTCTCCTATTGGTGTGTATGATTTCCTACATGCAAGTCACATTCTTTGTTGTTTAACTTCAAGTATTACTTATATGTAAATCCATGTTAAGTTGATATTCTTCAAATGCTCACATACTACATGATTTGAATTGTTGTTCCATTACTATTTTAAATTGTATATGCATATTTGTTATAATGGAATGTGTTTGGGACTATGAAATAATCCAAGAAATCGGTAATCGGCCTTGAGTTCGTGGCTGAGGTTGCTTTCGCCACGAAGGACATGATTTGATGAACCCGAGTTGTATTAGAGTTGGCGGCAGTGGTTTGGCCACACGGAGTGTTTGCGCACTCTATGTCGTTCAACCCAACGTGCACTCATGCTGGTCGAGTTTGTCAAGTAACCTGATTGTCCGATGTATGTTCACCATGTATGGATGTTATTGTTTGAATCTAGGGTACCAAACTTACCGATGAAATCCCGTTAACCATTGTACCTTGATCCGCTAAGACTCATGAGCCGGACATGGTGGTATGGGACACCGTGGTCGAGCTGTCGGCCTACGCTGGGGTAACGAGCCTCCCCGTAGTGACCAGTGAGCACACCAGACTCGTGAGCCGATTATGGTGGTATGGGACACTATATTCGTGCTGTCGGCCTACATTGATTGGTGACGAGCCCTTTGTAGTGACCTCGAGTATACCTTGATACTACATCAAGGCAACGAGCCTTAAAGTAGTAACGAAGGTATGATAGGCGTGCATTGATTGGTAACGAGCCCTTTGCAACGACCTAAAACCATATGATCATATGAGATGGCATAGGACTGACGACCCTAGATTGGATCACTGTGTGAAAATTGATATGAGGAAGGTACCTTAGCTTCCCAATCCTGCTGTATGAAAAGGACTAATAACAACTTAGTAATCATGTTCATGCACCGCATTTGCATGTGCGTGGAAGTCGTTGGCACTGCGGGAGGATGTCATGCGTAACATAAGATGAAGACGCTGAGGGAGTAAGGCGAGGGCATGCATCATTTATACATACATCCTTGCATTAACAAGAGTAATTAGGACATGTTTGATTGTTCTACTTTATTATTACTGCTTGATTGAATTGATAACATGTTAACCTTAGCTTTATTGTTCCACTGAGTTGATCACTCACTCCCACGTTCTAGAGCGGTGTTTAAACACCAACCAGACTCTGTCTTAGATGCAGATGTTGACGCGACCCCTGAGGCAAGCAGGAGTTCGAGGATGATGAGGCCGCATTTTCTTTTATGCAGTTTTCAAGCGGGTTCTTGTGAGCCATGTCCTGATATGCGGGAATTCTGGGTTTTCTTTTGAGATAGATGAATTTCATTTTGATACTTGTAATTTGAATATAAACACTTGTAAGTATGACCTGGCATGTATATGTATTTCAGGGACTTGCACATGTACACATATGTTTCTTTAAGTCTTCCGCTTGCATCTTTCACTTATCCCTAAATTATGTTTACAGTTTGGCTTAATCTATTCCATGTTTTATGTACTCTTACAGATAACATATATCTATCATTAAATATGTTGCATAAGTAATGTTTTGAAACTCGGGAGCTGAGTTATGCTCGACCCCCAAATTTTCTGGGCATTACACCATTATTTAGAGCCTATCTTGATATTTGGACTAAAACCGTCGTCTTTCTGTGGACCCTAATCATTCATATGTATGTTGTGAAGGATGATTGATTAAAGCATATGTCTATGGGCTGAGATGTTTGTGGGACTCCTTGTGAGACGGAGTTGCCCCCACATGATCGCGCGATACACACAGGTTTGATGCATGGCCTAGATACGGTTGTCGGTATTCGTGGACTTGTCAGAATTTGCATATTGTATTGCATCCTCAGTATACGATATTTGGCTTACTATGTCTCCACATTGCGTAGTTGATCTACATTGTTTCTTCAGTATATGATATTGGTTTATTATGTTTTTGCATTGCATAGCCTGGATAAGGCTGATGATATTTATGGACTTGCCAGCATATTTTCACATTGCTCTAATATTGCATACTTGACACTTACCTTGAGCATACACTTTCACCACCTTCTAAGCTTTCTATAAGCTTATGCACAATAGCTGCGTACAGGTGGCGTTAGGTTGCAGTAGGGTTGAGCTTGGAGCATGTAGCTATCTTCTGGAGCTTTGATTGTCTATATATGTATTTCCCTTTCAGCATTGTATTCAACTGTTTATATTAGTGGATATGTGATGATGTTGTTGTCTTTATGATTTAGATAAACTTGTCGTTATGCTTCTTACGAGATAAATATATGTTGGAAAATCCTCCTTTTAAGATCTCAGGATCGAAATTTAGCGTATGTGTGCAGGGAGCCGAGAATGGGGTACTACGGAGGCTGTCAGCACTGGATTCGGCAATCGAAAATTTTGTGAGCCTGGTTTCCAAGTTTAGGGTGTGACATAGTGGATGATGTGGCATTGCTCGATGCACTCTAGCTATATTATTATAGAATCCTCTCCATATATCCTCAAAGATCTCCAAATATACAACACAAATCCATCTGAATTATGTGCAACTCGCTCTGATTGGCTTTTGCAAGAATTTGCAACAATAAGGATGAATATTGCCCCCCACGTCGCTTCACCTTTGAAAAAAAGGTGAAAGTGACATGTGACCCATCATTAATGGAGCAGTCCTTTGGCACACGTGGCAATGCCATAGTAACCCTCGCTAACCAATATAACCCTACACATTAACTATAATCACCATTTTTTGAAATAACATATAATCCCGCTGCGACACATATACTTGTATCATATAAAACAAACATTTAATGATGCCCTAATAAATTCTGTCTCATCGGCTGATATAGGTGTCATTTCAAACATTCTTTTCACTCTGTGCTTCTTTCTTCATCATTTTCCCCCAAAATTCCAATTCCTTCATTCTCTTTTTAACCTTTGCAATGGCTGCCTCATCGTCTTCTGCCCCTTCTTTCCAACAAGATGACTTAGTCATCGTAATGGATGGCCATTTTGAGAAGTATTATAACGAAATAGTCTTCAAATCACCAATTGGAGACTATTATTGTATGGGGCTGGCATTCTTCCCTGTAATTGATACTAATGAAGTTAGTATGATGGACCTTTTGTTTCCTATCTGTTCGGGGTGAAACTTTACCAATTCAATTTAAATTCGTCCTAGAATCATCTAACGCTCTAAAGAACCCTTAATCTTGGCCAAAATCACCACCAGAATAGGATGTTTGGTTCACTCATATTTCTTCTCAATATGAAGCAACATGGAGGACATTTGGCATTTACCAGTGCATTAAACTATGTATATGAGATTATTTGTCAGACCTTACTCTGCTTATAACAATGTCGACATTTTGGAGCCCATCCACCAACACGTTCTTCTTTGGATGCGGCTCTATAAGTCCAACAATTTTGGACATTACGGCTTTGATCCAACTGCTTCCATTTAGCGAGGTAGTCTTCCTAAGCTTCGTTTAGAAAGAAACAAGACATTTTGCAAATAAGGCCAGCAAGGCCTATTCACACTTCATGTAAGTGTACCACCAACGTGAAGGTCCAGTCGATTACAAAGAACATACAACCTTCATACTACTCTGGATCTGCCAACATTTACTCTGCGTAAATGCTCTTTAGATTACGAATGAGTATATTCAATTAGTCGAGGTGCTTGCACAAGGTCGAAAATTCTCTCTAGCACCTTTTGTACTCGGCCACCTTTACAGAGGTATTTTTGAAATTACCACTAAAGGTCTGTATCTTAGAGGAGGACCGTTATGGCTTTTTCAAATGTGGATCTACGAGTATTTCTGTCTTCCTTTGTAAATGCCCCCATTCATTCTGATATTATTTATTCTTCCTATAGTTACGCATTATTAATTCTCCATAGGAGCTCCATGCATTTTTTTTTTATTTAAATGGACTCCTTATTCTTTTCTTTGAATAAAATTAAATGGAGTCAGTCATTCACCCCTTTTCATGATAGGGAGTTTGGTCCAGCCTAATTTACCGGTTGATACGAGGGTGAGGACAACGAGGAACCATCTCAGATACATTCCGCTTTAGTGAGCTACCTCGTTTGCAGAGATCTCCTTTATGGCGACACAATAGAGCCGGTAAGAATGCCAAGGCTGGAATTGAGCAATACTGTCCAAACTTATTGGCCCGTTAGTTTGGTCTTATCCAATGCATCCCCTGTCCACTCATTCAGAAATCCTGCAACCAACCTCTCTTTACTCGGCTGATCACCGATCGAATTAATCTCTATCATTCTATTAATTCTACTTTTGAGTTGATTGGTCTAACTCTCAATCTTCCCATCTATTCGAATCAGCCTCATATAATGGACACCTTCATTGATTGGTGGGATAGTCACTACAAAAAGTTGGTTAATAAATCTCATCAAGTTATCATAGCTCAAATCTTCTCTTATATGGAGATGGGAGGAAAGAAAAGAACACCTTAATTGACCGCAACTCTTAGCCAAAAATCCAATAAGTCAAAGATTAAATCGGTCATTGCTATCATTCTGTAAGTCCATCGACTGAGACAGTTCCTTAGCCACACCTGCAAAAAGCTATGGTGAAAGGACATGTTTGTTGAGTGTGAAACATTATATATTTTCCCCTTGTTATGCACTAGTTTTATAAGCATAAATGTGTTTAATCGATCCAATTATGTATGTTTTCCTATGCGGGGTGATTTAGAGAGCTGGGATGAAAATATGATTAAAAAGAAGATTTAATGCTCAAAGAATGACAAAAAGAAGAGTTGGAGATTTGGAGGAGTTTAATAAATAATTCAAGTGCTAAAGATCCAAAAAACCAAGTGCAAAGAAGAGAGAAAAGACAATCAAAATCATGAAGTCCAATAACAGAATAAATAGACTATTCGGTGCCACCTAAGGTTAGTTTGATCCGACCAAATGTGTAAAACAATAGTCCAGCAAGAAATTATGATTTTTAGAGTTAATTTGGCTCAACATTCGGTCTGACTGAAGCTAGGTTCGGTGCTACTGAAGGCATGTTCCATGAGACCTAAGGATGACAAAGACTTCAGATATAAATTGGAGAAATTTGGCTATAACCAAAGTTAATTCGGTGCGACCGAAGGCTACATTCGGTGCAACTAAAAGTCATAGTTGGATGCAACTGAAGCGTAAAAAAGTGTGAAATTGAAGGTGGTTCTAAGATGATGCAGATTTTTCCTATTTAAAGGGATGTTTTAGGCTTTCTTATAGATGAGTAAGGGTAGAAGCTGTAGAGCAAAGAGTTGTGGAGCCTCCAAGGAGTTCTCCAATCCTTTGGTTCTAATTAATTTTTATGTTTTTCTTTTTAAGTTTTAGTTCAATCATGTCTTTAATTGGCTAATATCTTAGCTAGGGCTAAGAGGTAAAGCTTGCAGTTATTCTTAATGCTTAGTTTACTTTGATTCAAGTATTTAATTTGAATGTTGAATAATTCATTGATATTTGGTTTAAATAGAGATTTATTTTAAGCTTCTTTAATCCGTTGTCAACTGCAAGCACATTAGATGCTTAGGAACATTAAGAATAGTTTCTTATCTATTTTATAAGGGATTGCTCTATAAAATCTATTGATTTATCATAGACTACGGGCATGATAGATGCCTTGAATTCCTTACGATCAATACCTTGATGATTAATGTGGGAACTAATTCAATTGAAGTTTAAATCTATTTTGATTTATGAGTTATGATCTAACCGCTCTATTATTCGACAGGATATGATATGACTTCGATTCCAGTTGAATAAACCAATTGAATCAAGCGAATTAAAATTAAGATATACCTATAAGTGCTTGGCGCCTAGTGTTTTATCATTAATAGTTTCTCTCATAATTACTCTTTAAAAGTAAATTTTATTAGTTAGTTTAGTTCTAGTGGAAAACTTTTTCGGACAACCCTAAGAGCAGGGCTGTGATATAACTATAAGGACTTATGATTGTGCAATTTCTAGAATACTTATGAACTAAAACTAGAACTAAATTAACTAATAGAATTTATTTTTAAAAAGTTATTGTGAGATAAACTATAAAGTATAAAATACTAGAGTACCAAAGATCCACTTATAGCTATATCTTAATGCTAATTCACTTAATTCAATTGGACTACTTAACTGAATCGAAGTCCTATCCTATCTAGTCGAATAATAAAGTGGTTAAATCATTATTCATAAATCAAAATAGATTTAAACTTCAATTGAATTAATTCTCACGTCAATCACCAAAGTATTAATCGTAGGGAATTCAAACCATCTATCATGCCCGTAGTCTACGATAGATCAATGGATTTTATAGATCAATTCCTAGTAAAATAGATAAGAAACTATTCTTAGTGTTCCTAAGCATCCAATGTGCCCGGAGTTGACAATGGATCAAAGTAATCTTGAAATAAATCTTCATTCAAACCAAATATCGATGAATTGTTCAACATTCAAATCAAATACTTGAATCAAAGTAAACTAAGCATTAAGAATAACTACAAGCTTCACCTCTTAGTCCTATTTAAGAGATTAGCTAATCAAAGACATGATAGAGCTAAACTAAGAAAGAAAAACATATAAATTAACTAGAACCGAAGGATAGAAGAAGGACTCCTTGGAGGCTTTGCAACTCCTTGCACTACACTTTTTATCATAATTCATCTCTAAGAAAGCCTAAAACATCCCTTTAAATGGAAAAAAATTGCACCGTCGTAGAACCAACTTCAATTTATGCACTTTTGTTATGCTTCGGCTATCGTCGATTGTTAACTTCAATTACAGCCGAACTTCTTCTATTTCCATCTGAAGTCTCTCTCTTCCTTAGGTAGCAAGGAAAGTGCATTTTGATGGCACTGAACCTAGCTTCCTTCGGACCAAATGTCGAGCCGAATTAACTTTGAAAATCATAGTTTCTTGGTAGATTGTTTTTGTGGACATTCGTTCGAACTAAACCAACCTTAGGTGACACCATGCAGTTTATTTATTTTGTTATTGGACTTCATGATTTTGCTAGTCTTTTCTCTCTCCTTTGTGTTCGTACCCCTTTCGGCCAAGCCTTGTTTCGACCAATCAAGGTTATTCACGTGTGATCTATATGGATATGCATGGTGCAATCAGGTGATTTCCTTCAGATATGTACGATTATGTCTTGGAAAGCGGAGCCACAATGTATCAATTACAACTAAACATCATTAAAGTGGTTGAGAAGACTAGAGATCAAGCTTTGACGATTATATGACAAGTGGCAAGTGCTCAAGATCGCACAGTGCTTAACAGGTAGCTAAAGGAGGAATAAAAGGAATAGAACATAGGAAGCATCTAGAACTCAAGTAATGAAGAGCTATAACGTCCCAGAAAAAACCGTACAAAGACCCGAGTACCACCTCAAGGAGAAATCCCTAGGGACCGTATTCTGTAGAAATTAGATGAAGATTAATTACGTACTAAACCAAATTAATTGGTGGATTAAGCTCGGGCCAACATGAAATGGCCTAGCTATACGTCCTAGAGGGGGGTGTGAATAGGACGATGCCAAAATAAAACTTTAACAGCGGAATAAACGAATATGATAACCAAATAAAATAAATCAATTCACAATGCTGAAATAAAAGTAACCTTAATAAACAAGAATTGAGAGGTTGATACGAATTCAGTTCTAAGGATAACCTTACACCATAAAAACCAAGGGTTTATGGTAGGACAACCTTATTTCTAGAACGTCTTTAATATCAAAAACTCAAACCAGAGAGGAAAATAAATAGCAATGTATTGAAATAAATTGTAGGAATTTAAATCTAAATTATTAAAACTTTCCCACTATGCTTGAAATGTAAATTTTACAACATTCACATCCATACATTCATTCCACAAAACTGAATGATAAAAGATATAAAACTTAAGTAAGCATTCAAACCACAAGACAAAGAATTATAGTGGTTCGCCTGTGTGTACACCAACTGTTCAACAACAGCCACACAGAATGCTACTCCACTCCTAATATCCTCACACAAGAGATATTAGCGTTCACTAACAAAATAGGTTTCACAGGTTCACCTAAAACCTTCACAATTGTGTCTTTTTAACTTGGGCTCACACAATCTAAAAATCCACACTTTCTGAGTTTTCTGGCTCTCCTCAGATAAGCAACACAATGAGATTTTTCTAAATCAATCTCAAAATAAATCAAAAGAATGTAAATTACATAAAAGTAAAATACCTAGATTTCTCTTTTTTGTAGTAGCCCGGTAGAACCAATCGGAGTAGATGTTCGAATCAACGCTTAATGTCCAATACTCACTTTACAATGGTTCTAAGTTTTAATTGATTTTAAATTAAATCAAATGGGCTTAGCTCTATTTGATTTTGATTCCAAGAAGAAGGAATACAACAATTTCTCTTTTCAAATAAGATTGGAATATAGGAATAAAATCAAATAAGAAAAGCTAACAAAAAGAATATTAAATATGCACAGCGTAACTTAAAATGAACAAACTTATCTTAGAGGGGAGGCTCGAATTTTCTTGAAATTAATCAATGAAAAAACTCTAAAATTCGTGTTCAATTTATAGATGAAAAGATCACATCTACAAATGGTCTTAGGAACCCTTCAACTGGTCGTAGCTTCAACGGCATTTTAAATTTTCAAGTGCGATCTTTGAAAACAATTCCACGACTAGTCTTAGGATTTCTACGACTGGTGTTAGACCACCTACGACTGGTCGTAGCAGACCCAGGACTGGTCGTAGACAACCAGGCTTGGTTGCTGGAGTTTGAGTCATAGTTCTAGGACTGGTCGAAGGTCGAGTCGTGACCTCCCTACGACCTGTCGATCAGTCTCCAGGACTGGTTGTAGAGTAACCAAAAAATTTTGAAAATCTTGAACAACTTAGGGCTGGTCGTGGAATTTCTTAGACTGGTCGAACCAGTGTTAGGACTAGTCGAAAAAGGTCCAGGACTCGTCTTAGAAGAGGCCAATTCATATAAATAGATTCATTTTGAATTATGTATACAAAATGACCTACCCTAAGGTCAATCTAAGGTCTATCATACCTGGATCATTAAGTATGAACATTGAACTTCATTCTTTTCAGATAATGGTTGACCTTTGAACCTTATGAAGCTTGAGATCTCTACTTGATGTAGCTTGATCTTGAGATATTCTAAAGGTTAAAATTAAACTTCATCTTGAGTTGTACTTAAGTCTTAAAATGTACTCTTCTTATCGATGTAGCACTGAACATTGATGCTTAAAGTACATGACTTTACATTTCTTGAAGCACAACACCATACATGTCTTGAACCATTGTGATGCAGTGTCTTGAACATATATATATCAACATACAAACATAAGACACAGATAGAGATTTTAGCACAATAAAATTTGACAATCAAAGGAGCATGAGACCATAGCACTTACAATCTCCCCCTTTGTCAAATTTGTGACAAAACACACTCATATAAAAATAAGAGAAGCACCACATGCATAATAAAGAATCATGTACCAGTTATTATAAACTAGCAAGTACACAATATTCATCTATACTTACTCCCCCTGAGTAGCAGCACATATATAATGATTGCTACACTTATTATCGTACTATTCATATCCATAGGCAATCAAACCAAAAGCTTCCAAAAGCCTTCTCCCCCTTTTTGTCACAAAATGACAAAGGAAGAAACAATGTAAAGGATTAAAAGATGAAGTAATAGATGGATTTAATCAACAATATATAAGCAAATGAAAGGTCACAATCCATTTACCAGTTTAACTAAAAAGTCAGCAAACCAACTAAAGTGCACAATCCAACATAAGTATGAAAGTTAATACAGACCAAGAATTAAAATCATTCAATTAGATCCTGAAGATGGAGCAGGAATGATAGGATCAAGTTTATGCATCCCCTTGTTCAAGCGCCTAAGATACTTGCGCATGTATTTAAACTAAAGATCATGGGCAATATTCATATTCTCTACTTTCTCCTCTAGAGCATGAAGACGAGCATTAAACTCAGATGGCTCATAGTCAGGATCATTTCTAGAATCTGAATCAAGTTCATTGAAAATATCATTCATATCAACATCATTAGGAAGATTGCCAGCATCTTCTGCTTCATTCCTAGCTTCAATACCACTACCACCAACATCCACTTGGCCAGGAGCCAATCCCAATTTCATCTTGTTAATATTTGTATTGTTAAAAATAAGCTGATGAATAGGGACCTCTCCAACAGGCATAGCCATGAGCATGTGAGTAGCTAAAACAATCATAAGATAGGCAAATGGAAGATCACTATGACCAGGATGGATTCGAAACTGAATGATGGAATGACAAATTAAAGAAGGTAGATAGATCTTTACACCAGTAATGACACAATGCAAAACATGAACCATAAAGGCAGTTAGTTTTTTTTTGTTGCCAAACTGCGGATACAGATTGAGATAAAGATTCTATGAAGAACCCTGTATCTAGGTAACAAATACCTTAAGGGGAGCGCATTTCCTTTATGGGTCCATTGCACTTCCATATTGTATAAATCTCCAGTGAGCATTTGTTTTTCTGATTCAGAGGATTTTTCAGATAATGTATGAATGGGAATACCCTCATCATTAACAGGGATTTCCATGAGATCAGCTATTAAATGTCGATCTACTTCAAATAGACCTACTCTAGTATCAATTTTAAACGTTAAATTTTCGTATGAAAAATCAGAGATGCATGCTAGCATGGATTGAGCAACAAACTGGTATGCGGGCCCACCCCAATGTAAGATGTTATCCCAACCTACAGATTGGAGTAGAGATAAGATGCCAAATTGAGCAATGTGGTTAAGATCAACTGGACATTCAACGATGAAATTGCCCATACGCAAATCCTGTACATCGGATGGATCATTTTCGGTAGACCAAAGATGGCGTTGTGTGATAGGAGTTGATCTAGAAGAAGATGGACAACAGGAAGATTTCTTTTTCCCTTTGGGATCCATTTGCAATACCAGATACAAGAAAATAACTAGATTAAAAAAATATGGAATGGGTTTTGATAGATCAGATTTTTGAAAAGAAGAACCCCAATCTTGCACTGAAAGACCAAATAAAGTGCACAAGAGTGAAAAATGAGATACAATAAGCAAGATTCTATAAGAAAAATGCAAAAGAACCACTAACCTTGAAGGAAAATGATGGTGGGTTTGACTGGTCGGGCTTAGGCTCATTGGAGAGTGAAATGGAAATGAAGAAGAAGAAGCTTTTCCCCAATTTAAAGTGATTTCACGAGTTCCATGACTGGTCATGGATATACACGACCGGTCTTACCAAGACTGGTCGTGTATACTCACGACTGGTCGAGTACCAGCCAAAAATTGCATTTTACAACAATTTTAAAATTCAACCAAAAAGATAAATAAACATATATAATATGATACAATAATGCAAGAATATTCAATTTGCACATACCAAGATCAAAATTTAATTTATTAAACCTACTTTTATCAAGAGGTTTAGTAAAAATATCCGCAAGTTGAGTCTCGGTAGGAATATATTCCAAAGATATTATTTTTTCTTCCACTAATTCATGAATGTAATGATACCTAACGTCAATGTGCTTGGTACGTGAATGCTGGATTGGGTTTTTAAATATATTTATTGCACTGAAATTATCGCAATATAAAACCATTGAGTCATGTGTAATTTCATAATCGCTTAACATGCGTTTCATCCAAACAAGCTGAGTACATGCATTTTCAGCTGCAATGTATTCAGCTTCAGCAGTTGAGAGTGATATAGAACTTTGCTTCTTACTAAACCAAGAGACCAAGCAATTTTCAATATAAAAACCACCACCACTGGTTGATTTTCTATCATCAATATTTCCAGCCTAATCAGCATTTGAGTACCCAGCCAACTGAACACTAGTATCATATGGATACCAAAGACCCAAACGCACAGAACTTGCAACATATCTAATAATCCTCTTAATAGTAGTTAAATGAGATTCTTTAGGATTAGAATGATATCTAGCACAAGTACCAACACTGAAAGCTATATCAGGTCTACTAGCAGTTAAATAAAGTAAACTGCCAATCATGCTACGATACAATTTAGGATCCACATCTTTACCTGTAGAGTCCTTTGAGAGTCTTAAAGATGTACTCATGGGAGTATCAAAATTCTTACCATTCTCAAATTCGAACCTTTTAATCAAGTTCAAAGTATACTTGGTTTGAGAAATAAAAATTCCATCAGGTTGTTGTATTACTTGTAACCCTAAGAAATAATGTAATTTCCCAACCATGCTCATCTCGAACTTAGATTTCATTAAATCTGTAAACTCAATAGTCATGTTAGTAAAAGTTGATCCATAAATAATATCATCAACGTAGATCTGAACCATTAAAACATCATTATTATTTTTCTTAACAAAAAGTGTCTTATCTACATTGCCCATTTGAAAATTATGACTGAGTAAAAACTTAGTCAATTTCTCATACCATGCTCTGCGAGCTTGTTTTAGACCATAGAGAGCCTTGTTAAGACGATATACATGATCAGTAAACTTAGGATCTTCAAACCCTGTAGGTTGTTTAACATATACCTCTTCATGTAAATCGCCATTCAAAAAGCACTCTTTACATCCATTTAATAAATCTTAAATTTTCTATAGCATGCAATGGGCATAAAAAGTTTGATTGATTCAAGGCGAGCAACTAGGGCAAAGGTTTCATCATAATCGATGCCTTCAATTTGAGTGTACCCTTGTACAACCAGTCTTGCCTTGTTTCGAATTATATTTCCAAGTTCATTAGACTTATTTTTGAAAATCCACTTTGATCCGATAATGTGTTTATCTTTAGGTCTAGGAACGAGATACTATACATCATTACGAACAAATTGATTAAGTTCTTCCTGCATGGCAACTATCTAGTTTTCGTCGTAAAGAGCTTCTTTTACATTCACCGGTTTTATCTGGGAAGTAAAGCACATGTAATTACATATGTCTTCTAATTGTCTATGAGTGCGTACACCAGTGAGAGGGTTTCCAAGAATTTGAGTGGTTGGATGATCTTTGACAGTCTTCAGTTCAGAGTTTTCTTGATTTGATGAAGTATCTAGTTTGTTAATTAAAATAACTTCATCATTATCTGAACTTAGGGCAGGTGTATTCAATTGATCATCAATGACCACATTAATGGACTCTTGAATCACACCGGTCCTGTTGTTCAGTACACGATTTGCACGACTATTTAAAGAGTATCCTAAAAAGATCCCTTCATCACTCTTAGTGTCAAACTTTCCCAAAATTTCACGGTCACGTAAAATATAGCACTTGCTGCCAAAAACTCGAAAGTATTTGACAGTAGGCTTCTTATCAAACCAAAGTTCGTAAGCTGTTTTATTATTAGATTTACAAGTATAAACCTGGTTAATAATATAGCAGGCGATATTCACTGCTTCAGCCCAAATATTTCTAGGGAGCTTCATACTATTTAACATTACGTTTCCCATTTCTTGAAGCACTCTATTTTTCCTCCCCACAATTCCATTTTGTTGTGGTGTTTTGGGCGCAGAGAATTCATGCGATATTCCCTAATTGCTACAGAACTTTTCGAAACTACTATTTACGAACTCAGATCCATGATCACTACGGATCTTACAAACTTGAGAACTTTTTTCAGTCTAGATCCGTTTGATAATCTTTTTCACTTCATCAAGGGTTTCTGATTTATCTCTTAATAAAGCTACCCAAGCGAATCTGGTAAAATCATCCACAATTACCAGGATGTATTTTTTACCACCTCGACTCTCCGTCCTTGTAGGTCCTATAAGATCCTTGTGGAGTAGCTTAAGTGGTCTTAATGTGGCATTGGAGTTCACGTTTTTGTGAGAGCCCCTTGTTTGCTTGCCATACTAGCATTCACCACATATTTTTTCTACTTTTTGTAATTTAGGTAGACCTCTTATTAGTTCTCCTTTGCTTAATCTGTATAAATTCCAGTAGTATACATGTCCAAGGCGTTTATGCCATAAATCTGTCTCATCGGTATGGACCATGTAGAACTGTTGATTAGACGAGCTACCATCACTTACAATATAGCAGTTTTCAGAAGTTCTGCAACCAGTTAATATTACAGAACCTATTTTGTTTATGATTTTACAACGTTGATTGGAAAATTTCACACTATGGTTGTTATTGCATATTTGGGATATGCTTAACAGGTTGTGTTTTAGCCCCTCATCATATAAAACGTTCTTAAATAAGGGAAGATTATAGAGTTGAACCGTACCTTGGCCAATTATCTTGCAATTGCTTTTATCACTAAAAGTAACTGACCCATTAGTCATATCTTTAAGATTGGTGAATAAAGCCTTGTCGCCTGTCATATGCATAGAGCATCCACTATCTAGGTACCGCTTTGAATGACTTGTAGCTTTGAAAGCGGTGTGGGAAACCAAGCAGGCAACCTTAAGAACCCATTTCAGAACTGTTTTGGGTTTAGGAGTATAGTTGGTCTTCTTCCGTCTGTTGTTATAAGAATGACCTACTGAGTTAGATTTTAAGAGCTCCTTAAGTAAATCAACTATCTTTTCAGCTAGTGGCTTTCTGTTCTGATTTTTGAAGATGACAAAGCTGCTTTTAGGTTTTTGAAAAGGTTTTGTATTTTTAAAAAAACCTTGACTAGTATTTCTCCCTATTGAGTTAGAGGACTCTCCTTTCACAAACTTAGGAGTAGTATACTTTTGTTTAGGAGGTACATTTTTATCATAGCCCAACCCAGATCTGTCGCCACATTTTCTAGATCCGGATAAAAGTTTTTCTAACTTTAGATCTCTTTGGGCATACCTCCATGTATCCTTTAAACTCAGAAGAGAAGATACTTCATTTTTAAGTTTCTCATTTTTAGATTTCAGATTTTCAATCAGGGAGGTTTTGATTTCTAAATCGCATTTTGATTTTTTAAAACGATCTGAAATTTGGGATTTTTCTAAAACAAGAGATTCAAAACATTCTTTGAATTTAAGAAACTTTTTTTTTTGAAGTTTAAGCTTGACAGCAATTTTACAACTTTCCTTGTATAAGGCATTGTAAGCGTCTTGAAGGTCATCTTCATTTTCATAATCACTATTCAGATTTTCTTCACTAGTTGAATCATCATGATCTGAAAAAGTGAATTTATCTAAAGTCATAAGGGCTTTAACTTCACTGCCCGACTCAGTTTCAGAATCTTCTAATTTAGAAGAAGCTTCAAAATCAGACGATTCATCCCAAGTAGCCAACATACCCTTCTTTTTGGGTTTGTCCTTTTTAGGACATTTGTTTGCTAAATGCCCATATTCTTAGCAGTTGTAACATTGACTATCTTTCAAAGACTTCCAAGTTTTAGATTTAGGTTTTGATCTTTTCTTATCATTTGATTTTTGAAAATCAACCCTCTTTTTACTCTTGAAAATCTTGTAAAACTTTTTCGCTAAAAGAGTCATATCATCTTCAGAATCAGAGTTTTCTTGAGAAATACATTTAGAGGATTTAAGGGCGATAAAATTACTTTTAGGAGCTTTAAAGTTTAACTCATAGGTTTGTAAAGAACCAACTAGTTCTTCTACCCTTATATTGTCCGTATCACGAAGTTCCTGGATCGCGGTTACCTTAGAGTTGAACCATTCAGGAAGTGAGCGTAGTATCTTTGCACACACTTTACTTTCTGGGATTTTATCGCCAAGACCCCACATTGAGTTTACAATGTCATTTAATCTTGTGTAAAAGTCCATAAACATTTCATTTTCCTCCATATGAATTTCTTCAAATTTGGTTGTGAGGAGTTGGACTTTAGATTTTTTTACAATTATAGTACCCTCGTGTGTCATTTCTAATATATCCCAGGCTTGCTTTACAGTATCACAGGATATAATTCTTTTGAACTCATCTGGTGATAGTGCGTAAGTGATTGCATTTAGTGCTTTTGCATTGACACTACTCTTATTTTTCTAAAGAGTGGTTCATGAAAAATACAGTGTTACTCTCATTGATTTTGAACCATTGATACCAGTCACTTTAGTGGTAGGTGGGTTCCATTCAGTCACTGTGGCTTGCCACATACTCTCATTCATTGATTTGAGGAAGATCCTCATCCCAGCTTTCCAATAGGCATAGTCGGAGCCATCAAAGGGTGGAGACCTAGTGACTGATAGGCTATCAAAATTTGACATCTTTTAAATAGATTAGATGGTTAGCTCAGGAAATAAATCCAAATAAAAAGCAATAAGAGCGAACTATTAGGCTCTGATACCACTTGAAATGGCCTAGCTATACGTCTTAGAGGGGAGGGGGGGTGAATAGGATGATGCCAAAATAAAACTTTAACAACGAAATAAACGAATATGAAACCAAATAAAATAAATCAATTCATAATGCTGAAATAAAAGCAACCTAAATAAACAAGAATTGAGAGGTTGATACGAATTCAATTCTAAGGACAACCTTACACCATAAAAACCAAGGGTTTATGGTAAGACAACCTTATTTCTAGAATGTCCTTTGTATCAAAAACTCAAACCGGAGAGGAAAATAAATAGCAAGGAATTGAAATAAATTGTAGGAATTTGAATATAAATTATTACAACTTTCCCATTGTACTTGAAATGTAAATTTAACAACATTCACATCCACACATACATTCCACAAAACTGAATGATAAAAGATATAAAACTTAAGCAAGCATTTAAACAACAAGACAAAATTATAGTGGTTCGCCTGTGTGTACACCAATTGTTCAACAACAGCCACACAGAATGCTACTCCACTCCTAATATCCTCACATAGGGGATATTAGCGTTCACTAAAAAAATAGGTTTCACAGGTTCACCTAGAACCTTCATAATTGTGTCTTTTTAACTTGGGCCTACCCAATCCAAAAACCCACACTTTCTGAGTTTTCTGGCTCTCCTCAGATAACCAACACAATGAGATTTTTCTGGCTCAATCTCAAAAGAAACCAAAAGAATGTAAATTACATAAAAGTAAAATACATTGATTTCTCCTTTTTGTAGTAGCTCGGTAGAACTAATCGGAGTAGATGTTTGAATCAACGTTCAATGTCCAATACTCACTTTACAATGGTTCTAAGTTTTAATTGATTTTAAATTAAATCAAATGGGCTTAACTCTATTTGATTTTGATTCCAAGAAGAAGGAATATAGCAATTCCTCTTTTCAAATAAGATTGGAATATAAGAATAAAATCAAATAAGAAAAGCCAACAAAAAGAATATTAAATATGCAAAGCATAGCTTAAAATGAACAAATTTATCTCAGAGTGGAGGCTCGAATTTTCTTAAAATTAATTGATGAAAAAACTCTGAAATTCATGTTCAATTTATAGATGAAAAGATCACATCTACTAATGGTCTTAGGAACCCTTCAACTAGTCGTAGCTTCAACGGCATTTTGAATTTTTAAGCGCGATCTTTGAAAACAGTTCTATGACTAGTCTTAGGATTTCTACGACTGGTCTTAGAGCACCTACAACTGGTCATAGCAGACCCAGGACTGGTCGTAGACAACCAGGCTTGGTTGCTGGAGTTTGAGTCGTAGTTCTAGGACTGGTCAAAGGTTGAGTCGTGACCTCCCTACGACCGATCGAACAGTCTCCAGGACTGGTCGTAGAGCAACCAAAAAATTCTGAAAATCTTCAACAACTTAGGATTGATCGTGGAATTTCTTAGACTAGTTGAACTAGTGCTAGGACTAGTTGAACAAGGTCCAGGACTAGTCTTAGAACAGACCAATTAATATAAATAGATTCATTTTGAATTATGTATACAAAATGACATACCCTAAGGTCAATCTAAGGTCTATCATACCTGGATCATTAAGTATGAATATTGAACTTCATTCTTTTCAGATAATGGTTGACCTTTGAACCTTTGAAGCTTGAGATCTCTACTTGATGTAGCTTGATCTTGAGATCTTCTAAAGCTTAATATTAAACTTCATCTTGAGTTGTACTTGAGTCTTGAAATGTACTCTTCTTATCAATGTAACACTGAGCATTGATGCTTAAAGTACATGACTTTATATTTCTTGAAACACAGCACCATACATGTCTTGAATCATTGTGATGCAGTGTCTTGATCATATATATATATATCAACATACAAATGCAAGACACAGATAGAGGTTTTGGCACAACAAAATTTGACAATCAAAGGAGCATGAGACCATAGCACTTACACATCATTTTCACAAATGGCAAGACCCAAAACCATTAATATCATTGACTTAACACTATATAAAACCTTAGGAGAAACTCCAAGATCCTGTCGCTCTCGGGAGCACATTGAAACTCCGTATCAGATCTGTACCACACGTCAAAAGTCCGATGACTGCAAAACTATAGGGTTACATCCACCTTACTGGGCTTGACAACCATCATAAGAATCGTGCCCAAATGGTGCCCAAAAATGTTCAATTTGAATGCTGAGTGAAGCATGTGAGAAACGTGAATATCTTTAGAAAACATATTGAAACTTAAGTAAATTGGGCCATTCGCTCATTTTTTACCAAACTTCACCCATGGATTAGGAAAATTTCATTGCTAATATTCGTGTACTTGTGACCTCGATCGAGTAAGCATGACTGTTGATTTGATACAGGTCCTCCACGGCTGACGGCCTATCCGATCGCACTGAAAACACATCCTGGCATAGATCCATTGTCAGAGGACTTACCCTACACCATAAGTGAGTAATGGACCTCTAGATGAGCCCCGTCTACCCGAAACAAACGCCATTTGGATACAAACTAGGTATACCATGGCCCTGGGGCCATTTGCATCAGTTTTGGGCCTATATAAAGCCCTTAAACCATCCCATTTCCATTCTATACGAATTTCTCTAACCCTAGGAGAGGGAAGAGCGAAAAGAAGAGAAAGGAGTGAAGAGAGAAGGGAAAGTCTGGGAGATCGTTGCTATGATTCTTCCCCGCTACTCCACCTATTGAATCACCTCTCCTTTTCGCTATACAATCAGTCTCGGCTACGATTGGGGTAAGAAATCCAAACCCTAACATCGTAATTAAGATCTAGAATAGTCGATTATCAACCTAGCTGACAGATTTTGTGATTTAGGAACCCGTTGTTCTATATTCGGAAACGTAGTGTTTGAACCGAGTCTGAATCGAGTATTCCGATGGAAGGTGCAGACTATAAACATTTAGGTTGTGGTTTTTAATGCTTTCAATGTCAACTAATGATTTATGTCTAACTTAATTGCTATCATATGATCTTAGTTACGATGTTTTCGATATATTATACATGTGTGAACTATGTTGAATATAAGATGCATTCCATGTGTTTGTTCAAATGTTTGAATGAACATGAAATTGTGATTTGTACTTGTCATGACTGTAAATCTAGGATTCATGTTTGTCTTATGTATGACGATCTCTTTGTGTAAGGAATTGCTATTGTTCATATCATAACTAATCTAGTCTATGTAATTAGTAATGTGTAGTTTAAGTGTTTGGTAAAATGTCTGAATGAGAAATTGTTGATGAGTTGTATTTAATAAGTGTATTAAGATAGGATTCTTAATTACCCTATCCATATGTATAGTTTCCTTCATGTAATCTTAATTTTGTCTAGGCAATTTATGGATAAAATGCAAGTGCTCGGTGACATGTTCAATATGTTTGATGAAATGTTTAAATAAGGGTTTTATTTGGATTGTTTGTTAAATGCTAATATGATTATCACATGTGCCTATATATTGCATCTGAGTAAGATTGGGGCTACAACGTGGCCCAGGCAATCGGTAACAATCCTTTCACAGGTGGCTGAATTAGTCTTGCCACATTGGGTAACTCGACAAATCCATGTCGCATGGCGATTGTCGACAGTGGTTAGGCCACAAGGGATGCTTATGCGCTCCATGTCAATTAAGTCAATGTGTGCTCATATCAATCAAACTTGTCAAACAAACCTATTGACCTATTATGTGCTTACCATGTATGGACATCTCTGCTTGAATCTAAGGTACCACTTACCAATGTAAAAGCCCGTTTCAACCATGGTACCACAATCTGCTAAGACTCATGAGCCGAGCATGGTGCATGGGACACTATGGCCGAGTTGTTCACCTACGTTGGGGTGACGAGCCTCCCCGCAGTGACTAGTGAGCAACCCCAACTCGTGAGCCAGGCATGGTGGTATCGGACACCGTGTTCGAGCTGTCGGCCTACGCTGAGGTGATGAGCCTCTCCGTAGTGATCGTGAGTATAAACTTTTGAATTTGCCTATCCACTACTTTTCATTAGGAGTGATGCCCTACAACTTGCCTATCGTATGTGGTTAACTAAGATTAACGACCCTAGATGGATCTTTGTTTGAGTTAATGATATAAAGGGAGGTACTTGAGCTTCCCGAACTTGCCGTATGAATAAACTTAATTAAGTACTCGGCTAACACGACCATGCACAGCATTGGATGTGCTTTGGCGAGAAAGTTACACTTTAGGGAGGTTGTCATGCGCAAACTTGATTGTCAGAGTCCCTTGTGAGGGAGCTTCGTGTCAGGGATGCATCATCACTGTATACCATCCCTGCATTAACAAGAGTATTTAGGATATGATTATTATACTGCCTTATCATTATTGCTTAATTGACTTAATAACATGTTAACCTTTGCCTTATAGTACCACTGAGTTGATCACTCACTCCCACCCTGGGACGGTATTTTAAAACACCAACCAGACTCTGTTATAGATGTAGGTGATGATGAAGTCTATGCGGCTGAGTTGGACTTCATAGTTGAGGAGGAGGAATTCTCCTATGTTCAGCTATCAAGCAGGTCTATGTAGACCTTGTGCTAATTCGATAGGATTACAGGGACACATGGATTAGTTGGACACCTATATTTTGACATTTTATACATTTTGAAACAAACCTTATATATATTAAACCCTGTTACATCATCATACTCTGGAGGCTGTGAATCGCTTACTTATTTCAATACATATATTTTTGTCTTCTGCTTGCTTAATTTAATTATATCTGGAGTATGATATGTTGTTTTAGTATAATCCTACTCATGTTTAATACATTAATGTGGACAACATTTAAACATCATTATCCATGTTGCATAAGCGATGTGCTGGATCTCAGGAGTTAAGCTTTGCTCGACCCACAAAATCCAGGGCGTTACAGTTGGTATCAGAGCATGATTTTGATTAAACTGGACCTGGGTTATAGGTAACACGACACACTCTGAATGCACTCTGACTTAGGAAGGGGGCGATGAAATGTAGAAATGATTGTAGGATCATAAAGTTTTGCCGACGGGTGAAATTGGCTATTGTAGCATAGCCATACGCGTCCGAGATCATGTGAATTGATCTCAATCCCTTTTATGTTGTCAATCGACGGGTTTAAACTATAAATTGGTAAATCCCAAACTTAAAACAAGCTAATGGGTGTGAATACACGTGTGTTGAATGACGAGAGTGGACTCTGCGGGCCTAGGGGTCTAAACCACAAATTTCAGTGGGACCTAAGGGGTCCCCCACGCATTTTCGGCACCTCGAGAGGGGGTGGCCACTGCCCTAGAGCGGAGCCACTGGCAGACACACCACGGGGGCCCAGTGACACCGCCCGGGCAGTGGTGCATTGCTTGGCTCCACAGCGGGCCACGGTGAAACCACGGTAGCGATGGCGTGCTGCCCATTGACTGACTGTGTGGGGCCCACCGACATGTGAGACCACCCTCTAAAGCCCCTTTTTGCTTCCCTTTGCCCATTTACACCCTATTTTCACCCTTCTAACACCCCAAATCTCTATAACCCCTCTTTCCCTCTCAAATTTCCTCTCCCATACACTAAATCTTCCATCTTCTTCCACATCTTGCACCCATCTACCACCATTACCCTAAAACCGCCTCTTACAACTCTCCATCCCCCTTATTTCCCCACATTTGAGCACAAAACCCATAATATTGTGCCTCATAACTCTCAAACTTCCCAAATCCACTTCACTCTCAAGCTTTTCCACATCCATGGCTCTTTTTGAGCTTGTAACCGCCATTTTTTTCCATCTCAATGCTCCTTTCCCTTATGAGAAAGAGAGGAGCGGCCCCAGATGAGGTTGGGCTAAGCCGTCCAACCTGCTCGAGGAAGAATGCGAGCGCCGAGGCTAGCACAAGTGCCGAGAGAGAGCGAAGAACGAAACATGACCTCGATCCTCAAATCCCGCTCGAAAGATCTCTACCGGTGGGCACCGGACTTGGTAAATTTTGTGACCGCAAAGTCATATTTGAAGCTCATGTTGATGAGAGATATTTGGATTGTATTTGATTGTTGACCTTCTGTTGGAGAGTGGGTGGGGTCCCATGTTTGAAGGGAAGGTGTAACGCCCTAAAATTCGGGGGTCGAGCATAACTCAGCTCTCGAGTTCCAAAACATCACTTATGCAACATATTTAATGAAGGATGTATGTTGACTGTATTAGTGCATAAAACATGAAATAGATTAAGCCAAAACACAGATATGATTCAGGGATAAGTGAATAAAGCAAGCGGAAGACTTATAGAAATATGTGTACAAGTGTGAATCCCTGAAGTACATATACAAACCAGGTCGTATTGAAAGTGTTGCTTAACAAAATTACAAGTATCAAATTACATCATTTGAGTTCCCAAAAATAATTCCATAAACCCGCACATCAGACCGAGGCTCGCTAGAACCCGTCTGGAAACTGCATATAGGAGAAGACAGCCTCGTCATCATCCAGCTCCCGCTTTGCCTCAGAAGTCGCATCCACATCTGCAACATTAGAGCCTAAGACAAAGTCTGGTGGGTGTTTAACACCGCCCCAGAAACGTGGGAGTGAGTGATCAACTCAGTGGAACAATAAGGCACTGGTTAACATGTTATCAGTTCAATCAAACAGTAACGATAAAGCAGAACAATTAAATAAATCGTAAGTACTCTTGTTTAATGCGAGGATGTATGCAATATGATGCGTGCCCTCACGCGTACACCCTCAGCGTCTTCATCTTACGTTACGCATGACATCGCCTCAAAGTGCGCCACATCTACAAAGCACATGCAAATGCGGTGCATGGATATGATTACCAAGTTGTTATTAGTCCATTTCACACAGCAGGATTGGGAAGCTAAGATACCTTCCTCATGTCACCATCCAAACAGTGATCCATACTAGGGTCGTCAATCCTAGACATCTCATACGATCATATATTTGAGGTCGTAGCAAAGGGCTCGTCACCAATCAATGCACGCCTTTCATGCCCTTACTACCACAGTTCGGCTCGTCACCTCATTGCGGTATCCAGGTATGCTCGAGGTCACTACAAAGGGCTCGTCACTAATTAATGTAGGCTGACAGCACGAATATAGTGTCCCATACCACCATAATCGGCTCACGAGTTTAGTTGCTCACTGGTCACTACGGGGAGGCTCGTCACCCCAGCGTAGGCCGACAGCTCGACCACGGTGTCCCATACCACCATGTCTGGCTCATGAGTCTTAGCGGATCAAGGTACCATGGTTAATAGGATTTCACCGGTAAGTTCGGTACCCTAGATTCAAGCAATAACGTCCATACATGGTGAACATACATCGGATAAACGGGTTACTTGACGAACTCAACTAGCACGAGCGCACGTTGAGTTAAGCGACATAGAGTGCGCAAACACTCTGCATGGCCAAACCACTGCCGACAACTCTAATACGGCTCGGGTTCGTCTCATACGTCCTACGTGGCGAAAGCAACCTCAACCATGAATATAGTGTCAATTACCGATTTCCTGGACTAAGGCATAGTCCCAAACACCTTACACTACTACAGATACTCATATGGATTGTAAAACAGTAAAGGAACAACAACTTAAATCATGGTACATACACATCTGAAGAATCTCAACTTAACATCAATGTAAGCATATGAAATGCTTGAATTTAAATTACATGGAATGTAACTTGCATAGAGGAAATCATGCACATAAAAGGGAGTATTGAGAATCACTTCTCAATGCCCGCAATAAGTGTAATAAGTTACACTTTAGATCATTCATGCATTTCTACAAACACTTAGCATACATGGAACAACATACATGACGTATGTTGAAATACATGCAATTTGACAATTCCTTTTACCAAGGAGTTGTCATACATGCATCTAGCATACATACATGACAAATAATCATGGCAAACACAAGTGCATATTTTATACGTATACGGTACTTTATAAATATATATAGAATACACAAATCTCAATATAGCACATGCATATCTGGAAAGCAATGTAAACACAACATTTGACATGTGAAATCTCGTCCATAACAAGAATAAATCACTAACTGGCATTGAAAGCCTTGAAAACCATAACCTATACACTTAAAGTCCGCACCTTAAGCGAAGAAGGAACCACCGAACTGATTTAGACGAGTTGTCTTCGTCAACGACGATGGAATACCCTAAGATAAAGATAGAAATGAGATACAACAACACCAAAACTAATCTAAGCTCTAACACAGGTTAGGGTTAGGTTAACTTACCCCAAAAGAACTCAGAACCGTCAGAAGAACGATTCAAAGTGAAGGTTCAAAGATGAAGCAGAACAAGGAAGAATCCAAGATGATTCACCAACTTATCTCTTACTTTCTCTCTCTTTTCCACTCTCTTTCCAAGCTAGGGTTAGAGAAAAATTCGTATGGAAAAGAGGGCTAGGGTTTAAGAACTATAAATAAGCCTATTCTTGATGAAAATAACCCTAGGGACAAGGTATACTTATGTTATAACCAAAGTAAGCCTCTCTCGATCCAACGAAGCACTTCTAGTGGGTCTATAACCACGAAAGGTCGGACTTAAGCTCATTGACCATGGATCTAGGTCGGGCTGAGTTTTCGTACCGACCGGCTCTTCAGATCAGCCGTGGCGGACCACACTCAATTCAACGGTCACGGGATCTCGATCAGGTCCATAAGCACTAGGATATGCCTGGGCCAACTATCCTGATCAGAGGGTGAAATTGGGTCAGAATCCAACGGTCAGATAGCTTAAAATCGCCGCACAAGCGACACGACTCAGATTTCATAAAAGCTTAATAAATTCCAACCGTTCTCACACTCTTCACTCCGAACTCAATCAAATCGACCCAGAACATCAGATGGACTTGATTTTCGAGGAGATGGTCAAGCCCAACTCAGTGACCGCAACAGCCTAAGATCATCGCTATCGGACTGCCGACGTGCGGTCCAAGTCCAATCCAGATCTTTCAAAAATTCTCCAGAACAACTGGATTTAGCGATGGATCCCAGATTTCAGATTAACGTAGCGCTAACTAATCTACACGTTTAGAGCCATGCAAATACAATTTAAAGTGATTGATGCGAATTTCACAAGCAATCGAGTATAGCGCTAATTATCCCAAAAACAATTACTTAAGGAAAGAGTAGCACAAAAATTCCAAGGTCGTTACAATCTACCCCCCTTAAAGAAAATTTCGTCATCGAAATTCATATCTTCATATAATCCTCAAGAATCAAAGGGTAGGTCTTTCTGACCTCAGCTTCAGATTCCCAAGTAGCCTCTTCCACACCATGATGCGTCCATAGCACCTTCACAAGAGGGATAACCTTGCTACGCAATACCTGCTCCTTCCTGTCAAGAATACGCGTCAGTCGCAGTACATAAGTGGCATCCTCACTCAACTGCACTTTCTCCCAACTGATAATATGCAAAGGATCAGGAACGTACTTCTTCAGCATAGAAACATGAAATACGTTATGCACGCCCGCAAGAGGTGTGGGCAAAGCAAGGCGGTATGCTACCACTCCCATTCAATCCAGAACTTGAAATGGACCAATAAATCTCGGCGTCAGCTTCCCCTTCTTACCGAACCGCAGAACTCCCTTCATAGGAGAGACCTTCAGAAAAACATGGTCTCCCACTACAAACTCAAGCGGTCGATGCCTCGTATCAGCATAACTTTTCTGCCTGCTCTGCGCTGTCAGAAGTGACGTCGAATGATGTCGACCTTCTCAGAAGTCACCTGCACCAACTCCGGGCCAAGCAAACTACGCTCACCAATTTCTGCCCAACAGTGTGGTGTTCTGCACGGGCGACCATACAACGCATCATAGGGAGCCATGCCGATACTCGCCTGGAAACTATTACTATACACGAACTCTACATATTGAAGACAATCATCCCAACTGTCTTTGAAATCCAAAACACAAGCTCGCAACATATCTTCCAGGACTTGATTCACGCGCTCCGTTTGCCCATCTGTTTGCGGACGAAACGCGGTGCTGAACTTCAGTTTCACACCCCTTGCTTCCTGGATACGAGTCCAGCAGATAGATGTAAAACGCGTGTCTCTATCAGACACAATCTCCAGGGGAACTCCATGCAGATGCACTATCTCCTTGATATACAACCTAGCAAACTCGTTTGCAGAGTAAGTGACTCTGATCGGTAAGAAATGGGCCGACTTCGTTAATCGATCGATGATCACCCAAATAGAGTCAAATCCCTTCCTCGTCCTCGGCAACCCAGAAATAACATCCATAGAGATGAAATCCCACTTCCATTCAGCTATGGGCATGGGCTGCAACAACCCAGGAGGTCGGCGATGCTCTACCTTGACCAGCTGGCACGTGAGACAACGAGAAACAAATTCAGCAATCTGGACCTTCATATTGTCCCACCAATAAGACCTCTTCATATCCTGATACATCTTCGTGCTACCTGGATGCATCGCAAGTTTAGAACTATGGGCTAACTCGAGAACCTCACGTCTCAAGTCAGGGATGTCAGGAACACATAACCGGACATGAAAACGTAGGCCCCTATCAGAACTAATACTCCAGTCGGAGTTCTCATCTGTACCAACCCGCTACCTCATCTTCACCAGAAGCTCATCATCTGCCTGAGCTGCAATGATCTTCTCGTCGATAACGGGTTGTACACGAAAGTGTACGATAACCTCATACGGCTCAACCACCGTAAGCTTCTGATGAAAATCACGCACGAACTCCAACATATCCCACTCTGCTATCATCAGCGGAGCTGCAAACTCCAAAGCCTTCTTGCGACTCAACGCATCTGCCACAAGGTTCGCCTTGCCCGGATGGTAAGAAACATCAAACTTGAAGTCCTTCAATGTTTCCATCCATCTGCGCTGCCTCATATTCAAATCACGCTGCGTGAAGATATACTTAAGGCCCTTGTGGTCGCAAAAGAGCTCGAACTCCTCACCATAGAGGTAATGTCTCCAAAGCTTTAATGCGAAGATGACAGCTGCCAATTCCAGGTCATGCGTAGGGTAATTCTCTTCGTGTTTCCTCAACTGACGCGAAACATAAGCAATCACCCTGTCCTTCTGCATAAAGACACAACCCAGGCCAATGCGAGAGGCGTCAGTATATATAATATACTTAACCCCTTGCTCTGGCAATACTAGCACAGGGGTGGACGTCAACTTGTCCTCCAGCTTTTGAAAAGCTAACTCTGCCTGCTCATTCCAAGCAAACTTCCAGTCCTACACTGCAGCTACCTTGGCAAGGTCGACGGCTATTCCTTCCTTGGACACCACATGTCCCAGGAACTTGACTTCCTCTTTCAAGAAATCACACTTCTTGAACTGTGCAAAAAGCTGATGCTCCCTAAGAGTATCCAAAACCGCTCTTAAGTGCTCCTCGTGCTCTGCCCGGCTCACCGAATAAACTAAGACGTCATCGATAAAGAAAATGACGATCGGAACAGGAATGGCCGAAACACCCTGTTCATCAGATCCATGAACACGGCCGGTGCGTTCGTCAGACCGAACGACATCACAAGGAACTCATAATGATCGAAGCTAGTCCTGAAAGCGGTCTTCTGCACGTCCTCATCCTTGACGTGCAACTGATGATACCCTGACTACAGATCAACCTTCGAAAACTACCGTGCCCCCTTCAACTGATCAAACAGATCATCAATCCTGGGCAAAGGGTACTTATTCTTCACAGTTACCAGATTCAGCCTGCGATAATCAATACACAATCGCAAGGAACCATCTTTCTTCTTCACAAACAGAACAAGTGCTCCCCAAGGAGACACACTGGGCCGAATAAAACCCAATTCCAGCAAACCATCTATTTGCTTCCTCAACTCCTCCATTTCACTCAGAGGCATACGATAGGTGGGTAAAGAAATGGGCGTCGCACCAGGCATAAGATCGATAGCAAAATCAATCTCACGCTAAGGAGGTAATCCAGGAATCGACTCAAACACATCTTCAAACTCCTGAACTACCGGTGTACTAACTAACGCCGATTCGGCCGAACTCTCCAACAGAGAAGAATAAAAATCAATACGAATAGGGTAACTGACCTGAACTGGGAAAGTAACAGTCTCGCCCTCAGGTCCATGGATCGTCACTGATCTAGCTTCACAATCAATCTCAGCTCGCATCCTCGTGAGCCAATCCATACCCATAATAACATCGTAGTGATAAAGTGGTGCGACTAGCAAATCAACACGGATCGATCCACTTCCCAGATCGACCAAACAATCCAAACAACGCTTGCCCAAAGCAGAGGAAATCCCCGTAGCGGTAGTAAGCGTCACTCCTAGCATAGGAACAGATCTCAAACCCAAACGCCTAACTGTCGCATAAGATATAAGAGAAGTAGTGGACCCTGTATCCACTAACACAGAAACGGGAATACCTTCAATGTGCGCTATCACCTCAAAGGACCTCGGCACTAAGTCAGACATAGGCGCTTCAGCTGAAAGCGCATGAACACGAGCCTGCTGCTGACGATTCGGAGGAGGAACCATGGGCCGCTGAGGTGGCCTGAAACCAGGAACTGCAGGTCTGAAGGATGGATGAGCTGGCGCTGATCGAAGAGGAGGAGAAATAACTTGAGGCATCGGACGGCTAACCCTCTACGGTGGAGTAAAACCACCAGCTCGCATACGGGAGAAGCAAAAACGGTCCAAATGCCCAATATTTCCATAATAAGAACATCGAAGATCAGCTCTCATCTGCTGAGCGGGCGGCGCTGAATGCCTCGGAGGAGAATCTACTCGCGGCCTCTTGCCGATGAAAGGTGCACCCTGAAAGTCCGGTCGCGGCCTAGGAACCATCGGTGCTCGCATGCAGGACGATCTATCTCCATCCTGCTCTGCTCGCAAGGACATGCTCACCAGCTCCGCATATGAAGAAATGCTAGCACAGCAAATCTTCGATCGGATCTCAGGTCTCAGTCCCTCAGAGAAACGCCGCATCCTCATCGGCTGATCACCCAGGATCAAAGGAACAAACCGCCCCAACTCAGTAAACCGGTTCTCATACTCCGTCACCGACAACCCTCCCTGGCGGAGGCGAAGGAACTCACTCTCCTTCTCATGTCGGTACGTAACCGGGAAATACTTCTCGTGGAAGCGCGCCTCAAACGCCTGCCACGACCACTCAAAATCCTCCTCGACAGTGCGAAGCACACTGTCCCACCACAGACTGGCCCCCTTCTCAAACATGAAGGTGACAAGCTCAACCTGCTCGACCTCAGAGCAGTGCAGCGGTCTCAGCATCTTAGAGATGCGGTCTATCCAATACTCGGCCTCCTCGGGTCTATGAGAACCTGCAAAAGTAGGAGGTCGCAAGCGTTGGAATCGCTCGAATGTGCCTCTGGCACTGGCGCTCCCAGATGGAGGCATAGGTGAAACAGGTGGAGTCGCCCCCACTGACTGAGCAAAGATGCCAGCCATGGAAGAGAGGAACTCCTGCTGCTGCTGCTGCTGCTGAATCTGCTGCTGCTGCATCAACAACATCATCTGCTCAAACCTATCAACAGGTGGAGTAGATGAAGGTGCACAGCTCGGCCCAGGAACCGAGGGTGTGATTGGAGGAGCCATTGGTGTCGACCCAACACCGACACGAGATGGACCCTCCTGCGGATCCGACTGGCTATCGCTCAAGGGAGGAACCCCAGCAAGCGACTCAATCAGAGAAAGACGGGCCGAAGTCTTCGAACCCTTAAGAGGCATCCCTACATTCAACTGAGGATGCAACCTATCAAATTTTAAGTCACATAATCCATCCACACAACAACACAGCACAACTCCAAAGGCAAACAACATGCATTCCATTAATCAAAATCGTCGCAATACAAGTAGTGCAGCAATACATGAATCACGACTAGGAAAGAATGAAAACAACAACATCTAACACTTCAAATAACCATAATAACTACAACCACCACAAATAACTACCACAACTACAACACTCCAACTACAAGCCAACAACGGCTACACACAGAAGAAAACAACAAACAAAGTAAAAGATGGCCACAACGATGCTATTCGTCGGAATCAGGAGATGGAGGCGGAGCACCCTTATCCTGCAAGCAACACAGGATAGACTTCAGAGTCTGAGACACCTTCTTAAACTTATGTTTAACAAGGCCTCGAAGATCAACCATATCCTGGCGTAAAGCAGCTTGCCCTTCTTCAAGCCGTGTAAGACGGGCATCTCTGGCAGTCTGCTCTGCGCCCTGCTCTGGCGTCATAGGAGGAGAGCTATCATTCGAATCCTGTGCCTCATCTCCTTCCTCATCTTGCTCTGTTTCTTCTTCAGACTCCGCACCCCCTTCAGCATAGCTCTCTTCATCATCGCTCTCAGACTCAGCCTCACCCTCTGAGGCAAGCCGACTAGAACCAACCTCCATCAGCTTAAGAGTCCTTAGATTGATATGACGAACAGGAACCAGCTTCTCAGCTCCAAGCCTATAGCCAAACTCATGTGCAATCTTACAAATGAGGCAGCCAAAAGGGAGCGACTCGGTCCTTCTACTCGAACGAGCGATGAGAATAATCTGGCACAGGACGTACGTCGGCACACACAACTTCTCTTCCTGTCCCACCTAATAAAGGAAATCCACCATCAGGCACGTACACTCGCTGCGATTGCTCCACCTTGGATATACATTGAACGTAAAGATGTGGTGAAGCAAACGGAAGTCGTCCATCATGTAGGTAGCCAGAAGACTCCTATTCGGCTGCCATTCAACCAGACGACCACACAAGGATCGGGTGCGATGATCCCTCTCGCGCACACTGTCCACATTCTTCTCGCTGGCATGCACTTCACCAAGTGGCACCTTCAAGAGGTGGGATATCAAAGCAACATCGACGATACCCACACAACTGCTACCACAAGGAATCTTGAACTGCAGAGGCTCCAGCGAAGGATCAATAATACTCGCATAAAAGGCGCGAACAGTGCTAGCATTCGCGCGATACTCGCCTTTGAATAAGGGACCCCAACCAATCCCTTCTAGGCGCTCCAACAAGAAAAACTCACCAAAGAGCCGCGGATCAACATGAGCCTCAAAAAGGACTATACGGCCTTCATAGACTCCATGTGACAACTCTGCCAATAAAGTCCTAATAACGGGAGCTCGAGGATCGATGTCCCGCTTTATCTGAAAATCACGTGTGGCGGACGTGCTAGCGGCGACTCCTCTCAGCCTCCGTGCATGAGTTGGGCGGCTCGGCCTGGCTTCATCCACGGGCGCTCTCTTCTTCCCCATCAAGGAAAGAAGGGAAGAAATGGAAAAGATGGCCGTCACAATCTCAAAGAGGGCCATGAGAAATGAGAGAAAGAGAGAAATAGGAAGATGGTGAAGCTTCCACACAACTAGGAGCTAAAATGGGAATGAAAGGGCTCAAATGAGAAGGAAAGAAAGAGAAATCAGCAATGGAAGGGAGGATTTGAAGATGGGGTGATGGGTTTGCACGAAAAATGGAGGAAGAAGAAGATTAGGAAGAGATTTGAGAGGATTTGGAGAGGGTTTTGAAGAAAGGGAAAGCTTGGGAGAGAGATTTGTGAAGGAAATAGGTAAAAGAAGAGGGTTTTAAGGTAAAACCGTTGAGGGGTGGGCCACACTAGGCCTATGGAGCGTCGGCCCAATGCGGCTCGCCCGATCTTGCCCCTTAGCTGGCGATCCCTCTGGACAGTCCGGCAATGCATCACCATTTTGGCGAGGCCCTCCTGGTCCCCCATGCTCAGAAAAGTGTGGGTCCCACCCTGGGCCCCACTGGAAATGCCCCGATTGGCCCTTTGCATAGATTGATGTCTATCGGGTCATTCTGGCAGAAATCTGATTCAAATAATGATTTCTGGAAGGTTTAAAGGTGGAAAAGGGGAGATAGACCATCTAAACTCCTTAATAGAGGGTCTAGGAAAGGTTTCGGGTCGCTGTGTGTGATCAGGTAAGAGTACAGACTCGATCTCGGTGAAGGTTTTCAGGAAACTTTCACCGATAGAAGCTACGGAGCACAAACACCAAATCGATGATAGACCCGCACCCAAATACACTAAAGTGGCAACAACGTGCGGTGTGTGACCATAACCCAGGTCCGGTTTAATCCAGATCATGCTCTGATACCAACTTGTAACGCCCTGAAATTCGGGGGTCGAGCATAACTCAGCTCCCGAGTTCCAAAACATCACTTATACAACATATTTAATGAAGGATGTATGTTGACTGTATTAGTGCATAAAACATGGAATAGATTAAGCCAAAACACAGATATGATTCAGGGATAAGTGAATAAAGCAAGCGGAAGACTTATAGAAATATATGTGTACAAGTGTGAATCTCTGAAGTACATATACAAACCAGGTCATATTGAAAGTGTTACTTAACAAAATTACAAGTATCAAATTACATCATTTGAGTTCCCAAAAATAATCCCATAAACCCGCACATCAGACCGAGGCTCGCTAGAACCCATCTGAAAACTGCATATAGGAGAAGGCAGCCTCGTCGTCATCCAGCTCCCGCTCTGCCTCAGAAGTCGCATCCACATCTGCAACATCAGAGCCTAAGACAGAGTCTGGTGGTGTTTAACACCACCCCAGAAACGTGAGAGTGAGTGATCAACTCAGTGGAACAATAAGGCACTGGTTAACATGTTATCAGTTCAATCAAACAATAATGATAAAGCAGAACAATTAAATAAATCGTAAGTACTCTTGTTTAATGCGAGGATGTATGCAATATGATGCGTACCCTCACGCGTACACCCTTAGCGTCTTCATCTTACGTTACGCATGACATCCCCTCAAAGTGCGCCACATCTACAAAGTACATGCAAATGCGGTGCATGGATATGATTACCAAGTTGTTATTAGTCCATTTCACACAGCAGGATTGGGAAGCTAAGATACCTTCCTCATGTCACCATCCAAACAGTGATCCATACTAGGGTCGTCAATCCTAGACATCTCATACGATCATATATTTAAGGTCGTAGCAAAGGGCTCGTCACCAATCAATGCACGCCTTTCATGCCCTTACTACCACATTTCGGCTCGTCACCTCATTGCGGTATCCAGGTATACTCGAGGTCACTACAAAGGGCTCGTCACCAATCAATGTAGGCCGACAGCACGAATATAGTGTCCCATACCACCATAATCGGATCACCAGTTTAGTTGCTCACTGGTCACTACGGGGAGGCTCGTCACCCCAGCGTAGGCCGACAGCTCGACCAGGTGTCCCATACCACCATGTCCGGCTCATGAGTCTTAGCGGATCAAGGTACCATGGTTAATAGAATTTCACTGGTAAGTTCGGTACCCTAGATTCAAGCAATAGCGTCCATACATGGTGAACATACATCAGATAAACGGGTTACTTGACGAACTCGACTAGCACGAGCGCACGTTGAGTTGAGCGACATAGAGTGCGCAAACACTCCGCGTGGCCAAACCACTGCCGACAACTCTAATACGGCTCGGGTTCGTCTCATACGTCCTACGTGGCGAAAGCAACCTCAACCATGAATATAGTGTCAATTACCGATTTCCTGGACTAAGGCATAGTCCCAAACACCTTACACTACTACAGATACTCATATGGATTGTAAAACAGTAAAGGAACAACAACTTAAATCATAGTACATACACATCTGAAGAATCTCAACTTAACATCAATGTAAGCATATGAAATGCTTGAATTTAAATAACATGGATTGTAACTTGCATAACGGAAATCATGCACATAAAAGGGAGTATTGAGAATCACTTCTCAATGCCCGCAATAAGTGTAATAAGTTACACTTTAGATCATTCATGCATTTCTACAAACACTTAGCATATATGGAACAACATACAGGACGTATGTTGAAATACATGCAATTTGACAATTCCTTTTACCAAGGAGTTGTCATACATGCATCTAGCATACATACATGACAAATAATCATGGCAAACACAAGTGCATATTTTATACATATATGGTACTTTATAAATACACATAGAATACACAAATCTCAATATAGCACATGCATATCTGGAAAGCAATGTAAACACAACATTTGACATGTGAAATCTCATCCATAACAAGAATAAATCACTAACTGGCGTTGAAAGCCTTGAGAACCATAACCTATACACTTAAAGTCCGCACCTTAAGCGAAGAAAGAACCACCGAACTGATTTAGACGAGTTGTCTTCGTCAACGGCGATGGAATACCCTAAGATAAAGATAGAAATGAGATACAACAACACCAAAACTAATCTAAGCTCTAACACAGGTTAGGGTTAGGTTAACTTACCCCAAAAGAACTCAGAACCGTCAGAAGAACGATTCAAAGTGAAGGTTCAAAGATGAAGCAGAACAAGGAAGAATCCAAGATGATTCACCAACTTATCTCTCTCACTTTCTCTCTCTTTTCCACTCTCTTTCCAAGCTAGGGTTAGAGAAAAATTCGTATGGAAAAGAGGGCTATGGTTTAAGGACTATAAATAAGCCTATTCTTGATGAAAATAACCCTAGGGACAAGGTATACTTATGTTATAACCAAAGTAAGACTCTCTCGATCCAACGAAGCACTTCTAGTGGGCCTATAACCACGAAAGGTCGGACTTAAGCTCATTGACCATGGATCTAGGTCAGGCTGAGTTTTCGTACCGACCGGCTCTTCAGATCAGCCGTGGCGGACCACACTCAATTCAACGGTCACGGGATCTCGATCAGGTCCACAAGCACTAGGATATGCCTGGGCCAACTATCCTGATCAGAGGGTAAAATTGGGTCAGAATCCAACGGTCAGATAGCTTAAAATCGTCGTGCAAGCGACACGACTCAGATTTCATAAAAGCTTAATAAATTCCAACCGTTCTCACACTCTTCACTCCGAACTCAATCAAATCGACCTAGAACATCAGATGGACTTGATTTTCGAGGAGATGGTTAAGCCTAACTTGGTGACCGCAACAGCCTAAGATCATCGTTATCGGACTGCCGACACACGGTCCAAGTCCAATCCAGATCTTCCAAAAATTCTCCAGAACAACTGGATTTAGCGATGGATCCCAGATTTCAGAGTAACGTAGCGCTAACTAATCTACACGTTTAGAGCCATGCAGATACAATTTAAAGTGATTGATGCAAATTTCACAAGCAATCGAGTATAACGCTAATTACCCCAAAAACAACTACTTAAGGAAAGAGTAGCACAAAAATTCCAAGGTCGTTACAGAAGGCTCATGCAAGTGAAGGCACTATACAAGACTTCTATGCCCACATACAGAACCCACTACTAGAGCCTCTTCAGTTTAATATTCCTTTGGGGAGGCAAGAAGCCATAGTCAATGTGGATGTCATAGCCCATGTTATGAGAATTGAGCGTGGTGCAGTATAAGCAAGTGCAACTTATCTCACTGTAGATGAGAGAGAAATCACCGCACGTGTTTTCTTTGTGGTCGACTGGCTCATTGGAGGTGAGATAATAGCCTCGTATCTACTAAGATGACGGTAGACTTCTGCCTACTCCACCACATATGCATGTACAATGTATATCCTAGGTGGAGTAACCATAAAGAATGCACACGCCTTATAATGGACTTCCTGTACAGGGCTGGACAGGGAGACAAGTTAAGCCTACCTGCCTTCACCCTGTCACAGATAATCAGGATTGCACGATCTACTAGGGGAGACGCATCACTCCCATTCGACTGACTTATCTGCAAGATTGCGCATAACTTTGGTTTCAGGCTAAACATGGATAATATTGCGCCCATCCACTTTATCAATGAGACTACACTCAACAATATGGGGATTGGCCCTAGGCAAAGCCAAGCCCGTCTCGATGAGTGTGGGGATGAGATAGAAGAAGAAAGTGAAGAGGACGATGGAAGTGATGATGAGGAAGGAAATGAAGAGGAAGAAGGCAGTGAGAAGGAAGCAGTGGGGATGAAGAAGGAAGTGAGGAGGAAGATCAGGAAGAGGTAGAGGAGGCACATGACTCAGATGGGGGCCCTCTTACTACACACAAAGACCACCATGATCAGGCCGCCTTAGAAGCCCGAATGGCTAGGATTGAAGAGAACCAAGCCGCCCTGAAATAGGAGTTCAAAGAGAATCAAGCTTACTTAAAACAAAAATTCAAGAGAATGTCTCGCACCTTGAAGACTCTCCTGTGCTATATGCAGGATAAGGGTGCACCTCCACCCTCGCCAGAGTTAGAGGACTAGTCATGTGTTGCAGTGTCTTATGATTTTCTTTGTTTCTTGTTTTCTTTGTAATAGCCCTAGATGACTTAGTTGGATGTTAGTGTAGTTAGTGTTAAAGCTTTTACTAAATTAGCTCACATGCATCTTCTGTCATAATTCATGAAATACTACATCTTATGTATTGTGACAAGTTTTGGCAAATTGAAATGCATGAAGTTTCTTTTGATTTGGAATGTGTAGAATGTTTGGAAAAGTGGGTAATATTATCCTAATCTCACACTTATTGCACCCTATTTTGTATATAGGAAATGCCTCCTAAAAACACTCGGAACATAGCACGTCTCGCATTTGGTGGATCGATTGACGGGGCACCTCCCCTGAGTGATAGCCATACAGACCCCAATTTGGGCCCGGATATTAAGATTATGTCGAATTCATAGCCGGCCACTGACCTTATAAATGGACTAACACCAAATGCACCACTGGTTCTGGGACAGAACCGTGCGTCTTCGTCGATGCCACACATGCCTCAGACGGCTCCTCGTCCCGATAGGTTGGAGCAGATGATGCTCCTGATGTAACAACAGTAACAGTTTTTTGCCACTATTAAGGGGTCATTGCCCAGAACATGAATATGGTCCCGCCTATGCCACCCGTGCAGCCCACTGGGACTGTGACTACTAGTGGCTTGTTTGAGCGTTTTCAGCGCTTCTGCCCTCTTACATTTGTGGGTAGTCTCTGACCCGAAGAGGCAGAGTATTGGTTGGATTGTATATCCAAGATGTTGAAGCTATTGTACTATACTGAGGTAGAGTAAGTGGAGCTTGTTACATATATGTTTGAGAAGGAGGCTAGTCTTTGGTGGGACAACATCCTACAAACCGTCCCCGCGGGATATATGTGGACATGGGGCGCATTTGAGACCCATTTCCATGGAAAGTATTTCCCCCTCACTTACCATAATGAAAAGGAGAGTGGATTTCTTCACCTTCGACGAGGGGGGATGACCATAGCTGTAGCTGAATATGAGAACTGTTTTACAGAGCTAGCCAGATATGCTCCATTAATCCTAGCAGACAAGTCGATGAGAATGCGGCAATTTTCAGAGGATCTGTAGCCTGATATCCGCACTAAGATGTATTGCGCTAACATTCCCAACTATGCTGAGCTAGTGAACATGTCCTTGCAAGCTGAGTAGGATGGGGATAGAGTGGCTTGGACACGTATACTAGTGGGCCCAAGGCCTTGACCTGAATTACCAAACTGACCATTCCTCGGTAAGAGACAGTGTGAAAATTCGCCTCCCAGGCAATGGCCCCACCAGCCTAGCAAAGGCGATCAGATCTTTGGTGCGTTTACTATAAGAAGATGGGCCATAACGAGTGTTTTTGCTTTCCTAAGATGAGGGAAAATGACTTTATGCCACCTCAGAAGATCAACCCCCAGCTGCCACAAGTTATTTCGGCTCCGCCTCTACAATCTGCACCACCAGCACAGCCGTACAACTGACCTCCCGTATCCCAAAATAGGCCGCCTCAACAACCTATGGAAGCGCAACCCAATCATTCTCAACAAGCACGTGTACATGCACTTGTAGTTGAAGCATCTGAGTCAGCAACTGCAGTGCCTTTAGCCTTTAAAGTCACTGCCCACATTCAAGGTACACCTATATTTCTATTAGTGGACACCAGGTCAACCATTTTGATGATATCATACTCTATAGTCAAGCGTTTGGGGTTGAATACTACCCCTATGGTTGGGGTGAGAGTTATCGCAGCAGAAGGAACTTTTACTGACCCCACTATGCTATGTAAGAGTTGCTTGGTAGACTTAGGAAGTAGGGTGGTGTGCATTGACCTGATTGTCACCACGATATATCATTATGACGTCATCCTCGGCATGGATTGGCTTACTGAAATGAAGGTAGAGATCGATTATGAAACTAGATTAGTGACAGCACATGGGCCCGAGGCCACAGCCTTCACTTTCCCAGTTTAGGTCAGTTGCCCCTTTCGCGTCCGTTGTTACACTTCCTTATTGAAAAATGTTGGGGGTTCAACACTTGGGAACATGCTAGTAATCCAAGACTTCACAGACATGTTCAGAAAGATCCCTGGGCTAGATCGATTTTACCATCGACCTAGTGTCGGGTGCGACACCTATCTCTTTACAGACGTATTGCATGCCTCCATGTGAAATGGAGGATTTGAGGAGACAGATTAATGATCTATTGAATTCAGGTTTCATACAACCAAGCGTATCCCCTTAGAGAGCACTTATGTTGTTTGTAAAGAAGAAAGACGGATCGCTGCGATTGTGTATTGATTATCGCAAACTGAATCACATCACCGTTAAGAACTAGTATCCTCTGCCCAGGATAGATGACCTATTCGACCAGTTGAAAGGGGCACAATATTTCTCCAAAATCGACCTACAGTTTGGGTATCATCAGTTGCACGTCAGAAATGAAGATGTACAGAAAACAGTATTCAGAACTAGTTTTGGGCACTACGAGTTCCTCGTGATGCCATTTAGGCTTATAAATGCACTGGCCGTGTTCATAGACCTCATGAACCGAGTGTTTGAGCTGTATCTGTACCGATTCATCATCGTGTTTATAGATGACATTTTGATATACTCCAAGAGTTGAAAAGATCATGAAGAACACCTGTGAGCAGTCTTCGATACTCTAAGGAAGAATCAGTTGTTTGTACAATACCGAAAATGCGACTTCTGGAAAGAGGAAGTCAAGTTTTTGGGACACATAGTGTCCAAGGAAGGAATTACCATGGACCTTGCCAAGGTGGCCATGGTATAGGATTGGGAACAGCCTAGCTCAGATACAGAAGTGAGGAGTTTCTTCGAACTTGCCGGCTACTATCGCCGATTCATTAAAGATTTTTCCAAGATAACCAGACCGTTGTCTCAACTCACTCGAAAAGATCTTAAGTTTGCTCAGAACAAGAAAGCTGAAGTAGGCTTTCAGGAATTAAAGGAGAAGCTGACATCGGCACCCGTGCTAGTATTGCCAGAGCAAGGGGTTAGATATACTATATACACCGATGCGTCTCGTGTTAGTTTGGGTTGTGTACTGATGCAGAAGGATAGGGTGATTGCATATGCCTCACGGTAATTGAGGAAACATGAAGAAAATTACCCCACACACGACCTGGAATTGGTAGCAATCATCTTCGCATTAAAGCTCTGGAGACATTACCTCTACGGAGACGAGTTCGAGCTCTTTTGAGACCACAAGAGCCTTAAGTACATCTTTATGCAGAGGGACCTAGATATGAGGCAACGCCGTTGGATGGAAACTTTGAAAGACTTCAAGTTTGAGGTCTCATACCATCCTGGCAAGGCCAACCTTGTGGCCGACGCGTTGAGCCGTAAGAAGACAATAGAATTTACAGCTCCACTGACGATAGAAGAGTGGAATATGGTAGAGTTTGTACAAGACTTCGAACAAAAGCTAACGGTGGAGGATCCATTCAAGAGCGTCGCACACATACACATACAGCCCGCTCATTGATGACCGAATTATTGCAGCTTAGAAAGAAGATGAACTGTTGGTGAAAATGAGATAACGAGTGAGCGACAGTGAAGAATCTGAATGGTGAATTGGTTCGGATGGGAGTTTACGATATCATGGCCGCCTATGCGTCCCAAATCTCCATGACTTGAGAAAGGAAGTCGTAAAAGCCGCTTACAATTCAAAGATGGCGATGCATCCTGGTAGTATGAAGATGTATCGAGACATGAAGCATTCGTACTAGTGGGACAACATGAAGGCCCAGATAGTAGACTTCATGTCTCGTTGTCTCACGTGCCAGCAGGTCAAGGCCGAACATCGCTGACCCCCTGGTTTACTTCAGCCCATGCCCATAAATGAATGGAAATGGGATTTCATTTTCGGATTACCGAAAACGAGAAAGGGACATGACTTCATTTGGGCGATTGTGGACCGATTGATGAAATCAGCTCATTTCCTCCCGATTAGGTTTCAAACTCAGCAGATGATTTTGCCAAGCTATACATCAAGGAGATTGTATGGCTGATGGTGTTCCCATGGAGATTGTGTTGGATTGGGACATGCGATTCATATCTATTTTCTGGACTCGAATCCAAGAAGCAATGGGAGTGCAACTGAAGTTCAGTACCGCGTTCCACCCACAGACCGATGGGTAGATGGAACAGGTAAATCAAATATTAGAAGATATGTTACGAGCGTGTGTGCTTGTTTTCAAGGACAGTTGGGATGATTATCTCCCCTATGCTAAGTTTGCTTATAACAACAGCTTCCAAGCGAGCATTGGCATTGCTCCTTACAAAGCATTGTATGGGTGCCCATGTCAAGCTCCACATTGTTGGGCAGAAGTTGGTGAGCAGAGTTTGGTTGGCCTGGATTTAGTACAGGCAACCTCAGAGAAGATCAACATCATCAGGCGTTGACTTCTTGCTGCCTAGAGTAGATAGAAGAGCTATGCCAATACCAGATAATGACAGTTGGAATTTGAGGTTGGGGACCACATATTCCTAAAAGTTTTCCCGATGAAGGGAGTCCTTCGATTTGGCAAGAAAGGAAAACTCACGCCGAGATTCATTGGCTCATTCCAGATTCTAGACCGAGTGCGTGTGGTAGCATACCTCCTTGCTTTGCCCACGCCACTTGCAGGCATACACAACGTGTTCCCTGTGTCAATGTTGAAGAAATATGTTCCTGACCCTTCTGATACTATCAAATGGGAGCAAGTACAGTTAAGTGAAGACGCTACCTATGTACTGTGACCAACATGTGTTCTCGATACGAAGAGATAAGTGCTACACAACAAAGTGATCCCACTTGTGAAGGTACTGTGGACGCAACACACTGAGGAAGAGGCTACTTGGGAAACAGAAGCCGAAGTTCGTAAGAACTACCCTTAGATCCTCAAAGAGTATGAAAAGGTACTAATTTTGGGGATAAAATTTTTATTTAAGGGGGGTAGATTGTAACATCTCGAAAAAATCCGTTCAAAGACCTGAGTACCACCTCAGGGAGAAATCCTTAAGGACTGTATTATTTAGAAATTAGACGAAGATTAATTAAGTACTAAACTAAATTAATCGGTGGATTAATCTCGGGCCATCATTTCCACAAATGGCAAGACCCAAAACCATTAATATCACTGACTCAACACTATAAAAACCTAGGAGAAACCCTAAGAGCCTGTCGCTCTCGGGAGCACATTGAAACTCCATATTGGACTTGGACCGCACGTCGAAAGTTCGATGATCGTGAAACTATAGGGTTACATCTACCTTACTCGGTTTGACAACCATCGCAGGAATCGAGCCCAGATGGTGTTCAGAAACGTTCAATTTAAATGCTGAGTGAAGTGTGTGAGAAACGCGAATATCTTTAAAAAAACGTATTGAAACTTAAGTAAATTGGGCCATTCACTCACATGTGAAATTGAGGATTTCAGACTGTCAGTTTCTGACCAAACTTCACCCATGGATCAAGAAAATTTCGTTGCTCATATCCGTGTACTTGTGGCCCCGATCGAGTAAGCATGGCCGTTGATCTGACACAGGTCCTCCATGGCTGATTGGCATATCTGATCACACCAAAAACACATCCTTGCATAGATCCATTGTCAGGGGACTTACCCTATGCCATGAGTGAGTAATGGACCTCCAGATGAGCCTCGTCAGCCTGAAACAGATGCCCTTTGGACACAAACTAGGTATACCATGGCCCTTGGGCCTTTTGCATCAGCTCTGGGCTTATATAAAGCCCTTAAACCACCCTATTTCCATTCCATACGAATTTCTCTAACCTTAAGAGAGAGGAGAGAAAAGAAGAGAAAGGAGTGAGGAGAGAAGGGAAAGTTTGGGAGATCGTTGCTGTGATTCTTCCCCGCTACTCCACATATTGAATCACCTCTCCTTTTCACTATACAATCAGTCTCAGCTACGATTAGGGTAAGAAATCCAAACCCTAACACCATAGTTAAGATATGGAATAGTCGTTTGTCAACCTAGCTGACGAATTTCATGATTTAGGTACCCGTTGTTCTATATTCGGGAACGTAGTGTTTGAACCGAGTCTGAATCGAGTATTCTGATTGAAGGTGCGGACTATAAACATTTAGGTTATGGTTTTCAATGCTTTCAATGTCAGCTAATGATTTATGTCTAACTTGATTGTTGCCATATGATCTTAGTTACGACGTTTTCGATATATAATGCATGTGTGAACTATGTTGAATACAAGATGCATTCGATGTGTTTGTTCAAATGTTTGAATGAATAGGAAATTGTGATTTGTGCTTTTCATGACTGTAAATCTAGGATTCATGTTTGTCTTATGTATGATGATCTCTTTGTGTAAGGAATTGCTATAGTTCATGTCATAACTAATCTAGTCTATGTAATTAGTAATGTGTAGTCTAAGTGATTGGTAAAATGTTTGAATGAGAAATTGTTGATGAATTGTATTTAATAAGTGTATTAAGATAGGATTTTCAATTGCCCTATCCATATGTATAGTTTCATTTATGTAATCTTAATTTCGTCTACGCAATTTATGGATAAAATGCAAGTGCTTGGTGACATGTTCAATATGTTTGATGAAATGTTCAAATAAGGGTTTTATTTGGATTATTTGTTAAATGCTGATATGATTATCACATGTGTCTATCTATTGCATCTGAGTAAGATTGGGGCTACAACGTGGCCCAGGCAATTGGTAACAATCCTTGTAGAGGTGGCTGAATTAGTCTTGACACATTGGGTAACTCGACAAATCTGTGTTGCATGACGATTGTCGACAGTGGTTAGGCCACAAGGGGTGCTTATGCACTCCATATCGATTAAGTCAATGTGTGCTCGTACCAATCGAACTTGCCAAACAAACCGATTGACTTATTGTGTGTTTACCATATATGGACATCTCTGCTTGAATCTAAGGTTCCACTTACCAATGTAAAAGCCTATTTCAACTATGGTACCGGATCTGCTAAGACTCACGAGTCAGGCATGGTGGTATGGGACACCGTGGTCGAGCTGTTGGCCTACGCCGGGGTGACGAGCCTCCCCGTAGTGAGTGTATTCTAGCTGTCAGCTTACGCTAAGGTGACGAGCCTCCCCGTAGTGATCGCGAGTATAAACTTTTGAATTTTCCTATCTACTGCTTTTCATTAGGAGTGATGCCCTACAACTTGCCTATCGTATGTGGTTAACTAGGATTGAAGACCTTAGATAGATCTTCGTTTCGGTTAATGATATAAAGGCAGGTACCTTAACTTTCCGAACCTACTGAATGAATAAACTTAATTAAGTACTAGGTTAATATGACCATACATTGCATTTGTCACGCCCCGAACTTGAAAACTGGGCTCATAAAATTTTCGATCACCGAATCCGGCGTCGACAGCCTCCACAGAACCCCATTCTCAACTCCCGGCACCCATTTACCAGGTTTCGATCATGGGATCCTACGAGGAGGATTTTTAATATCAATTTAATTCGTAATGAGCATAACCAAAAGCATAACCCACGAACAATAACCACAAGAACACCATCACAAAATCCACTATGATAAAAAACTTTTGAGTACAATGCGTATGAAAGAGAAATACAATATAGCGAAAGTAATAAAACTCCAGAAGCTCGGTTGCACGCTCCAACTGCGGTGAGACTATGGCTGCGATGTGTCCTGATGTCACTTGCACGCATCGATCGTGTATCAGCTTATAGCACTACGCCAAAACTGTGAAAAAAGGACGGTCCAAAACCGTCTCAAATGACCAAAAAGGACGGTCATGGACCGTCGGAAGGGCCGTCAAATTTTGACGTGTCGTATTACTTAAAGGACGGTCGAAAACCGTCATTTTTATTGACGGAAAAAAGGACGGTCATGGACCGTCTTAAAAAAGGACAGTCGTGAACCGTCCTTAAAAAGGACGGTCTTGGACAGTCTCTTATGAGCCTTTAAAGGACGGCCATCGACCGTCCTTTAAAAGGACGGTTATGGACCGTCCTTAAAAAAGACTGTCGTAGACCGTCTCTGATGAGCCTTCAAAGGACGGCCATAGACCGTCCTTTAAAAGGACGGTCATGGACCGTCCTTAAAAAGGACTGTCATCGTCCGTCTCTTATAGGCCTTTAAAGGACGGCCACAGACTGTCCTTAAAAAGGACTGTCATGGACCGTCTCTTATGGGCCTTCAAAGGACGGTCATGGATCGTCCTTAAAAAGGACTGTCATGAACCATCCCTTATAAGAGGCTCAATATACACCTGTTAAATCATCATATTCTTCCTGATATATACCTATTATATAATATATTTCATCATATTCACATTCACATCCATTAAACCTAAACTACGTAAATCCAACATAAACTACATTCATCCAACATAAACTACATCCATCTAAACCCAAACTACGTAAATCCAACATAAACTACATTCATCCAAACATAAACTACATCCATCCAAACACAAGGAATCTTATCCACATTAAATTCATCCACATATAAATACATCTAAGTTTAACATCATAAATAAAAAAAGAAAAAAAATCAGCAACAATTTTCTTTTTGTGTCTTTCACCTGAAAAAAAAATTTTAAACTAACAAAACATTATAATTCAGAATCATGAAGAATTGCATAAACTTCTTCCAAAAAAGTGAGCACTTTTTAAAAATAAAACTGATCATTAAAATAGGTTTAGGTTTAGGTTTTAGGTTTTAGGTGTTAGGTTTTAGGTTTAGGTTTAGGTGTTAGGTGTTAGGTTTTAGGTTTAGGTTTAGGTTTTAGGTTTTAGGTGTTAGGTTTTAGGTTTAGATTTAGGATTAGGTTTTAGGTTATAGGTTATAAGTTTAGGTTATAGGTTATAGGTTATAGGTTAAGGTTTAGGTTATAGGTTTTGGTTTAGGTTTAGGTTAAGGTTTAGGCTTACGTTATAAGTTTAGGTTAAGGTTTAGGTTTTAGTTATAGGTTATAGCTTTAGGGAATTGAAAATAGGTTAAGGTTTAGGTTTAGGAAATCGGGTCCGAGTTCGGGATCGGGTTTAGGTTTGAGTTATCAAGTTTAGGTTTAAGTTTAGGTCAGGGAGTTGAGATTAGGATTAGGGTTAGGTTTAGATTCAAGGATTTGAAAATACATTTCGATTTTAGGTTTAGGTTTAGGTTTTAGGCTTATGTTTAGGTTATAGGTTTAGGTTATAAGTGCAGGTAATAGGTTTAGGTTTATGTTAGGTTATAGGTTAAGGCTTAGGTTTAGGAAATTGGGTTCGGGTTCGGGATCGGGTTTAGGTTTGGATTAGGGAGTTGAGATTAGGATTAGGTGTAGGTTTAGGTTTAGGGATTTGAGAATACATTTAGGTTTAGGTTAAGGTTTAGGTTTAGGTTTAGGTTTAGCCTATAAGCAATAGGTTTTAGGTTTAGGTTTAAGTTATAGGTTACAGGTTTAGGTATAGCTTTAGGCTTAGGTTTAGGTTACAAGATAAAGGTTTAGGGAATTGAGAATAGGTTAAAGTTTAGGTTTAGGAAATCGGGTTCGGGTTCGGGTTTAGGTTTGGGTTATCAAGTTTAGGTTTAGGTTTAGGTTAGGGAGTTTAGATTAGGATTAGGTGTAGGTTTAGGTTTAGGGATTTGAGAATACATTTAGGTTTTAGGTTTATGTTTAGGTTATAGGTTATAGGTTTAGGTTAAGGCTATAGGTTATAGGTTTAGGTTTAGGTTCAAGGATTTGAGATTACATTTAGGTTTTAGGTTTAGGTTTAGGTTATAGGTTACAGGTTTAGGTTTAGGTTTAGGTTTATGCTATAGGTTATAGGTTTAGGTTAAGGTTTAGGTTTAGGTTTAAGTTTAGGTTATAAGCTATAGGTTTAGGGAATTGAGAATAGGTTAAGGTTTAGGTTTAGGAAATCGGGTTCGGGTTCGGGATCGGGTTTAGGTTTTGGTTTTGAAGTTTAGGTTTAGGTTTAGGTTAGGGAGTTGAGATTAGGATTAGGTGTAGGTTTAGGTTTAGGAATTTGAGAATACATTTAGGTTTTAGGTTTATATTTAGGTTATAGGTTACAGGTTACAAGTTTAGGTTAAGGCTATAGGTTATAGGTTTAGGTTAAGTTTTAGGTTAAGGTTTAGATTTAGGTTTAAGGATTTGAGAATACATTTAGGTTTTGGGTTTAGGTTTAGGTTATAGGTTACAGGTTTAGGTTTAGGTTTAGGTTTAGGTTTATGCTATAGGTTATAGGTTTAGGTTTAAGTTTAGGTTATAAGCTATAGGTTTAGGGAATTGAGAATAGGTTAAGGTTTAGGTTTAGGAAATCGGGTTCGGGTTCGGGATCGGGTTTAGGTTTGAGTTTTCAAGTTTAGGTTTAGGTTTAGGTTAGGAAGTTAAGATTAGGATTAGGTGTAGGTTTAGGTTTAGGGATTTGAGAATACATTTAGGTTTTAGGTTTAGGTTTAGGTTATAGGTTATAGGTTATAAGTTTAGGTTTAGGTTAAGGTATAGGTTTAGGTTTCGGTTTAGGTTATAAGCAATAAGTTTAGGGAATTGAGAATAGGTTAAGGTTTAGGTTTAGGAAATCGGGTTCGGGTTTGGGATCGGGTTTAGGTTTGGATTTTGAAGTTCAGGTTTAGGTTTAGGTTAGGGAGTTGAGATTAGGATTAGGTGTAGGTTTAGGTTTAGGGATTTGAGAATACATTAATGTTTAGGTTTAAGAAGTCGGGTTTGGGTTCGGGATCGGGTTTAGGTTTGAGTTTTCAAGTTTAGGTTTAGGTTTAGGTTAGAGAGTTGAGATTAGGATTAGGTGTAGGTTTGGGTTTAGGGATTTAAGAATACATTTAGGTTTTAGGTTTATATTTAGGTTATAGGTTATAGGTTTAGGTTTAGGTTTAGGTATAGGTTTAGGTTTCGGTTTAGGTTATAAGCAATAGGTTTAGGGAATTGAGAATAGGTTAAGGTTTAGGTTTAGGAAATCGGGTTCGATTTCGGGATCGGGTTTAGGTTTGGGTTATCAAGTTTAGGTTTAGGTTTAGGTTAGGGAGTTTAGATTAGGATTAGGTGTAGGTTTAAGTTTAGGGATTTGAGAATACATTTAGGTTTTAGGTTTATGTTTAGGTTATAGGTTACAGGTTTAGGTTTAGGTATAGGTTTAGGTTTCGGTTTAGGTTATAAGCAATAGGTTTAGGGAATTGAGAATAGGTTAAGGTTTAGGTTTAGGAAATCGGGTTCGGGTTCGGGATCGGGTTTAGGTTTGGATTTTCAAGTTTAGGTTTAGGTTTAGGTTAGGGAGTTGAGATTAGGATTAGGTATAGGTTTAGGTTTAGGGATTTGAGAATATATTTAGGTTTTAGGTTTAGGTTTAGGTTATAGGTTACATGTTTAGGTTAAGGCTATAGGCTATAGGTTTAGGTTAAGGTTTAGGTTTAGGTTTAAGGATTTGAGAATACATTTAGGTTTTAGGTTTAGGTTTAGGTTATAGGTTACAGGTTTAGGTTTAGGTTTAGGTTTATGCTATAGGTTATAGGTTTAGGTTAAGGTTTAGGTTAAGATTTAAGTTTAGGTTATAAGCTATAGGTTTAGGGAATTGAGAATAAGTTAAGGTTTAGGTTTAGGAAATCGGGTTCGGGTTCGGGATCGGGTTTAGGTTTTGGTTTTGAAGTTTAGGTTTAGGTTTAGGTTAGGGAGTTGAGATTAGGATTAGGTGTAGGTTTAGGTTTAGGGATTTGAGAATACATTTAGGTTTTAGATTTATATTTAGGTTATAGGTTACAGGTTTAGGTTAAGGCTATAGGTTATAGGTTTAGGTTAAGGTTTAAGGATTTGAGAATACATTTAGGTTTTGGGTTTAGGTTTAGGTTATAGGTTACAGGTTTAGGTTTAGGTTTAGGTTTATGCTATAGGTTATAGGTTTAGGTTAAGGTTTAGGTTTAAGTTTAGGTTATAAGCTATAAGTTTAGGGAATTTAGAATAGGTTAAGGTTTAGGTTTAGGAAATCGGGTTCGGGTTTGGGATCGGGTTTAGGTTTGAGTTTTCAAGTTTAGGTTTAGGTTTAGGTTAGGAAGTTAAGATTAGGATTAGGTGTAGGTTTAGGTTTAGGGATTTGAGAATACATTTAGGTTTTAGGTTTAGGTTTAAGTTATAGGTTATAGGTTATAAGTTTAGGTTTAGGTTAAGGTATATGTTTAGGTTTCGGTTTAGGTTATAAGCAATTAGTTTAGGGAATTGAGAATAGGTTAAGGTTTAGGTTTAGGAAATCGGGTTCGGGTTTGGGATCGGGTTTAGGTTTGGATTTTGAAGTTCAGGTTTAGGTTTATGTTAGGGAGTTGAGATTAGGATTAGGTGTAGGTTTAGGTTTAGGGATTTGAGAATACATTAATGTTTAGGTTTAGAAAGTCGAGTTTGGGTTCGGGATCGGGTTTAGGTTTGAGTTTTCAAGTTTAGGTTTAGGTATAGGTTTAGGTTATAAGCTATAGGTTTAGGGAATTGAGAATAGGTTAAGGTTTAGGTTTAGGAAATCGGGTTCAGGTTCGGGATCGGGTTTAGGTTTGGGTTTTCAAGTTTAGGTTTAGGTTTAGGTTAGGGAGTTAAGATTAGGATTAGGTATAGGTTTAGGTTTAGGGATTTGAGAATACATTTAGGTTTTAGGTTTAGGTTTAGGTTATAGGTTACAGGTTTAAGTTTAGGTTTAGGTTAAGGTTATAGGTTATAGGTTTAGGTTTAGGTTTAGGTTATGGTTTAGGTTTAGGTTTAGGTTATAAATATAGGTTTAGGGAATTGAGAATAGGTTAATGTTTAGGTTTAGGAAATCGGTATCCCGTTCGGGATCGGGTTTAGGTTTAGGTTAAGGAGTTGAGATTAAGATTAGGTGTAGGTTTAGGTTTAAGGATTTGAGAATACACTTAGGTTATAGGTTTAGGTTTAGGTTATAGATTTAGGTTTATGTTAGGTTATGTGTTAAGGTTTAGGGAATTGAGAATAGGTTGAGGTTTAGGTTTAAGAAATCGGGTTCGGGTTCAGGATCAGGTTTAGGTTTGGGTTTTCAAGTTTAGGTTTAGGTTAGGGAGTTGAGATTAGGATTAAGTGTAGGTTCAGGTTTAGGGATTTGAGAATACATTTAGGTTTTAGGTTTAGGTTAAGGCTATAGGTTACAGGTTTAGGTTAAGGCTATAAGTTATAGGTTTAGGTTAAGGTTTAGGTTAAGGTTTAGATTTAGGTTTAAGGATTTGAGAATACATTTAGGTTTTAGGTTTATGTTTAGGTTATAGGTTATAGGTTTAGGTTTAGGTTTAGGTTTAGGTATAGGTTTTGGTTTCGGTTTAGGTTATAAGCAATAGGTTTAGGGAATTGAGAATAGGTTAAGGTTTAGGTTTAGGAAATCGGGTTTGGGTTCAGGATCGGGTTTAGGTTTGGGTTATCAAGTTTAGGTTTAGGTTTAGGTGTAGGTTTAGGTTTAGGGATTTGAGAATACATTAGGTTTTAAGTTTAGGTTTAGGTTATAGGTTATAGGTTTAGGTTTAGGTTTGGTTTTGGTTTTGATTTAGGTTATATATTATAGGTTTAGGTTAAGGTTTAGGGAAAGGTGGTTTTGATTTAGGTTATAGGTTATAGGTTTAGGTTAAGGTATAAGTTTAGCTTTTGGTTTAGGTTATAAGCAATAGGTTTAGGGAATTGAGAATAGGTTAAGGTTTAGGTTTAGGAAATCGGGTTCGGGTTCGGGATCGGGTTTAGGTTTGGGTTATCAAGTTTAGGTTTAGGTTAGGGAGTTTAGATTAGGATTAGGTGTAGGTTTAGGTTTAGGGATTTGAGAATACATTAGGTTTTAGGTTTAGGTTTAGGCTATAGGTTATAGGTTTAGGTTTAGGTTTGGTTTTGGTTTTGATTTAGGTTATAGGTTATAGGTTTAGGTTAAGGTTTAGGGAAAGGTGATTTTGATTTAGGTTATAGGTTATAGGTTTAGGTTAAGGTATAAGTTTAGCTTTCGGTTTAGGTTATAAGCAATTGGTTTAGGGAATTGAGAATAGGTTAAGGTTTAGGTTTAGGAAATCGGGTTCGGGTTCGGGATCGGGTTTAGGTTTTGGTTTTCAAGTTTAGGTTTAGGCTTAGGTGAGGGAGTTGAGATTAAGATTAGGTGTAGGTTTAGGTTTAGGGATTTGAGAATACATTTAGGTTTTAGGTTTAGGTTAAGGCTATAGGTTACAGGCTATAGGTTAAGGCTATAGGTTATAGGTCTAGGTTAAGGTTTAGGTTCAGGTTTAGATTTAGGTTTAAGGATTTGAGAATACATTTAGGTTTTAGGTTTATGTTTAGGTTATAGGTTATAGGTTTAGGTTTAGGTTTAGGTTTAGGTATAGGTTCTAGTTTTGGTTTAGGTTATAAGCTATAGGTTTAGAGAATTGAGAATAGGTTAAGGTTTAGGTTTAGAAAATCGGGTTTCGGTTCAAGATCGGGTTTAGGTTTGGGTTATCAAGTTTAGGTTTAGGTTTAGGTTAGGTAGTTTAGATTAGGATTAGGTGTAGGTTTAGGTTTAGGGATTTGAGAATACATTAGGTTTTAGGTTTAGGTTTAGGTTTAGGTTTGGTTTTGATTTAGGTTATAGGTTATAGGTTTAGGTTAAGGTTTAGGGAAATGTGGTTTTGATTTAGGTTATAGGTTATAGGTTTAGGTTTTAGGTTTAGGTTTAGGTTTTGATTTATGTTATAGGTTATAGGTTTAGGTTAAGGTTTAAGTTTAGGTTATAGGTTTTGGGATTTAAGAATGGGTTCGGGTTTAGGTTATAGGTTTTGGTTATAGGTTATAGGTTTAGGTTAATGTTTATGTTTAGGTTATAGGTTTTGGGATTTGAGAATGGGTTCGGGTTTAGGTTATAGGTTTTGGTTTTGGTTTAGGTTATAGGTTTTGGGATTTGAGAATGAGTTCGGATTTAGGTTATAAGTTTTGGTTTTGGTTTAGGTTTAGGTTATAGGTTTTTGGATTTGAGAATGGGTCATGGTTTAGGTTTAGGAAATCGGGTTCAGGTTTGGGATCGGGTTAGGTTATAGGTTAAGGTTTAGGGATTTGAGTTTAGGTTATAGGTTTAGGTTTAAGTTTAGGTTTAGGTTAAGGTTGAGGTTTAGGTTATAGGTTAAGGTTTTAGGTCATAGGTTTTGGTTTAGGTTAAGGGTATGGTCCCTGCAAATACAGATATAAACACGGCCATCCGACACAAATTGCCAGGCTCTTCTAATGCTGTCCATAAAAAATGGACAGCTTCATCATGGTCATAATAGCGGTTCCCTCTTTCCAGGGAACCCCGCTCTTCCGGATAGCTCCGACGCACATCCGGGTCTGCTCCATCAATTTCGAGTTAATATATAAACATGGCCTGTCCAAATGGTCAGGCCACTCCAATGCTGTCCATAGGAAATGGACAGCTTCATCATGGTCATAACTGTTCCCACCTTCCAGGACCCCGCTCAACATCCGGATAGCTCCGACGCACATCCGGTCTGCCTGCTCGATCTATTTGTTTTAAATACATAATCATGTCCTGTCTAAATTGCCATGCCACTCCAATGCTGTCCATATTAAATGGACAGCTTCATCATGGTCATAACAGCGGTTCCCACCTTCTAGGGACCCCCGCTCAACATCCGGATAGCTCCGACGCACATCCGGGTCTACTCCATCAATTTCGAGCTAATACATTTAAAAACAACATAATTATATCTAAAAGCATCTGGATACCTGGAGAAGGCCTCCCATATTCATATTGTTGGTTATTCATCCCTTTGTCTATAAGCTACAATCGACCAATACTTTCTATTGCTACCTGTACTCTTAAACCAACACAAATATAACCAAGAAACAATATAAGGTATAAGAAAAAATGAATTTACCTGTACACATCATTAAATTTCCAATTTATCAGTAAGGTTCAATTTATTAGTCAGATACATCCAGCTAGACCAAATACTGCTTCTTTTTTTCTATATTGAAACAGGGTAGATAGTTGATGATCTTTTCATATATAACCAATGTGACATATGGAGAGATGGACTCACAATTATGCCATGTGCCTCACTCAGACATCTCCTAACAAATTTTCTTTCTAATACAACAAAAAAGCTCATCACTTGTCCATCCTTTGTTCATGAAACAAAATGAAGGTTCTTCTTGAAACAATGCTGGGTTTTAAAATCAATTTGAAAACACTATATATAAGCGTGTTTTGCATAAATTATAAAAGCCATAAATATAAGATCTTGATGTCACCAAAGAATATATCAAAATCAATTTGAAGGCATTGTGGATAAGTGCATTTTGCAGATAAGTATGATAAAAGGGTGTGAAATACCTACAGAGACTGTCCAGACATCACACGAACATATCATGACAATTTTACATTCAAATAAACCATTCCATTCATCCATCATATAGATGGATCTAGCAACTATAGCTAGCAATGAAGGCTTGCACATTCAGTTCCAAGTAATCATATACAACAAATGTATAGGAGACCATAGGTACCTGCATATAACATAGTGGTAAGAGTAATGGAAAAGAAGTAAAACTAGTAAGTAGCAATCCCATGAAATAGGACACCCCTCTACAACCTAAAAACTCACTTTCTTTTATAAGAAAGTTTGTGTGAGATACAGAGATAGGATATACCCTAGAGAGCGAGAGAGAGGTTTACCTTGACAACTACTATAAACATCTCCCTTAAACTCCACTTCCTGAACCAACGGACACTCACACACCCTTCCACGGAATGTATCCTGAAGAAACAAAGCAACTATCAGCATACATGGAAATGTCTCAACTTGTATGCTAGGCTAATTGTACCCTTTAATGTACAGTCTCTTGAATTGGTGCAAACCATACCTGAATTGTTGTACACATCATTTGATTTCCAACCTCCCCAGGGAGTAGATTGATCATATTGAACGGCCTGCTTCATTGCTTACTTCTTTTTCATTAACATCTGCACCTAGACATTCATTGCTTACTTCTTTTTCATTAGAAATGGTGCTTAGCAAATGGAGGAAATCATACACATCTGTTACGACATCTAGATTTGATGCCACCTAGCAAAAAGAAGAAAGAAGGTGATTCATATTTATGCTTATGAAACAAAGTCTAATAGTTTACATAGCTAGGTTATTAAACTAATAAATTCTAAGAAAAATAGCAAGTGCCAAGAACTATGGCATAAAAAAATAATCGTTGCATAGATTAACAATCAAAGAACAATGGTAAAGGGAAGAAAACTAACTTCTTTCTTGCTCCACATAATCTAGTTGGGGCGTTGTATTAGTTCATGTAAGATTCGCGGACACCACATGCATATAAATTAGTTCATGTAAGACCTGAGGACACCACATGCATATAAATACAATCATTAAAATCTGAAAAATAATAAAATCAATCAATGTGCATCAGATAACTAGAAAAAGCCTCTAATTACCTTAGTTCCAATCAAAACACCTGAAAACAAGTACCCGGCATCCTCAACTCCCATTGATTTTCATCAAATAAACACAAACTTCAAAAACTAATAAACAAAAGAGTATCTACATGACCACTCCATTTTTTAGATAATCCAAGTATGAAGAACATCTGGGTCAATACATATGCATCAAATTGCTTGAGAACATCCCAAGTTCCCTTTATTTTGGTCACAAAAAAAAAATCCAGGAAACAAGTACCCATCATCCTAAATTCCCATCAATTAATATAACATGATCACATAAACTTCAAAAACTACCAAATGCAAAAGTACCCACATGAGCTTCACTTACATGTAACATAAATGATGTGTACAACACTCCATTAATTATGCCAAGTCCAAATAACTTGAAAGTGCCCCAAATTCCATTGGTTTCAGTCCAAGAACACCCAAAAGCAACTACTAATCATCAAAAACTCCCATTGATTCACATCAAGTAATCCCACAAATTTTAAGAATTGATAAATGCAAAAGCACCCACACAAGATTCCATCATCTAAACCACAAAAAATTATAATAAATCTGCACAACACTTCATTTTTCAACCAATATGCATCAAACTGCTTAGGAACATCCCAAATTTCATTGGTTTTTCATCCCAAAACAATTGAAAACAGCCCACACTGATAAATGCAAAAGCACTCAAATGAGATTCTGTTACATATAATAGAAAAAACCCACATAATACTCCTTAGGCTGAAATTACTGCAATCAAAGTGGCCATGTTTCCGTATATGCTAGATCAATAGGGAGCTAAGAAAAATATAGAACCTCAAAAAAATCATGCTGGTCCACCCATATTTATCAGCTTGATATCCCAGAAACCTTTTTAAAAAATACAAATCATTATAAAAACTAAATAAAGAAGAAAGAAAAAGCTACTTGGAATCAATAGTAAAGCAACATAGGAAGGGAAAAATTAGCTTTGTTTCATGCATAAAACCTTTGTGATTGTCCAATTTCAGGCTTGGATATCATCTCCTGCAATCAAATAGAACATATGAAAATAAGGTTAAATAGATGTATCTAAAGAATCTCTTAGTTCCAACACAATTCAAAGCAAATAGGAAAAGGAGTAGAAACTTTTAAGAGGTAGGATCTTTGGTAGGAAAAATTTTGGAAGCATGGTCCATCCACGATGAAAACTCATCTCAACAGTCTAGATCACCAAGCAATGGGCCTTTCTAACTCATCGGCTATTTGAAAATCAAAGTGTAAATGTGTAGGAAATAGAAATGATCCTGTTCATCAGCAATATACTAAGATTTGGTATGAAGCCCTGTATACCATCCAATCAACATCCCCATTGACTCCAATTGTCCAATCAATGGGTTACCTCTATGATGGGTTAAAACACAAAAATCATGCACAAAGTTAATTGTGAAATTTCACTTTATTAATCTATAGGAATGGGCAGAAGTAATCGACATTTTCTAGAATTCATGATGAGGAAGCAACCCACAAAATTGGTAGTTATTTTTTATTCAAGTCCAACTTGGAAGCAACATAACCACAATTTGGAGCCCAAACAGTTGCTGAGGAAATCACAACTTGTCTAATTTCCACTCTATTAGACTAATAGCTGCAATTCAGTTCAATAATGCATCTAAACACACCTTATATGTTCCTAACCACAACGAATTATTATATTTTATTTTAAATGAAATACAGCACTTTGGAATTCTTATGATGCAATTGCTTCATCATGTTTCATGAAATTTCATTTCCAATCAGCTAAAGTATCACAATCTCTCTAAAGGAAGATAAATATTTTACCTGATCAATACATATCTGAAACTTTCTAGATGACATTTTCTTTTGGTTTTGCATAAGAACACATCACAAAACACATTAGATAAGTTTAAATATTTGCAGCTGTCAGTGTAGAACAAGCTTTGCCTGTCTGGCATCTATATTATGAACTAATACCAGAGAATCCACACGTCAATATTACATCAAAGATTACGACTAATTCAATGCATAAATACTGCTGATGTCCAAATCTCTGATCTTTACATTCCATTTTAAAGCCAGTGGCCACATCAACAGAGTTCTAAGAATTTTTAATTTCAGAAAAAATCTGCTACTTGAAAGATGTTTGTGTACATGTGTATCATTCACTAAACTCTGCTAGAGTATCAAACCCCTTTCGTGGAACAGGCCTGCAAAAGAGAAACTTTGATACTCTCATAAGCATGCATGGTCATCTCATACATGTCCTCCAAAAGGCTTTCTGAGTGAGATAAAGCCCTAAAATGATCTGTAAAAATAGATGAATGGCATGGATAAAATATATACATCATGGTGGGGCCATAGATCATAGTGATGCTGCAGAGGAAATCGGATTGCATATTGAGTTACTCAGTACGCTCTTATTGTACTGAGTAAACTCAGTAGGGCCCACCTTAATCCTTAAATCCCTAAATCCCTAAATCCCTAAATCCCTAAATCCCTAAATTCCCAAATCCCTAAATCCCCAAATCCCCAAATTCCCAAATAGTTTCAATCGGTATTGAGATTGAGAGAGAGAGAGAGTGAGAGAGAGAGAGAGATACCTCGTGTGGATGCGTGAGAGAGAGCACCGAGAGAGACAAAGAAACAGAGAGACGGCGCGGTGAAGAGAGGACCGAGAGAGAGAGAGAGAGGATGCGCGCGCGCGCGAGAGAGAGAGAGAGAGAGAGAGAGAGAGAGGGAAGGTGGGGTGCCGACTGAAAGTGGGCGCGCGCGGTCTGTTTTGAGCGCGCGCCCAAGTTTGGGCTGGCCGCTGGTCGGTGCTCCGTGGGCCCTACCATGATGCATGTGTTTCATCCATTCCGTTCATCCATTTTTAAAGATCATTTTAGAGGTTTATGCCAAAATTTAGAGGGATATAAATCTCAGGTGGTTTACACCACATGAGAACAATAGTGATTGGATATCCACCATTAAATTCCTCCAAAGGCCCACTGTACTGTTTATTTGACATCCAATCTGTTGATTTGGTCATACAAGATCAGATGAAGAGAAAAAAACAAAAATCAGCTTGATCCAAAACTTTTATGGCTACCAAAATGTTTTTAATGGTCGACGCTCATTCAACATTGTTTCCTATAATGTGGTCCACTTGAGATTTGGATATATCTCATTTTTGGTCTCATAATGTAAAATTATCGGAAAAAATATATGGACGGCATGGATGAAACACATACATCATGGTGGGGCCACAGAGCACCGACCACCAGCCATTGGTAGGTGTTGGGCGAACAGTCAATCTGTTCCCAAGCGTACTAAGTAAATCCTGTGAGGCCCACCATGATTTATTCATTTTATCCACTCCATCCATCCATTTTAACATATAATTTTATTACATAAGCTCAAAATTGAGGCCTATAAAAATCTGAAGTAGACCACATTATAAGAAATAATATAAACTAAACATCTACCATTGAAAATTTTTGGGAGGCCACTAAAGTTTTGGATCAAGTTGATATTTTAGTTTTTCCCTTCATCCATGTATTTGTAAAAATACATCATGGTTGGGCCCACACAGCACCAACCACAAGCCATTGGATGATGTAGGGGAGGAGCCAATTCGTTCCCCTTATTTGTGGTGTGGTCCATTTAATCTTTGGATATGATTCATATTTTGGATAATTCTATAAAATGATATCGAAAAATAGATGAATGGTGTGGGTTGATCCCAAATTTTCGGTAAATCCATAATTCAAGTGGACCATGCCACACAAAACGGTGTGGAATAATGACTTCCACCGTTGATACCTTCCTTGGCCCACAGTAATGTTTATTTGTCATCCAACATGTTCATAATATCAAAAAAAAATATGAATGAAGGGAAAACACAAACATTAGTCTAAATGTAGGCCACACCACATAATATAATGGAGGGGTTTCCTTATAACATTCATAATCATATATTGGGCCTGCCTAAATGTGATTCACATATCCAACCCACTCATTATGTGTGTCCCACTTGGATGAGGGGTCAGACCAATTTTCAACTGCGTCCATGTCTGTATTAACTTATAAACAGGTTGGATCTCAAATAAACACCGCGGCGGGCCCTAAGAAGGTTTCAATAGTGGGTGTCACTATCTCACTCTTTTCTATGGTGGGTCCACTTGAACTTTGGATTTGCCCTGTCAGTTAGATGCACCATTCCATGGTGGCCACGAGCTTAAAAATAAAGTCAATCCATGACTTGGGTGGGCCACACCACATACTATAGTTGAGAGGGTTACCCTCCCATTAAAACATTCATAATCATTTATTGGGCCCACCTAGATGTGGTTCATAGATCCAGCCCATTCATTATATACGTGTGTCCTACTTGGATGAGGAGTCAGCCCAAGTTTCACACACATCCAAAACTCATGTGGGTCCCACCAATTGAATGCTTTTATTTGTTTTAGGGATGTCTTCACATAGTTTTAGATGCTATGGCTCACCTAATTTTTGTATACGACTGATTTTTGGACTTAAATAGGATACATCAAATGTATGGTATTGATGTTCTACATACATCATGGTGGGGCGCACACAGATTAACCTCACATGGGAAGTTCCCAAGAGGTAACCTTATAGTACCATTTCACTATTTAGATAACTCCTTCATGGGTGTTACTCTAACCGTGTATGGCCCACCTTGATATATTTTATGTATATCGATATCGTCCATATATTTTTCCATCATATATTTAGGATGTGATTTCGAATCATAAGAACTCAATAATCTCAGGTGGGTCATGAAATCGCTCTTATGGTGATTTTTTCACCTTTGGATTTTGCTATTTTGATGAGGCCGTATGTTGAATTTTAGGGGTTGTAGGGCTTGATTTTGTTTTCTTATTAAAGATTGTTCGATTCTACTAGTGGTGTTTGGAAACTAACCTCTGATATTAATTTGATTCCATTTGGGAAAAATTCTGTCTGTGTCAATGTCTTGTGTTTCTGCAAGTTCTAAGGTTTCTAGTGAGACTTATGTGTTGTGTTTTACTGTTTTTGAGTCCTTAGAGCTAATATGTAGGGGCCGACTGTAGATGAGTGGAGAGCTGGAAATGCCTTTCATGGAACAATCTCTGCCACCTGATTGGTGGACTTAGTATGATTAGATGGATGTCAGTCGTCTTTTTTTTTTTTTTTTTTTTGAGATTCCATTTGGCTTAATTAACTATATTCCAGTTCCTTTTTAATTAACAAGCAGCTTAAATTATATCTAAGCTATGCAAGTTTACATCTCATTGCTTTGGAGATGAGTTAATAGCCGAAAAATGATAACATGAGAATGGTCTATACTAATGTATGCATTTGGTACCAATTCTTAATGTTGGCAACACCTGGCATACCTGTACCCTCTCCAAAGGTCACACTGATTGGATGATCTTAACTGTCTGAAATTGCCGCTGGATTAATTTGGACCATTTTCTTTTTAACTATCCTGAGGAACATTGACTTGTACTATTCTTTTTAAACATCTATATGCTTCACTTGTGTCACTGGATCTTAACCCTCTCCTTTGGTCTGCACTTGTGTTGAAGGGCACATCTATTCTGTTGGGTAGAACACTTATTTGAATACACAATGATTGGATAATCTCAACCATCTGATATTACCGTTGAATTTAAACCATTTTCTTTTTACCAAGGTATTGAGGAACTTTGATTTGCACTCCTCTTTCTTCAACGTGTATATTTTTTTTTAAACCTCGAGTTAACACTTCTTCTTTTTCTTTTTCTTTTTTCTTTCATGTTTATATGTTTTTAATCCCACCTTGTGTATTGTAGGCCACATCCATTCAATTTGTTATATATCTCTTTTTTTTTTCAATTTTTCTTGTCAAAATACAAAATCTAGTTTTTTTTAAAAAATATATATTTTTTTACATTTTTTCAATTTTTTCACAATTTTGTTTAATTTCTTTTTTTTTTTTTCAAAATATCATTTTTTAATCTCACTTTTGTTATATAACTTTTAATTTTTTGTTGTCAAAATACAAAATCTAGTTTTCTTTTTTTAAAAAAAAAAAATATTTTTTTACAATTTGTCAATTTTTTCACAATTTCATTTAATTTTTAAAATTTTCTTTTTCAAAATATCATTTTGTTATTGAAATCTTGTTATATAACTTTTTAATTTTTCTTTTCAAAGTACAAAATCTAGTTTTCTTTTCTAACACATACATACATACATACATACATACATACATACATATATGTATATATATATATATATATATATATATAATTTACAATTTACAATTTGTCAATTTTTTCACAATTTTGTTTAATTTTTTAAATTTTCTTTTTCAAAATATCGTTTTTTAAATATCACTTTTGTTATATAACTTTTTAATTTTTCTTGTCAAAATATAAAATCTAGTTTTCTTTTTTAAAATATATTTTTTTTTACAATTTGTCAATTTTTTCACAATTTTGTTTAATTTATTAAATTTTCTTTTTCAAAATATCATTTTTGTTATATAACTTTTTAATTTTTCTTTTCAAAATACAAATCTAGTTTTCTTTTTTAATATATATATATATATATATATATATATATATATATATATATATATAATTTAGAAATTACAAATTTTCAATTTTTTCACAACTTTCTTTATTTTTTTAAATTTTATTTTTCAAAATATCATTTTTTAAATATCACTTTTGTTATATAACTTTTTAATTTTTCTTGTCAAAATACAAAATCTAGTTTTCTTTTTTAAAAAATATATATATATTTTTTTTACATTTTGTCAAATTTTCACAATTTTGTTTAATTTATTAAATTTTCTTTTTCAAAATATCATTTTTTAAATATCATTTTTGTTATATAACTTTTTAATTTTTCTTTTCAAAATACAAAATCTAGTTTTCTTTTTTAAAATATATATTTTTTTACAATTTGTCAATTTTTTCACAATTTTGTTTAATTTTTTAAATTTTCTTTTTCAAAATATCATTTTTTAAATATCACTTTTGTTATACAACTTTTTAAATTTTCTTTTCAAAATACAAAATCTAGTTTTTTTAAAAAAATATATATTTTTTTTTGCAATTTGACAATTTTTTTACAATTTTGTTTAATTTTTTAAATTTTCTTTGTCAAAATATCATTTTCTTATCGATTTTTTTTTTTTCAAAATTATCAACATTATTAAAAGTTCTTAACTTTTATTTCAAAATCTAGATTTTTATAAAATTAGATTTTTTTTCAAAATCTAAATTTTTTTCTTCAACCTTGTTAGTTATTTTTATAAGTTTTTTAACCTTTTTTATTTTCGAAATTCATAATTTATATTATTCTTAATGTTTGACTTGAGCATTAGAGACGGTTTAGGACCGTCTCTAATGCAGACGGTCGTTAACAGTCTCAAATAACTATAATAAGACGGCTGTTAGAGACGGTCATTGACAGTCTCCAATAGAGACTGCTAAGGACCGTCCCTAATCCAGCCTATTTTCTCCTCACTTCCAGCACTAGTAAAAGACGACCATCAGCCGTCTATAATTGAGACGGTTAATGACAGTCTCAGATTACCAGTATGAGACGGTCAATGACCGTCTCTAATAGAGACGGTCCTTGACAGTCTTAAACAGAGACAGCTAAGAACCGTCCCTAATACAGACGCTCTTTGACAGTCCCATATTACAGGAAAAGACGGCCAACGACCGTCTCTAATTGAGACGGTCCTTGACAGTCTCAAATTACCAGTAAGAGACGGTCAATAACCGTCTCTAATAGGGACGGTCTTTGACCGTCTCAAATTCCACCATATAAGACGGTCAGGGACCGTCTCTTATTCCCGACGGTCAATGGCCGTCTTTTATTTGCAGATAACGACGGTTTTTGACCGTCTTAAATGATTTTTCAACGTTCAAATTTTTAGGACAAAAATAAGGACGGTCAAGGGCCGTCTAAAAATTTAGAGACGGTTTACAGCCGTCTCTAAAGAGTCTTTAAACCAAGCAATTTTAGAGACGGTCCAAAACCGTCTCTAAATCCGTCATTTTTTCCCATTTTTCACGTAGTGTAGAAAGCTCAGAGGGTAGTGTAAGTGTGTGTGTAATATAAGCGTGCTCAGAATGCAAGATCAAAGTAATGCGGAATCATGGTGATGAGTAAATGAATGCAATCAGCTGTATCAAGGCTATGCGGCACAAGATATGAATGCTATCAGTAATAACACGACCATGTGATGCGAGATGCAACTCAAGCATGCCAATCCTCATTATGTATCAGTATAGTTCTCATTCTGGAAAATCACCGGGGTTCAGTACACTCCAAATGTCACTACCGCTCTCCTAGCCACACAGTCTAAGTGAGCGTAAGAAACCTCACTATCCGCATGGCCAATAGTCTGACAATACCTATCCGGCACGTCGATAGCGGACCCATTCACGAGCTGGTCAAACTCAGCCTAGTATTGCCCCTACCCTCAGGCGAGTAAGGCCACACCCCTTTCCAACCGACCAGGACACAATGGGAGACGCGGCTTCCTGGTATTCGGCCCTCGTGCGCTCATATATCCACTTGGTCTCGACATTGGAGTCATCCTCTAGTACCATCAGGTTTAGGGATTTTCACCGAGGGACATCTATGGCGCCCCGATGCTTAGTAACAATATTTTCAGTATCCAATCCAGCCACCCATGATGTGTCTGTGGAAGCTATGGCCCTGATGTCACTAGGGCATACAGTAATCACAATCACACTAATGCAAGTGCATGAATCATACTATCAGACATGCAACAATCCTGCACATACCGAGCGCTCATGTGGGGCAGCTCCGCCTGTCAGGGAGCCCATAAACGATTTGGACGAAGGCATGTGCTATGATCAGTCACTTCCCATATCAGGCATACATATGATGCGTATGATCATGAATCATGGATCTATACTATACATGTTACGTGGTGATGGGCTCTGATCAAAACGAAGATGGGCCTAGATGGCCGATATGCTACAGGTATGAGCCTATTAATGGGCCATAGGGAGAGAGTGACAATGCGAACATTTAACCAAGATCATCCTTACAATGTGGACATCAAACCATCATTGCTCCCAAGGTATAGCCCACTATAAAATCAACACATATACCATGGTGGAATCACACTACAATGGGCCTTATGTACGTCCTATTGGGCCTTGACCCATGGGCCTCCAGTACATCAAATGGGCCTCCTACATGGGTCTCATATATATATCAAGGTGGGCCTCAACGACGGGCCATAAATGTATCAAGATGGGCCTACTCACATGGGCCTTGTATGTATCAAGGTGGGCCTCGACGGACGGCCCACAAACACACCAAGATGGGCCTTATCACATGGCCTTAAAATATCCTCCAAAATGATTGGACGGTTAGGATGAAACATATGCATCATGGTAGGTCCCATAGGGATGGAAGGCATAGATAAATCACATACTTCATGGTGGAGGTCCACACTAATGAAAGGTGTGGACATAATTTATACACAAGTGGGTCCCAAGTAGGACCCACCATAATGTTTATTTCCCACCTAACTTGGGGGCCACCGAAATGTTTATTTTCCACCCAAACTAGGGCCCAACATAAAGTTTATTTTCCAACCAACCTAGGGCCCAACATAATGTTTATTTTGCAATCCAACTGTTCATAAGGTCACGTGGACCAGGGTAGGGCCCACTGTAATATTTATTTATCATCCAATCTACATATAAGGTCACGTGGACCAGGGTAGGGCCCACTATGATATTTATCTGCCATCCAATAGTTCATAAGGTCACGTGGACCTGGGTGGGACTGGGGCCCACCATAACATTTATTTGCCATACAACCTGTTGATAGGGTCACACGGTTAGGGAGCCCACTGTGATATGTTTTTTCATTTATTTTATATATATATATATATATATATATATATATATATCACGCGGATAGGGAGTCCACCGTGATGTGGTTCACAAATCCAGCCCACCCATTATGTGTGCCCCACTTGGCTAAGTGTTCAGACCAAGTTTCAGCTGCATCCAAATTTCAGGTAGGCCCCACCAAGTGATTTTACATGTTTTAGGCATGTCTTCACATGATTTTAGATGTGTGGTCCACTTGAGTTCTGTATACGGTTGATTTTTGGGGTAGCCTCCTAGTCCGAGGGAACTCATTAAATGCATGGTGTTGATGTCCAAAACGCATCATGGTGGGGTCCACAACTGGGGCCGGGAGGGCCCTGCCAGGCCATCCGCCCTCCCACTAACAGCGTTTGTTATTTTTTTTTTGAAATCATAATTCCTGTGGTTTTGGTAGGTGGGGCCCACCTCAGATAAATTCAACCCAGCCAATGGTCCCTGTGGCTCGATACAAACCTATTAAGACCAATATTGGATGGTTTTTGATATACAGAAACATCAGGGAGGTATTTTAATGGTGAGAGTTCTTTTGTCCATACTATGGCCCAACAGGAAGTCAGATTGACCTCAAATTTTAGCTCAACGCCAAAAAAGGCCTGAAGAAAAGGATGGATGGCTTGGATTGATTACATACATCAAGGTGGGGCCTACATGAGTGGCCCACCCTAAAAGTAACTTTTCTTTCTTTTCTTTTTTTGTTAGTACACACCCACGTCAGTATACACACTCCATGTTAGCCTCGCCCGTCCAGCGTCCAGGGATGCTGGACGACATGGATAAACACATGCACTGTAGTGGGTCCCACATGGACGTTGCCCACTAACTATATATATGTATATTTATATAATAGCATAATATAAATATAATATATTGTGTGTGTGTGTGTATTGCAGGTGGGACTTCCCATTGGACGGTGGATTTTGCCTAAAATGTGGTGGGCCTCACCATTGATGAATGGAGTGGATTTAACATGATTTGGTGGGGCCCACTTCATTCTAGGGAGAGGAAAGAAAGATATATATATATATATATATATATATATATGGTGATAGAGAGGAGGGACCCTGCCACTATGGGCCCTTCATTGATACAACATATACATCAAGTGGGTCCCACAACAAGTGGCCCTTAAAATTGAAAACAACGGTAGATCACCCACCTCTAGGCCTCCTCCTTACTCCCTTAGCCTTTTATGCTCCTTGCCTTCACTTTTGATGGTGGTTGATGGAATTTTGATGGTGTGGATGAGAGATGAGAGGATGGGCCACACTTGTGGTTTTTGGAAAAACTTGGGAATGCTTGGATGTGTGAAATTTTGTTGCTTGGGAGAGAGTTTTTAAGAAATAAGAGAAATGAAGAATTAATGGATGAAGGGATGGGTGGAGTAGTGGTTGTAAGGAGAGGTATGGGTTAGGTTGAAATTTTGGTAAAGGAGGAATGGTGAGGGGAGAGAGAGAGTTGACTTATGGAAAAGGAGGGATGGGTGTTGTACTTGGGGTATAGTTGTACCTGACATTGATTGATTAATGGGACATATCGTAGAGATTCCCTCGATATTCGTAACGCGTGGCATTTTTTTAAAACAAACGCTGGCCTACATCTCCTGGCTTGGGTATCGGTTCGGTGCGCGAGTCGCGGTGTGTCGCCGCGGTCACTAAGATACAAGTTTCGTTTTGAGCCGATTTCGATATGCAGGACTCGGCTTAGAATCATGCACAAATGTTGGATATGGGTTGAGGATTGTCAGAATTTGACTGGAAGACCGCGGAAGTTAACAGAACAGTACGGACTAGGACACGGGTCTTATAGTTCTCCCCTCCAAATAAAAATTTCATCCTCGAAATTTGTATAATTATCGCAAGAAAACATAACTCATAATACAAGAGGAAACAAGGCATCATCATATAAATATCAGAGACAATATACAAGATATAACATACAATCAATCATCAAATAGATGGGGATAGCGCTCTCGAATCTTGGCTTTGCACTCCCAAGACGCCTCATCAACGGAATGGTGACCCCACTGAACCTTCACCAAGGGAATGACCTTAGTCTGGAGGACCTTCTCCTTCCGATCATGGATACGAACTGGCTGCTCAATGTAAGAAGTGTCCTCATGAACCTCCAACAGTTGCCAATCAATAACTGGAACGATGTTTGACCCACACTTCCTCAACATAGAGACTTGGAAAACATGGTGGACACTAGACAACTGAGATGGTAAGGCAAGCCGATAGGCCACAACGCCAATGCGCTCAGTGATCTCGAAAGGTCCTATGAATCTTAGGGTAAGCTTGCCCTTCGCTCTAAATCGAACTACACCCTTCATGGGCGAGACCATGAGATACACATGGTCCCTTATATCAAACTCCAAGGGACAACACCGATGATCAGCAAAACTCTTCTGCCAGCTCTGAGCTGTGCGCATCCTCTGTCTAATGATATCAATAGCCTCTGATGTCTCCTGCACAAGCTTGGGATGTAGGAGACGCCGCTCTCTGACCTCGTCCAACAACTTGGAGATCTGCATGGTCTGTCATACAATGTCTCAAAAGGAGCCATGCCAATGGTCGCTGATAGCTGTTTTTGTATGCGAATTTAGCCAATCGCAGATGCTCATCCTAGCTACCCCCGAAGTCAATCACACTGGCCCAAAGCATATCCTCAAGGATCTGGTTTGACCTCTCGATCTGGCCATCGGTCTGCGGATGATACGCGATGCTGAGCTACAAATCAGTGCTCATAGCTCTCTGAAAACTCCTCCAGAACTGAGACATGAACCTCCGGTCTTGGTCAGAAACGATCGAGATTGGAACGCCATGCAGTCTCACAATCTACACAATGAATAACCTCACAAGTTGGTCCAAAGGTCAAGTCGCACGAATCGAAAGGAAATGTGCCGACTTCGTCAGACGGTCCACCACAACCCAAATGGCGTCATGACAGTGCTGAGTCCTTGGCAAACCTATAATAAAATCTGTAGATATATCCTCTCACTTCCACGTTGGGATGCTCAACGGCTGCCATAGACGAGGGGGTCTTTGATGATCGGCCTTGACACGATGGCATGTGTCACACTCGGCTACAAACTGGCAATCTGACGCTTCATCCCCTCTCAAAAATACTATCTCCTCATATCACGATACATCTTCATCGAGCCAGGGTGGATAGAAAACCATGATTAATGTGCCTCGGTCATAAGATCTCTGCGCAACTCAGGAATATCCGGGACACACAATCAGCCTCTGAAGTGAAGTCCACCATCAGAACCAATCTGCCAATCTGTCTGACTCTCAGATGCTGCCTCTGCTCGATAATCCTGTAACGACTCATCTGTTTGTTGAGCCTCGATCACCCTTGCGATAAGAGAGGGTTGAATCGACAGGCTTGATAGCTGTACGATAGAAGACTGCAGACTAAAATCAAAGTCGTACTCTACTATATCCTCGAGCATCCTCCACTCCTGAATCATCATATGTGCCACCAGGCCTCATGACTAACAGCTGAGGGCATCTGCCACCACATTCGCCTTGCCTGGGTGGTACTAGATGTCAAAATCATAGTCCTTTAGAAGCTCCATCCAGCGTCTGTCTCATGTTCAGCTCAGACTGAGAGAATAGATACTTGAAGCTCTTGTGGTCGGAGAAGAGCTCGAATCGAACCCCATAGAGATAGTGTCTCCACACCTTCAGTGCGAAGACAACTGCTGCCAGCTCCAAATCATGCGTGGGGTAGTTCAGCTAATGGACCTTGAGATGACGAGATGCGAAGGCTATGGCCCTGCCGTGCTGCATCAAGACAGCACCTAACCCAATATGCGAAGCATCGGTAAATACAACAAATCCATCACTCCCAGGGGGAAGAGTGAGGATAGGAGTGGACGTCAGACGGTCCTTCAGCTCCACAAATGCTGGCTCACAGGCATCACTCCAAATAAACTCTGCACCCTTCCGAGTCAACCTGATCAATGGGGCTGCGATTGGGAGAAGCCCTCAATAAAACGCCGATAATATCCCACTAAACCAAGGAAACTATGGATCTCAGAAGCAGTCGTGGGCTGGCCCCACTATTACACTGCCTCAACCTTTGAGGGGTCTACTGCGACAACGTCCCTCGTCACCACATGACTGAGAAATCTCACCTCCTCCTGCCAGAACTCGCACATCTCCAGCTTTGCATATAGCTGGAGGGCACGGAGGGTTTGCAAAGCGATCTCCATATACTGCATATGGTCCTCACGAGTCCTCGAATATATTAGAATGTCGTCGATGAAGACCACAACAAACTAATCGAGATATGGACGGAAGACCTCGTTCATCAACTATATGAAGACTGTGGGTGCATTAGTCAGTCCAAAGGACATGACCTGAAACTCAAAATGACCGTAACGCATCCTGAAAGCCGTCTTCGGGATGTCCTCCTCTCAGACACGAATCTGATGATAACCGAAATGCAGGTCAATCTTTGAAAAGAACTGTGCACCCTACAGTTGATCAAATAAGCCATCTATGCTTGGGAGCGGGTACTTGTTCTTGATTGTGACCCAGTTGAGCTCGTGGTAATCCACACAGAGCCTCAATGAGTCATCCTTCTTCCTAACGAAGAGTACCAGTGCCCTTTACGGAGAACTACTTGGACAAATGAATCCCAACTCACACAACTCGTCCAACTGCCACTACAACTCACGCAACTCCATCGGTGCCATACGGTACGGGGCCTTCGAGATAGGTGCGGTACTAGGTACAAGGTCTATCTGGAACTCAATATGACGGCGCGGTGGCAATCCCGGAATCTCCTAGAACACGTCAGAGAAATCGCAAACAACCGGCCACTGATCAATACAAATGGCCACGGGCTCCTCAACTACGCAGGACATGAGGCAAGATAGCGACTCTCCTCTAGGCTCGGCAACGAACCGAAACTGTGGCAAGCCAGGTATAAAGAATGTGACGGTCCTCGCGGAACAGTCCAACACGACGTGGTACTCAGCAAGTAATCCATGCCTAGGAGGACGTCGAAGTCTGACATCGGCAGCACAAATAAATCGGCAGGCAAAGGGATATCACCGACCAGAACTAGGCAAGATGAACAGAAATGGCCCAATACTGTGGTCTTCTCCAAGGGCGTCAATATGGTCAACCCTCGCAAGCAGACTCTGTCGACAATCCAGTCGATCGGTAAAAATTCTCAGACATGAATGAGTGCGAGCACCGAAATCAAACAGTACACGTACGATACATGCGGAGACAGAAAGAATAACCTCAATGACTCCTCCAGATGATTGCGGATCCTACTAAACCACATAGAACCTAGCTCGAGCTGGCTGGGGAGGTGTCTATCCCCTCTGAGGTCCCTGGCACTGTTGCTGCCTTTGCGGCGGCCTATACTGCTGTCTCTGCTGCTGCTGGGCCTCGACGGCTGAGGTGGCTACAGTTGATGCTGATGGGGTTGCTGCTGTGCTGGAGGCTGCTGCGGTACTCTCCGCTGCTGCTGTGAAGGCTGCTGTGGTGCACTCGGTGGCTGTAGATAAGGGCGAAGGCACTCAGACAAGCGGTGCCCTGTCCCACCACATCCAAAACAGGTCCTTACAAATGGCTGCTGGGGTGGTGCTGGAAGTGCTATTGGGGTTGCTCTAGCAGGTAGGTAGCTCTTGTACCTCTGTGTGCGTCGATGCTGCTGGGAACTACTGGAGGGGGCCTGCCTCTTTCGATTCTAACCCCTCCTTTGATCTCGGTCGCTTTGCGAGCCGGCCCACTTACTCTCGTAAAGCTGAGCCCTCCGCACTACCGCCTGAAAAGTCGGGAGCTCGTGCCCAATCACACGGCCTCAAAGACCATAACGTAAGTCATTTTCAAAACGGCGGGCCTTCTGCCCCTCATCATCAACCATATATGGTGCAAACCTCGATAGCGCCACAAAATGGGCTGCGTACTGTGCCACGGTCATATCCCCCTGCACTAAAGTCTCGAACTCCAGTGCTCTCTAATGTCAAATGTGGTCAGGGAAGTACTGCTCCTTAAATCGGTCGATAAAGTCCTCCCATGGCCAGAGATAGTCAGGTCCTGCAACATGGGTAACAGAGGTCCACCAGTGCTCGACCCCTCCCTGGAGAAGAAATATAGCCAACCTGACTCTTTGCTCGGTCGTACATGACATAATATTGAAGATCTTCTCCACATCGGAGTGTCATCTCTCAACTGCAGTCGGATCTGGGTCGCCCTGGAAACGTGGAGGATCAAGCTGTCTGAACTCTCGAAGAAGGGCACTCGCGCGCTCCTGCTTGGCCTAGGCTAGAGAAACAACTAGGTGCCTGCCTTGCCCCAAAAGCACAGCAGTCACAGCCTACAACATCTACTGTAACTGCAAAGCACTTACAGGCACGGTTGGATCCGCACCGGGATCAGGTGGAGGAACGTCATCCTCAGGCAGGCGAGCAGGGATCTCTGGCGATGGAACGGGAAGCGCAGGTGGTAAAGCTAGAGCCTCAGGTGGTGGAGTGGGGTGCACTCAGGTCGCTCTCCTGGGCGGCATGTCCTATAGAAAAGAACAATGATGTCAATTAACCTTGAGAATCGCACGTTAGGGAACTCAAGTGGAAGGTTTCGCACTCGGAAGCTAATCGCCCTAAACTCATAGTAAACATGTGATGTTGTTCTTGGTTATTCCCAAGTTATGCTCTGATACCAACTTCTGTCACGCCCCGAACTTAGAAACTAGGCTCACAAAATTTTCGATTGACGAATCCGGCGCCAACAGCCTCCATAGAACCCCATTCTTGGCTCTTGTCACCCATTTACCAGGTTCCGATCCTTGGATCCTATAAGGAGGATTTTTAAAATCAATTTAATTCGTAATGAGCATAACCAAAAGCATAACTCACAAATAATAACCACAAGGACACCATCACAAAATCCACTATGATAAAAAACTTTTGAGTACAATGCATCTGAAAGGGAAATACAATATAGTGAAAGTAACAAAACTCCAGAAGCTCGGCTGCACGCTCCAACTGCGGCGAGACTATGGCTGCGACTATGTCCTGACGTCACCTACACGCATCGATCGTGCATAAGCTTAAAGAAAGCTTAGAGGGTGGTGTAAGTGTGTGCGCAATATAAGCGTGCTCAGAATGCAAGATCAAAGTAATGCAGAATCATGGTGATGAGTACATGAATGTAATCAACCGTACCAAGGCTATGCGGCACAAGATAAGAATGCTATCGGCCATAACACGGCCATACGATGCGAGATGCAACTCAAGCATGCCAATCCTCATCATGTATCAGTATAGTTCTCATTCTGGATAATCACCGGGGTTCAGTACACTCTAAATGGCACTACCACTCTCCTAGCCACACAGTCCAAGTGAGCGTAAGAAACCTCACTATCCGCATGGCCAATAGTCTGTCAATACCTATCCGGCACGTCGATAGCGGACTAGATCACGAGCTGGTCAAACTCAACCTAGTATTGCCCCCTACCCTCAGACGAGTAAGGCCACACCCCTTTCTAATCGACCACGACACAGTGGGAGACATGGCCTCTTAGTATTCGGCTCTCGTGTGCTCATATATCCACTCGGTCTCGATGTTGGAGTCATCCTCTGGTACCATCGGGTTTAGAGATTTTCACCCAAGGACATCTATGGCGCCTGATGCTTAGTAATAATATTTTCGGTAACCAATCTAGCCACCCACGATGTGTCTGTGGAGGCTATGGCCCTGATGTCACTAGGGCATATAGTAATCACAATCACACTAATGCAAGTGCATGAATCATACTATCAGACATGCAACAATCCTACGCATACTGAGTGCTCATATGGGGCAGCTCCGCCTGTCAGGGAGCCCATAAACGATCTGCCCGAAGGCCTATGCTATGATCAGTCACTTCCCATATCAGGCATACATATGATGCGTATGATCATGAATCGTGGATCTATACTATACATGTTACGTAGTGATGGGCTCTGATTAAAATGAAGATGGGCCTAGATGGCCTATATGCTATAGGTATGGGCCTATTAATGGGCCATAGGGAGAGAGTGACAATGCGGACATTTAACCAACATCATCCTTATAATGTGGACATCAAACCATCATTGCTCCCAAGGTATAGCCCGCTATAAAATCAACACATATACCATGGGGGAATCACACTATAATGGGCCTTATGTACGTCCTATTGGGCCTTGACCCATGGGCCTCCAGTACATCAAATGGGCCTCCTACATGGGTCTCATATATATATCAAGGTGGGCCTCAATGACGGGCCACAAATGCATCAAGATGGGCCTAGTCACATGGTCCTTGCATACATCACAATGGGCCTCATAATATGGGCCTTATACAAATCAAAGTGGGCCTTGTATGTATCAAGGTGGGCCTCAACGGATGGCCCACAAACACACCAAGATGGGCCTTATCACATGGCCTTAAAATATCCTCCAAAATGGTTGGACGATTAGGATGAAACATATGCATCATGGTAGGTCCCATAGGAATGGAAGGCATAGATAAATCACATACTTCATGGTGGAGGTCTACACTGATGAAAGGTGTGGACACAATCCATATACAAGTGGGTCCCAAGTAGGACCCATCATAATGTTTATTTCCCACCTAACCTGGGGCCCACCGAAATGTTTATTTTCCACCCAACCTAGGGCCCAACATAATATTTATTTTCCAACCAACCTAGGGCCCAACATAATGTTTATTTTGCTATCCAACTGTTCATAAGGTCACGTGGACCAGGGTAGGGCCCACTGTAATATTTATTTATCATCCAATCTATTCATAAGGTCACGTGGACCAGGGTAGGGCCCACTGTGATATTTATCTGCCATCTAATAGTTCATAAGGTCACGTGGACTTGGGTGGGACTGGGGCCCACTATAACGTTTATTTGTCATACAACCTGTTGATAGGGTCACACGGTAAGGGAGCTCACCGTGATATTTTTTTTTCATTTATTATATATATATATATATATATTTTATCACGTGGACAGGGAGTCCACCCTGATGTGGTTCACAAATCTAGCCCACCCATTATGTGTGTCCCACTTGGCTGAGGGTTCAGACCAAGTTTCAGCAGTATCCAAAATTTAGGTAGGCCCCACCAAGTGATTTTACATGTTTTAGGCATGTCTTCACATGATTTTAGATGTGTGATCCACCTGAGTTCCGTATACAGTTGATTTTTGGGGTAGCCTCCTGGTCCGAGGGAACTCATCAAATGCATGGTGTTGATGTTCGAAATGCATCACGATGGGGTCCACAGCTGGGGCTGTGAGGGCCCTGCCAGGCCGTCTGCCCGCCCACTGACAGCGTTTGTTATTTATTTATTTTTTAAAATCATAATTCCTATGGTTTTTGGTAAGTGGGGCCCGCCTCAGACAAATCCAACCCAGCCAATGGTCCCTGTGGCTCGATACAAACCTATCAAGACCAATATTGGATGGTTTTTGATATACAGGAACATCAGGGAGGTATTTTAATGGTGAGAGTTCTTTTGTCCATACTATGGCCCATCAGGAAGTCAGATTAACCTCAAATTTTAGCTCAACGCCAAAAATGGCCTGAAGAAAAGGATGGACGACTTGGATTGATTACATACATCAAGGTGAGGCCTACATAGCGGCCCACCCTAAAAGCAACTTTTCTTTCTTTTCTTTTTTTGTTAGTACACACCCACGTCAGTATACACACTCCATGTTAGCCTTGCCCGTCCAGCGTCTAGGGACACTAGACGGCATGGATAAACACATGCATTGTGGTGGGTCCCACATGGACGTGGCCCACCGACTATATATATGTATATTTATATAATAGCATAATATAAATATAATATATTGTGTGTGTGTGTGTGTATATATATATATATATATATATATTGCAGGTGGGACTTCCCACCGGATGGTGGATTTTGCCTAAAATGTGGTGGGCCTCATCATTGATGAATGGAGTGGATTTAACATGATTTGGTGGGGCCCACTTCATTCTAGGGAGAGAGAGAGAGAGAGAGAGAGAGAGAGATACGGTGATAGAGAGGAGGGACCCCACCACTATGGGCCCTCCATTGATACAACATATACATTAAGTGGGTCCCACAATAAGTGGCCTTTAAAATTGAAAATAATGGTAGATCACCCACCTCTAGGCCTCCTCCTTGCTCCCTTAGCCTTTTATGCTCCTTGCCTTCACTTTTGATGGTGGTTGATGGAATTTTGATGGTGTGGATGAGAGATGAGAGGGTGGGCCACACTTGTGGTTTTTGGGAAAACTTGGGAATGCTTGGACGTGTGAAAATTTGTTGCTTAGGTGAGAGTTTTTAAAAAATAAGAGAAATGAAGAATTAATGGATGAAGGGATGGGTGGAGTGGTGGTTGTAAGGAGAGGTATGGGTTGGGTTAAAATTTTGGTAAAGGAGGAATGGTGAGGGGAGAGAGAGAGAGTTGACTTATAGAAAAGGAGGGATAGGTGTTGTACTTGGGGTATGGTTATACTTGACATTGATTGATTGATGGGACATATCGTAGAGATTCCCTCGATATTCGCAACACACGGCGTTTCTTCGAAACAAACGCTGGCCTGCATCTGCTGGCCTGGGTATCGGTTCAATGCGCGAGTCGAGGCATTGGAACCACGGCGACGGCGAGGTCACTAAGATACAAGTTTTGGTTTGAACTGACTTCGGTATGCGGGACTTGGCTTAGAATCGTGCGCAAATGTTGGATACGGGTCGAGGATTGCCGGAATTTGACCAGAAGGACCGCGAAAGTTAACAGAACCGTACAGACTAGGACACGGGTCTTATAGCATTGCATGTGCTTTAGCGAGGAAGTTGCACTTTAGGGAGGTTGTCATGCACGAACTTGGTTGTCGAAGTCGCTTGTGAGGGAGCTTCGTGCGAGGGCATGCATATTACTGCATACCATCCCCGCATTAACAAGAGTATTTAGGATATGATTGTTATACTGCCTTATCATTACTACTTAATTGACTTGATTACATGTTATCCTTTATCTTATAGTACCACTGAGTTGATCATTCACTCCCACCCTGGGACCGTGTTTTAAAACACCAACCAGACTCTGTTGTAGATGCAAGTAATGATGGAGTCTATGCGGCTAAGTTGGACTTCATAGATGAGGAGAAGGAATTCTCCTATATTCAGCTATCAAGCGGGTCTATGTAGACCCCGTGCTGATTCGACGGGATTATAGGGACACATGGATTAGTTGGACACCTACATTTTGACATTTTGTATATTTTGAAACAAACCTTATATATATTAAACCATGTTACATCATCATACTCTGTAGGCTGTGAATCGCTTACTTATTTTAATACATATATTTTAGTCTTCCGCTTTCTTAATTTAATTATATCTGGAGTATGATATCCTGTTTTAGTATAATCCCTGTAAGTGTTATGGTTTCTTGCTCTTTTGATTGTCAAATTTTGTAGTGCCAAAACCAGAATCTGTCTTGTGTGGCACATTGATATATCTGTTCAAGGTAATACATCACATGTACAAGGACAATGCTTCAAGTCAAGAACAAAGATCTACTTTAAGAAATGCAAGATCAAGTACATTGTTCACTACTTTAAACTTCAAAGTTCAATGTTTTAAAGTGACATCGAAAGACAAGTCATCTGTTCATACTTAAGACTCAAGGTGAAGTACAACTTGAGTACTACAAAATCAAGCTTCAAAAGATCAAGTTCAAGCTTCATTATGTGTCGACATCTTAAGATTCATGAACTTCAAAGATCATCCATTATTTGAAGAAAAGAAGGTTCAATGTTCATATATCTTGTTTAAGGTATGAAAGACTTTAGATTGACCTTAGGGTAGGTTATTTTGAATACATAATTCAAATTAAATCATTTTATAAGTGTTTGGTCTGTTCTTCGACTAGTCGTAGATTCTATTAGACTAGTCCTAGCACAGGCTCGACCAGTTCAAGAAATTCCACGACCAGTCCTAAGTTTGTTGAAAATTTTTAGAATTTTTTGTTAAGTCACGACTAGTCCTGGAACTGCTCGACCAGTCGTGTGAAAAGTGCACGACTCATTCACAACCAGTCCTGCAACTACGACTCAAACTCTAGTGACTATATCAGGTCCCTCACGACCAGTCGTGGAGGTCTGACAATCGGTCGTGCATGGCCTATGACCAGTCGTGGAACGACTTTCTCTTATTGCACCCAAATTTCAAAAATTAGTTGGTCCTACGACCAGTCGTGGAAACCTCAGGACCAGTCGTGAACGTGATTTGTTCAGTTATAAATAGACAACAAATTTCAGAGTTTAATATCCAATTCAAGCTAAATCAATTCATCACTCTGAGAGATAAGTTAGTCATTTATTTAAGCTATATTGTGCATATTTAATATTCTCTTTTATTAGCTTTGTTATTTGATTTTGTATTCTGCATTCCAATCTGATTTGAAAGAGGGATTGAAGAATTCCACTTCTTGGAATCAAAATCAAATAGAGCTAGCCCAACTTGATTTAATTTAAAATCAATTTAGAACCTAGAACCATTTCAAGAGTATTGGACATTGAAATTCTATATTCGAACTTCTACTCTGATTTGATTCTTCTAGGCTGTAATAAAAGGAGAAATTCAGGTATTTTACATTTGTGTAAATCTTCTGTTTTTGGTTTCTTTTGAGATTGAGCCAGAAAAATCTCCTTCTTTTGGTTATCTGAGGAGATTTAGAAAACTCAGAGTGTGGGGTTTTTGAATTGTGTAAGCCCACTTGAAAGACACAATTGTGAAGGTTTTGGGTGAACCTGGAAAAACCTATTTTCATAGTGAACGCTAATATCCACTATGTGAGGATATTAGGAGTGGAGTAGCTGTGTGGCTATTGTTTAACAATTGGTGTATACATCAGCGAACCACTATAATTCGTTGTGTTTTGTGGATGTGTGTTTTATTTTCTATATTTTTTATCATTCAAATTTGTGGGATGTATTTGTGGATGTGAATGTTGTAATCTTTTACATTTCAAGCTTTATGGGGAATGTTGTAATAGCTTAGAATTTCATTTCTAGTTATTTCCTTTTTTTTCCTTTCTATAAAGTTTGAGTTTTTGATACACAGACCTTTCTGGGAATCAGGTTGTCCTACCATAAACCTTTAGTTTTTGGTGTAAGGTTGTCCTTAGAATAACATCTGTATCAATCTCTCAATACTTGTTCTTTTGAGGTTGTATTTAATTTCAATATTGTGGATTGTCTATTGCTATCTTTACTTTAATTGTTTAAATTCCGTTGTTATCATTTTAATTTGGCAGTCCTATTCACCCGCCCCCCTCTAGGACTAGCTCGGCCTTTACATTCCCACTCATGTTTAATATATTAATATGGACAACATTTAAACATCATTATCCATGTTGCATAAGTGATATGCTGGATCCCGGGAGTTGAGCTTTGCTCGACCCTCGAAATCCGGGGTGTTACAAGAACGGTTGTCATAACTGTCGGCATGTGGGAAGGATCCAGATGGCTGGATTAAAGCTATAAAAAGCTATAAATAGTATAAGAATTCAATAGAAAAACTTCATCTCATACAAAACCAATCAAACCAAATCAATTATCTTTTCAATTATCTTTCAATTACTGGTATCTTTACATTCCATAGTGTAATGTCTACTTTCCGTGCTATGTAAATTACATTCCTTAGTGTAATCCTTTACTTTTCACCCACTGTTTACATTCCGTAGTGTAATCTGTAGTGTTAATCAAGTAGATGGTAACTTTTAGCCATAATCATGAGTCTACGAACACACATTGGATTCAATTTCTCATCGGAGAGGTGTTCTTTAATAGTTTGTAACGGCCAACTATAAGGATTTCTTTCCCATTTCATTTAATTTGTATTAAAAAGTCCTTTCATACAAAAGGTAAAGGAGTAACCCATCTTCAGAGGATGAACCCTACCCTCCGAGTATCGCCTGATCCATTTACACATTGATTGAGTGGCTAAAAAGGCAACCGATCTCTTTAGATCTCTGTCATACTGTATGTATACTTATATTAGTGCTCGGATCATTGTTGTTCGGTTCGAATTGGAGCAACAAATCCAATTCTCACCGCTCACACATTGTGTGAGAAAACAACAGTCGAACAATTTTCTTGCGCGCCCGATGGGACCTTGTCTATTAACTGCTGGTTCGACTTTTGCCAAAAATGAGAAGTGCTCGTGCTTCTAGAGCCGAGCCTTCTACACTAACCGCACCACATCCAGGTGATGATGTGTAGGTCCAAGAGCCCCCAGAGGTGTTTACCCAACTGAAAATCAGGCTGGACCATCCACGTCTCAAGCGTACTCCTAGACGAGGTATCTGTTGTACTTTGGGATGTTCAAATGGTGCGGGAATAATGAAGGGCCCAAGCGGAGCAATTCGTATATGGGCTGAGAGCACTAATTATTACATGGCTAGCCAGAACAAAGTTATGCAATGATTATTTGCTGTGATAACAAAATGAGCGCCGCTAGTGTTGCAACAAAACTAAAGCTCGGTCGGTAATTGTTCACCACCCCACATGGACTAAACTTGTACTTATTCTGAAAATAACTAGAACTAGAACTAGAACTAGAAGAAGATCTAAACCCCAATCTGGAATAAAATAGGGTAATTGTGATTGGTGTTGATTAAAACTATTAATTGAAAGGTGGGAACTAGGGTGCCAAGGATCCACTTGTAGCTATCGGGATGCTACCTTACTTGATTCAAAAAACATAATTGGAATTGGAGTCCTATCCTATCCAATTGGGAGATAAAGCAATTAAATTAAATCTCTAAACTTTTCATTAATCTAGCCACACATGGAGTATTATGATGATTGGAAGGGATTCCATCACAATACCATGCCTAGAAGACGATGGTGAACAATAGGATTTACCAATCTCATAATCTCAAAATGGGAAAAGAAGATATTCAAAATAATTATAACATCTATTGTAATGTGAGTCACAATAAATCATAGAAAACTGAAAATATTCCTTAAATTCAAACTAGAAATCAATGAGGTTCAAAAAAAATAGGAATTAATGCAAGAAAATCATCCCAACACACTAAAAGCTTCACCTCTTAGCCCTAGCTAAGATGTTTGGCTAATCACAGACATGATTGGATCTAAAACCCTAAAAGAAAGCATTAAAAATAGAAAAGGAAACAAGAAAATTTCTTGGGAGGCTGCTCCATCCCTTGGCTCTACTCCTTATAACCTAATTCATGTTTAGAACTCCTTAAAGAACCCATATTTATAGCCTTTGTCCGACCGCCTTTGAAAACTACCTCAAATTTACGCACTCTGCGTAACGCGTTCGTTGTCATTGAACAACCTTCGATGTCATCGAAAGTAACTTGAATACGAAAGTCACACCTTTTCACACTGCGTAACTCTTCATGTCATCGAACAGACCTTTGATGTCATCGAACAGAGCTTCGATGTCATCGAAGGTGTTCGAGTAATCGAGAATGTGTCCAGAGTGTTCTAGTGAGTTGCTCCAAAAATTCACAAAAATCTCAATGTCATCAAACTGCCTTCGATGTCATCAAGCAAGTCTTTACGCAATCGAACAGGTCTTCGATGTTATTGAGAACTGCATCCAATTTGTCCATCAGCAAAACTTAATTTTCTGTAATTCTTCGATGTCATCGACCGGTGGTCGATGACATTGAAAAGGGCGAGCTCTCAGTCCTAGGGGTGAATAGGACTATGCCAAATAAAATATAAATGTGGAATATAAATGCAGATAGTTGAACTAAATAATAACCTCAATTGCAATATTATTGAGAGGTTGATACAAACGTTGTTCAAAGGACAACCTTACACCAAAAACCAAAGTTTATGATAGGACAACTAATTTCTTGAACTCAGTAAGGGTAAAAAAACTCAAACTAATATAAGAAGTAATTGAAACAAATCTAGTTATTGCAACATTCACCACAAGTACATGAAATAAATACAAGCATTCACCACACATAAATCACATACATCATCATCATCATCCACCAAACTCCAAGAATTATAGTGGTTCGGTGTGTACACCAACTGTTCTAAAATAGTCACACCTACTCCACTTCCAATAATCACAACCCATGTGATATTGATATGGTTCACCTTAAAACCTTTACAATTGTGTTTTCAATGGGCTATCACAATTAAAAACCCCATGCTAAGATTTTTCGACTATCTCAGTCAAAACCACAATAGAGATTTTTTGGCAATCTCAAAAACCAAAAGCTGTAATTCGAAATACTTATTTGTAGATTCTATTTTGATGTAGACTGGAAGAACCACTTCTTTGAAGATGAAGATGTCCAATGTTCAATCACACAAATGGAAGGGTTCTAAGTCTAAATGAATTTTAAATTAAGCCAACCTTGGGGTACTTTGATTCAATTTCTTGGATCTCAAAAAGGGTAGATCAGAATTCCCCTTTATCAAATAAGATTGAAGTAGCACGAGATCAAGAAATTAGAAATCAAAAAGCTATAAAAAGATTCTTAAATTACCGTACAATAGCTTGACAATCACGGGGACTTATATCTCAGAGTGGTGGCTTAAATTCGCTTAGAATGAATGAAAAAAGCTGAGAAAAGTCTATTTATAGGATGAAAAATGGTTCCCTCGACTGGTCTAAGGTCAACCTCAACTGGTCATGGGAACAACCAAATTTCAAAAATTCTGGTGTGATCGGATAAAACTGACCCTTGACTAGTCGAGTGGGGCTCAAAATGGTTGCTTGAGTTCGATTCGAGCCCTTCTCGACTGGTCAAGCTAGTTTCCACGACTGATCGAGCAGGGTGCTCGACTGGTCGAGGACCTACCAGAAAATTCTGAAATTTTGAATTTAAATCTGAACTGGTCGAAAAAAACCTTGGACTGGTTGAGCCAGACCTTGGATTAGTCAAACGTAGACTAGGACTAGTTGAAGCAAAGTATATAATAAGCGCAATGACCAATATTAAATGCACAATATGAATGACCTAAACCTAAGGTCTTTCTAGGGTCATTTATACCTAAAATGTTGAACATTGAACTTGTAGCTTTGGTAGATCCGATAGATCTTCTTCTTGAAGTATTTGAAGCTTGAACTTGTATACTTGAAACTTGATCTTTTTCTTGACTATGAAGTGTACTTGAACTTGATCTAGTATTTGAAGTAGCACTTGAACTTGGTCTAGAACTTGAAGTTGATGTAGCACTTGAAGTTGATGTTGGACATAAAGTTGATGTAGATAGAACAGTCTTCATGGCTTGTAACACATCTTCGTATGAAGGCAAACATTCCCTCACTCGAAGGTCACTTGAAGGTTAACGTTCCATCATGAACAAGTCCATCATTCAAAAGTGGTTTATCACTACAAAAATTGACAATACAGGGTGCTTGATATACAACATAGCACTTATAGACATAGACAGTGAAGTTCAGATTTTGTGAATTTCTGCACCTTGCACTTTCGACTTCTTTCCTTCTCCACTTGGTTTCCTTGAATCTTGGGGTCTTGAAATATTCAATCTTTGCATCAAAGGTTTATCCCTTGCCTTGGTGGTTCTTGAGCATCAAATCCATGCTTTTAATTTCTTTTCAATCTAAGCTCTCAGATTCACCTTGCAATACAAACATGTATAAATGTACCTATTAAGCATTATCATGTTCAAAAAACAAAGATATAAATAGGGGGAAATATGCAATATTTGACACTCAACACACCCCCCCAACTAGTATTTTGCTAGTCCCGAGCAAAATATGCGTGAAAGAATCCTCAATTCTCAATGTTCAATTTACTTTCAGAAAACAATCTTTTGTGCAAACAAGTATGAATGAGTATAATCTAAAGAAGCAAGAGTGAAAATTTGAAACCCTAGAGCCGAATCACATGAGCAATCAATTAAATAGGTTCTTTATCAATTACTTAAGAGCATAAGCTCATATATCATGTTTCTCAATGTGCTAAGTGAATTTCAACTTACTTTCCATAAAACTACTATCGTTCATAATGTTAGCCATGCTTATCACCTAAAGATTGATTGAATAATCAAGTACTGATTCTAAGCTTATCCCCTTTTTCTTCTTTTTTCAGGTTTTAATTTTTTATTGACAGTCACTTTTATTTATTCATTCTTTTCGTCATACATGACCTTTTTGTTGATTTCTTTGTTTTTTTCTCTTTTTAAGGTGGATAAAATTCTCCACACTTAATTCTCAACATCTATTAATGATTCACATACTAACAATCAACAATTCTAGCACAATTCATAGAAAATAAATTAATGTGTCTTGTGATTTAGGTCAACATGATATTCAAACTTCCTCTTAGTCCATTAGATAAGGGAACTTAAGTGATAATCTACTCAGTTGATCAAACTCCAACAATTCAAAATTTAATCTCTATCTTATCATCATACTCAAGGCATTCTTAATTACTCAAACTATTTTTTTTCAAATGGATTTTTAATTTAAAAAAATTGATCATTTTTAAAAATTTTGCTCAAAGACGAAGAAAACACTAATTAGTTTACCTAATCCACACCCTTAACCTAAAATCTACATTGTCCTCAATGTAAAAGGTGTAAGCATGCATTGCACATGAGATAACAAAAATAAATGAGAAGTGGTGGATGAAATTGCAGTTTATACGCTGATACTGAAGAATGAATGTCACGCCCCAGACTCGGTAACTGGACCCATAAGGAACCCGATAGCCGATTCTAGCCACAATAGCCTCTTTAGTACCCCATTCTCGGCTCCTGAGGCAGGTTCCGATCCTAGGATCCCACAAGGAGGATTTCTATAACCGTATAGCCATTTCCAATACGAGCATACCCAAGTTCACTACAAGTAAATCTCGAAAATAATAAAGGTACACATCACAAAATCCATTATAAATTTGAACTTTTACAAGTACAAAGCAGAAAGGAAATACATCCGATAGCAAAAGAAGAAGGAAGAATATCTGCAACACTGGGGGTCCTCGGCTCCACTCTAATCCAAGCTCTGCCGCTACGATGCTGACCTAGGATCTCCTACACGCATTAATCATGCATAAGCTTATAGAAGCTTAGAGGGTGGTCAAAGTGTGTGACAATGGTGCGTAGAAGAATAACAAGAGGTACAGGAAGGGAAACATGATCAATAACATATCACTAGCCTTACTAAGGCTTATCATGAATACAATGCAATGAGTAGTGGGCGCGTTACTAAGGTGATGCATAAAGGGGCTTATATAGCCAATACGAATGCAATACAAAGTGATGTCAGTGCTCATATTCAATCCACATATCAAGTACATTTCCAATCATAAGGAAATAACTGGGGTCCAATACACTAATGGATGACTGCCACTCTCTAGACCCGCATAGTCAAACAAGCGTAAGAGACCTCACTACCCGCTTGTGGATAGCCAATCACCTACAAGTCTCGATGGCAGCGGATCCATTTACGAGCTGGTCAAACTCAGCCTAGCAATGCCTCCTTACACCAAGAAGGTAAGGCCACACCGCTACCCAACCAACTATACGACAGTGGGAGTCACAGCCTAACGATATAAGGCCCTCATGTGCTCATAGTTTCCACTCAGTCACAACGTTGGGGCAGATCCTTAGTACATTAGAAGTTTTGAGAATTTCACCCATGAGCATCCTATGCACCCTATATGCTCAAATAACATTTTTGGTGTGCACACATTCGGCCATCCACGAATGTCCTTGTGGAAGCAAGGCCCTGATGAAGCAAGGGCAGATCATTATTAAATGCGATGCCAATGCATGGGTCACACATACAGATCATGTACTAGCTTCAAGCACTCGATGTGCACAAGGGGAAAAACTCCATCCCTCTATCATATCAACCCAATGACCACACACAATGCAAGCCATCCATGTAGATGGTATAAGTGCGCTATTTAGTGATGATGACGGGAATCATACTCCTCCTTCCCAAGGAGGAAAAAGGTCTAAATACATAGACATGTACTCTAAAGAGAAGTCCTCTAGTGGGGGCCTAATACTTGGGGTAGCCCATAATCTAAGAGGGTCATAAGGGCCTAAGGAAGAAGTAGTCCTAATCAAGGGTCCAAGGTAGGCCTTCAACCACCTAAAGAACCCTATGGGCCTACCTTAGAGCCACCAAGGAGGATATCCAACCTCAACTGGGTCCCAAAAGTTAGCTCGCTACCTACACGCATATGAAGAAAGGCCCAAGGCCTAAGCAATCTATGACTTAGTGGGCTATACACCAAGCCCAACACATAGGCAACATAGTGGGCCCTCAAGCAATGTTTAGGCCCAACCATAAAGATCATGAGTCCACTCATTGTGGTGGGCCTAATGGGCAGCCCATTATTCCAACTATATGGGCAAGTCTTATGTTTGAAACAAGTGGGTTGGGCCTTACATCTTGGCCCAAGCATGAGGTTAATTTAATAGGCAACCAAGGGCCAGGCTACTTGAGTATTTTGGCCCATAAAACCCATTACAATAGTGTATTAAATTTAGGCCCAAAGATCAAGGGCATATCAAGAAAGTTCTAGGACAATGGGCCTAAGAAACCCAACAATAACTATGAATATTGGTCCAATAAAAAACCCATTTGAAGTGGGCCTTAAGTATGCACTAATTAAGCCCAAAACCTAATTAAAAATAGGGCAAGATATATGTAATAATATCCCCAAATCTGGTGGGTCATTCTGCCCTAAAACATGCATTTATGGGCAGCAACTTTGGGCTTAATGTTGAAATTCCAGCCCACCTACTATCTGAGCTTACTGAAAATTCAATAATATATATATATATATATATATATATATATATATATATATATATATTTTAATCCCTGGTGACCCACACATGTGACAGAGGGTCCCACCAGATGAAAGGAGTAGATAAAACACATAAATCAGGTGGGCTATGCTGTTGGACTGGACGTCCGATAGCGTCCTAATGGGCCTGGGCGTCCCATGGTGGGTGGACATCCCACATGGGAGATGGGCCACACACATGGGGTCCACAATATGGAGGGTAGCCTGGATAAAACATACATCATAGTGGGCCTTAGGAGGGTGGACGGTTAACCCATGGCTAACGCCAACCCTGCTGGAATGTCCAGCTATGGGTTGCCATTCCAGCAGCCACACATCATTTTTCTGAGGTGAATTTGGTGGCCCACATCCACAAGATGGGTCCCAACATGATGGACCACAAGATGGGCTATTAGGAGAGTCATAAGCCCAAGTAAATCATGGAGGAATTTTATGGACAGCAAGGTAGGAAATTAAAAATTCTGCAGTACAAATGTTGCTGCCCATACAATGCACACCCCAAAAAGTGGGCCCAAACTTCACCTAGGAGGGGAGAGATGAATGTTTAATATTTTTCCATAAAATACAGCAAGGTGGGGTCCACAAAAGTGGCCCATCCCTCAGGAAATCAAGTTGGAATTTATGTTTTCCCCTCATTCCATAGGGTTGGATGGTCCAGTAAGGTGGACTGCCCACCCCCCTTATGGGCCTCCTTTTGGGTGTCATTGCATGGGTAATCTGAGGTGTGATCCATCACACTTTAAGGTGAGGTCTACTCCTTCAAATTACACCCCACAATATGAAGAAAAACAATGAAAATTATAGACCAAATCCATGCCAAACATCAGTTACAATAGTCCATGCAAACAATCTAAATTTCTGGACAGCTATATATGGCTAGACATACCAGCCCATAACTAAATAAATACAGCTATTAAAGAGGGGTGTGGCCTTCCTTAGTGGGCCCCACACATGTCCATATCAAGGCCATAAGGTGGTAAATGGGACACCCAACACCATGAAATGGGTGGTAGGGATGTCCCACCATCACTGAAATTTCTAGACGTCCTAGGCCCACCAAGTAGGCCACACATATCATCATCCATCATAAGAGAAAAGAGAGAGAGAAAAGGACAATCTGGCCATGGGATAGGGCGCCGCCACTAATGGGCCCTCCCAAGAATAATCACATCCATATATCTACATTGATTTATACTTAAAACATATAACTAACACATGCATGGTCTATAATTAAAATTGATGGTTGGGATGCCATCCCCACATGATGTTAAGGTTTAGATGACCTTAGGATGTTGTAGATCATGAGATACATCATGATGAGGTCTATGGAGAATGGCCCCATCATGGAACATGGCATGCATGTAGGATGGGCCAAGGGCCACATCCATGGGATCAACTGGGATCCCCACCATGGATTGGTGGGTCCCATATGTTCTATTCATGAAGAAATAAAAAGATTCTCGAGTTCCAAAACATCACTTATGCAACATAATTAATGAATGATGTATGTTGACTGTATTAGCACATAAACATGGGATAGATTAAGCCAAAACGCAGATATGATTCGGGGATAAGTGAATAAAGCAAGCGGAAGACTTATAGTAAAATATGTGTACAAGTGTAAGTCCCGAATTACATATACAACCAGATCGTGTAAAAGTGTTATTTATCAAAATTTATAAGTACAAGTTACATCATTTCGAGTTCCCAAAATAGTAATCCCATAGATCCCGCACTGACCGAGGCTCGCTAGAACCGTCTGAAAACTGTAGGAGAAGGCGGCCTCGTCGTCATCCAGCTCCCGCTCTGCCTCAGCGTCGCATCCACATCTGCAACATCGGGGCCTAAGACAGTCTGGTGGGTGTGAAACACCGCCCGAACGTGGGAGTGAGTGATCAACTCGGTGGAACAATAAGGCACATTGGTTAACATGCTATCAGTTCAATCAAGCAATGATGATAAAGCGAGGACAATTAAATAAATCCTAAGTACTCTTGTTAATGCGTATGAATGCAATATGATGCGTGCCCTCACGCGTACACCCTCGGCGTCTTCATCTTACGTTACGCATGACATCGCCTCAAAGTGCGCCACATCTACAAAGCACATGCAAATGCGGTGCATGGATATGATTACCAAGTTGTTATTAGTCCAATTCATACATCAGGATTGGGAAGCTAAGATACCTTCCTCATATCATCATCCAAACAATGATCCATACTAGGGTCGTCAATCCTAGACATCTCATACGATCATATAGTTGAGGTCGTAGCAAAGGGCTCGTCACCAATCAATGCACGCCTTTCATGCCCTTACTACCACGGATCGGCTCGTCACCTCCTTGCGGTATCCGGTATGCTCGAGGTCACTACAAAGGGCTCGTCACCAATCAATGTAGGCCGAAAGACGAATATAGTGTCCCATACCACCATAATCGGCTCACGAGTTTAGTTGCTCACTTTGGTCACTACGGGAGGCTCGTCACCCAGCGTAGGCCGACGGCTCGACCACGGTGTCCCATACCACCATGTCGGCTCATGAGTCTTAGCGGATCGGTACCATGGTTATTAGGATTTCACATGGTAAGTTCGGTACCCTAGATTCAAGCGATGCGTCCATACATGGTTAACATACCTGGACAATCGGGTTAGATGACGAACTCGACTAGCACGAGCGCACGTTGAATTGAACGACATAGAGTGCGCAAACACTCAGCGTGGCCAAACCACTGCCGCCAACTCTAATACGGCTCGGGTTCGTCTAATACGTACTACGTGGAGAAAGCAATCTCAACCACGAATATAGGGTCAATTACCGATTTCTGGACTAAGGCATAGTCCCAAATATCCTACACTACTACGGATATTCATATGGAATGTAAAACATAATGGAACAATAACTCAAATCATGTTACATACACATCGAATAATATCAACTTAACATAAATGTAAGCATAGGAGATGCTTGAATTTAAATAACTTGGAATGTAAATGCATAAGGAAATCATGCGCATCCATAGAAGTATTGAGAATCACTTCTCAACGCCTTCATTTAGTGTAATCAGTTACACTTAGGTCATTCATGCATTTCTACAAACACTTAGCATAACATGGAACAACATACATGACGCATGTTGAAATACATGCACTTAGACAATTCCTTTTATCAAGGAGTTGTCATACATGCATCTAGCATACATACATGACCAATAATCATGGCAAACATAAGTGCGTATTTTATACGTATACGGTACTTTATAAATACACTTAGAATACACAAATCTCAATATAGCACATGCATATCAGGAAAGCAATGTAAACATAACATTTGACATGTGAAATCTCATCCATAACAAGAATAAATCACTAACTGGGATTGAAAGCCTTGAAAACCATAACCTATACACTTAAAGTCCGCACCTTAAGCAAAGAAAGAACCGCCGAACTGATTTAGACGAGTTGCCTTCGTCAACGGCGCAAGAATACCCTAAAATAAGGATAGAAATGAGATACAACAACACCAAGTCTAATCTAAGCTCTAACACAGGTTAGGGTTAGGTTAACTTACCCCAAAAGAACTCAGAATCGTCAGAGGAACGATTCAAAGCAAAGGTTCAAAGGTGAAGAAGAACAAGGAAGAATCAAGATGATTCACCATCCAATCTCTCTCACTAACTCTCTCTTTTCCACTCTCTCTCCAAGCTAGGGTTAGAGAAAATTCGTATGGAAATGAGAGCTAGGGTTTAAGGACTATATATAGGCCTTAAAATGATGGAAATAACCCGGTCAAGGTATACTTAGGTAATAACCAAAGTACGCCTTTCTCGATCAACGAAGCACTTCGGTGGGCCTATAACCACGAAAGGTCGGACTTAAGCTCATGACCATGGATCTAGGTCGGTGAGTTTTCGTACCGACCGGCTCTTGAGATCAGTAGTGGCGGACCACACTCAATTCAACGGTCACGGAAACTCGATCAGTCCACAAGCACTAGGATATGCATGGGCCAACCATCCTGATCGGAGGGTGAAATTGGGTCAGAATCCAACGGTGAGAATGCTTAAAATCGTCGCGCAGCGACACGACTCAATTTCATAAAAAGCTTATTAAATTCCAACCGTTCTCACACTCTTCACTCAGAACTCAATCAAATCGACCCGAACATCGGATCGACTTGATTTTGAGGTGAAGACCAAGCCCAACTCGGTGACCGCAACAGGCTAAGATCATCGCCATCGGACTTTCGATGCGCGGTCTAGGTCCGTCCAGATCTTCTAAAAATTCCCCAGAACAGCTGGATTTAGCGATGGATCCCGGATTCTGAGTAACGTAGCGCTCACTAATCTGCACGTTTAGAGCCATGGAGATACAATTTAAAGTGATTGATGCGAATTTCACAAGCAATCAAGTAAAGCGCTAATTACCCCAAAAACAACTACTTAAGGAAAGATTAGCACAAAAATTTCCAAGGTCGTTACAGGGTCCCATATGTTCTATTCATGAAGAAATAAAAAGATTAAGGGATAGAAAAGAAATTAGCAAAAATGTAGTCACCCACTTGCAAACTAAGCTCTCAAACTTCCACACCATGTAGTTCTTGGACCAATGAAGAGGTTTTGATGGTTGAGATGAGTTTTTAATGGTGGGATTGAAGGGATTTTGGAGCTTTGAGGGCCTAGAGAAATGGGGGAGAAAGGGACGTTGGGAGAGAGGGATTGCTAGCATGGAGAGAATGAGAATGAGGGAGAGAGATAAAGAGAGAGAGTGTGTAATGATTGTTTTGTAAGAAAAGGCAATGATTGCCTATGGGAGGAGAAAACAAAGTTATAGGGTAGGGTAGGTTTTGTGTAGTGTGTGTGGGGTGGCTAGTGTTAGCTAAGGAATTTTATGTAGTGTTCTTTGGAACTTGTGCCAAGAGTGGGGTCACATGCATCACATCTAAGTGGGCCACATGAGCAAGGGTCATACAATGAAATGTTCATAACTTTTGATTTATATATCGGATGGATGTACAAGACACGTCGTCGGAACTGCAATGATGATGTGAGCAAGATGGTGTAGGTCTCAGACTGATCCAAGTCGGGTCAATATGACCGGACTAAAGGATGACCACAAACACTATCCGAGGGTCGTGGGTTGTCGGAATTTCAACCAGTAAGACAGTGGGACCAAGGGAAATGAAATGCATACCTACACACACACATACACTGACAAGAACTTGGGTCGGGTCTTACAATGAATATAAGACAATGTCCAAGAGGGGGGTGAATAGGACTTTTCAAATATTTTACCTATTTAAAAATCCTGATTGCCTAACTTAAATAATCATTCAGTTTAAAGTAAGTACGACAATATAACTCTAAAGGCTTCCAAGCCAATAGAGGGTCCAATCATAAAGGATATTCAAGATATACAAATAAAATAACTAGCCTAGTGATGTGAACTTGTGTGTGGATTGTGCTTCCTATCAATCTTAAGCATTCATCTAATCATGCATAAATAATCAAGTAACAGACTTAAATAATCATGATAAATGCGCAAATGACCATTCCAAATAAAAGCATGTATAGTTGTTTGGCTACATGCCTACTCCACTCCATGCATCCACACTCAATCCCAGAGTGCAACGGATTTCACTATTAATGGTTTAAAACAGGACCAATAACCTTTACAGTTCTACACTAAGGACACCAATTTATGCTCTCCGCAAGAGCAAAGATCCTACACTTAGAACCCACGTTTAAGCTCACCGGCTAAGTTCCCACACAAGGTACCTATGTTTAGGCCAACCAGCCAAGGTCCCACATAAGGCGCCTACACGAGTTTATTGATAGTAAACTCTAAACCTCAATCCTACACGAGGATAGAGACTAAACTTTAGACTTTTAAAATGATACTTACTTGTCGGAATGAGTCCTTTCTTGTGGCTTGTCTTAGGTTGTTTGATCTTCACTCTTCCATGGTTGAATTAGCTTCCCAGTACTCCCTCGATCGTGTAGCTTGGATTTTCCTAATGGTTCAGCTCCACGATCAAGAACCTTATATAAGATATACTTATAAAGGTGACCAAGGTAATGGGAGTTGGTTGAATCTCCTATCTAGGATAATGAATGGATTTCATAAGGGATTCAACCTATGGTTGCTCTTGAGTATCAAAAGATAAAATATTTTCCTATTGTTTGGTCTTTGTACTCTAGAGAAGGTATGAGTTCATGTTCTTCATTAATAGGAGCTTTGAATGCTCATAAAAGTGAAAGATCACAATGAAGATAGCATAAAACTCATATAGATAGAGTCTAGGTAGGTTAGGATAAGCTTGGGATACACTAGATACTCTAAGATGCCTTAATCCATTAATTTTACAAGATTCTACAAGCCGCTTTTATAGATAAAAAGTTCCAATGGATAGAAAATGGCTAGTTTACGGTGCTACCAAAGCCAACTTCTATATCACTGAACTTTCTTCAGTGGTACCGAAATATCATTTGGTAGTACAGAATTAATTCCTCAAGTTGTTGAATGACAAAAGTCCCTTTTGGTGGCATCAAAATTTATTCGTCGATGGTAGTCGGTGTCACCAAAATATCCAGTCGGTGTTGCTGTACTGTTTTGAGCCCCTTCAGTAACACCAAAGGTATCTGTTTCAATAAGAAATGAATGAATTTGATTTGGAGAATTATCATTTAATAACAACAAAGAAAACAAAAGAACATTCATCATCATAGATTTCATTAATTCTGAGTTTGTTTACATCCTCATTTTTCCTTGATTTTGAAAATAAAGTACAATTTGAAAGAAATGAAGAGCAGTTTAATGGTAATTTCGTCAGCATTTCAGTTCAAAAAGTGTCTATTAATTGACAGAGAGTTGTACAAGCTTGAGATCCTAGGTTCTTCACTCATATGTGCACAGGAGGTTAAGTCGCAAATATGTCAAACTATTATGCTGGGATTTCTATTGTGGGAGACTTTTATTATGGGAGACTTTCATTGTGCAGGACTTCCATTATGAGAGACTTCCATTGTGTGGGAGTTCCATTGTGGATGACTTTCATTGTGCGGGAGTTTCGTCGTGGGGGATTTCCTGTAACGCCCTGAAAATCGGGGGTCGAGTATAAACTCAACTTTCGAGTTCCAACGCATCACTTATGCAATATAGATAATGATGATTAAATGTTGTCCATAGTAGTGCCTTAAACATGAATGAGATTATACCAAAACAGCATATCATACTCTAGAGGTAATTAAAGTACGTTAGCGGAAGAATGTGATGTGTATATAAACTGTACAAAAGTAACAGCAAGCCCTCAGAGTATGAATGTCACTAGGTTAAATAATTACAAGTTTAATTCAAAATATACAAAATCAAAATGTGTAATATTCTCTATCTAAAACCTTGTAGCCCCGTCAGTGCAACTCCAGGTCTACATAGACCCGCCAGAGAGTTGCATATAGGAGAACTCCTCCTCGTCATCGTAATAGTCCGGCTCTGCCTCATAAGCATTGCCATCATCTACAGCTAAGACAGAGTCTGGTTGGTGTTTAAAACACCATCCCAAAATGTGAGAGTGAGTGATCAACTCAATGGAGCTATAAGGCAAAGGTTAACATGTTATCAATTCAATCAAGCAGTAATGATATAGCAATACAACCAAGCATCCCTAAGTACTCTGGTTAATGTAAACATGATATGTATTAATGATGCATACCCTCACCTGCACTCCCTCTGTGATCTTCCTCTTACGGTTGCGGCATGCACCCCTTCCTCTGTACTCAACACCAACGCCAAAGACACATGCAATGCGGTGCATGAGTATGATTACCGAGTTCTTATTAGACCTTTTCATATAGCAGGATTAAGAAGCTAAGGCACCTCCCTTTATATCATATACCCAAACATTGATCCATTTAGGGTCGTCAATCCTAGCAGTCACATACGATAGGCAGTTTCCAGGCAACTACAGAGAGGCTCGTCACCTCAGCGCAGGCCTAGTTTATACTCGAGTTTACTATGGAAAGGCTGGTCACCTCGACGTAGTTTCTAGTGTACACTCAAGGTCACTAGGGGCCCGTCACCTGATCATAGGCCAATAGCTCGAATAGAGTGTCCCATACCACCGTATTCGGCTCACGAGTTTAGGTTGCTCACTGGTCACTATGGGGAGGCTCGTCGCCCCAGCGTAAGCCGACAGCACGACCACGGTGTCCCATACTACCATGTCCGGCTCATGAGTCTTAGCAGATCGAGATACCAAGGTTAAACAGGTTTTCAACTGGTGAGTTTGTTACCTTAGATTCAAGCAGTAAAGTCCATACATGGTGAACATTCATCGGGCCAATCGGTTAACTTGATAAGCTCGACTGGTATGAGCATATGTTGAACCGATCGACATGGAGTGCGTTAGCACTCCGCGTGGCCTAACCACTGTCGACTAGGAACGTATGACTCAGATTCCTTGAACGTGTCTGGTGTGGTGAAACAACCGTGGCCACTAACTCAAAAATCATTACCGATCACCTGAACTACGTCGTAACCCCAAACACATTTCATGTACATTAGGCATTCATATGTACTCGTCCAAAACCGCGTGTGCCAGTCGAAATTAGATACAAATCTTACTTGAGCAATTTAATCACACGCATACTACACATATTATCATATATAGACATTTCATTCATACAACACATAATAGTAAGATAGGTTATAGAAAGGGTACTATATCCATAGTTAAGGGGATTGAGAATCCTATCTCAACACCCTCCATACATGCATTTAAACAAGCATTTTCTCATTCAGGCATTTTATCAAACACTTAGACTACACATATTACACACATGCACTTAATTAGTTTAAAACGCATATCATATGAATTCCTTCTACATAGGAGTTGCCATATCAACAATAATCATGTATTCTCTAACGACAATCGTATCAAACACGAATCATAATTCCACATGCATTCAGACATTTCAACAAACACATGGAATGCATTTAAAACCAACATAGTTTACATATATATGTAATTTATAAAAAATATCGTATCTAGTATATGTGATAGCAATCAAGTTAGACATAAATCATTGCTGGCATTGAAAGCCTTGAAAACCATAACCTAAACATTTATAGTCCACACCTTACGCCTGTAGACACGTAACGAACTCAGTTCATTGTTTAACTCGTCGTCTATGGCACAACTGTAACCTACAGTATGAAATAGATTAGTTATTTCATCCTTTACTCTACTTGAAACCCTAAAATAGGTTAGGGTTTGGATTTCTTACCCGAAAACAGAACCAGAATCATTGGTGTAGCGATACAGTAGCGGTGATACAATACGTAGAGCGGCAGGGGAGAATCTCTGCAGCAAACCCTAGCTTTCCCTCATGCTTTCTCTCTCTTTCCTTCTCTTTCTTTTTACTTTTCTCACCTAGGGTTTCAAATTCGTATGGAATGAGAGAAAGGGTTTAAGGCCCTTATATAGGCCCAGAACTGATGGGAATGCCCCTAGGGCCATGGTATACTTAGGTTATAGCCAAAGACTGGTCGTTTCGATCTAATGGGGCTGATCTGGAGGTCCCTTTTTTGCATGTGGTCGGTCTTAAGCTCTCTAACATTGGATCTAGTTCGAGTTAAGTTTTTGGTCCGATCGGATTTAGAAATCGACCGCAGAGGACTAGTTTCAGTTCGACGGTCACCGGCACTCGATCAGGGCCACAAGTACACTGACATGTGTAGAAAATTTTCCCTGATCCGAGGGTGTAATTGGGTCAGAATCAGATGGTCTGAATCCTTAGATTCAGCCTGCAAGTGAACGACTCAATTCACTTAAGTTTTAGTTCATTTCCTAAAGATATTCATGTTTCTTACACACTTCGCTCTGGGCTCAAGTTGTGCATTTCGGGATACTATCTGGACTTGATTTCTAAGGTGGTAGTCAAATCCAACAAAGTGGTCATAAACATATAATTTTGGGGTAATCGGACCTTCGACGCGAGGTCTAAGTCCAATACGAAGTTTCAAAGTGCTCCCAAGAGCAACTGGGTTTTGAAATGGATCCTAAGTTTTAAGGTAATATAGCATTAACGGTTTTACTCATTTTGGGTCTTACAGATCATATTTAAAGTGATTAGTGTTAATTTCACAGGTAACCTAGTTTAACACTTAGTTAATTCTCGTCTAATTTTTAAAGGATTTGGTCCTTTATGATTTCTACCTGAGGTGGTACTCGGGTCTTTGTACTAATTTTTTCAAGACGTTACACTTCCATTGTGTTCGATTTCTGATGTGGGAGATTTCTATTGTGCGAGAATTCCATTGTGGGAGACTTTCATTGTGCAGGATTTCCGTTGTGGGAGACTTCCATTGCATAGGAGTTTCATTGTGGGAGACTTCCGTTGTGCTCTGCTTTTCTCTTACTCCGAGAGCTCCTTGAGCTTCTCTAACTTTTGTCCTCCTAAATGAGGATGAGAAAGGGGTATTTATAGGCATTTTTCACACATGTGAAGGCCATTTGCGCACAACAGGGAGCACTCAACAAGGGGTGCACAATAGGGAGCGCACAACAGGACAGGGGGCACACAACAGGGGGTGCACAATAGGATAGGGGGCGCACAACAGGGGGCACATAATAGAATAGGGGACACACAACATGAGGCACACAATAGAACATGGGGTGCACAACAGAATAGGGGGTGCATAACAGGGGGTGCACAACAGAACAAGGATCCGAGGAGAGAGAGTGTGCGCGATGGAAATGATAGGTTGGGGTGCTAACTCGCATGATAGAGGGAGCAATCTAGGGAGTTGACCCACGCAATGGAATTTTCACACTAAGGCGATGGACTTGCAATGAGACTTGCAGAGAGAGAAAAATAAAATATATTTTGTGCCCCAACAGATGCCCCCTCGATCCTTCTTTAATTTATCTCATGAAATCAAGTGGAGGATCGATCTTCTTCTGCGCAAAAATCCTTTCACGTTAAAGAAGGATCTCTTGAACAAGGATCTTCAATAGTCGAGTTTGAATGGAGGACTAAATGATTGTACTTGAATGGAAAACGGAATACCTTTAATCAAAAGCACTGAACGAATATTTCAATAGGGAGGATAATGGCAGCAACGAAAGCACTTTGTCTTCATAGCGGTCAATCAGAAAGAACTCTTTTCTATGAACGTGGCCACAATTTCATCCTCCACAGTTTTAACTCTCTTATTCGTACAATTCTTTTTTCATGGAAGCTTGCCGCTGTAATAGTTGTGGCAACTCCATTTGTAAGACCCGTGTCCTAGCCCGTACTGTTCTGTAGGCTTTCGCGGTCCTCTTGGTCGAATTTCAGTGACCCATGATGCATAGACAGCATTTGTGCATAACCCTGAGTCGTATCCTATATTTTAGAGTTGGCTCGACCTGAGACTTGTACCCTAGCGATCGCATCGTCATCGCGGTTCCGATGCCATGTCTTACGCACCGAGGTGATACTCGGGCCAGGAGATGTGGGCCCACATTAAGTTCAAGGAAACGTCGTGCATTTGTAATCCCAAGAGAATGTCCCATCAATCACATCAATCAATCAAGTACTATATCACATCATGTCAAGTATAACACCATCCCCAAAGTCAACTCCCTCTCTCTTACAACCCATCCCTTACATGTCAAGTACACATCACCCATCACTCACTCACCCATCTTTCTCTCTCTTTACATCCCATCCTCTCTCTCTCATTTTCTTCATTTTTCAAGCAAACCCCAAGCAACCCAATGTCCAAACATTTTCCATGGGAGAGGAGAAGCTATGTGTGGCCCACCTTCCTACCATCCAATCTCACCCTCCAAGCCTCATCTCAACCGTTGGATCACATTCTTTGGAGCTATGAACGTGTTGATGGAAGAAGGAAGAAGAGATCTTGAGGTGGGTGCTTCATAGGCCTAGATTTAATGCTTTAATGATAGGCCAAGTGAGGCCTACTGATTGATGGTATGGATCTCACCTTGGACCCCAAGTGTGGCCGATGGCCCACCTTGATTCTCATGATCATTCCATGATGGGCCATTCTCTATGGACCCCTTCATGATGTTTATTTTCCTTACATGAATAGGGCGATCTAGACCTTGCATTTTGGTGGAGAAAGGATCTACATCATTGATTTTGATCGGTGGACCCACATGTAATGGGACCCACTTGATGTATGTTGTGATGTATGGAAGGGAGGGCCTATGGTGTCAAGGTCCCTCCATCACTCGGTCTTTCTCTCTTTCTCTCTCTCTCTTTTCCCTTGTTGTTGGCCTCATGATGTATGTAACCTATCCATGTCGTCCACCTTCCTGGGACCCACTTGATGGACGCGCATGTAGGATCTACACCGTCCAGGTCATGTGGGCCTTACCTTAATGGTGATGGGAAAACATAAATATCAGATTGATCCAAATCAAGTGGGCCATGTCCATATGGGACCCACCTTAATGAAATATTCACACCGTCCGTCTAGCGTCCCTGGACGCTGGACTTAGACTAAGTGAAGTGTGAGCAGATAGTGGGATGTACTAAAAGCAAGCAAAAATATTAGCTTAATTCAAAATTTCTAGTGGGCCGCTCATGCAGGCCCCACCTTGATGTATGGGTCTAATCCACGCCGTCCATTCCGTTCCCCAGCTCATTTTAGATGTTGAGTTGAAATATGAGGCCAATCCGATTATCTGGCAAGCCATGTCATAAAAAACAGTGATTTTTACAGTTAAAATCCATTAGGGCCCACTCTGATGTTTCTATACACCAAAACACATCGCATATTGGGCTCATTTAGTTGGCATGAGCCGTAGAATTCAATGGATGGAGCGAATCCTCCTAGTGCGGGCCCCACCTAGGAAAAACCTCAGAAAAATCAAAAATAAAAAACATATATAAAACATGCAACAGGTGCTGCTGCTAACATCTAGAGGATACACAACAGCGTCCTGCTGCACTGTGGACAGAAAGGCCATGGACCGTGGGTCCCAGCTACGATGCATGTGTTTTATCTATGCCGTTTAGCCATTTACCGGGCCATCCATCAGCTGGATAGCTAGTGGACCCCACCCTTGATGTCTGTGTTTCATCCAAACCGTCCATCTTGGTGGTGAGCTTGCCTTAAGGCTTGAGATAAAATGAGGCAGATCTACCTATCAAGTGGACCACACAGCAAAAAGCAGTGGGGATTGAGCGTCTGCCATTAAAACCCTTTTGTTATCACGGAAGTTTTGGATAAATATGAAATTTATTTTTCCTCTTGGGTTAAGTCTGTGTGACCTTATCAACAGATTGAAAGGAAGATAAACATTATGGTGGGCCCCACATGGGACCCACCTGATGGGATAGTGGATTGACTGGTGTACACAACACCAGCTATATAACTGTTGTACGGACATCCCAAGTTTTGTGGGCCCATCATGATGTATGTGTTAGATCTAAACCATTCGCCCATCGTGGACCCACCTTTGATGTGTTTTAGACACAAGCCGCCCACCTGTTTTGCTATGTGGGCCACACCGTGATGTATTTATTTCATGCACACTGTCCAGACGTGTTGGACGGTGCTAGACAATGTTTGGATAATGCAGATCATTATTAGTGAGCCATGTGCCCATGAATGATGGGGTACGGTGATACACATGTTACACTTATAACTATTGAAATAATTTTGGTGAAGCCCACTTGAGGACCATTGTTGCGGCCCATCCATGAGGCCCTTCATGATGTATTTGGCTCATGTGTGGGGTCCACCTATTTGTATTGTTAGGCCCATATAGCGTGGCCCATGTGATGTATTCAAGGCCCAGATATGTAGCCCATTTGATGCATATAAGGCCCAAGCAGTGCGGCCCACTTGTTGTATATAAGGCCCATGGTGAGCATTTACGACCCATTTGATGAGGCCCATTGCGATAGCTTGGAGGCCCATGGGACATGGCCCATTGTGATATATCTGAGGCCCATGGGCATGACCATTGAGATATATCTGAGGCCCATGGGTGTGGCTCATTGTGATACATTCGAGGCCATTGTATGAACCCCAACGCGATATATGAGGGGCCCTTGAATGAGGCCCAATGTGATGTATGCGTGGCCGTTACATTGTGTATGAATCCCTTATGTAGGCCACTCCTTGGGAGTAATGTTGGTTAGATGTCCACATTGATGGGCAATGATGGTTAGATGTCCTCATTGTGACCTTCCCGTAGGCCTTGTTAGGCCCATTCGTACCATTCTCTAAGTGAGTTAACCCAAATAAATGGGCCCCATAGACAGATGACTCTATGCCATCAGATTTGATATAACCATGGCCATAGGCCGATCTTTATATTATGGTTGATCGGTCGTCCATCTATGGACCCCGCCTTGTTTTTATGCCAATTTGTCGAGGCCAATTGTATAGGCTGATTTTGAGGATCGAGTCTGATTCTGATTTGTCGAGGCCAATTGTATAGGCCGATTTTGATTGTCGAGGCTGAGTATTAAGGCCAATTTCAATTTGTCGAGGCCGATTGTATAGGCCGATTCCGATTGTTGAGGTCGAGTATCGAGGTTGATTCTTATTTGTCAAGGCCGATTGTATAAGCCAATTTCGATTGTCGAGGTTGAGTATCGAGGCGAATTGTATAGGTCGATTCCGATTGTCGAGGCCGATTGTATAGGCCAATTCCGATTATCGATGCCGATTCGATTTGTTGAGGTTGATTGTCGAGGCCGAGTATTGAGGCCATCTCTGATTGTTGAGGTCGATTGTATAGGCCGATTCTGATTGTCGAGGCCGAGTATCGAGGATGATTCTTATTTGTCGAGGCCGATTATATAGGCCAATTCTGATTGTCGAGGCCGAGTATTGAGGCCGATTCCGATTTGTCGAGGTCAATTGTTTAAGCCGATTTTGATTACCGAGGCTAAGTATCGAGGCCGATTCCGATTTATCGACGCTGATTGTATAAGCCAATTCCGATTGTCGAGGCCGAGTATCGAGGCCGATTTCGACTGCCAAGGCTGATTGTATAGGCTGATTCCGATTGTTGAGGCTGATTCTGAGTGTCGATTCTGATTGATGAGGCCAATTTCAATTATCGAGGCCGATTTTGATTGCCAAGGCCGATTGTCGAGACCTATGTGATATATATGCAGCCCGTGTTTAAGGCCTAATGTGATGAATATGAGGTCTATGTGATGAGGCCCATTGTGATGCATTTGAGGGCCAGGCGATGGAGTCCATCGTGATGTATATTAGGCCCATGTGAGAGGCCCATCATGATGTGTATTAAGCTCTTAAGTGAGGCCTATGATGTTGTATATTAGGTCCTTGTGTAAGGCCATGGGTCCACTATATGTTAGGCTCTATATGAGCCATTCCTTGGGGGCAATGTTGGTTAAACGTCCACATTGTAGAGGCCGATTGTTGATGCCGGTTATTGATACCAATTATGAGTATGTGACAACATAACATCATGATACATACCAATACGCACCATCTACATGTTTATTGTGAGATGTGATTGACCCTTCATATGTCATAGTATAGATGGTTTATGAGACTCCCTGATGGGTGAAGTTATCCCACATGAGCGCACGATATGCACAGGATTGATGCATGATTGGACTACATGACTCATGCATCTTACATTGTGTGATTGTAATTACTGTACGCCCTAGCGACATTAGGACTGTGACCTCCACAAGCATGTCATGGATGGCCATATGGATACTAAAAATATTTGGTTCGAGCATCTGTGCACTTTGGATGTCCGTGGGTGAAAGTCCCTAAACCTCTGAGGATAGGAGATGCCCCAATGTCTAGACCAAGTGGATACATGGGCGCCCGAGTGCCGAATACTAGTAGGCCACATATCCCACTGTGTCGTGGTTGATTGGGAGGGGGTATGGCCTTATCCGCCCGAGTGAGGAGGCTATAAGCTAGGCTAAGTTTGACCAGCTCCCAAATGGGTCCGCTATCGACGAGCCGGGTAGGCATTGGTATACTAATGGCAAGCGGGTAGTGAGGTCTTTTCCACTCGCTGAGCTATGCGGTCAGTTGGGGCGGTAGTCAACTTGGAGTGTACTAGACCCCGGTGATGATCCCAGAGATTTACAGTACTGATACGTGGACTTATTGAGCAGGAGTTGCATACTCATTCATTTATCCATTCATTATCCACTCGGGCTAGTGGTGCGCAACTAATTATTATGTGTACCTTCGTAATGGCCAGGATTTCGGTTGGGGCGCGTGACTAATCTGAGATCAGGAGTTTACCATATTGTGTTTGACTATCCAAATTTAGGTATGGGACTGGTTTGGATAGAATTCCCTTGTGATGGACCCCATAGCCTACAATACTACGTACTATCATCCCGACTTCACTCCAGCTTAGTCATTTCATTCGCATCACATATTACATTTCATCCGCGGCATATGACATTTTGGATTGCTACGTTTTTGCACTTATATGGCTTAGACGGACTTGACTGGATCTGCATATTGCATTGCATCGGCAGTATATGATATTTGGCTCATTAAGATCTGTATTGCGTACTCTGATATTATATGACTCATGGACTTACCAGTATATTTCTACTTACTCTGATATCGTATGATTCATGATCTTGTCAGTATTTCTGCTTTTTCCGATGATGTATGATTTATGGGTTTTATTGTATACTTGGCACTTACCTTACATAAACTTTCACCAACCTCTAAGCTTTCTATAAGCTTATGCAAGATAGATGCATGCAGGTGGCGTTAGGTCGCAACAGCGTTGAACTTGGAGCGTGCAGTGGACTTCTGCAGCTTTGATTTTGATACGTATGTATTTCCCTTTCAGCATTATATTCAACTGTTTATATTAATGGATATGTGATGATGTTGTTGCTTTTGTGATTTGGATAAACTTATGGTTATGCTTCTTACAAGATAAATGCACATTGGAAAATTCTCCTTGTAGCATCCCAGGATCGAAATCTGGCATATGCCACTAGGAGCCGAAAATGGGGTGCTACGGAGGCTGTTGGCACCGAATTCGGCGATCGGAAATTTTGTGAGCCCGGTTTCCTAGTTTGAAGCATGACATTTGAGTAACTTGATCAAAGAACTGTCTTTCAATGCTGTTCCCGCTACAATGATCTCTTTGATCAACTCCGGCGACTCTTTTTCTTGAACTCTGTGGCCAAGGAATTGTTCTTTATTGATGCTCCTGCTACAACAATCTCTTTGATTGTCTCCTTTATTCATAGTCTGCGTAATCTAGGATTTCGAATGGTAATCTTTCCTGCCAAATTAATCAGAATTAGTATCTCAAGATATTATAGTTTTATAATTTAGTTTCATGAAGTATTGATAATTTTTAAATATATTGAAAGCTTTTAGAATTATTGTAATATTTACAATTTGATAATGATTTAGTCATTCCATCTTTGTGCTTGTTAGCGTGATTTGCATTGTATTTTTTATATTCTTTGCTCATTATATTGTGCTTTCGAAGATGTCATTTTCGGCTTTAGATGTTCAACCGCTGAGTTTTTTCTAATTTGTGCTCCTTGACATTTCTTCATAGGCTGGCAAGGAGTGTATTTTCCTTAGACCTTTGCTAATTCTGAAAGAGCCTATTCAAATTTTCATCAGCTTTCACTCCAACATTATTAACTGAAAAGATTATTGAAAGATCGAATGGTTGGGTCACTAGAAAAATAGAGAACACTTCTTTTAATTTCCATTTACTAGCTTTCCAGAGGTCATAGAAGTGAGTGATGATGGTTCTATCTCTTCTGGTGAACATTTGTTCCTTATCTCCATCAGGCCCAGTACTCTTCCATTGAGGGAAGATAGTTCATTTTGGCACGAACCATATTATCCAAGAAGATTTGCTCATCAATTTGATTTGACCAGACTGTATTGGAGACTTGTAATATCATGACTAGAATAATAAGAAGTTATGGCATCGGACCATATAACTGGGCCTTGATATGGAAGCAACTTTTGAACGTTCACACTGTATCACACTTCATAATTCTTGGCTATAATTATCCAGTTCATACTTCTTATAGTTGGATGCGTTGGTGCGCTCATCAATATTACTTAGCACGTGATTATTACCCAGTTGATTGTACCATATCGATTCCTTCGCTGTGTATAAGAAATTATCAGAAAGACTAAGGCATAAATTACTTTGAAGAAATAGATCATGCCTCCTTTCTAGGCCAACTTTGTATCAAGATTTCTTTAAAAGATAATATTTATGAAATGAAGCCTGCTGAAACACTTGCAGGATGGATTATATTTGGTGCTGAATCCAAAGAATACATCTGAATTTTTAGATCATTCAAAAGAGAATGATAATTCTTCATATTTTCATCCTCCTCCACCTCGGCAGATTTTGCAAGATAACCTTCCTTCATTGTCAGGAAAGCAAGAGACATGAATGCATCATTATTCTCTTTGGAAGGATAAGCATATTATAATTGAAGACTTGTAGTCGATCTTGAAGAATTTAACTTTTGAATAGAAAGTAGCAAGTATTTTGAACAGACTTACTATTGCTGTAATATGAACCTGATTCAAGAGAAATGTATTTTTGTATGTTGTTTAATCAGTGTTTGAGATTTTCATCAGGCAATTGCATATTTGACCATATCTTAAGTAAAATAGATGAACATATATATCTGCAGCATTTTGATGATACACATAGTTTAAGCTCTTGAATAGTGGAGCTAGTATACTTTGACTGAACATACTTTGACTAGACATGACTGGACATGACTTGACTTGACTGGACTCAACTTGATTGGACTTGACTTAACTGGACTTAACTTGACCTGACTGAACACTTTTATACAGTTTAAGCTCTTGAGTAGTGGAGTGATCATAGTTTTTTAGACTTATGAGTAGTTGGAGTTGGGTCTTATGCAAATGGTCTCTTTAACTCTTATGAGTTCGCTGGACTTATCGCAGCTAGGAAGTTCATAAACTACGATCCATTAGAGGGGCTAAGTGAAGCTACTGGGGTAGTGAACTCGGTGGGTTTTACGCACAGGGTTAGCTGCAGTAACTCTCTAGAGTTCACGGGGCACGTAAAGGTACCTTATGGTACCAAATCCAAGGTTGTCAGTCCATCAATGAGGGGGTAATTTGTTTTAGAGACCCTGTCCTCATGAGTTAATACTGAAATCAAGCCAGGAATCTGGGGGGTCTTACGCATGGTTGGCCTATCTATGGACAATGGCTAAAGAGCGCACACTTTAGCCCGCTTTTTCTTTGTCTGCAAGGTTGGACTCATTCATAGGAGGGCATTTTCTCTCACATTCCCCCGTGATGCTGTCGGAAGCTGTACAGATGACATTGGTCGCACGCGTGATTGACCTTTGTGGACTTTTGGCCACTTAGGTCTTTTAGTCACTTGCTTCATCCATTGCCTGCATAGGTCTAAGCATGTGATGGCCCATACGGGCTTTTTAGGGTCACTGGCTTCTCACTACTGCCGGCATAATATTTGAAATATTGCTAATTGATGGTAGGTTTTATGCATAGTTGGCCGTGTAGGCTTGGCTATGCTGCTGTAATTGATAAATCGTCATTGTTGTCGTGGTATTTATATATGGTTGATCGTATAGTCTTTGCTGAAGATAACAAATTGATAATTAATATATCGCCATTGCTGATCATATTGTAAAATTTTATGGTTAGAATGGTGTATCAGCTTGGCGATAATATCAATTTCGATAAATTTTGATAATAGAATAGTCTTTACGTCAACGATATGGTGATGGCAATGGCGATGGCGATGGCGGCTATTATTGATTTGGCAATAATCGTCGCTGCTTGATGATAATATGCTTCAACTTGATATGCTTGAAAATTTACCTTTTTTTCATGCATGGAGAGGAGTATAAGGCATTGACATTCTGAGACTTTTCCATCATTCTTCTTATCTTACCCCCTTTTGATTTGGAAGAATTATGCTGATAATCTTCGAAATAAAACTGTAATTATCTTTATGGATGACACATTTTGATGAACTAGCACTAACAGGTATATTGATGAAAATTTGCCCCCAAGGTGAATATACTTGTCTTGCTTCTTCTCGATCCGATCTCAAAGATATGAAGAGTTGCCTCTTTATTAAAATATTACTCTTCTATCAAATGAATATTTTCAATCGAGATCATATGTCGTTACTCTCTCTTATTTCATGTCTTCTTTATGACAATTTTACTATTGTCGATCATCTTCTGTAGAATACTCTTTAGTGTGAAACAATTTTCAATTCGTTGTCTGAGAAAACAGTGATAATAGCAATAATCACTTTCTCTTATTTACTTCATTTCCTTTGGACGCTTTGGTCATGGCAATTTGATTTTCTCTGTAGCTAGCAATTGATTTATCATAGGAAGTATATCATCTTCTTCAACTGTATATTTCCCATAGTTCTTGAATTGTTTGAACTCTCTCTTTACTTTTTTATTTGTAGAATCATTCATGTTTTCTTTATCGGAGTTTCTTCCTTCATTTTGATGATTCTTTGTTTTCTTTTCTTCTTTTGCAATATCTATTGCTGCTCTCTTAATATTTTGAAATAGCCGATTCATATGAGAATTGAGCAGCTTCACATTAATCCTTTCCAGATTGTAAGCTTTTATAATCAAATCTTGAAAGGTCTATATATTCGGACCAATAAGTCTTAACATAATGTCTGGTTTTATGCATTCTATATATAGCTTGACTTGCTCTTCTTCTCTAGCAAGTTGTGAGCATGATACCCCCAGGGTTCTCCATCGACTGATGAATTCATCAACTGATTCGTCTTCTCATTAGTGAACAAAGGCTAATTCAGTCAAACTAACTTCTCTGTCGGAAGAGAAGAAGTTTTTCATAAAAATACTATGCATTTGTTCCTAAGTATGAATAGATCTTGGGATTAAAGTTGAATACCATTTGAAGGCTTTCCTTGTCAAAGAAGACCCAAATAATTGCAAACAATACTGAGGACCTCTAGAGAAATTTCTAATCATTATTATGAAGTGCATCATATGTTCTTCTGGTGACCCGCTCCCATTAAACTTCTTAAAGTTTGGGTGTTTAAAGTCAGCGGGAAATGACATTTCTTCTATTTCAGTGAGATATGGTGTCTGATATTGGAACCTTTTGTTCTGATTTTGTTCCTTCTCTAGATGAATGGTTTCAGTAACCTTTTGTCGGATTTCTTCATGTGTTATGTTCTGAGTAATATTAGGCGTCGATCCTTGAAATCTAACCGCTTGTGATTGTGGCATTTATTGGGGTGATTAATATCTGTTGACAAGTTTTCTATTTCTTTATACTTCGATTGTCTTGATATTGAAGGAGAAAGTGAAAACTGCATTGTTGATGCCACTGAGGAAGATGAACTGTTGTGATATTGAGTGACTGAGGTGAAACTGCGCCTCGTGGCATTTCGCATAATCGACCCTTTAATCATACTTAGCAGGATGGTGCTCCTTGTGAGAGAAGATCAAACCCTCCATCTTTTAGATGTCACCATCATCCATCCTTCATCGTCTCGCTGCGCTACTAGTGAAGTAGAAACCATTCCAGACATCACCTGACATTGCCTATCCTTGATCGCAATTTATTTAACCTTCTCTGGTACTTTCTATAGTAGTGATTCCATATTGTTGATGTAATCTACTGGGAATCTGTTAGCTGTGAAGTAGACAACCACGTTAGTCGGGAGAAAAGTCATTGCGGTTGTGTAAGGACAAAATACCCGTTATTCAAAATAGAGTATCAATTATTTAATTAAATAAAATTGTACTTTATTTTAGAGACGAAGAGGAGGATGTTCCCGCTGAGAGTCGCCATTTTGGCATCTACACGATGCCAAGTAGTGATGAAAATTCTCTGAATATTTTCTAAGTCATTATTGAATAATAACATTCCCCACCAGAGTCACCATTTTGTTTCGACAAGAAACAAATGAATTTGATTTAGAGAATTATCATTCAATAACAATAAAGAAAATAAAAGAACATTCATCATCATAGATTTCATTAAATTTGAGTTTGTTTACATTTTCGTGTTTTCCTTAATTCCGAAAATAAAGTACAATTTGAAAGAAATGAAGCAGTTTAATGGTAATTTCAACAGCATTTCGGTTCGAAAAGTGTCTGTTGCATTAACAGAGAGTTGTGCAAGCTTGAGATCCTAGGTTCTTCACTCATATGTGCACAATTTGTACACAGTAGGTGCAACACCCCGAACATTTCAATACTCGAGTATTGAACGTCCTCGAGCATTACCTAGCAATTAACATGGGTACGATACCCATCCAACTATCATAGCCTTACATCCTTGCCCTGACACATACTTAGATGTTAGGAATGATCCTCATTCATATATCAAGCCATCTAATCATTAATTTCCAGGCAGGACCATCCATCAAGTGATTTGACATAAGTACTTTCCCATGATTGAAATGACGAATAAATCCCTATCCATAATGATTTTGACATAATTTATTTCATAAAAAAAATTACTTAGAAACGTGCCAACAACCATGTGGAACCATTACATTTCACAAAACTTATAGATCAGAAATAAGTTATGAAAATGCCACTACCCTAAACCCTTAAATTCTAGTTCACTTAGTTCCTCACGATCCGTTTAGCACGAAAACTTCATAAAATGCTTAATTAGCCTAAATTAACCGTACACACCGAATATCAACCATAAGCTCATTGTAGAAGCGTCCCAATGGAAGAAACAAGCATTAACCCACGATATTGGGGTCCACCTGATGTTAGATTATATATCAGATTAGTCCCAACCCCTTAAATTAAATGGGAAACCGGATGGACGGAGTGGATTTCCCTAAACCAGTACATAGGCCTTGCGTCACGTGGCCGGTGTACACAGCGGAAGTACGTCCGCTGTGTACCGGACAACAGCCGCTGACCTGAAGAATCCTAACAGGATTCGAAAATCCTTTCTTCCGCCGAAACAGGGAGTCGCGATCCGTTACGGTGGGCCACTAGCTCGATCCGGACCGTCCATTCGAACCCGACGAAAGGCCGGACCAAGACCTAGGTGAGATCGGTCTGGAACAAGTCAGGGACCGATCACTAGCTTGTTGAACGGCGGAACTACCACCACACATTCATCAGGGGGGGCAACGCTAACTGTAAATCGAAACATGCAATCCCTGACCGAAATTCCACCACGAAGCTGATGGAAGGCATGGATTTGTCCAAAAACATTGGATGCAGGACCCACTGATGTCTCCGCAAAATTGGTTTTACGCAAGGTGAGAGCGTCCGAGCAATCCGGACGATCCGGTCAGATGGACGGTTAAACAGGGAATCAAGAACCTGATCCGGACCGTCCAAGCTCTTGCAATAAGGGTCCCGACTCCGTGCAAGAAGTCTGATGGGAGGGTTTGGACGAACAGCTAACCCAATTCCAATCATACGCAAGTCGGCCTCCAAGGTCTTCGCCGCAACAGAAACAGGGTGCATGCGTTTTCCTTTTTCATCTGTGAAAGGCTTCGCTGGGAGCGTCTGGAAACTTTGCTTCACCCTATAAAAGGGCACTCATGGCCAGCGGCTGGAGGTAGAGCGAGAGAAAGAGAGAGAACGTTCGACCAGGAGCAGCACCCACGAAGGAGAGGAAGTGAGGTTTCAGCCAAGCGGCAGCTCTGTTCGCCCAAGGCTTACTGCCGTCCAGCAAGAAAGAAAGAAAGAAAAGAAAGGAAAAAGAAAGAGAAAGAAAGGAGGCAGGCACGCACGATTCTTTAGCCTGAGATTCCGATTGAGGATTTCTAGACCACAGTTCGGTAAGGATAGAACTCCTCCCTTTTTCCTAGACCTTCTTCTTTCTTCCTTCCACGGTTAGACATGAAGTGACTCACCCGGTTGAACCGAGTCAACTCAGTAAAGAGAAATGAGTGGAAGTTCCTAGACAGGGACTATAAGGAACTTCTAGCTTTCATGTCATATGACGCGTCTAACCTTAACCGAGATCTCTTCCCAGAACCAATCACCCCTAGCAAACCGATGGAATCTAACTTTTTCTTAATCATGTGAACTAGGACACAATCAGGTCTTAAGGTGTGTAACCAGACAATTAACCTTGAACTAAACAATCAGACAACCCAAAGGTGAGGGTTTTATCCTTTAGGCTTACCTTAGTTCAATTTAATCTTTATACTCTACTTATTCATGCTTCCATGTATATGATTTTGCCTTTCATGCTTTTGATGTTATGGACTATCATGCCTTTCATGATTACATATTTTTCTGGGAGTTATCCTATCAGTTGATTTGATTAATATCATTACAACTATTAGCCCTTTTGGGATTATGACATTATATCAAGTATAAGCGAATTTCTCTGAATTTATGTGAGGCCATGGATACAAGCCTTGCCCCTGCCGTATCAGATTTATTGAGTTGGCTCTGCCACTCGTCTCTATATTTGAGATGACTCTGCCACTCCTCTTTATATTTGAGTTAACCATTGTCACTCTTCTCTTATTTTATCGGCCTTGTGCCGTCTATCTTTACGGCACGGGCATGTGTCCTGTTATTCCAAAACCTTCATAATTTGGTTGATATTCTTCATGATTCAAATTCAGTTATATGTTTATAATTCAATTTCTCTCTATAAGTGCAAGTGATGTAAGGTATCATGACTAGTGATTCGACTATCTTACCATGGACGTAATGCATTACGGGTAGCGGCCCTCTCAGTCGGCACGTAATTCCGTGGGTTGGCTGGCGTGGTATACAAATCGATGTATGTAAATCGGTATATGTGTTACATCAACTTTTAGGGATTGGATGTCGCAAATAGTCGCTCCATGAACATATCGTGTTACTTAAATCCCCCAACCGCGTGTTGTGTTGCCTTGAGATGTTCGCATAAATCCACGTTAGTGTTGGCCATGCCAGCGAATATCCGTAGTTATGGGATGCGGGTCGAGTCGAATTTGCTATAAATCGTATTCCACATTATACTGGTCACTACGTATGATGAGCCCCACATACTTTGCTAGTCATGCATCGCATGTAAGTTGTTTGCACATGCTGATACCCTCGTGTTAGTGGAGCACAAGACGTATCAAACCCTTACTTTACCTGTTATGAGTACTTTTGAATTATTGTTAATCTTGAAGGATGACCATCACTATGAGTAGGGCGTTGACCCTCTCCCAACCATATAGATGATGCAGGTGACGAACAGGTGGAAGAACCTAAGGATCATCAACTTGAGAACGAACACGATGAATAAAGTAGAGAATAGGAATTTAGTTTTTACTTATGTTTCTGCTATTCATGGAATTGATGTTGTGCTCTCATTATAGAGCCTTTGACAATTTAATTATTTTATTTTGGAATAAGGAAGACAGTTAATATTATTCCTATGGCTGGTTTCCATCTAAAGTATAATTGAACGTGATGTCGATAGGAGAAAATCTCAGGGCAAGTCCTTGGGACATTCTCACTTTACAATATTAACACCTGGTTTCCTCGGGCACGAGTACATACTCTGGTCGTGAAAATTCGGGATGTTACAGTTGGTATCAGAGCCCAAGAATGAGATTAATTGGGCCTAAGAAAGGATTGTGAATTAAACACATACATGAAAATTCGATCCGCAAAGGAATTATGTAGCTACGGTAGCAAAAAAAAAAAAAAAAACCTACGTTTAGGTTCCCCATAAGAAAGATGAGAAATTTAGCAACTATAGACTCTAGGACCCCTATAATAAATCTAGGGAATTGTAAATGAAACTGACTTAGACTAAGGAGACGCGACTAAGCAAGACATATTCTGAGTGCCTTAAGGGACTTTTTGGACAATGTTCACAACTTTAACATACTTTCCCATCCACAGGAGAGATGGCACCTAAGAAGAAAACTACCCAATCCAACTCCCTGCCCCCAACACAGGGAGACATTCCTCAGGAAGCAGCCATGGGGGAGTCCACACCCTCGCTGTCAGCAACTCACCGAGGGGCCACGCTCCCAGGGCCACCCCTAGGGCAGGTACCACCAGATACCCAAGCATGGGCACCACTCTACTCCATCCTGGGTCGGATAGTGACGTTTATGGAAAGGACCCAGCGGACCATGGACAGACTATAACAACAAGCCGACAACAACCCCCTAAGAACAGCAACATCTCTGCCTTCGCCTACTCACGCCCCTGCATCAACCCCCCCTCACACGGAGCGGTACGATGAAACCTTCATGTTAGAAAAATTCCTAAAGTTAAGGCCCCCAGCGTTCTCAGAGGCAACAAACCCAGAGACGGCCGAACATTGGGTAAAGCAGACTAAGAGAATACTAAGGACCATGGGATGCCCGGATCACCTCAAAGTCTCTCTAGCTACATTCAAATTCAAAGGAGAGGCAGTCAATTAGTGGGAAACAACAGAAAGGGCAATCCTTGAGGGCCGAGCCTGGCACTGGGAAGACTTCGAGAGGAGGTTCTTCGAGAAGTACTTTCCAAGATCGTACCGAGACGAAAAGATGTCTGAGTTCCTGAAGCTCACTCAAGGCGAGATGACTATCGCGCAGTATGAGGCTAGGTTCACTGAGTTATCACGCTATGCGCCGAAATTAGTCGAAGATGAAGACTTCAAAATCAAGCAATTTAAAGATGGTCTTCGACCCTCGATCCACTCCAAGATATGCTGCCTAAACCTGGAAAGCTATGTCGACGCGATCGACAAGGCGACTCGAGCTAAAAATGACGACGATCGTAGATCACGGGCCAGGATCCAACAACAGGAGGCCGGAAAGAGGCTCAGAACAAACCCTGTGATGCCACCAATATCGGACAAAAGACCGAGGATTGTCTCGCAATAAGTAGGAATCACCGAAGACAAGAAGCCGCGAGACAGTCGCTCGGGATACGGCTACTGCCAAAAGCTGGGACACGATATGAAGAACTGCTACAAAAAAATGAGGGACGAAGGGCGCCCTATTCCATCACAGAAGCAACCGTTTGGGCCAAGCGTGCCTCAAAAATCCCAAGGGCACCTGTACGCCATGAGGTCACCGGAAGACGCAGACACTGCCTCATGACTAATAAAAGGTACGGCTACTATCCGAGACACCCCCGTTGTGCTTTTGTTTGATTGCGGAGCTACCATGTCTTTTATCTCAAGTTCGATTGTAGAACGGTTAAATTTGGAGTTAAAGCGCACAAAGGAGACAATCACTGTGGCGTCACCTTTAGGGAAGGTGGTAGAATTAAACAAATATTGCGAGAACTGCCCTATCACTATCGCAGGCCTCGTAATACCTGTTAACCTAGTAATAATAAACATGAAATGCTTTGACGTGATCCTTGGGACGGACTGGATGGACGAAACTAGGGCAACCATAGAGATTAGGGCCAGAAGGATCACCTTCACCACAGCAGGGCGATACCCCATCACAATACAAGGAAGAAAGAGGGAGGAACCCTTAAAACGAATAATGAGCTTGGAAACAGTATTCGTAGAACAAATTCCAGTGGTCAAGGAATTCACTAGGGTATTTCAGGAGATACCTAGACTGCCACCCAGGAGGGAGGTGGACTTCGGTATCGACCTAATGCCTGGAACCACCCCAATTGCCCTAGCCGCCTTTCGTATGGCACCGGTCGAATTGGCAGAACTTAAGAAGCAGTTAGAGGAGCTCTTGAATCAGGGGTTTATTCGACCAAGTGTTTCTCCTTGGGGCGCACCAGTGCTATTCGTCAAGAAGAAAGACGGATCCCTAAGATTGTGCATTGACTATCTTCGCCTAAATCAAGCAACAGTGAAGAACAAGTATCCTCTCCCCCGTATCGACGACCTATTCGACCAACTAAAGGGAGCACAATTCTTTTCAAAGATTGATCTGAGATCAGGGTACCATCAATTGAGAATTAAGGACGAGGATATACCTAAGACTGCATTTAGAACAAGGTACGGACATTTCAAATTTCTGGTAATGCCCTTCGGTCTCACGAATGCCCCGGCTGTTTTTATGGATCTCATGAACCGTATCTTTAGACCGTTCCTCGACCAATTCGTCATAGTCTTCATCGATGACATCTTAATCTACTCCCGAAGCAAACAAGAACACGAGGCTCACTTACGAAAGGTCCTAAACTTGCTGAAGGAAAATCAACTATACGCTAAACTCTCGAAGTGTGAGTTCTAGAAGGAAGAAGTCAAGCTCCTAGGACATGTGGTGAATCGTCAAGGCGTCGCAGTAGACCCGGCCAAGGTGGAGGCTGTCCTCTAATGGGCCAGACTGGATACCGTCACTGAGATTAGAAGTTTTCTAGAGTTAGCAGGGTACTATCGGCGATTCATCAAGGAGTTTTCCAAAATAGCCCGGCCACTAACCAATCTAACGAAGAAAAATGTATGGTTCCAATGGGATGGGAAAGCTGAAGAAGCCTTCCAAGAACTCAAGAAAAGGCTAACTTCCTCCCCCAAACTCACTCTACCCGAGGAAGGGGTAGAATTTAAGGTATATACGGACGCCTCCCTTGAAGGCTTGGGATGCGTGCTTATGCAGAACAATAAGGTGATTGCATATGCGTCCAGACAGTTGAAAGTACACAAACAAAATTATCCAACACATGACCTGGAACTAGCAGCCGTGGTGTTTGCTCTCAAAATGTGGAGACATTATTTGTATGGGGAACAATTCAAGCTTAACACAGACCACAAGAGCCTTAAGTACTTGTTCGACCAAAAGGACTTAAATATGCGACAGCGCCGATGGATGGAAACACTGAAGGACTACAAGTTTGAAATACAATATCACCCAGGGAAGGCAAACGTATTGGCGGACCCACTCAGTCGCAGGAAATCTCACATTTCGGTAGCCTCAATTGCACTCGAGGAATGGGAAATGCTGGAATTCATAAAGGACTTTAATATCCAGCTAGACCTAGGAGAAGGGAATGTACTGCTCGAAAATCTATCCATGGAACCCTCACTGCTTCGTCAAATCATTGAGGTGCAGAGACAGGACGAAGAGCTGCAGGAGCGTTATTTGAAAGCAATAGAGAACCAGGATTCACGATGGCACGTGGGTTCGGATGGTGGACTTAGATGTCAGGATAGGCTATGCGTACCCAATAAGCCAGAGATAAGATTAGCCGTATTGGACGAAGCCCATCGATCCAGATTAACCATCCATCCTAGGAGCACCAAGATGTACCAAGACATAAAACGTCATTATTGGTGGAATAATATGAAACGAGAGATCGCCGCTTATGTGGCTAAATGCCTCACTTGCCAGCAGGTAAAGGCCGAACATCAAAAACCAGCAGGGCTACTACAACCGCTCGAGATACCCTTATAGAAATGGGACTCTATATCAATGGACTTCATAGTAGGACTCCCAAAAACAAGAAGAAGCCACGACTCAATATGGGTAATAGTAGACCGACTGACTAAGTCAGCTCACTTTATACCCATGAAAATCACTACCTCCATGAACAAATTGGCAGAATTGTACATAAAAAATGTGGTACGACTTCACGGGATTCCATCTACGATCATATCAGACAGGGACTCCCGTTTTACCTCAAATCTCTGGACGAAACTACAAACAGTACTAGGGACTTCCCTGAATCATAGTACCGCTTTCCACCCCCAGTCGGACGGACAAACAGAAAGAGTGAATCAAGTACTCGAGGACATGTTAAGAACATGTATTTTAGATTTCAAGGGCAGCTGGGATGACTATCTTCACCTCGCTGAATTCGCTTACAACAACAGCTTTCAAGCAAGTATTGGCATGGCCCCATTTGAGGCCCTATATGGGCGACCTTGCTGGACCCCGCATTGTTGGGCCGAAGTAGGAGAGAAGAGCACACTAGGGCCCGAAATTGTTCATATTTCTTCTGAGAAAATTGATTTGATAAGGAAATGGTTACAGACGGCACAAAGCAGACAGAAAAGTTACGCGGACATTCGACGACGTAATCTCGAATTCTTCGAAGGGGACAAGGTATTCCTCAAAGTCTCTCCTATGAAGGGCATGATGCGATTCGGGAAAAAGGGCAAACTAGCACCCAGGTACATCGGCCCGTTCGAGATATTAGAAAGAGTGGGAGAGGTAGCTTACCGTATTGCACTACCCCCACAGCTGGCCAGTGTTCATAATGTCTTTCATATCTCCATGCTAAGGAAGTATGAACCGGACGCCTCTCACATTATCAACTGGGAACAAATAGAACTGAGGGATAATGCCACCTATGTAGAAGAACCCATGCAGATCCTCGATCGCAGGGACCAAATTCTTCGAACCAAAGTTATTCCTTTGGTCAAGGTCCTGTGGACACATCACAACCAAGAAGAAGCAACATGGGAGCGCGAGGAAGAAATGAAGGAAAAACACCCCAGCCTCTTCTACAAGGACTAGTGCGGGAGGTAAAATTTAATTTTATATTAATTGTTCTTCCTTTAAGAGGGGTAGATAGTAATAGTTTCAGTACTTTCTTATAAACATCATAGAGAAGTATACACACTAATTAAAGGGTAAAGTATTACAGAACAACCTAGTCCCTATTCCACGATAAGAGGGAAGGAATTTCGGGGACGAAATTTTTTTTAAGAAGGGTAGATTGTAACACCTCGAACATTCAATACTCGAGTATTGAACGTCCTCGAGCATTACCTAGCAATTAACATGGGTATGATACCCATCCAACTATCATAGCCTTACATCCTTGCCCTGACACATACTTAGATGTTAGGAATGATCCTCATTCATATATCAAGCCATCTAATCATTGATTTCCAGGCAGGACCATCCATCAAGTGATTTGACATAAGTACTTTCCCATTATTGAAATGACGAATAAATCCCTATCCATAATGATTTTGACATAATTTATTTCATAAAAAAAATTACTTAGAAACATGCCAACAACCATGTGGAACCATTACATTTCACAAAACTTACAGATCAGAAATAAGTTATGAAAATGCCACTACCCTAAACCCTTAAATTCTAGTTCACTCAGTTCCTCACGATCCGTTTAGCACGAAAACTTCATAAAATGCTTAATTAGCCTAAATTAACCGTACACACCGAATATCAACCCTTAGCTCATTGTAGAAGCGTCCCAATGGAAGAAACAAGCATTAACCCACGATATTGGGGTCCACCTGATGTTAGACTATATATCAGATTAGTCCCAACCCCTTAAATTAAATGGGAAACCGGATGGACGGAGTGGATTTCCCTAAACCAGTACATGGGCCTCGCGTCACGTGGCCGGTGACCCGAAGAATCCCAACAGGATTCGAAAATCCTTTCTTCCGCCAAAATAGGGAGTCGCGATCCGTTACGGTGGGCCACTAGCTCGATCCGGACCGTCCATTCGAACTGGATGAAAGGCCGGACCAAGACCTAGGTGAGATCGGTCTGGAACAAGTCAGGGACCGATCACTAGCTTGCTGAACGGCGGAACTACCACCACACATTCATCAGGGGGGCAACGCTAACTATAAATCGAAACATGCAATCCCTGACCGAAATTTCACCACGAAGCTGATGGAAGGCGTGGATTTGTCAAAAACATTAGATGCAGGACCCACTGATGTCTCCGCAAAATCGGTTTTACGCAAGGTGCGAGCGTCCGAGCAATCTGGACGATCCGGTCAGATGGACGGTTAAACAGGGAATCAAGAACCTGATCCGGACCGTCCAAGCTCTTGCAATAAGGGTCCTGACTCCGTGCAAGAAGTCTGATGGGAGGGTTTGGACGAACAACCAACCCAATTCCAATCATACGCAAGTCGGCTTTCAAGGTCTTCGCTGCAATAGAAACAGGGTGCGTGCGTTTTCCTTTTTCATCTGCGAAAGGCTTCGCTGGGAGCGTGTGGAAACTTCACTTCACCCTATAAAAGGGCACTCATGGCCAGCGGCTGGAGGTAGAGCGAGAGAAAGAGAGAGAACGTTCGACCAGGAGCAGCACCCACGAAGGAGAGGAAGTGAGGTTTCAGCCGAGCGGCAACTCTGTTCGCCCCAGGCTTGCTGCCGTCCAGCAAGAAAGAAAGAAAGAAAAGAAAGGAAAAAGAAAGAGAAACAAAGGAGGCAGGCATGCACGATTCTTCAGCCTGAGATTCCGGTTGAGGATTTCCAGACCACAGTTCGGTAAGGATAGAACTCCTCCCTTTTTCCTAGACCTTCTTCTTTCTTCCTTCCACGGTTAGACATGAAGTGACTCACCCGGTTGAACCGAGTCAACTTAGTAAAGAGAAATGAGTGGAAGTTCCTAGACAGGGATTATAAGGAACTTCTAGCTTTCATGTCATATGATGCGTCTAACCTTAACCGAGATCTCTTCCCAGAACCAATCACCCCTAGCAAACCGATGGAATCTAACTTTTTCTTAATCATGTGAACTAGGACACAATCAGGTCTTAAGGTGTGTAACCAGACAATTAACCTTGAACTAAACAATCAGACAACCCAAAGGTGAGGGTTTTATCCTTTAGGCTTACCTTAGTTCAATTTAATCTTTATACTCTACTTATTCATGCTTCCATGTATATGATTTTGCCTTTCATGCTTTTGATGTTATGGACTATCATGCCTTTCATGATTACATATTTTTCTGGGAGTTATCCTATCAGTTGATTTGATTAATATCATTACAACTATTAGCCCTTTTGGGATTATGACATGATATCAAGTACAAGCGAATTTCTCTGAATTTATGTGAGGCCATGGATACAAGCCTTGCCCCTGCCGTATCAGATTTATTGAGTTGGCTCTGCCACTCATCTCTATATTTGAGATGACTCTGCCACTCCTCTTTATATTTGAGTTGACCATTGTCACTCTTCTCTTATTTTATCGGCCTTGTGCCGTCTATCTTTACGGCACGGGCATGTGTCCTGTTATTCCAAAACCTTCATAATTCGGTTGATATTCTTCATGATTCAAATTCAGTTATATGTTTATAATTCAATTTCTCTCTGTAAGTGCAAGTGATGTAAGGTATCATGACTAGTGATTCGACTATCTTACCATGGACGTAATGCATTACGGGTAGCGGCCCTCTCGGTCGGCACGTAATTCCGTGGGTTGGCTGGCGTGGTACACAAATCGATGTATGTAAATCGGTATATGTGTTACATCAACTTTTAGGGATTGGATGTCGCAAATAGTCGCTTCATGAACATATTGTGTTACGTAAATCCCCCAACCGCGTGTTGTGTTGCCTTGAGATGTTTGCATAAATCCACATTAGTGTTGGCCATGCCGGCGAATATCCGTAGTTATGGGATGCGGGTCGAGTCGAATTTGCTATAAATCGTATTCCACATTATATTGGTCACTACGTATGATGAGCCCCACATACTTTGCTAGTCATGCATCGCATGTAAATTGTTTGCACATGCTGATACCCTCGTGTTAGTGGAGCACGAGACGTATCAAACCCTTACTTTACCTGTTATGAGTACTTTTGAATTATTATTAATCTTGAAGGATGACCATCACTATGAGTAGGGCGTTGACCCTCTCCCAATCGTATAGATGATGCAGGTGACGAACAGGTGGAAGAACCTAAGGATCATCAACTTGAGAACGAACACGATGAATAAAGTAGAGAATAGGAATTTAGTTTTTACTTATGTTTCTGCTATTCATGGAATTGATGTTGTGCTCTCATTATAGAGCCTTTGACAATTTAATTATTTTATTTTGGAATAAGGAAGACAGTTAATATTATTCCTATGGCTGGTTTCCATCTAAAGTATAATTGAATGTGATGTCGATAGGAGAAAATCTCAGGGCAAGTCCTTGGGACATTCTCACTTTACAATATTAACACCTGGTTTCCTCGGGCACGAGTACATACTCTGGTCGTGAAAATTCGGGATGTTTCAGTAGGACAAGTCGTGAATATGTCAAACTATTGTGCTGGTATTTCTGTTGTGGGAGACTTTCATTGTGTGGGACTTCCGTTGTGGGAGACTTCCATTGTGTGGGATTTCTGTTGTGGGAGACTTCCATTATGCGGGAGTTTCATTTTGGGAGACTTCCGTTGTGCTCCACTTTTCTCTTGCTCCGGGAGCTCCTTGAGCTTCTCTAACTTCTATCCTCCTAAATGAGGATGAGAGAGGGGTATTTATAGGCTTTTTTCACACATGTGAAGGCCATTTGCACACAACAGGGAGCGCACATCAGGACAAGAGGCGCACAATAGGGGGTGTACAACAGAATATGGGGCGCATAATCAGGGGGTGCACAACAGATTAGGGATCTGAGGAGAGAGTGTGCGCAATGGAAATGATAGGCTGGGGTGCTAACTCACACAATATACGGAGCAATATGGGGAGTCGACCCATGCAATGGAATTTCCACACTAAGGCGATGGACGTGCAATGAGACTTCCAGAGAGAGAAAGATAAATATATTTTTTATGCCCCAATAGTATCTTCGGTGATACCGAAGGCGCTATTCGGTGGCACCTTCTCCTACCGAAAGTGATCAAATTTTTCTATTTGTCTATTTAATCATTCATCAACTTGGGATTTGCTAAAGCCAAGACTAAAGGATAGAAAATATGAACTCAGAATTGGCTTTGAATAGATGGCTTAACTAGGTTTTCCTATTTGGGTTGGGATCATCTATTTGCAAAGTCAAGATTGTAGAAGTAGTTATTTATCTTCAATGTGGCTTTGATGCTTCTGATTTAGTTGCGTTGCTGGTCTTCATTTGCTAAGAACTCATCCGACTATTAGACACAACCAGTCACGTGATTGATAAACAAGTAAACAAAGTTTAGTGCACTTACAATCTCCCCCTTTGTCAATTACATGACAAAAACAACCTAATGTATGATTGTGTCATGGTCCATACCAATGACATACCAAAACAATAAGAATTACAAATCAAAAGTAAAAATTTACAACTTAAGACTTGACATGTAATACAAAATCATGTTGCTCCCCCTTAGTGTCTACCAAGAATAACCTGCAACAAGGGAAGAAACAATTTCTGTAAAAAAATAAACATTGTTTTGGTGGGTAGGTTTCTTCTCCCCCTTTTTGTCAGCTATTGGCAAAGGATTTACCAAGAATTAAACCAATAACATAAAGATGATAATCCGGAGGGTAACAGGGATAAAACAGATAAATCATATAATGATATAAGCTTAAAGACCATTATCCAAAAATGAAATATATCATCATAAGTAGTTAAATCATATGTTAGATAGAGAAGATAACCATAAAAGGAATATTTAACATGGGCAGAATAGATATCATCATAAATTCATCAAAATTACTACCCCACACCTGGGTAGATTCATCCATTATCCAAAAAATTTAAAAGTTAAGCCCAACATATTAAAATAAATTATCCAGATTTAACAACAACAACAATAGAACTTCATCCAGAAGATCCACCTCCATGTAGAGGGATAAAAGTGCACCGAGACAAGAGCAACTCCGTAATATGCTCCCCAGTATGTTGAAGAGCGTCAAAACATAGTTCAATTTTAGAGAACCGATTTTTGCATTGCTGGAGATGAGCTTCAATATTCGACTGTCCTTCGAGGAGAAGACGAATTGGATCATTTTGGCGAAGGTGGCGCCCCATGTTGACTAACCTTGGTGCAAGCACCGGGGTATGACATGAATCCCAGCTAGTGGCTATGGGAGTGTCTTGAGCTTCATCACCACTCTTGTATTCCGGATTTTTTCTCAAGTGTTGTTACAAACACATTTAGTTGAATTAGAGTTTCTTTGGTGAAGCACAAGGTAGGATATACCGTATCATGAGTAGGTGGCAACCTAAGGAATTTTGAGAGTTTGCAGATGACACTAGGGAAAGGAAGGCTAGAACAATGATTGCCCTTGACTACTTGGATCACTTGTTTCAGGATAAGAGTGGGTAGGGAGATCTCAATCCCTTGAAGGATGTCATACAAGATATTCAGAACAAAAGGAGATATCATATCTTCAGAAACTTCGCATGAGTATGCATTTGTACTCAGACTGTTGTGCATCACTTTCATAGTTGAGTCCAAATGTGATGAATGGAGGAAGTTCCGTTTGTTCCGGGGGATTGTGGAGCCATCACACAATGCTCGGGTTACTTCTCCCTAGACTCCCAAATGATTCAAAGGACGATCAGTCAGGGGAGTGTGTGTGACTCTGAGATGCAATAGTTGACTTAGCACTGAAGGAGTGATGTCCTTGACTTTATTCATGTAATTAATGGTGATTGATGGAGGGTCATCCTTTGTGTCATGACAGGAGTTTAAAAATTGATGAATGAGGTCGTATTGGACCTCTCCTCCAAAAAATAACAAGTTATCCCACCCAATTGATCCAAAGTAGAGATCAATCCCATATGGTCAATGAGGAGGGATCTGATCAATTTGTCATAGACAACTTTGTTCGACATAGCCATTTCAGTAGGATTTGAATATTGAGAGCGATTGTTTCAATGGGTAAGTTTAATTCAGAGGGTTACTTGGAGCTCAATGATATTCCTATCAGAGTTGAAATGCGATATGTGGTGATTTTAACTATTCAACCATCACAATCAGCTTCGAAACCCCTAGATAATGTGCAATGAGACAAGAATGATCGAATCAAGGTTTCGTTAACAGGCCCTCTAGACGATAGAACTTGTAGCCATCCTTGTCGTGAAAGAATTTCCTGCACTTAAAATTTTTCAAGATAGTTTATATCTACTTTTCTTTCACATACAATGATTCTCTTCGAGAATCTAGTAGCAATGGGATTGGTAGATTTAGGATATGAAGAGGACAAGGATCTAGATGATTAGTTAGAAGATCGTCCATGCTTTGGAATGCAAAGTTTTTGCCTAGTTCTGGTTGAGTCTTCTCTGTCATGCTTCTTCTCGAATCTATTTTCTCTAGGCAGTGATGACTTCATTTAGGGAAATGAGGTGGAATGATAAAGACCTATCAAGAGGAGACGAACCTAAGGCAAATGATCCTAGTTTTTGAGATGTAAGGAGAAAACATTAGGGAATATGTTACAATTTGCTAATTTTGAATGTACAGCCCTTCTGTCGAACTAGGGTAGAAGTGAGAGAAGTGACAGTCTAAACAGAACTGAGCAGCGAGGGATTTTAAGTAGTTTGACGTGGCTCGATTTCGATAGTACCGAAAGTAAGTTTGGTGTTACCAAAGTATCCCTGCAACTCAGATTTTGTTGTAACAAATTTTCCTAAAATGCACATGTGTTCATGATATGATTTTAACATAGAATTATCAAAATGTTTAGAGGCAAGGAATCCTCAGATTTAACAATTAGACCAGTCATCAGGCTTAATCCTTTGGTTTGACTCTAATGCTTATATAGGAGGCATGATCCTCGAATATACGATTTAGCTCAAGTGGACCTCTGGCGTCATTTTTCAACATTCTTGAGGGGATGATATGATGTGAGCCAATAAACTGCACACTTGGCTCTCATCCTTTTTCAATTTGGGGATGACTGTAGTTGTAGATGTCATAAGTATTTTTAATGATTTTTGGTCATCATCACTTTCGGACTCACTGTTTTTAGAATTGGAATCATCTGTATCATCCCATGCTGCTGCCATGACTTTTCCTTTTGATTTCTTACTTGGACATTCAGTGGATATATGTCCATACTTTTGGCAATTATAGCATTGGAGTTCATTGGACTTCTTAAAAGATTTACCTATTTGGTCCCGTTGAGCTCCTTTGTTGTTGTATGGTCTCTCATGATTCTTATTGAAGAATTTTTTGAACCGTTGAGCCAATAGAGCTACTTCCTTATCAACATCTTCATCTTCATTTTCTTCTTCCTCAATTACATTCATCTTTTTGGTAATTTTGAGTGCATTGTTTTTTATTTTTGCTGAAGGTTTGAAATATAGTTCAAAGGTTTGCAAGGAACCTACCAGTTCTTCTACTTTCATTTCTTCTATATTTTTACACTCTTCTATAATAGTGACCTTAGAGTTAAAGCGTTCCAGTAGGGATCTCAGAATTTTCCTACATATTTTAGGTACCGAAATTCTTTCTCCAAGTCCACCCATGGCATTGTATATACCATATAATCTTGTGAAAAACTCCATGAATGTCTCATATTATTCCATCTTTATATGTTCAAACTGAGATGTTAGGAGTTGAAGCCTTGACATTTTTAATATATTAGTTCCTTCATGGGTAGTTTCTAATAACTCCCATGCTGCCTTAGAGTTTACACACATAATTATCTGATGAAATACTTCTTGTGAAACTCCACAGCAAATTGCATTCATGGCTTTGACTTCACACATCTTCATCTCTTTATCATGCTGGGTCCATTTAGCCTTTGGTTTTTGTTTGGTGTTTGTTGTGCCATCCTCGAGAACAATTTATTCTGTTGGTGCAGTATATCCATTTTCAACAATCTCCCATACATCATCATTTAGGGCCCGAAGAAAATATATTATTCTCGCCTTCTAGTATACATAGTTTGTACCATTAAAGATGAATGGTCCCTCTCCTTTACCCATAATTCTTTCTTCAGTCAAGATCTTCCTCTAGGTTGTTTGACCTTTTTCAGAGGAACCTTGCTCTGATACCAATTGAAATTGCGGTTTATATGTTGATACTGAAGAATGAATATGAGACAATGTCTTATAGGGGGTGAATAGGACTTTTCAAATATTTTGCCTATTTAAAAATCCTTATTGCCTAACTTACATAATCATTCAGTTTAAAGTAAGTAAGGCAATATAACTCTAAAGGCTTCTAAGCCAATAGAGGGTCCAATCACAAAGGTTATTCAAGATATATAAATAAAACAACTAGCCTAGTGATGTGAACTTATGTGTGGAATGTGCTTCCTATCAATCTTAAGCATTCATCTAATCAGGCATAAACAATCAAGTAATCAAACTTAAATAATCATGATAAATGCACAAATGACCATTCCAAACACAAGCATGTATAATGGTTTGGCTACGTGCCTACTTCACTCCCGGCATCCACACTCAATCCCATCGTGTACCAGATTTCACTATTAATAGCTTTAAAATAGGTTCACCAATAACCTTTACAGTCCTACACTAAGGACACCAATCTATGCTCTCCGCAAGAGCAAAGGTCCTACACCTAGAACTTACGTTTAAGCCCACCAACTAAGGTCCCACACTAGGCACATCGGTTTAGGACCACTGGCCAAGGTCCCACACAAGGCACTTATGTTTAGGCCCACCAGCCAAGGTCCTACACAAGGCACCAACACAAGTTTGTTGATAGTAAACTTTTAGCCTTAATCCTACATGAGGATAGAGACTAAACTTTGGACTTTTAAAATGACATTTACTTGTCGGAATGAGTCATTTCTTATATCTTATCTTGGGTTGCTTTATCTTTGCTCTTTCGTATTTGAATCGGCTTCCCGGTACTCCCTCGATCATGTAGCTTGGATTTTCTTGTTGGTTCAGCTCCATGATCAAGAACCTGCATAAGATATACCTATAAATGTGACCAAGGTAATGGGAGTTGGTTGAATCTCCTATCTAGGATAATGAGTGGATTTCCTAAGGGATTTAACCTATAGATGCTCTAAAGTATCAAAAGACAAAGGATTTTTCTATTTGTTTGGTCTTTCTATACTAGAGAAGGCACGAGTTCATGTTCTTCATTAATAGGAGCTTTGAATGCTCATAGAAGTGAAAAATCACATAGAAGATAGCATGAAACTCGTATGGATAGAGTCTAGGTAGGCTAGGATAAGCTTGGGATACACTAGAGACTCTAAGATGCTTTAATCCACTAATTTTGCAATTTTCTACAAGCCGCTTTTATAGATAAAAAGTTCCGACGGATAGAAAACAGCTAGTTTGATATCATTCTGTAGTACCGAATTAATTCCTCAAGTTGCTGAATAAAAAAAGGTCCCTTTTGATGGCACCGAAATTTATTTATCAGTGGTAGTCGGTATTATTGGATTGTTTTGAGCCCCTTCGGTTACACCGAATGTATCTTCAGTGATACCGAAGGTGCTATTCGGTGGCACATTCTTCCTACTGAAAGTGGACAGATTTTCCTATTTGTCCATTTAATCATTCATCAATTTAGGACTTACTAAAGCCAAGAATAAAGGATAGAGAATATGAACTTGGAATTGGCTTTGAATAGATGACTTAAATAGGTTTTCCTATTTAGGTTGGGATCATCTATTTACAAGGTCAAGATAGTAGAAGCGGTTCTTTGTCTTCATTGTGGCTTTGATGCTTCTGATCCAGTTGTATCACCAATCTTCATTTGTTAAGAACTCATTCGACTAGTAGAGACAACTAGTCACATGATTGACAAACAAGTGTGCAAAGTTGGGTGCACTTACAATGGAAAGGTAGTACCTGAAGAAGTAGAATTGAAGCTTTTGAAAAGTTCTTAATATGTAAATGGGTTTGCATGAAGACTAAACTTATTGAAAAAAAACTATCCTAATCTTAAATTCTATGAAAACAATAAACCTAACTACACCTCCATCAGACTAGGAGGTCAATTGTCACGCCCCAAACTCGGAAACTGGGCTCACAAAATTTTCAATTGCCGAATCCGGTGCCGACAGCCTCCGTAGTATCACATTCTCGGCTCCCAACGCGCATGTGTAAGATTCCGATCCTGGGATCCTAAAAGGAGGATTTTCCAGCATACATTTATCTCGTAATAAGCAAAACCACAAGTTTACCCAAATCACAAAGGCAACATCATAATCACATATCCACTAATATAAACATTTGAATACACTATTAAAAGGGAAATACATATATTAAAATCAAAGCTCCAGAAGACCGCTGCACACTCCATTCTCAATGCTGCTGCAACCTAACGCCACCTGCACGCATTTATCGTGCATAAGCTTATAGAAAGCTTAGAGGGTGGTGAAAGTATGTGCACAAGATAAGTGCCAAGTATTCAATACAATATAATGTCGAAAATATTGGCAAGATCATGAATCATACGATAATAGAGTAATCAAAAATACTGACAAGTCCATGAGTCATACAATATCAGAGTACGCAATACAGATCAGCTATACAAATGAGTCATAAAGAGCCAAATATCAGATGCTGAAGGTACAATGCAATATATAAATCCTACTAAGTCTGTCTAGGCCATCTAAGTACAGAAAACATAACAACCCAAAATGTCATATGCCTGCGGATGCAATATGCGATGCGAATGAAATGACCAAGCTAGAGTATAAGCTTGGGATGACAGTACATAGTATCACAGGTTACAGGGTCTATCATAAGGGACTTCTATCCAAGCCAGTCCCATACCTAAATTTAGATAGTCAGACTCAATGTGGTAAACTACTGATCTCAGGTTAGTCGTGCACCCAACGGAAATCTTGGCCATGCGAAGGTACACGTAATAAATAGTTGCGTACCACCAACTCGAGTGGATAGTGAATGAATGAATGAATATGTAATTCCTGCTCAATAAGTCCACATATCAGTACATTTCCTCTCTAGGATCATAAACAGGGTCTAGTATACACCACACTAACTGCATCCTCCCTAGCTGTACATCCCAGTGGGTGGAAGAGACCACACTATCCGCCTGATCAGTAGTCTACCAATACCTACCCGGCTCGTCGATAGCGGACCCATTTGCGAGCTGGTCAAACTCAGCCTAGCTTACAGCCCCCTCACTCGGGCAGATAGGTCACACCCCTCCCAACTGACCACGACACAATGGGAGATGCAGCCTACTGGTATTCGGCACTTGGACGGTGATGTGTCCACTCAGTCTATATGTTGGGGCGTCTCCTGGCCTTGGAGGTTTAGGGACTTTCACCCATGGGCATACAAAGTGCCCAGATGCTCGAACCAAACATTTTCGGTGTCCCATCTGGCCATCCATGACATGCTTGTGGAGGCCACAACCCTAATGTCGCTAAGGCGTACAACTATCATGTCACACATATGCGAGATGCACGAGTCACACCGTTCAGTCATGTAGCAATACTACGCATACCGTGCGCTCATGTGGGTAACTCCTATCAATGAGTCCCATAAATAATCTGCCCAATAGCATATGGTATGATCAGTCACTACCCATATCAAGCATACATATAATACATATGGCATGAGTCATGGAATTATACTAAGCATGTTATATGGTGATGAACTATGCTCACAATGAAGATGGGCCAAAATGACCTACACACAATAAGTATGGGCCTATCAATGGGCCTTAGGGAGAGTCATAATGCAGACATTTAACCAACATTATTCCTACAATGTGGATGTCAAACCATCATTGCTCCCAAGGCATAGCCTGCTATAAACATCATTATATAAACCATGGTGGAATCATACATTGCAATGGACCTTATATACATCCTATTGGGCCTCGACCCATGGGCCTCAAATACATCAAATCGGCTGCATCACATGGGCCTCATATATCAAGGTGGGCCTCAACAACGGGCCTCATATATCACATCGGGCCAAATCAAATGGGTCGAAACAATGGGCCGAATCAAATGGGTCAAGTCAAATGGGCCGAGTTGAATGGGCCGATTCAAATGGGCCAAGTCCAACTCATCAATTTTTAGAAATCAATATACATACATACATATATATATATATATAAATGAATCATATTAAAAGATCAACTGGACCGCACTCCAAATAACAGTGGTGACAATGATTTCCATCATTAAAATCCTCAAGGCCCACCATAACATTTATGTTCCATCCAATCTGATCATAAGGTCACACAGACCTGAATTAAGAGGAAAAACAAATCCCCTATTAGTCCAAAACTTCTGGAATCCAAGGGTTTCAATGGTAGATGTTCAATCCCACTGTTTCTATAGTGTGGTTCACGTGGTACTAGATCTATCTTATTTTTTATCTCAAGCCTTAAAATGAGCTTTCAAAATGGTTGGATAGTTTGGATGCAACACATGCATCATGGTGGGTCCTATAGGTGGACGACCTGGGTGAAACAGGTGGGTCTCACAGAACTTGGTGATGCCACTACAACACCTAGGTAGCCGGAGTGAGTTACACCAGCCATCCCACTCCCAAAATGGGGATGGTGTGTGTGCTACACACAATGCCAGTGAGTCCCACGTGGGCCCCACCATAACATTTATTTGCCATCCAATCTGTAAATAAGGTCACACAGACTCGGATTGAAGGGGAAAAATAAATTTCATAATGACCCAAAACTTCTATGACAACAAAAGGGTTTCAATGGCAGATACTTAATCCCACTGTTTCCTACTGTGTGGGCCACTTGAGTTCCACATGCGGCTAATTTTTGGGGTGGCCCACTGCCCTAAGGGGGCCTTCCAAATGCACGGTGTTGATGTCCAACACACCTCACGGTGGGGCCTATGCATGGGACCCACGTCCCTGCCCTCCTTTCACATCCCAATGCAGTAGGACACTGTTGTGCGTTCTCTGGATGTTGGCAGCAGCACCTGCTGCATCTTGTTTTTTTGTTTGAAATAGATTTTTCATGATTTTTCCTATGTGGGGTCTGTATCAGGAGAATCCGACCCAGCTGTTGGATTCTATGGCTCAAGACAACCTGAATGAGCCCAATATTCGATCCATTTTGGTGTATAGAAACATCAGGGCAGGCCGTAGCGGAATTTAACGGTAAAACTCACTATTTTCTAAGATACGGCCCACTAGATACTCAGATTAACTTCATTTTTCAGCTCAATGCCTAAATTGAGCTAGGGAATGGGATGAACGGTGTGGATTAAAGCCATACATCAACGTGGGGCCTGCATGAGTGGCCCTCTCCAAAGCTTGTTTAATCGAGCTAATGTTTTTGTTTTCAGTTCACGTCCAACATCCCTAGACGCTGGATGGTTTTGGGCATAACTCATATATTTTAGGTGGGCCCTGCTCAGGTGGGCCACCAAATGGCTGGGTAGTGTCGATAAGACATACATCAAGTGGGGAACATCCGGGTGGGTCACACGACCACATCGTCACACACAACAAAAGTGAAAGAGAGAGAGAGAGAGAGAGTGAGAGAGACTGAGTGATGGAGGGACCCCGGCACTATGGGCCCTCCCTTCCATACATCACAACTTATATCAAGTGGGTCCCATTACATGTGGGCTCACCGATCAAAATCAACGGTGGAGATCCTTTCTCCACCAAAATGCAAGGTCTATCTGACCCTATTCATACAAGGAAAATAACAACATGATGGGGTCCATGGAGAATGGCCCCATCATGGAATGATCATGAAAATCAGGTGGGCCATCGGCCACATCTAGGGTCCAAAGTGAGATCCATACCATCCCATCATCAAAACATGAAAATCTAGCCTATAAAGCACCCACCTTTGATCTCTTCTTCCTTCTTCCGCCAATGATTCTACGGCTCCATAGGAACAATTTCAACGATTGAGATGAAACTTGGATGGTGGAGATGGGAGATAGAAAGTGGGCCACACAAAGCTCTCTCATGGACCTTGGACGTTGGATGCTCTTATGGGGTTTGCTTGAAAAAAATGAAGAAATGAGAGAGAGAGAGGATGGTCTGTAAAGAGAGAGAGGGATGGGTGAGTGAGTGATGGGTGATGGGTGATTGATGTGTACTTGACATGTAAGGGATGAGTTGCTTTGACTTTGGGGTTGCTTTTAGGGATGGGACATGTACTTGACTTGTGAGGTGATTGATTGGATTGATTTAACATGTTGTAGAGATTCTCTTGGGATTATAAACATGTGGCGTTTCCTCGAACTAAATGTGGGCCCACATCTCCTGGTTAGGGTATTGAATCGGTGTGCAAGATGTGGCATTGGAACCGCGGCGACGGCGCGGTCGCTAGGGTACAAGTCTCGGTTAGAACCGACTCTGGAATACAGGAGGCGACTCAAGGTTGCGCGCAAATGAAGTATATGTGTCGCGGTCGCTGGAATTCGACTTGGAGGACCGCGGAAGCTTACAGAACAATACGGGCTAGGATACGGATCTTACATCAATCCTGATACACATGGTCAGTCAGAGGTATGGACACATCATTTGAATCGTGCTTTTAAACAAATGCTTGAGATGATGTTCGTTTACTTTGAAAACATTGTCATTCGTTAGATTCTTTATCTTGATGGCCCCATGAAGATAGACTTTAATAACAGTGAAAGGGCCAGTCCAACAAGATCAAAGCTTACCCAGAAAAAGATGTAACTGAGAATTGTACAGAAGGACTTTTTGACCGGTTATGAATGATTTTCGAAGGATGCTTCAGTCATGAAACACTTTCACCCTATCCTTGTAAATTTTCAAGTTCTCGTATGCATCATTCCGGATTTTCTCAAGTTCATTCACTTGAAGTTTGCATAGCAAGCCAATGTTATCCAAGTTGAAATTCAAATTTTTGATAGCCCAGTAGGCTCTATGTTCCCACTCTACAGGCAAGTGGCAAGCTTTCCCAAAGACGAGCCTAAAGGGAGACATTCCAATGGGGGCCTTAAAACTGTACGGTAAGCCCATAAAGTATCGATCAAGCAGATTGACCAATCCTTACGATTAGGGTTAACAGTTTTTTGCAAATTTCATTTAATTTCCCTATTGAAAATCTCAGCTTGCTCACCTTATGAGAGATGTCATATTTCTTCATTAAGTTCTCGAATGGCATATTGCCAAAGTGTGAACCTCCATCACTAATGATGGCCCGAGGCATTCCGAACTGGGAGAGGATGTTTTCTTTTAAGAATCTAATGCCCATTCGATGATCATTATTCCGGCACGGGATTGCTTCAACCCACTTAGTGACATAGTCTATTGCTAACAAAATATATATGTTTTTAAAGGATTTGGGGAATGGCCCCGTGGAATTGATGCCCCATCAATTAAATGCTTCAATGATAAGAAATGGGTTTAATGACATCATATTTCGATGGGACAATCCTCTCAATTTCTGACAACGCTCACAAGCTTTGCAAAGCTCATGAGTATCTTTGGACATAGTGGGCCAGTAAAAGCCGCACTGCAGAATTTTGGCCATGGTTTTTTTTAATAAAAAAGTGACCACCATAGGCCTAAGAGTGACAAAAGGAAATGACACTTTGATGTTCATACTTTCTGGATGACAATTCAAAAAAGTGAAAGTAGTGTTAATGCTATTACTTGTGCTCTATCACCGAACGAATTCAAAAGAATCATTTTTTGTGATACAATAAAACAAGCATGAGATATTCTCGAAATTACACATGAAGGGACTAACATTGTCAAAAAGTCTAAGATTCAAATCCTCATAACAAAGTTTGAGGAAATTCATATAGAAGAAAATGAATCATTCATGGACTTCTATACAAAACTAAATGACATTGTTAACTGTATGTGGAGTCTTGGAGAAAAAGTCCATGAAAGCAAAGTGCACGTAAAAATACTACAATCACTTCCTAACAAGTTCAATTCTAAAGTCACTGCGATTAAAGAATTGAAGGATACCGATGCAATGAAGGTAGATGAATTTGTTGGATCTTTACAAACCTATGAGCTGAATTTCAAAGCTCCTAAGAACAAGTTCATAGCCCTTAAATCTTCTAAATCTAAAGACTTAGATTATGAAAATGATGGGAATAAAGATAATATAGCTATGTTAGCTAAAAAGTTTTATAAAATTTTCAAAAATAAAAATAGATCATATTTTTAAAAAGCTTTTGACAAAAGAAAAGGAAACTCAAATGTTTGGAAATCAAAATCTAAAGACACCCAATACTTCAACTGTTCTGAATATGGGTATGTAGCTTCAAAATATCCTAAGAAGGATAAATTTAGAAGAAGAGGTATGATTGCCACTAGGGATGAATCATCAGAATCTGAATCCAACTCAGAAACTGATGAATGAGACTAAGAAACTGAGAAAGAACAAAAGGTATTCATGACCATAGTTAGAATCACTTCCTCAGATGATTGTGAAATTTCTGACTATGAAACCCCTGAAATTGATTCTAAAAATGAAGATCTTCAAATTGGTTATGATGCCCTATACAAAGAGAGTTGTAAGATTGTGGCCAAATTGAAAATTCAAAAAGAAAAATTTGCTGATTTGAAATTAGAACTTGAAAATTCTCATTTTTCTTATTGTTTTGGGAAAACCAAACTAGATTTAAATCAGAAAACTACTGAAATTCAAAATCTCAAAAATGAAAATGAGAATTTAAAATTAGAAGTTTGTAACGCCCCAAAAATCGAGGGTCGAGCAAAGCTCAACTCCCGAGTTTCAACACATCACTTATGCAACATAGATAATGATGATTAAATGTTGTCCGTATTAGTGCATTAAATATGAGTAGGATTACACCAAATCAGCATATCATACTCCAGAGATATTTAAATTTAAACAAGCGGAAGACTGAGGTAGGTGTATAAAGTATAAAAATGTTTCTCAAATCCCCAAAGTATGAGTATCTTACCAGGCTAAATAAATACATATATGGTTCCAAAATTTACGAAATATCAAGCTATAAATGTTCAACTAATTCAATATCCCTACAATCCCCGTAACGTAGCTCTAGGTCTACACAGACCCACCTGAGAGCCAAATGTAGGGGAACTCCTCCTCGTCGAAGAAGTCCTGCTCCATCGCAAAAGCCTCGCCATAATCTGCATCTAAGACAGAGTCTGGTTGGTGTCTTAAAATACCGTCCAAGAGTGAGAGTGAGTGATCAACTCAGTGGTACTATAAGGCGAAGGTTAACATATTATCAATTCAGTCAAGCAGTAATGATAAAGCAATATAACAATAATGTCCTAATTACTCTTGTTAATGCAAGAATATATGCATAATGATGCATGCCCTCACCTGCACTCCCTTAATGACTTTATCTCACGATCGCACATGGAAAACTCCCTAAATGTGTGCTTCCTTTCCGAAGCACATGCAATGTGGTGCATGATCGTGTTAGCCAAGTAATTTATTAAACTTTTTCATACAGCGGATTCGAGAAGCTAAGGTACCTCCCTTTATATCACTTACCCAAAAAATGATCCATCTAGGGTCGTCAATCCTAGTTAATCACATACAATAGGCAAGATGTAGGGCATCACCCCTGATGAAAAGCAGTGGATAGGTAAGTTCATGAGTTCACACTCGAGGTTACTACAGAGAGGCTCGTCACCTCAACGTAAGCCTAATTTATACTCAAGGTCACTACGGGAGGCTCTTCACCTGAACGTAGGTCAACAGCTCAAATATGGTGTCCCATACACCACCATATTCAGCTCACGAGTTTGGGTTGCTCACTGGTCACTACGGGGAGGCTCGTCAGCTCAGTGTAGGCCGACAACTCGACCATGGTGTCCCATACACCACCATGTCCAGCTTATGAGTCTTAACGGATCTTGGTATCATGGTTAAATGGACTTTACATTGGTAAGTGGTACCTTAAATTCAAACAGTAGTATCCATACATGGTAAACATACAATAGGTCAATCGGGTTAATTGACAAGTGTGATTGGTACGAGCACACATTGAATTAGTCAGCATGGAGCACGTAAGCCCTCCGTGTGGCCTAACCACTGTCGACAATCACCGTACGGCTCAAATTCATCAAACGTATCTAATGTGGCAAAACTAGATCGGACACCTACTCAGGAACCGTTGCCGATTGCCTAGACTGCATAGTAGTCCCAATCATACTCAGATGCAATAGGCAGTCACATATGTTAATCATAACAGTATTTGACGAACAATTCAAGCATAATTCCCATTGAGCATTTTATTGAACATATTGAACATATAGTTATATATATGCATTTCAACCATAAATCACATAGTAGCAATTTACATTACATTAAAGAAACTATAATTGTGGACAAGGTAGTTGAGAATTATATCTCAACACCCTTGTTAGAAACAATTTATCAAACACTTTCTCATTCAGATATTTTATCAAACACTTAGACTACATAATATAATATACATAAACTAAATTAGTTATAACATACATTTTGGCCATTCCTTTCATAAAGGATGTCATACGCACAACGCACATGTATTCTAGGTTAATAGTCATAGCAAGCATAAATCGTAATTTCACTTTTATTTAAACATTTCAATAAACACATGAAATGTATTTTATATTCACATAATTTACACACATGTATAATTTACTGAATACATCGTAACTAAGATCATATGGCAGCAATCAAGTCAGACATAAACCATTGCTGACATTAAAAGGCTTGAAAACCATAACCTAAACATTTATAGTCCACACCTTTCATCGGTTTGCTCATTACGAACTCGGTTCATACACTACGCTTCCGTCTACTGCACAATGGCTACCTAAATCATGAAATAGGTTAGCTATTTCATCGATTTCCTCTATTTGAATCCCTAAAACAAGATTAGGGTTAGGATTTCTTACCTAAATCGTATTCAGAATCGATGGTGTAGTGAAACGGGAGAGATGATTCGATTCGTAGTGTAGTGGGAGTGAATCCCAGCAACAATCCACGGATCTCTCTCTCTTCTCCTCACTCTTTTCTCCTCCTTTCTCTCTTCTCTCTCCCAGGGTTAGAGTATTCGTATGGAATGAGAGAGGGGTGGTTTAAGGGCATTATATAGGCCCAGAACTGATGTCAATGGCCCCAGGGCCATGGTATACTTAAGTTATAGCCAAAGGATGTCTGTTTCGGACAAACGGGACTCATCTGGAGGCCCATTACTTACCTACATCATAGAGTAAGTTCTCAGACTATGGATCTAAGCTAGGTTAAGGTTTCGGTTCGATCAGATTTGTAGATCGACCGTAGAGGACCTGTTTCAGTTCAACGGTCATCGTCACTCGATCAAGGCCACAAGTATACCGACATGTGTAGGGAAATTTCCCTGATCCAAGGGTATAGTTTGGTTAGAAACTGATGGTCTGAAATCTTCAATTTCAACCGTAAGTGAATGGTCCAATTTACTTAAGTTTGAGTTTATTTTCTAAGGATATTCGTGTTTCTCACATGCTTTGCTCAGGGCTCAAGTTGTGTGTTTCTGGATACTATTTGGGTTCGATTCCTGTAATGCTTGTCAAGCCCAGTACAGTGGTCATAACCTTATATTTTTGTGGTAATCGGACTTTTAACGTGTGGTCTGGGTCCGATACAAAGTTTCAATGTGCTCTCGAGAGCAACTGGGTTTTGAGATTGCCCCTAGGTCTTTAAGTAATGTTGAGTTAGCGATTCTAATGGTTTTAGGTCTTGCAGTGCGTATAAATAGTGGTTCAAGATAATTCACCATTAATTTAGCTTAGTACTTAACTAATTTTCATCTAATTTCTAAAGGATTCAGTCATTAAGGATTTCTACCTAAGGTGGTACTTAGGTCTTTGTATGGATTTTTTCGAGACGTTACAAAGTTGCTTCTCTTAAAACTTTAAAAGAGACTTTGATATACACCCAAGGTGAGCAATGACTTGAAAAGTTATTAATTACATCTCGTCGAAGTAGCGACAAATCTGGTTTAGGATATATCAAAAATCACCCCAAAAAAATCTAAAAATTCTGCTCCCATATTTGTAAAATGTGAATCTTCAAAATCTAAAGTAGAAATTATAAAGGAAATAGAATAGAATGAAAAACCTTTTCAAAAAACTTCTAATCCAAAAGCTAAGGCCAACTATCATCCGTATCAAAGGAAAAATAATAATCCTTCTCTAACAAATAAGATAGTGGACTTACTTAAAGAGCTCTTGAAGTCCAACTTTAGAATTAACAAAGTAAGTAGAAACAAGAAAAAATCTTATTCCCAAACAAAGCGTATTGTAAGAGATCCTCTTAAACCCAAAACCATATTGAAATGGGTTCGAAAAGATAAGTGTCTTGTCATCCATACAACTGTCAAAGTAAGTGGGCATTCAAGGTGGTACCTAGATAGTGGATGCTCTAGATATATGACAGGTGATAAGGCAATACTATCGGACATGAATCAAATCGATGGCAGGTCAGTAGCATTTGGAGATGGTATCAACTGCAAAATCATTGGAAGAGGTAATGTAAAACTTCATAACTTACTTGTTTTTAAAGATGTCTTATATGTTCAAGGTCTAAAACATAATTTGTTAAGCATATCTCAAATATGTGATAATAATCAATGTTAAATTTTTTGATCATGGATGTGAGATAACTAATAAACAAGGCCATATAATATTAAATGGTCAAAGAACCTCTAAAAATTGTTATATCATTGATGAATCTTGTTCTTCAAATCACTCTTACTATATGGTCCAAACAGATGAAACTGAATTGTGGCATCAACATAATGGACATGTAAACTATAGAGACTTATATAAATTAAGTAAGAGAGATTATCTTTGAGGCTTACCCAAATAAAAAAAATTAGAGAAGAAAGTATGTAGTGCCTACCAAATAGGCAAATAAATCAGGAGTTCTCACAAAAAGGTGAAATCCTTATCCACAACAAGACCTCTTGAACAACTCCATATGGACTTAGTTGGACCAACTTAAATGGAGAGTAGAGGCGGTAAGAAATACTTTTTAGTTATAATTGATAACTACACTAGATACTCATGGGTAGCCTTCTTAAGAGAAAAGTTGGATGCTTTTGACAAAGTCAAAAAGCTATTTAAACATATCCAGACTGAAAAAGAACTATCTATGAAAAGAATAAGAAGTGATCATGGCACTGAATTTAAAAATAGCGATTTTTAGAAGTTCTGTAATGACCATGGAATATTACATGAATACTCTGCTCCTAAAACTCCTCAGCAAAATGGTGTAGCCGAAAGGAAAAATAGAGTTTTATAAGAATGGTGAGTGTTATGCTTAATAGTAAAAAATTAGCAAAAAACTTATGGGCTGAAGCTGTTAATACTACTTGCTATATTATTAATCTAGTTTATATAAAAGCAGGTAAAAATAAAACAGCTTATGAACTCTGGTTCAATAAAAAACCTTCAGTGAAATATTTTCATACTTTTGAAAGCAAATGTTTCATTTTATGAGATTGGGAACATCTAAGAAAATTTGAAGCGAAGAGTGATGAGGGCATATTTTTGGGATATACTCTAAATAGCAGAGCATATCATGTCCTGAATAAAAAGACCAGAGTGATACAAGAATCTATAAATGTTGTTATTGATGATTAAATGATCACTCCCAATTATGATCATGATGATGGAGTTATTATTGTCAATCAATCTGAACCATAATCAAAATCAGATTCAAGTTAGAATAAATTAGTTAAGGATCATCCGACTAATCAAATACTCGGTAACCCTCACACTGGTGTTCAAACCAAAAGACAATTGGAAAATATATGTAATCATGTGTGCTTCACCTCTCAGATAGAACCGAATAATGTAAATGAAGCCCTAGCTGATGAAAATTGGATTTTGGCTATGCAAGATAACTAAGTCAATTTGTCAAAAATGATGTTTAGTATATAGTTCTTAGACCTTCTGACAAATATGTAATTAGAACTAAATGGATCTTTAAAAATAAATCTAATGAATTTCCAATATTATAAGAAAAAAAGCTAGATTGGTTGTACAAGGGTACACTCAAATTGAAGGAGTTGACAATGATGAGACCTTTGCTCCAATCACTCGTCTCGAATCCATCGATTATTTATTTTCATCGCATGCCATAAAAATTTTAAAATATACTAAATGGATGTTAAGAGTGCGTTCTTAAACAATGACTTAAATGAAGAAGTTTATGTAGAACAACCTAAAGATTTTGAAGATCCTAAACTTCCTAATAATGTTTACCATCTTAAAAAGGCCCTGTATAGCTTAAAGCAAGCTCCTAGAGCATGGTATTAAAAACTAACTAAATTTCTTCTTAGTCAAAACTATCAAATGGGAAGTGTTGTTAAAACCCTATTTATCAAAAGATATATAGAATATTTGTTGATTGTTCAAATATATGTTGATGATATTATCTATGGATTAACAAATACTAACCTTGCCTCTAAGTTTGCAGATTCTATGAAATCAAAATTTAAGATGAGTATGGTTGGTGAACTGAATTATTTCTTTAATCTCCAAGTGAAACAACTTAAGGATGGGATATTCATATCTAAAACGAAGTATACGATGAATCTCATTAAGAAATTTGGGTTCGAGAATAGTAAAAACTTTTCAACACCCATGGTTATAATGCTCAAGTTATCTAAAGATGATTCGGGCCAAAAAGTGTTGACCTATGTCTTTACCATAGCATGATTAGTAGTTTATTATATTTAATAGTCAGCACAACTAATATTTCTTTCAATGTAGGCATATGTGCTAGATATTAATTGTAACATCCCAAAATTTTTGCGGCTCAAGTATATACTCATGCCCGAGAATTCTGGGTGTTAATAATGTAAAACTTAGATACTTCAAAATCACACCTTTTTATTTTTTTATTTTTTTCATTTAAATCACATCCAGTTACATTCACGAAGGTAACCATTCATGAGAGTAAAATCAACTATATTCATTATTCCTTTAGATTAAAAGAATTCAACAATCATTAAATGCCCTCTCAATGGGAGATTATTACATTTTTGAGTTTGCAGCGAAAAATAAATAAAACAAAGCATAAAGCTATCTCCTTATTTATTCAGAATAATCTTCCATAGGGAGATGGTCCTCTAGGTCTTTAATCTATACATCACCTGCATCATCTGTATGGTTAGAGAGGGTCAATGCCCTACTCATAGTGATGGTTATTCTTTAAGATTAACAATAATTTAAGAGATTCATAAAAGTGATGTAAGGGTTCTGATACATCTCGTATTCCACCATTACAAGAGGTATCAGTATTTACAATCAATATATATATATATATATATATATATATAAATGCATGCTTAACAAAGTGTATGCGGTTCATCATACGTATTGATTATCATAATTTTGAATATAATTCATAAAAAACCCCGGCTAGCCCCGCATTCTCACACTATGGAGATCCGTCACGGAGATTCATCGGTATGTCCAACACTACTATGATTTATATGAACACCTTGAGGCATCACAACACATGAGTCGAATAAATTATGTGACACGATTTGTTCATGGAGCGACTACTTGCGACATCCAATCCCAGAAGTGATGTAACACGCATTGCAAACTACTTATATCAATTTGTGCACCATTACCCAAACCTATAGAATTATGCATCTGTAAGTGCTATGTTGCATATCAAGCACCCTGTATTGTCAAATTTTGTAGTGACAAACCACTTTGGAATGATGGACTTGTTCATGATGAGAAGTTCACCTTCAATGACCTTCCAGTGATGGAATGTTCGCTTTCATACGAAGATGTGTTACAAGACATGAAGACTGTTTGATATACATCAACTTCATGTCCAACATCAACTTCAAGTGCTACATAGACTTCAAGTTCTAAGCCAAGTTCAAGTGATACTTCAAATGCAACATCAAGTTCAAGTACATTTCATAGTCAAGAAAAAGATCAAGTTTCAAGTATACAAGTTCAATCTTTAAATACTTCAAGAAGAAGATCTACCGAATCTACCAAAGCTACAAGTTTAATGTTCAACATTTCAAGTATAAATGACCCTAGAAAGACCTTAGGTTTAGGTCATTCATATTGTGCATTTAATATGGGTCATTGTACTTATTATAGGCTTTTCTTCGACTAGTCCTAGTCAATGTTCGACTAGTCTAAGCTCTGGCTTGACCAATCCAGGGTTTTTCTTGACCAGTCCAAATTTAAATTTAAAATTTCAGAATTTTATGGTAGGTCCTCGACCAGTCGAGCACCCTACTAAACTGGTCGTGGAGACTGGCTCGACCAGTTGAGAAAGGCTCGACTCAAACTCCAGCAACCATTTTAAGCCTCACTCGACTAGTCAAGCAAGCCACTCGACCAGTCGAGGGTCAGTTTTATCCGATCCAACCAGGATTTTTAAAATTTGGTTGCTCCTAGGACCAGTCGAGGCTGACATTAGACTAGTCGAGGGAACCGTGTTTCAACCTAGAAATAAAAGACTTTTCTTCACTTTTTTCATTCATTCCAAGCCAATTCAGGCCACCACTCTGAGAGATAAGTCCCCGTGATTGTCAACCTATTATATGCTAATTTAAGATTCTTTTCATAGCTTTTTTATTTTTAATTTCTTGATCTCTTGCTACTTCAATCTTATTTGATAAAAGGGAATTCTGATCTACCCCTTTTGAGATTTAAGAAATTGAATCAAAGTAGCCCAAGGTTGGATTAATTTAAAATTCATTTAGAACTAGAACCCTTTCATTTGTGTGATTGAACATTGGATATCTTCATCTTCAAAGAAGTGGTTCTTCTGGGCTACATCAAAACAGAATCTACAGATAAGTATTTTGAATTACAGCTTTTGGTTTTTGAGATTGCCAGAAAATCTCTATTGTGGTTTTGACTGAGATAGCCAGAAAAAACTCAGTGTAGGGTTTTTAATTATGATAGCCCATTGAAAACACAATTGTAAAGGTTTTAAGGTGAACCTTAAAAAACCTTCTTTCATAGTGAAAGCCAATATCATGTAGGTTGTGATTGTTGGGAGTGGAGTAGGTGTGGTTGTTTTAGAACAGTTGGTGTACACACCGAACCACTATAATTCTTGGAGTTTGGTGGATGATGATGATGATGATGATGATGATGATGACGACGACGATGTATGTGATTTATGTGTGGTGAATGCTTGTATTTATTTCATGTACTTGTGATGAATCTTATAATAGCTATATTTGTTTTAATTGCTTCTTGTATTAGTTTGAGTTTTTAATCCTTACTAAGTTCAAAAAATCAAGTTGTCCTAGCATAAACTTTGGTTTTTGGTGTAAGGTTGTCCTTTGAACAACGTTTGTATCAACCGCTCAATACTATTGCAATTGAGGTTGTTTATTTGGTTCAGCTATCTACGTATTTCACATTTATTTTTTATTTGGCATAGTCCTATTCATCCCCCCCCGCTAGGACTGAGAGCTCACCCTTTTCAAGTGGTATCAGATTTAAGTGGCTCATTCTATTAGATTTATTCCTGAGCTTATCTATCAAGAGCTTTCAGTATGTTAAATTTTGATAGCTTATCTATTACTAGGCCACCACCATTTGATGGCTCCAACTATGCTTATTAGAGAGCCAGGAAGAGGATATTTCTGAAATCCATTGATGAAAGCATGTGGCAAGCCTCAGTGACTAGATGGAAACCACTAGTGTCAGAGGTTCTAGGTAGTGATGGAACCAAGTCCATGAAGGAAACACCATTTTATATGTGGACTACTCTTCAGAAAAATAAGAGCAGTGCGAATGCTAAGGCTTTAAATGTAATCATTTGTGCACTATCACCTGATGAATTCAAAAGAATCATTTCTTGTGATACTGTTAAACAAGCCTAGGACATTCTTGAAATGACACACGAGGGTACATCTATTGTAAAAAAGTCTAAGGTTCAGATCCTCACCACCAGGTTTGAGGAAACTTGTATGGAAGAAAATGAGTCTTTCATGGACTTCTATATGAAACTAAATGACATAGTCAACTCTATGTGGGGTCTTGGAGATGGTATCCCAGAAAGCAAAGTCTGTGTAAAAATACTGTGATCACTTCCTGAGAGATTTAATTCCAAGGTGACTGCCATTCAGGAACTGAGAGATACAAATCATATGAAGGTTGAGGAACTTGTTCGTTCACTTCAAACATACGAGTTAAATTTCAAAGCTCTAAAAGGTAAGTCTATAGCTCATCCAAATCTATTTCTCACGATAGTAATATTAATTTTGATTATGAAAACTTGGAGGATGATATGGCTTTACTTGCTAAAAGTTTTACAAGATTTTTAAAAGTAAGAAAAGAGTTGATTTTCAAAAACCCCTCTCAGAAGAAAAAGGGTAAATCTAAAACATGAAAATCTCTAAAAGATATCCAGTGTTTCAACTGCCATGAATATAGGCATTAGGCAAATAAGTGTCCAAATAGGGACAAGCCAAAGTGAAAAGGCATGTTAGCCACATGGGATGAATCACCCAGCTCTGAAGCTTCTTCTGAGTCAGATGAATCAGAACCCGAAATTTCAAATGAAATTGAGGCTTTAATAACTCTAGCCAGAGTCACTTCCACAGATAGTTGTGATTCAACCGAATATGAAAATCTGAGGAGTAACCTTGAAAATGATAATGAAGATGATCTTCAGGATGCCTATAATGCCCTATACAAGGAGAGTTGTAAGATTTCTGTCAAGCTAAAACTTTAAAAAGAGAAATTTCTAAAATTGAAAGAGGAATTTGAAAACTCTGTTTTAGAAAAGTATCATATTTCTGATTGTTTTGAAAAAACAAAATGTGATTTGAATTTCGAAACATCTGAACTTGAAAATTTAAGAACAGAAAATGAGAAACTAAAACTTAAAGTTTCTTCCCTATTGAGTTCAAAGGATACATGGAGGTATGCCCATGAAGACCCTAAACTTGAAAAGTTATTAACCACATCTAGAACATGTGGAGATAGATCGGGTCTGGACTATGACAAATACATGCCTCTGAAAAATAAGAGTGTATCTCCAAAATTTGTTAAAGGAGAATCCTCTATCTCAAAAGGAAAGGGCTTAAAATATAATAATCAAAACAATTCTAAAAATGTAAAATCTTTTCAAGCTTCTAAAGTCAGTATTAATAATGTCAGCTTTAGAAAACAATGCTATAATCCTTTAGCTGAAAAAATTGTGGACTTACTCAAGGAGCTTCTCAAATCTAACTCTAACGTGAGAGTTAATAATAATTTCAAGTAAAGAAAAACCAACAATGCTCCAAAATCCAAAACTACAATGAAATGGGTTCCTAAGGTTACTTGTCTGGTTGCCCACACCGCCTTCAAAGCTTCAAGTCAATTAAAGTGATACCTAGACAATGGTTGCTCAAGATACAAGACAAGCGACAAATATTTATTCACCAACTACAAAGAAAAGACTGATGGCTCAGTCACTTTTGGTGATGGAAGCAACTGCAAAATAATTGGCCAAGGTATGGTTCATATTTCTAACCTTCCTCCTTTTGAAAATGTTTTATTTATAGAAGGACATAAGCATAATCTTTTAAGCATATTTCAAATCTGCGATAACAAGCATAACGTTAAATTTACAAATCAAGGATGTGAGATCTCAAATGAGAAAGGTTGTGTGAAATGAAATGGTCATAGAACTTCTGAGAATTGTTATATCATGAATGAATCTTGTTCATCTAAATTATCTTGTTACATGGTCCAAACCGATGATAACGAATTATGGCATAAACGCCTTGGACATGTGAACTACCGAAATTTATATAGATTGAGCAAAGCCAATCTTGTTAGAGATCTACCCAATTTGAAGAAAATGGATAAAATATGTGGCGCATGTTAGATTGGAAAACAAACAAGAAAGTGAACTCCTCTGCCACATCTAAATCTCTTTAACTTCTCCACATGGATCTTGTTGGACCATCTAGAACGGAGAGTAGAGGTGGTAAGAAGTATTTCATGGTAATTGTGGATAACTTTACCAGGTTTACTTGGATTGCATTCATGAGAGAAAAATCTAAAACCCTCGATGAAGTTAAGAGAATACTTAAGCGTATTTAGACTGAAAAATAAATGAATGTTGTTAAGATCTGAAGCGATCATAGATTGGAATTCGAAAATATTAATTTTGAGAAGTTCTGTAGCGATCATGGTATATTGCATGAGTCTTCTGCTCCTAAGATGCCTCAACAAAATGGGGTTGTTGAAAGGAAAAAAATAGAGTGCTACAAGAGATGGCCAATGTAATGTTAAATAGCATGAAGTTACTTAAAAATTTATGGGTCGAAGCTGTTAGTACTGCATGTTATATCATAAACTGTGTTTACATTAGAAAATCTAAAGATAAAACAGCTTATGAATTGTGGTTTAATAAGAAACCTACAGTTAAATACTTTCAAATTTTTGGAAGTAAGTGCTACATTTTATGAGACCGGAAAAATTTAGGAAAGTTCGATATTAAGAGTGATGAAGGGATATTCCTAGGTTATGCTTTAAATAATCGAGCATACCGTGTTCTTAATAAGAGCACTGGGTGTTATTCAGGACTGTATAAATGTTGTTATTGATGATCACCTGAACATACCAACATCTAGTTTGGAAGATGATGAAGTCACTGTAATTGATAAACCTGACTCCTCATCTTGTCAAATCAATACTAAAATACGATCAGTCAAAGACCATCTTACTGATCAAATACTAGGCAACCCTCTCACTGGTGTGCATACTCAAAAACAACTAGAAAACATATGTAATTATGTGCGTTTTACTTCCCAAATCGAACCAGCCAACGTAAAAGAGGCACTCACTAATGAAAATTGGATAGTTGTCATGCAAGATGAATTAAACCAATTTGTTAGGAATGATGTATGGAATTTAGTTCCAAGACTATCTGATAAACATATAATTAGAACCAAGTGGGTTTTCAAAAATAAATCTGATGAGTTAGGGAATATAATAAGAAACAAGGCCAGACTAGTTGTACAAGGGTACACTCAGATAGAAAGAGTAAATTATGATGAAACCTTTGCCCTAGTAGCTTGTATTAAATCCATCAGATTATTCATATCCATTTCATGTTTCAAAAAATTTAAGATCTATCAAATGGATGTTAAAAGTGCATTTCTAAATGGTGATATACGTGAAGAGGTTTATGTTGAACAACCTAAGGGTTTTGAGGACCCTAAACACTCTAATCATGTGTATCGCCTTAAAAAGGCACTTTATGGTTTGAAATAAACTCCTAAGGCATGGTATAAGAAATTGAATAAGTTCTTACTAAGTCATAATTTTGTTATAAGGAGTATTGATAAAACTCTTTTTGTTAAAAAATTCAATGAACACATACTAATAATACAGATCTACGTTGATAATATTATCTATGGTTCTACTTGCTCTAACATGTCCATTGAGTTTGTATAGTTAATGAAATCCAAGTTAGAAATGAGATGAAATCCAAGTTCAAAATGAGCATGGTGGGAGAATTGAACTACTTTCTAGGTTTACAAGTTAAACAATTAGAAGACAGTATCTTCAGTTCTCAAACCAAGTATGCTTTAAACCTAGTTAAGAAATTTGGATTTGAGAATGGTAAAAAATTTGATACATCTATGAGTACGAGTCTTAAGCTTTCAAAGGATATAACACGTAAAAGTGTAGATCCTCAATTATATCATAGTATGATTGGTAGTTTGCTATACTGAATTGCGAGCCGACCTGATATAGCATTCAGTGTAGGTATCTGTGCTAGATATCAATCAGATCCTAAAGAATCTCATCTTATTGTTGTCAAGTGTATTATTAGATATGTTGCAAGTATGACTAATCTAGGCCTCTGGTATCCACATGATACTAATGTTCAATTAGCTAGATATACAAATGCTGACTAGGCTGGGAACACAGATGATAGAAAATCTACCAGTGGTGGTTGTTTTTATGTTGAGAATTGTTTAGTTTCCTGGCACAACAAGAAACAGAGTTCTGTATCATTATTCGCAACTGAAGCTAAATATATTCCAGCTAGAAATGCTTGTACCCAGCTTGTGTGGATGAAAAGAATGCTCAATGATCATGGTATTGTACAAGATACAATGATATTATATTGCGATAACTCTAGTGCAATTAATATTTCTAAAAATCTCATCCAGCATTCCCGTACCAAACACATTGACATTCAATATCATTATATTTGCGAATTAGTAGAAGATAAAATCATTTCATTGGAAAGCGTTTAAATGGAAAATCAGCTTATGGACATATTTACTAAACCACTTGACAGGAATAGGTTTTCTAAATTGAAAATGGATATTAGTATGTATAATTCTAATTGAGTTCATCATGTTTACATGTTTTATTTTTTTTATATTTTTATGCAAATAATTTTAAATAATTTTTTAATATAAATATTTGAATTTTTTGTGCTTGTACGACTAGTCGAGCACGTCCTTGACCAGTCGTTGCTCTCGACCGGTCAAGTTGCGCGGTTGGGAGCAATTTATGAGTGAGAAAATCACTTTTTCTCTCATTTTCTCTTCTTCTCCATCAGCCCCCTTTCTGACCCGTCAAACTCATGTTCGATTAGTTCTTGGTAAGTACTCCATTTTTTTTTATTTCTTTTCATATTTAGGTTCTTTGGATCATATATTGCTAGATTCTTGGGTTGATTTGAGCTTTTTGAGTGGTTTCTAAGGATTTCTAGTTAAAAAACGGTTGGGTTTGAAATCCTTATTTCCTTTGTTGCATTTCTTTTTAAAAAAAAAAAAAAACTTGTAATGGAAGGAAGAGCTAAGAACTAAGCTACTAGAGATTCCTCTTCTCGATCCACTCCTATTAAGGTGCGAACCCTTCGTCCTCCTGAAGAGGATCCCGAGTATGTGCGGGATCTTCATCATCACAAGGCTATTATTGAGCGGTCGGTCAATTCAAATCACCTTGCTCAATTTCAGATTCTTTCCCTCCTTACCGTTGTATGTTGGGAGAACATCTTGAATTACGGCAGACCAGCATTCCGCTCCATTACGCAAGAGATGTTCGCTTGCATTAGTGATGTATCTCTTGATGAATTGACCTTCACAATTATCTTTAGAGAATGATTATTTAAAGTCGATCGTTACTTGATTTCGGGCTTACTTGATGTTAATGTAAGTGATGATAGTATTCCAATACTGACCTTAGCCGAAAGGTTGTGTAAGTCGAAAAAGCATACACTAACCCACAAATTATATAATATGGACTCGGAATGGAGTACGAAAAATGCGCTCCGGGCCAACCAAATGTTGCCCAAATACAGAGTTTTGCATCGCATTTTTATTTTAAATGTCTATCGCCGATCTGGTAACAAAGCTAAATTGACATCATTTATGGTTTATATTATTCACTCCATTGTGTTAGGTATTCCTATTTGTCTTCCTTCTTTGATCTGTTACATTATTATTTAATTTCATCTTCACCTAGGCCACAGCTATATCCTATTTGCTTACTTGATGACCACCCTAGCTTTGCATTGTAATGTGGTCATGTTGTCTGGTGAGGCTCCTATTTCGCTTCTTCCATTCAATAATTCAAATATAAATAAGATGAACCTAAAGCTGAATCCTGGTCAAAAGGATGGGGAAGCAGAGGAAGTTGAAGAAGAAGATACGCTACCAACCGACACCATGATGGAAGATATTTTTGATGAGTTAGAATCAGATGATTTTGAGGCTGATCCTAATTATCAGCCACCTGAGTATGATGAGTGCCTTCACGCTTTAGAGGAGAAGGTGGATGCATTGAAAATATCCCAGGATAGTCAAATGAAATATATGCGTAAGTATTTTTGACGTATAACTAAAGGACTACATTAGATTGATCCATCCATTCCACCTCCTTCATCTGGATCAGACTAGTTTTTCTTGATATTTTGGGCATGTATTAATGTTAAACTTTAACTGTCACTTCTTTTTGGACTTGTTATGTATAACTTGTTGATGTTGATACTCTGCTTAATTATACTCTTAACTTTAACTCTTTTTCTAATACTCTCTGTTATTATCATAATCTCAACTATGTTTGTGCTTTATTATTTATCTTCCTTTGTCAAGTTGTGATAAAAAGGGGGAGAATTTAGTAGCTATGTGGTTGTGTTCATGAGATTATATGGTGTATGGTGTAGAGTTGTATTTTTTTTTTTTAGAAATATGTATTTGCTAATACCGGTACTCTACAAATCACCAAGCTCAAATTGAGGGGGAGTTTTTTTTTTTTTTTTAAAGAGTGTCATATCATGAAGTGAAGTTGTGATGTTTGCGGACTTGTGTATTCTTGGTTTTGTCACAAATTTGACAAAGGGGGAGATTATAAGTGCTATGTTGTATAATAAACACCCTGTATTATCAAATTTTGTAGTGATAAACCACTTTGGAATGATGGACTTGTTCATGATGGGAAGTTCACCTTCAAGTGACCTTCGAGTGATGGAATGTTTGCCTTCATACGAAGATGTGTTACAAACCATGAAGACTGTTCTATCGACATCAACTTCATGTCCAACATCAACTTCAAGTGCTACATCGACTTCAAGTTCTAGACCAAGTTCAAGTGCTACTTCAAATACAAGATCAAGTTCAAGTACACTTCATAGTCAAGAAAAAAAAAATCAAGTATACAAGTTCAAGCTTCAAATACTTCAAGAAGAAGATCTACTAGATCTACCAAAGATACAAGTTCAATGTTTCAACATTTCAGGTATAAATGACCCTAGAAAGACCTTAGGTTTAGGTCATTGTGTTTATTATAGGCTTTGGTTCGACTAGTCCAAGCTCTAGCTCGACTAGTCTAGGGTTTTTCTCGACCAGTCTAGATTTAACTTCAAATTTTTGAAATTTTCTAGTAGGTCCTTGACCAGTTGAGCACCCTGCTAGACCGGTCGTGGAGACTGGCTTGACCAGTTGAGAAGGGTTCAACTCGAACTCCAACAACCATTTTGAACCCCACTCGACCAGTCGAGGGTTAGTTTTATCCGATCATGCAGAATTTTTGAAATTTGATTGCTCCCAGGACCAATCTAAGTTGACCTTAGACAAGTTGAGGGAACCGTTTTCCAGCCTATAAATAGAGGATTTTTCTCAGCTTTTTTCATTCATTCCAAGCCAATTCAAGCCACCACTCTGAGAGATAAGTCCCCGTGATTGTCAAGCTATTGTACGATAATTTAATATTCTTTTTATAGCTTTTTTATTTCTAATTTTTTGATCTCTTGCTATTTCAATCTTATTTGATAAAAGGGAATTCCGATCTACCCCTTTTGAGATCCAAGAAATTGAATCAAAGTAGCCCAAGGTTGGATTAATTTAAAATTCATTTAGACCTAGAACCCTTCCATTTGTGTGATTGAACATTGGACATCTTCATCTTTAAAGAAGCGGTTCTTCTGGGCTACATCAAAATAGAATCTATAGATAAGTATTGTGAATTATAGCTTTTGGTTTTTGAGATTGCTAGAAAATCTCTATTGTGGTTTTGATTGAGATAGCCAGAAAATCTCAGTGTGGGTTTTTTAATTGTGATAGCCCATTGAAAAAACAATTGTAAAGGTTTTAAGGTGAACCTTAGAAAACCTTCTTTCATAGTGAAAGCCAATATCACGTGGGTTGTGATTATTAGGAGTGGAGTAGGTGTGGTTGTTTTAGAATAGTTGGCGTACACACCAAACCACTATAATTCTTGGAGTTTGGTGGATGACAATGATAATGATGATGTATGTGATTTATGTGTGGTGAATGCTTGTATTTATTTCATGTACTTGTGGTGAATGTTGTAATAGCTAGATTTGTTTCACTTGCTTCTTGTATTAGTTTGAGTTTTTTATCGTTACTGAGTTCAAGAAATCAAGTTGTCCTACCATAAACTTTGGTTTTTAGTGTAAGGTTGTCCTTTGAACAACATTTGTATCAACCTCTCAATATTATTGCAATTGAGGTTGTTATTTGGTTCAACTGTCTGCATTTATATTCTACATTTATTTTTTATTTAGCATAGTTCTATTCAACGCCCCCCCCCCCTCCCCCCCCTCTCTAGGACTGAGAGCTCGCCCTTTTCGGTGTCGACCAAGAGGGTCTCTACCCAAAGCGCATTACATCCATGATTAGATATTGAATTACTAGTTGTGATACATTTAACACATCACTTGCTTAAAAGAGAATATAAACTGAATCATGAGAGTTTTGAAATTCCAAGCCACATGCCGAAGCCATCAAGGTAGATAGCGCAAGGCTAACAAATAAGGAGGAGAGTAGCAATGGCCAACTCAATAAAGAGGAGAGTGGCAATGGCCAACCCAATAAAGAGAAGAGTAGCAAGGGTTAACTCAACAAAATTGGTAAAGGCAAGGGCAAGGCTTGTATCCATCGCCCCACATAAAAATAATAAAAATCACTCGTAATTAACATCATTCCATAATCCGAAAGGGTAAATAGTTATTGGTGGTAAATTAAACAATTGCAGGGAGAGAATTATAGTAACATGAAAGCATGTAAAAGGCAAGATAAATTGTAACACCCTGATTCTCAAAACCTGAGGATAGTCACTCCTCATTGAGAACCCGAGTATTACGTTATAAAATGGATTATCATACATCCAATTAGTAGTAAATTCCAAACTTTACATCTAATCATCTAATCACTAGAAAATTTCATGACATGCAACAAGGCAACAACCGTATAAAACTAGAGATATCAGGAGTAACAAAAAGAGAGTTCAATATGTGTAAATGGGAGCAAAATTAAATCCCACAATAGGGGAAATATTTTATTACAATTTAAACAAAACACAAATTCTGAAATAAGAAAGCAAGTAAATCCTAAATTATTAGTCGAGCTCCAATGGCTCAACTGTAATGGCGTAGAGGCCCTCCTGACCTAACTCCACCTCAGCCGTCTCTGGGATCCCGTCATAGGTGTCTCCACCTGTCATCAAACCTGCGTCTATCTGGTGCAACCGCACAATTAAGTGTGTGAAACTCAGTGGGAATTTTCTGCAAAGATTCATGCATATCATATCATTCCAAAACAGTCTAAACCAATGTATTCAGATAATAAGGAGGATAACATGAACTTGTAAATAAATGTATGAATGTATGCTCAAGTCACATATTTGGGGATGCACATCCAGATGTCAAAATAAAAGACCGCCCGCGGTAGGTAAAGTACCTGGAAAAGGCCATGAAGGTGAGTGCGCCCAAGGATATCCTGACTCCTGGAAAAATACACGGGGTACGCCCGAGGAGTGCTTAAATCTCGAAAAAGCCTCACATAAATAGAGAGCACCCAAAGTGGCACAATTGCACATGTTCTGTGAGTCCACTAAAGGGATAGGACCTTCAATAAATCATACAGGGTGTGACTTATATTGAGCACTCGAAAAAACTCATATGTCATGCGTGGATGTCATGCACCATGATACTCAAGTACACTCCATGATATTAACAAAATCACTTTAATAAATATGGCCAAGCTCATGGTCTTATAATAGGATGTCAGAAAATCTAATGTAAGTTCAATATAATTCCATATACCCTTTCTAGGACCAATGGGGCCCATAAATGTGACATATGGAATGTAGTTAGGGAACTCGTCCAACATTCCTCATGGAAGGTAACATCATACATGATCTCATTTAGTGAATTGCAATACCATGATTCTTATCACCACTAGTAGTACTACACCCAAAGTCAAGCAATTTCTAAAATACTATGTAAAACACAAGACTAAGTTTAGATCTTATAGATATAGGATATGTGAAATGGAGAATGAAGTGTTGACTCATGTTCATCACAGAAAAAAGAACTAGAAAGAATAATTCGCTATACATATTGTTCTAAAATTTAGAACACATTGGATTCAACTAAGAATGAGTCTAGCATGTGTAAGGTGTAAAGGGGGAAACTCCACTATTTATAATATGGTTGGGAATAAGATCTCTTACCTCATGCTTAACAAATAGAAGTGTTCATGTAGCTATGCAATCTCAAACATGTATTAGGGAGTATGATACAAGTCCTTAAATGAACTAGAGTAACAATTCTAGGCATTCACTTACAATTAATCAATGAACAAAGGAATGAAATCACAACTTTAATGTCCCTACACATTAGGTTCAAAACTAGCTTAGAGTTCAATGAAATGAACGAAGCAATACGAGACATTCCTCACCTCAGATGAGTCTTTTCCTTGCTTTGGTGCCCTTATAGGGTCGATTTATGAGGTCCTAATTCACAATGATCAATAAATTCTCATTTTAATCAGTGTATGGAATTCATGTGTTAAGAGTTTATCCTTACAAGCTTGTTTCACAGCTATTTGAGGGGATAGTTGTTCCTCCAAGAGAGTTGCCATAAGCAATACCTGATGGAATAAGGAGGCCAGGATGGACTGTCTTCTCGGATGATCTGAGTCGGGGTTTTTCCTTAAACAGGGATGAGTTTACGACTCAGTAATGACTCAACTCAGTTGACCCATTCGACATTTAGGAGCAATACTCTAGCAATGGTCGAGATCGATCTGAAATGCTCAATGGTGTGGTTGTATTGGGGCAAACCGACCACAACCACACTTTCAAACTAGGGTTTTCACCCCGAGATGGGGGCTGAGTTACTCAGTTTGAAACTGGGTCGAGGAGATTTTGAACGCAGTGAGCTCAGTTGATGAGTTCGCTAGTAACAGAGGGAGGAGCGATGAGGATTACCTAACTCAGGATGTTGTTCGGGTGCTGACATATGGTTTGGGACGACTAGCTTCACAGCAAATGAAGCAGTGGGATGGTGGTTGGAGCATGAACTCAACAGACTCAGAACGAGCTGAAAGAGCAGCTGAAAACTGGTTCCAGCTGCTGCTCAGACTCCTCTGCTTCCATCTTGCTATCACCTCTCTTTTCTCTCTATTCCATCTCCTTCTCTCTCAATCTCACTTCTCCCTCTCGGCTCTGTCTCTCTTTATCTTGCTCTTAGAGTCGTGTTGCCATCGAACTAGCAACCCGCTCACATGGCGCCCTCTCAGTCTCTCCATCTTTCTCTTTCTTACCTTGGGATTCACCCTAATTCCTGGCTTTTTATAGCTATTTCTGCTTTTGGGTCTTTCTTCTGCTAATCATAGGGATTAGCGAGTTATTAGCTCAAACGGTTAGGAAATGTGTTATCAGGGTCCCACATAATCGCTAATCGCATGCACGTACCCAAATATCCTTTCCGATGGGTTTCGGGTGTGATGGTCTGCACGATGGCCACCTCGGATGGGTGAATGGGCCACACACATAGAAAATGGGTCTCTCAACTGATTTGGGAAGATGGAGTGCCAAAAATGGCAAATCTATAATGGGTGGCTTATCTATGGATTAGGGTCATTTGGACGGTCCTGATACAACTTAAATACAATGTGGGGTCCATTTCACAGTGAAGGGTGGCCTTTGATTATCACACTTGTTAAGCTGGGGTCAGTTTCTAGACATGGCTACGTCTCACCAATTTCTCGGCTCTATTACGAGATACATCGGGCAGCCCTACTCACAACGACCTAGATAAACTCTAAGGAAGCTTTTAGATGAAGATGGACGGATGAGATGGGACATTACTATAAGCAAAAAGGTTTCGTGATGGCGTGATGATTTATCTTTAAAATCATGGGTTGGATAGCTCGATCTCTAGACAAAGATCATTCTTATAGTTAGATTTTGACTAGAGTGTATGTGAATAGTTTAATAAGCTATGATGTCATGGTAATACCCGAGTACGCGAAAGTACGGGGTGTTATATAAATCATGTCAACCCAAATCAAAGTAAGCTTAAAGGAATCCCTCATATAAATTCAGAAAGATCAAGCATAATTAACATCACACCTTAACCATTATTCTCAGAGGATAAATAATCGATGGTGGTAAATTAAATATTTGTAGGGAGGATTCAAAGCATGTGAGGGAACAAAATAAATCAAACCAACTCAAGTTAATATAAGCTTAAAGGAATCTCTCACCTTAGCCTTAGATTTAAAACCTTAATTAGATATCTATGTAGGAAAGCTTCTACATGAATCATGACATCACTTAAGCAAGAGGGAGACACCATACATATGGAGAAGGAAGAAGGCATTTAGGCTTATCCTTCTCTTTCTCATTCTCTTTCTTATTCTCATTCTCTCTCTCTCTCTCTCTCTCTCTCTCTCTCTCTCTCTCTCTCTCTCTCCCCTCCTTGGACGTAGGGGGTATGGGCGTGTGAGTGGAGAGGGGACGCACACTCCTTTTACAAAGGAGCGGGCATGTGAGAGGGGTGTGTTTCCCATCCTACTTGGATTGGGTTTCTCCAATTTTTCCTTTTCTAACGATCTTTAGTTAAATCTAATTCGTCTATTGTGTCAGGGTCATCAAATAGAGCCGGGGTATATGATTTTCTTGGTGATTTGAAATTTAGATTGGCCTATCTTGAAAATTCTCCTAACAGGTGCCAAAACAAACTTGATCTCAATTAACAGTCCACACTTAATGATTAGGACCCAATTTTGAAAAAAATATGTAGTCAGGATAGGCAAACAGTTGGACAAATTTTGGTAGTTGATTAATGGCGGAAAAAGCCTTAATCTAAAATTTCACCTTTTGTACCAAAAAGAAGGAACTGGCTTCAATCTTCAATGGTGTAGGATCATAGATTGGGGCCTAAATTTTGTATAAACTTATAGTCATATGAGAACAGAATCTGATCCAAATTTGAGTTTCGATGAACAGAAAGAAGTGGTTAAATTGGAAGATCCAAATTTATATAAGGAGTTGATAGGCCTTGACAGGATAACTTTGTGCCTAAGGAAAAGCCTACCAAAGTGGGGTATTTATATTTTACACTTGGTTCATATGATGAGCAATCCAAGTTGTCCATATGAAGGCTACCCACGCTGTTTCTTCCGTCGATGGACACCAAAATCAATGGTTAAGGGATTGATTTGTCAATTGGGTCACTTTTACAATGATCTAAGGGCCGAAATTTTACATGTGTAGTTAATCTATGATACATAGGTATGGTATAAATTTTCACATCAAATAGATCATGGGAACCATGTGATCTAGAATTTAGGGATTTAGATTAATGGCATTTTCGTAATTATTACTGATATGCGAGTTTTGGGAAATATAATGGTTCTAAATGGTGTTAGGCACGTTTCTAAGTAATTCTTATAAAAGAAATTATATCTAAATTATTATGAATAAGGAATTATTCACCAAACTAATTAAGGGAATGTACATGTATTAACCAACATAATGGATGGTTAGATGACATGTTAAAAATTGAAGACTTAATGGTTAGTACTCTAACAATGTATATAAGTATATGTACAATCATTTTTATAAATGGAAGAACACAAGGTGGGTTTTTGAATTAATTAGGGGGTAAAACATGTGTATCGTTAGATTCGAGTGTCTTGTTCATATGTGCAATGTTCTTAGATTGTAGTTCTAATGGTGGGTTAAGCATATTCATAAGTGTTTTAGTTTTATTTTCTAGATTTCTTATTTTCTTTAGTTTTCTTTCTTTTAAGTTTTAGTTGTTTGGTGCTTGAGGGTTGTACGTGTTTCATGCCTAAGTGGGTTCGTGACAATAGTCAACGTCTCTTGAGTGAAGAAGGATTAGTCGAAGGGTTGCCTATCCATCAAAGGATTAGACACCATTGAGATCCTCTCATTAATTAAAGTAATGGCTGCAAATCAACCTCAACCTCCAGTTGAGGAGGTTTAAATTGAGAATGAGGTGCATAATGCTCCCCTGCCTCGTACTTTGTGAGTTATTTACAACCGGCGAGAGTGACTACACCTTCTTACATGGTGTTTCCATTTAATGCAGGAAACGTAGATGTTAAACCTGGAGTGATACAACTCCTTCCCAAATTCCATGGACTAAACTCTGAAAGTCCATTTGCACATCAAAGAGTTTGATGAGATAGTCGCCATATTACACTTTCCAAACATGTCTGAGGACACAATGCGACTCAAATTGTTCCCCTTTCACTGAGGGAGAAGGCAAGACATGAATGCACTCCTTAAATCCACGATCTATCGGCACATGGGCCGAGATGAACTGGGAATTTCTTCAAAAGTTTTTCTTGTTTCATAAAACTAACATTTTAAGGAAGGCAATCATGAACTTCTCCTAGAAAGAGGAAGAGACCTTCCAATATTGGGAAAGGTTCAAAGATCTCACGAATTCCTGTCCACATCATGGCTATGAAATTTGGTGGACAATAAGCTTTTTCTGTAATGGATTAACTTCGTCAATGCACCAATTTGTAGAGATGATGTATAACAGTGAATTTATGAACAAGGAGGCCGATGATGCATGGGATTACCTTGATTAATTGGCAGAAAACACGCAATCATAGGACACCTCCACAAGACCTACCACTTCTAAGCCTACTCAATCAAAGGAAAGGGGAGGGATGTATGCCTTAAAAGAAGAAGATGACATGAGTGGAAAGGTGGCCAATATCATAAGAAAAGTCAATGCCATGGACTTAAAAAGGTGGAAGCTATCAAACTAAGGGAAGTCGTGGAAGTTGTTTTTGGTATTTGTGCTAGCAACATACATGCGACGCAGGATTGTCCCACAATCCCTGCTTTTTAAGATTTATTAAAAGAGCAATCAAATGCTGTAAATACTTACCAATGATTATTCAGCAGACCCACCTCAAACACATACAATTCTAATTAGAGGAACAGAAAAACGACCAATCCTCAAGAGGCCCTTACTTAACTTCTAAATCAAAGGAAACTAAGAGCTGTTCAACCAGAACACAGTGCAAGCATTTCAAGATCTCAAAACAATAATGGGAATGTTTGCATTGTCAATTCAAAAGATTGAGTCACACTTAGTGACTGGGGAGAAAGGGACTTTTCTAGCCTAACCTCTCCCCAATCCAAAGCCACAATGTGAAATAAGTGACCCATGCTCTTCTAATCAACATGTGGAACAAGCTAAGTCTGTCACCACTCTTAGAATGGGAAAGACAATTGACAAAACTATTCCGACGAGGGCTGAAAAGCCTAAGGACTCGGAAGAGGTTAAGGATGATGGACTTAGTGACATCTCACATATGATAGAACCAGAATCTCAACATAAGCCAATTGCGTCATTCCCTTAACGATTGATTGCACCAAAACCTCTATCTAACTCGCAAGATATTCTAGAGGTGCTTAAGCAAGTGAAGGTCAATATTTCTCTACTAGATGTCATTAAGGAAATCCCTTCATATACCAAATTTTTGAAAAATTTAATATGACCAAAAGACGACAAAACATACAAAAAAAAATCTTTCTGACAGAAAAAGTGAGTGCCATCCTCAAGCAAGATGTGCCACAAAAATATAAGGATCATGGTAGACCAACTGTAACGTCCCAAAAAAATCCGTACAAAGACTCGAGTACCACCTCAGGTAGAAATCGTTAAGGATCAAATTATGTAGAAATTAGACAGGAAATAATTAAGTACTAAACTAAATTAATTAGTAGATAACTTGAACTACTTTCTATAGGAACTACAAGACCCAAAACTAGTAAAATCGCTAACTCTACATTACCTAAAAACCTAGGAGAAATCTCAAAACTCAATTGCACTAAGGAGCACATTGAAACTCCGTATCGGGCCTGGATAGTGTGTCGAAAGTTTGATTACCGTAAAACTATATGGTTATGACCGCCTTACTGGGCTTGACAATCATCTCGGGAATCAAGTCCAAATAATATCCAGAAACGCACAACTTGAGCCCGGAGTGAAGTTGTGAGAAACGCAAATATCTTTAGAAAATAAACTCAAACTTAAGTGAATTGGGTTGTTCGCTTGCAGGCCAAATTTAAGGTTTCAGACTGTCAAATTTTAACCCAACTACACCCTTGGATAAGGAAAATTTCCCAACACATGTCAGTGTACTTGTGGCCCTGATCAAGTGACGATGACCGTTGAACTGATACTGGTCCTCCACGGTCGATCCATAAACCCAATCAGACTGAAATCTTAACCTGACATGGATCCATTGTCAGGAACCTTTCTCTAGACCGTATGCAGGAAATGGACTTCCAGATGAGCTCCATTGGCCCGAAACGGATGACTTTTGGCTATAACCTAAGTATACCATGGCCCTAGGGCCATTGAAATCACTTCTGGGCCTATATAAAGCCCTAAACCCACCCCTCACTCATTCTATACGAATTGCCTAAAACCCTAGGAGATATAAGAGAGAAAAGAAGAGAAAAGTGTGAGGAGAAGAGTGAAAGTCAGGGAGATTGAGGCGGTGTTTCTCTCGTGCGACTACGCGCACTAGATCGCCTCTTTACTATGCTACTCAATTTGTTTTGACTATGATTTGGGTAAGAAATCCTAACCCTAATCTCATTTTGGAAGTCCAAATAGAGGAATCGATGAAATAGCTAACTTATTCAGTGATTCAGGTAGCCGTTGTGCCGTAGACAAAGACGTAGTGTTCGAACTGAGTTCGATACGAGTTTACCGACAAAAGGTGCGAACTATAAATGTTTAGGTTCTAGTTTTTTAAGGCTTTCAATGTCAGTTAATGGTTTATGACTGACTTGATTGCTGTCACATGTGCTTAGATGCGATGTTTTCCGTGTATTACACATATATATGAACTGTGTTGAATATAATGCATTCCATGTGTTTGTTGAAATGTTTGAATGAATATAGAATTATGATTTGTGCTTGTCATGATTATTGATTTAGAATACATGATTATTGTATGAGTGGCAACTCCTTACGAAAGGATTTGCTATAATATATGTTATAACAAATTCATTACATGTCTGTTGATATGTGTAGTTTAAGTGTTTGAGAAAATGCCTGAATGAGAAAATACTTGTTGAACTGTATTTAATGAGGGTGTTGAGATAGGATTCTCAATTACCTTATCTATAGTTATCATTTCCTTCATGTAACCTATCTTGCCACTACGTGATTTATGGATGAAATGTCTATCTATGATAACTTGTGTACTATGTGTTTATTAAAATGCTCAAATGAGATTTATATTTGAATTGGTTGCCACATGCGGTTTAACTATCACATATGAATGCCTATTGTGTTTGAGTATGATTGGGACTAATACGTAGTCCAGGCAATCGGTAACGGTTTACGATCAGTGGCTGAACTAGTTCACCACAACAGATATGTTCAATGAATCTGAGTCGTACAGTGATTATCGACAATGGTTAGGTCATGAGGAGTGCGTATGTGATTCATGTCGATTAATTCAACGTGCGCTCATACCAGTCGAGCTTGTCAAGTAACCCAATTGGCCTAATGTATGTTCACCATGTATGGACGCTACTGCTTGAATCAAGGTACCACTTACCACTAAAAAGTCTGTTTAACCTTAGTACCATGATCCACTAAGACTCATGAGCTGGGCATGGTGGTATGGGACACCATGGTCAAGCTGTCGGCCTACGCTGGGGTGACGACCCTCCCCGTAGTGACCAGTGAGCAACCCAAACTCGTGAGCCGCCAACGGTGGTATGAGACACTATATTCGAGCTGTCAGCCTACGCTAAGGTGACAAGCCTTTCCCATAGTGATCTCGAGTATAAACTAAGCCTACACCGAGGTGACGAGCCTCCCGTAGCGACCTAAACTTGCTTGTCCACTGCTTTTAAATCAGGGGTGACGTTGCCCTATAACTTGCCTACCGTATGTGATTTACTAGGATTGACGACCCTAGATGGATCATCATTTAGGTAAATTATATAAAGGGAGGTACCTTAGATTTCTGAATCTGCTATATGAATAAGCCTAAATAAATTACTTAGCTAACACGACCATGCACCGCATTACATGTGTTTTGGCGAGGAAGCGCACGTTTAGGGAGTTTGGCATGCACGATCGTGAGATGATGTCGCTGAGGTAGTGTAGGCGAGGGCATGCATCATTACTACATGTCATTCCTACATTAACAAGAGTACTTAGGAATGATTGTTGTACTGCTTTATCATTACTGCATGACTGAGTTGATAACATGTTAACTTTTGCCTTATAGCTCCAATAAGTTGATCACTCACTCCCACTCTGGGACGGTGTTTTAAAACACCAACCATACTCTGTTGTAGCTTCAGGTGACGACGATGGTTATGAAGTAGAGCCTGACTTTTATAATGATGAGGAGGAGTTCTTCCACATGCAACTCGCTAGTGGGTCTATGTAAACCTAGAGTTGCGTCGACGGGACTACAGGGATACAAACTAGTTGAACATTACATTATATCATTTTGTGAATTTTGGAACTATACATGTAATTATTTAACCTGGCAACATGTTCATGCTTTAGGGACTTACAACCACTTTTATGCTTTATATATTTATCACAGTCTTCCGTTTACGTTATCTAATTGTCTCTGGAGTATGATATGCTGATTTAGTAAAATCTCATTCATGTTTAATGCACTAATACAGACAACATTTAATCATCATTATCTATGTTGCATTAGTGATGCGTTGGAACTCGGGAGCTGAGCTTCTACTCGACCTCCAATTTTTAGACAACTAGTCCTGTGTTGTAGTCGTGTATGGGTTTTCTTTATTTTCTTGCTTTCTATGTTATAGCCTTGATAGGCTTCGTAATATGGTATAGTTGTTGGTATGTTTTAATGTTTAAAAACTTTGTTTAGATTAGCTCACATGCATTTTCTGTCATAATCTATGTAAAGTTATATCTCATGTATTGTGATAAATTTTGTTAAATGAAATGCATGCAGCTCATTTCGCTATAAAATGTGTAGAATGCTTGAGAAATTGAGTGTTGTCATGCAAAACCTTACACAAGTTGCACCCTATGTTATATATAGGGAATGTCACCTAAGGTTACTCAGAGTACGACACGTCTTACACTTGGTGAATCGAGTGACGAGGCACCTCCCCTAAGCGATAGCCACACGAACCCCAGCTTGGCCCTGACAGTGACACTATGCTGAATTCACAACTGGCCACTAGCCCCACTAATGGGCCAGCACCTTTTGGACCACCGATTCCAGGGTAAAACTGTGTGTTTACCTCGACACCTCACATGCCTCAAGCGGCTTCTCCTCCTGATAGGTTGGATCAGATGATACTCCTTATACAACAGCAGCAGCAAGATTAAACCACCATAGTAGGGGGCCTTGCCCAGAACATGAGCGTGGCCTCGTCTGCACCACCTGTGCACCCTGCTAGAAACACAAGTGCCAGCGGCTTATTTGATCAATTCTAGTGCTTCCGACCTCCTACTTTTGCGGGTACTCATAGACCCAAGGAGGCCGAGTACTGGCTTAACCGCTTCTCTAAGATGCTGAAGTCACTGCACTGCACTGAGGTGGAGCAAGTTGAGCTGGTAACCTATATGTTCCAAAAGGAGGCCAGTTTGTGATGGGATAGCATCTTGCGGACAGTTCCGTAAGACATGCATGGACATGGGAAGCATTTGAGGCATGCTTTCATGGGAAGTATTTTCCTCTCACCTACTTTAATGAGAAGGAGGGAGGGTTCCTTTGCCTCCGACAGGGAGGGATGACTATGGCGGAATACAAGAATAGGTTCACGGAGTTGGCCAGATACGCTCCTTTGATCCTAGCAAACGAGCCGATAAAGATACGATAATTTTCTAAGGGTTTGAGGCCAAAGATCCGCTCAAAGATGTGTTGCACTAGCATTAACAACTATACTGAAATAGTGAGCATGTCCCTACGAGCTGAGCAGGATGGGGATAGGTTATCCCATAGACGTGTACCCATAGGTCAGAGGCCTCGACTAGATTTGCCGAGCAGGCCGTTCTCGGCAAGAGGCCATGTACAGATTCGCCTCCTCGGCTTATGACTTCACAGACCTAGCTGAGGCGAACAGACCTGTGGTGCACCTACTGCAAGAGATCGGGCCATACAGATACTTACTATTTCACCAAGATGAGGGATAACGACTTCTCGCTGCCTTAGAAGATCATTCGCCAGCTTCCTCAAGCTATCTCGGCTCCATCTCTACGTTTGGTACCACTAGCACTGCATTTCTATAGGCCAAATGTTCCTCGTAGTAGGCCACTTCAACGGCCTATGGCACTGCAATCGAATCATCCTCAACAGGCTCGGGTGCACTCACTTACAGCTAAGGCATTCGAGACAGCAAATGCAGCATCATTAGCTTTCGAACTCACGACACGTATCCAAGGTACACCAGTCTTCCTATTGGTGGACAACCGGTTCACTATCTCTATAATATCATGCATAGCAGTCAAGCGACTGGGGTTGGAAACTAGTCCTATGGTTGGGTTGAGACTCCTTACCGCCACAGGGACTTTATCAGACACTACCAAGATGTGTAAGGGTTGTTCGATAGACTTAGGGAGCAGAATAGTACTCGTCGACCTGATTATTGCCCCGCTATGTCATTACGATGTGATCCTCGGTATGCATTGGCTCACTAAGATGAAGGCAGAGATCGATTGTGATACTAGGATGGTGACAGCCCATGTACCTGAGGGCACGACCTTTACATTCCCAGTTGAGGTCAGTTGGTACTACCGCATTAGTTATTATGCTACCTTGCTAGAGAATGTTGGTGGTCTGACACTTAGGAACATGCCAGTAGTTTAAGATTTTGTAGACATGTTCAAGAAGATACCTAGATTACCTCCTCAGCGCGAGATCAATTTTACCATCGACCTAGTGCCAGGTACGACACCTATATCTCTATTGACGTATCGCATGCCTTCTTATGAGATGGAGGAACTAAGGAGACAGATTGATGATCTGTTGGATGCAGGCTTTACATGATTGAGTGTATCTCCTTGGGGAGCACCTGTGTTATTCGTGAAAAAGAAAGATAGATCACTGCGATTGTGTATTGATTATCGCAGGTTGAACCTGTATTGATTATCGCAGGTTGAACCAAGTGACAGTGAAGAACAAGTATCCTTTGCCCAGGATAAATGATCTGTTCAATCAGTTGAAAGGGGCGCAGCATTTCACTAAGATCGACTTACAGTCAGGGTATCACCAGTTGCGGATCAGGGATGAAAATGTGTAAAAGACAGTGTTTAGAACCAGCTTTGGGTACTACGAGTTCCTTGTGATGTCGTTTGGACTCATGAACGCACCAGCCGTGTTCATGGACCTAATGAACCAGGTGTTTTGGCCATACCTATACCGATTCGTCATTGTATTCATAAATGACATCCTGATATACTCTAAGAGTCTGGCAGAACACGAGGAGCACCTGCAAGTAGTCTTTGATACTCTTAGGAAAAACCAATTGTTTGCCCATTACAAGAAGTGTGACTTTTGGAAAGAAGAAGTCAGGTTCCTAGGACACGTGGTGTCTAAGGAAGGAATAGTTATGGACCTTGCTAAGGTGACCGCAGTTTAGGACTGGGAGCAGCCTGGTTCAGTTACTAAAGCAAGGAGTTTCCTTAGCTTAGCAGGTTACTATCGTCGATTCATTAGAGACTTTTCCAAGATAGCCAGATCGTTGTCTCAGCTCACTCGAAAAGATCTCAAGTTTGCCTAGAATGAGAAGGAAGAAGCAGCCTTTCAGGAACTGAAGGACAAGTTGACATTCGCACCCGTGCTAGTATTGCCAGAGCAGGGGGTCAAATATACGATATATACCAACGTGTCTCGTGTTAGTTTGGGTTGTGTTCTGATGCAGAAGGACAAAGTGATTGCTTATGCCTTGCGACTATTGAGGAAGCACGAGGAAAACTACCCTATGCACGACTTAGAGTTAGCGGTCGTCATCTTTGCATTAAAGCTCTAGAGACATTGCCTCTACGGAGAGGAGTTCGAGCTCTTTTGCGACCACAAGAGCTTCAGATACATATTCATGCAGAGGGACTTGAATATGAGGTAGTGAGGTGGATAGAAACCTTGAAAGACTTTAAGTTTGAGGTCTCCTACCATCCCGGTAAGGCTAACCTTGTGGCAGACGCGTTGAGTCGTAAAAAGATGATAGCATTTGCAGCTCTGCTAATGATCAATGAATGGAACATTGCAGAGTTTGTGCGAGACATTGAGCAGAAACTTACGGTAGAGGAACCGTTTGAGAGCGTCGTACATATTCATGTACAGCCACTTATCGATGACCGCATCATAGTGGCTCAGGGGGAAGATGAATAGTTAGTGGAGTTAAGAAAGCGAGCTAGTAATGATGAAGACTTTGAACGGAGAGTTGGTACGGATGGGGGCTTACGTTACCGTGGCTGCCTATGTATCCCAAATCTTCATGAGTTGAGAAGGGAAGTTCTTGAAGCTGCTCACAATTCAAAGATGGTGATGCACCCGGGTAGTACGAAGATGTATCGAGATATGAAGCGTTCGTACTGGTGGGACAACATGAAGGCCCACATAGCAGACTATGTATCTCTTTGTCTGACGTGCCAGCAAGTCAAGGCTGAACATCGCCGACCACCTGGTTTACTTCAGCCCATGCCCATGGGCGAATGGAAATGGAATTTCATCTCTATGGATTTCATTTCAGGGTTACTGAAGACGAGGAAGGGACATGACTCCATTCGGGTGATTGTGGACCGATTGACGAAATCGGCTCATTTTCTCCCGAAAAGAGTTTCAAACTCAGTAAATGATTTGGCTAGGCTATACATCAAGGAGATAATATGTCTGCATGGAGTTCCTATAGAGATCATGTCGAACCGAGACACGTGATTCACATCTATCTTCTGGACTCGTATCCAGGAAGCAATGGGTGTGAAACTGAAGTTTAGTACCTCGTTCCACCCACAGACGGATGGGCAAACGGAACAGGTGAATCAGGTGTTAGAAGATATGTTGCGAGCTTATGTGCTTGATTTCAAAGACAGTTGGGATGACTGTCTTCCTTATGTTAAGTTCGCTTATAACAATAGCTTTCAGGCGAGTATTGGCATGGCCCCCTATGAGGCCTTGTATGGGCACCCATGTAAAGTGCCGTATTGCTGGACAGAGGTTGGCGAAAAGAGTTTGATTGGCCCAAAGTTAGTGTAGGTGACCTCAGAGAAGATCAACATTATCAAGTATCGACTTCTTACAGCACAAAGCAAACAGAAAAGTTACGCCGATACGAGACGGCGACCGCTAGAGTTTGAGGTTAGGGACCATGTGTCTCTTAAGGTTTCCCCCATGAAGGGAGTCCTTCGATTTGACAAGAAGGGAAAACTCACACCATGATTTGTTGGTCTGTTTCAGATACTAGATCGAGTGGGTGTGGTAGTGTGCTACCTTACTTTGCCCACACCACTCACAGGCATGCACAACGTATTTTACGTATCAATGCTGAAGAAATACGTTCCTGACCATTCCCACATTATCAAATAGGAGCAGGTACAGTTGAGTGAGGATGCTACTTATGTACTACGACGGATGCGTATGCTTAACAGTAAGGAACAGGTACTATGCAGTAAGGTTATTCCGCTTGTGAAGGTACTGTGGACGCATCACAATGAGTAAGAGGCTACTTGAGAAATAGAAATTGAGGTCCGCAAGAACTACCCTCAGATTCTCAAGGAGTACGAAAAGGTACTAATTTTAAAGATGAATTTTTTCTTTAAGGGGGGTAGATTGTAATGTCTCGAAAAAAATCGTACAAAGACCCGAGTACCACCTCAGGCAGAAATCGCTAAGGATCAAATTATGTAGAAATTAAATGGGAATTAATTAAGTATTAAAATGAATTAATTAGTAAATTAGCTTGAACTACTTTCTATACGAACTGCAAGACCCAAGACTAGGAGAATCACTCACTCTACATTACCTAAAAACCTAAGAGAAATCTCAAAACCCAGTTGCTCTTGGGAGCACACTGAAACTCCGTATCAGACCTGGACCGCACGTTGAAAGTCCAATTACCGTGAAACTATATAGTTATGACCATCTTACTGGGCTTGACAATCATCTCAGGAATCAAGTCCAAATAATATCCGGAAACACACAACTTGAGCCCGTAGCAAAGTGTGTGAGAAATGCGAATATCTTTAAAAAATGAACTCGAACTTAAGTGAATTGGGTCGTTCACTTGTAGGCCAAATTTAAGGTTTCAGAACGTTAGATTCTGACCGAACTATACCCTTGGATTACAAAAATTTTCCAACACATGTTAATGTACTTGTGGCCCTTATCGAGTGACGATGACCGTTGAACTTATACTGATCCTCCACGGTCGATCCATAAACCTGATCGGACCGAAATCTTAACCTTACATGGATCCATTGTCAAGAAACTTTTTTCAGACTGTATGCAGGAAATGGACCTCCAGATGAGCTCCGTTGGCCCGAAACGGATGACATTTGGCTATAACCTAAGTATATCATGGCCTTGGGGCCATTGACTTCACTTTTATACCTATATAAAGCCCTAAACACACCCCTCTCTCATTTCATATGAATTTCCTAAAACCCTAGAAGAGAGAAGAGAGAAAAGAAGAGAAAAGTGTGAGGAGAAGAGTGAAAGTCAAGGAGATCGAGGCGGTGTTTCTCTTGTGCAACTACACGCACTAGATTGCCTCTTTGTTACGCTACTCAATTTGTTTCGACTGTGATTTGGATAAGAAATCCTAACCCTAATATCATTTTGAAAGTCCAAATAGAGGAATTGACAAAATAGCTAACCTATTCTGTGATTCAGGTAGTCGTTGTACCGTAGATGAAGACGTTGTGTTCGAACTGAGTTCGATACGAGTTTAACGACGGAAGGTGCGGACTATAAACATTTAGGTTATGTTTTTCAAGGCTTTCAATGTCAATTAATGGTTTATGACTAACTTGATTGCTGTCACATGTGCTTAGATGCGATGTTTTCCATGTATTACACGGATATATGAACTATGTTGAATATAATGCATTCCATGTGTTTGTTGAAATATTTGAATGAATATTGAATTATGATTTGTGCTTGTCATGATTATTGATTGAGAATACATGATTATTGTATGGGTGGAAACTCCTTGTGAAAGGATTTGCTATAATATATGTTATAACAAATTTATTACATCTATGTTGATTTGTGTAGTTTAAGTGTTTGACAAAATGCCTAAATGAGAAAATGTTTGTTGAAATGTATTTAATGAGGGTGATGAGATAGGATTCTCAATTACCTTATCTATAGTTACTGTTTCCTTCATGTAACCTATCTTGCCACTATATGATTTATGGATGAAATGCCTATATATGATAACTTGTGTACTATGTATTTGTTAAAATGCTCAAATAAGATTTATATTTGAATTGGTTGCCACATGCGGTTTGACTATCACATATGAATGCCTATGGTGTTGAGTAGATTGGGGCTAATACGCAGTCTAGGCAATCGATAACGGTTTACGATCAGTGACTGAACTAGTTCACCATAATGGATACGTTCGATGAATCTGAGTCGTACGGTAATTATCGACAGTGGTTAGGCCATGAGGAGTGTGTATGCGTTCCATGTCGATTAATTCAATGTGCGCTCGTACCAGTTGAGCTTGTCAAGAAACCCAATTGGCCTAATGTATGTTCACCATATATGTACGTTACTGCTTGAATCTAAGGTACCTCTTACCACTGAAAAGCCCATTTAACCTTGGTACCATGATCTGCTAAGACTTATGAGCCGGGTATGGTGGTATGAGACACCGTGGTCGAGCTGTCGGCCTATGCTGGGGTGACGATCCTCCCCGTAGTGACCAGTGAGTAACCCAAACTTGTGAGTCAAATACGGTGGTATGAGACACTGTATTTGAGCTGTCGGCCTATGCTAAGGTGACAAGCCTTTCCCGTAGTGACCTCGAGTATAAACTAAGCCTACGCCACAGTGACGAGCCTCCCGTAGCAACCTGAACTTGCCTGTCCACTACTTTTAAATCAGGGGTGACATTACCCTATAACTTGCCTACCGTATGTGATTTACTAGGATTGATAACCCTAGATGGATCATCATTTGGCTAAATGATATAAAGGGAGGTACCTTAGCTTCCCAAATCTGCTGTATGAATAAGCCTAAATAAATTACTTGGCTAACACGACCATGCACCGCATTGCATATGCTTTGGCGAGGAAGCGCACGTTTAGGGAGTTTGCCATGGGCGATTGTGAGATGATGTCGCTGAAGGAGTGCAGGCGAGAGCATGCATCATTACCACATACCATTCCTGCATTAACAAGAGTACTTAGAAAATGATTGTTGTACTGCTTTATCATTACTGCTTGGCTGAATTGATAACATGTTAACCTTTGCTTTATAACTCCACTGAGTTGATCACTCACTCCCACTCTGTGACGGTGTTTTAAAACACCAACCAAACTCTGTTGTAGCTTCAGGTGGTGGCGATGCTTATGAAGTGGAGCCTGACTTTTATGATGATGAGGAGTTCTCCTACATGCAACTCGCTAACGGGTCTATGTAGACCTAGAGTTGCGTCGACGGGACTATAGGGATACAAACTAGTTAAACATTACATTATATCATTTTGTGAATTTTGGAACTATACATGTAATTATTTAACCTGGCAACATGTTCATACTCTGGGGACTTGCAACCACTTTTATGCTTTATATATTTATCAGTCTTCCGTTTGCGTAATATAATTGTCTCTGGAGTATGATATGTTGATTTAGTGAAATCTCATTCATGTTTAATGCACTAATGTAGACAACATTTAATCATCATTATCTATGTTGCATAAGTGATGCATTGGAACTTAGGAGCCGAGCTTCTGCTCGACCCCCGATTTTTAAGGCGTTACACCAACCATCACTTACGTAATTGGGAACCACCGGATTGAGCACACACTTCTTAACTTGGGGCTGAGTGTAAATCTGATTCCTTTCTCGGTTTATGAATAATTCGGTCTAGGTAAATTAAAACCCACCCGAGATGTGTTGGTCTAGGTTGATAAATTCTACTACCCAGTAGATTTTGTTTTGGATACTTAACCCATCATAGATGTGAGCACTCAGATACCCATCATTCTTGGTCATCAATTTCTTGTTATATCAAACGCCATCATTAATTATAGGAATGGAATTATGAATCTATCTTTTGGAATTGGAGCTCAATATCTTTTTCGTTATGAGTAAACAGATAAAGGATGAAGACGATACCCACGACATTAACATGATCGACTCTTTCATGGAAGATAGAGCACTTTTGACTCTATACTCTGACCCTCTAGAGATGTGCTTGGCCCACTCCCCTGATTTAGATGATGACATGATTTGAGAGATGGATGCCTTGCTCGATGCGACGCTGATACATGAAATTAACCAGTGGAAGCCATAATTTGAGAAATTGTCCAAACCGATGTAGTGCCTCTATCATCTAGTCTCAAAAGAACCAAAGCTTGACCCACTGATCTCAAATATATTTACTTAGGTCAAGATGAGACATACCCATTAGTGATTTCTTCTCACCCTGAGAAAGAACAAGAGAGTATGCTTATTTTTACTCTCATTGAGCATAAAGGAGCCCTTGGATGGTCGATTGCGGACCTTAAGGGAATTGATCCTTTGATTTGTACTCACTACATTCATATAAAGAATAATACAAAAACCTCTCGACAACTACAACGTCTATTAAATGCAAACACGAAAGAGGTGGTTAAGGGAGAAGTGCTTAACTTGTTGGATGTGAGTATTGAATTGCGGTTTATACCGCTGATATTGAAAAAATGAATATGAGGTAATGTCCTAAAGGGGGGTGAATAGGACTTTTTGAAATATTTTGCCTATTAAAAAAATCTTAATTGCCTAACTTAGACAATCATTCAATTTAAAGCAAGAAAGGCAAAATAACTCTAAAAGGCTTCCAAGCCAGTAGAGGATTCAATTACAAAGGCTACTCAAGATATACAAATAGAGCAACTAGTCTATAGTAATGTGACCTTGTGTGCGGAATGTGCTACCTATCAATCAATAACATTCATTCGATCATATATAAGAACTAAACATTCAAGCATATATAAGCATGATTAAACAGTAGCGTAAATGATAAATTCAAACACAAGCATGTATAGTGGTTCAGCTACGTGCGTACTCCACTCCCGTCATCCACACTCAATCCCAAAGTGCACCGGATTTCACTAATAATGGTTTTCTAACAAGTTCATTAATAACCTTTATAGTCCTACACTAAAGATACAAATTTATGCTTTCCACAAGATCAAAGGTCCTACACTAAGAACCCATGTTTAGGCCCACCGGTTAAGGTCCCACACTAGGCACCTCTGTTTAGGCCCACCAGCCAAAGTCCCACATAAGGCACCTATGTTTAGGCCCACCAGCCAAGGTCTCACATAAGGCACCTACGTTTATGACCACTAACAAAGGTTCTACACAAGACACCTACGTTTAAGCCCACCAACTAAGGTCCCACATAAGGCACCTATGCGAGCTTGTTGATAGTAAACTCTTAGCCTTAATCCTACATAAGGATAAAGACTAAACTTTGAACTCTTTATAATGACACTTACTTGTCGGATTGAGTTATCTTTTGTAGCTCATCTTGCGTTACTTGATCTTCACCCTCTCGTGCTTAAATCAGATTCCCGATGTTCCCCCGATGGCGTAGCTTGGATTTTCCTATTCGCTCAGCTTCACAATCAAGAACCTTACATAAGATATACCTATAAAGGTGACCGAGGTAATGGGAGTTGGTTGAATCTTCTATCTAGGATAATGAGTGGATTTCCTAAGGGATTCAACTTATGGATATACTAGAGTATGGTTGAGACTAAGGATATACCTATGGGTTTGGTCTCAATACTCTAGTGAAGGCTTGAGATCATGTTCTTTCATAAATAAGAGATTTAAATGCTCAAAAGTGATGAATCACAACGCAAAGAACATGAATCTCAAGTGGATAGAGTCTAGGATGAGAGATTAGAGCTTAGGACAACCTAGGGACTCTGAAATGCCTAAATCCACAATTTCTGCAAGTTTCTACAAGCCAGTTTTATAGATAAAAAGTTCCTATGGATAGCAAACGGCTAGTGAAAGTGCCCTGGTTTGTTAATTAGCGTGGGGGTTGAGTAAATAAGTCAAGTGAGCTCCATATGAAGATCATACAAGCTATTGCCTCAACCAGATGTGTGTTCCGAGCTTGTCAAAGGTAAACTAAGCCTCGCATCCTATGTCCCAAAACACCTAGGTAAATAAATCCTTAAAAGCCTTAGAACAACATGGGAGTTAAAAGTCTGAAAACTTGTTTCTAAACAGGAAAATTTTCTAAGTTTTTTGCTTAGTTCGATGACATCGAGTTTACGTTGATAACATCGAACACTCATGTTTGATGACATCGAATAGACTTCGATAAAATTGAAATGAGACCTTTTATGTCCAACAACCACATAATATTTAGACAGAATATATCGAACATACATTCGATATCATCGAACATCAGTAATCCATGACATTGATGGCAAGTCGATAACATTATAAAACTTAGAGCATTGTCCAGCAAAGCTTCTTGGAAAATATTCTAACATTGCTCAAGGAATCGAACGAGCTTTAATATCATTATAATTCAAAGTTCGACGACATCGAATCTGGACAAGTCTGTGTCCAGCAAGCTTGAAAGGAAAATCAAATGGAAATGTTTGAGGAATCGAGATATACTCGATATCATTGAAATAGGACAAAGAAGTGTCCTACAAGCTTCCAAGGAATATCTTCTGAAAAGATCTATGAATCGAACTAGGAATCAATAACATCGAAATTTAAAATTCGATGAGATCAAATCATGTTCGATGACATCAATCTTGTTTCAAAAAATCCCCAGAATGTTTTTTAGTTGTGTTGCGAATTAGTGTTGTAAATTTTAAATTGGAGCATTCTGGGGATTTTTTGAGGCCTTACATTAGAGCATCATCAATGTTGCGAATCAAGGGAATTGAAGAATCTCCGTCATTAAGGGAGAGCATCTTACAAACGCGCAGAACGGGGCTCATCTACTTATCTGTAAGTCATCAGAATCCAGAGACCCTGTTGATCATTCCTTGTGTAGGATTAGGTCACAGGTACATCTCACCCTTTACAAGCCCTCAAAGAGGCCTCCGACGGGAGAGTACGTTTAGGTTCTTAGTGTAGGACCTTTGCTCTTGTGTAGGGCATAAACTTAGGTCCTTTGTGTAGGTCCTTGACCTATGTGGTCTAAACAGGTTCCTTGTGTGGAACTTTGGCCTATGTGGCCTAAAACATAAGTTCCTTATGTGGATCCTTTGCTCTTGTGTAGGGCATAAAACCTAGGTTCCTTGTGTCGATCCTTTGCTCTTATGTAGGGCATAAAACCTAGGTGCTTTGTGTAGGACCTTTACTCTTGTGTAGGACATAAACGTTTGCCTTGTGTAAGCATGTTTAGGTACCTTATGTAGGTCCTAAAGTTAACCTTGTGTAGGTTATAAAGGTTAGAGGTGAATCTAATTTGAAACCCCCTTTAGTGAAATCCGGTACACTCAAGGGTTGAGTGCATCCGCTGAGAGTGGAGTAGGCAAATAGTCGAACCACTATAAACGACTGTGTTTAGGATTGATATTTGTATATTCTCTTATTATGTTTACTTTGAATGATCACATGAAAGCATGACAATATGAATATCTGGAATTGATAAGATTCACATCCCACACATAGTTCATCCATCATAAATTAAGTGCCATATCTTCTTTAAATATTGAGTAGTCTTGTGATTGGATCCTTTACTTGGCTTGGAAGCCTATAGAGTTAAAATGAGTATATCTTGATAATTGCACATTAGATGAAGATTAGGTTAATAGGATTTTAAATTTTAATAAAATTTTATAAAGTCCTATTCGCCCCCCTCTAAGACACTTTGACCTATTCCTACTTCTAGTATTGCGGTCTTTACCGCAATTTCAGCTAGTTTGCGGTGTTAGTGAAGCCAACCTTGGTATCACCAAACTTTCTATGGTGGTAACGAAATATCATTCGGTAGTACTGAATTAATTCCTCAAGTTGCTAAATGAAAAATGTCCCTTTCGGTGGCACCGAAATTTGTTCGTCGATGGCAGTCGGTGACACCGAATTATCTTTGTAATGTTACTAGACTATTTTGAGCCCTTTCGGTAACAACGAAGGTATCTTTGGTGATACCAAAAGTACAATTCAGTGGCACCTTTGTCCTACTGAAAGTGGACATATTTTCATGTTTGTCCATTTAATCATTCATCAACTTGCGACTTGCTAAAGCCAAGACTAAATGATGAAAAATATGAACTCGAAATTGGCTTTGAATAGATGACCTAAGTAGGTTTTCCTATCTAGGTTGGGATCATCTATTTGTAAGGTCAAGATCATAGAAGCTTCTTTAGATGCTGACTTTGTAGTTCGGGCTTCTACTCCAGTTACGTCATCTGTCTTCATTTGCTAAGAACTCATCCGACTACTTGTCACAACTAGTCACGTGATTGACAAACATGTGTGCCAATAAGTGCACTAACAGGTATCATATACCCTATATCCAATAGTCAATGGGTGAGTCCAACTTGGGTGGTTCCTAAGAAGTCCAGAATCACCATCATAGCCAATGTTACAATGAACTCGTACTAACTAGAGTCACTACTGGTTGGAGAATGTGCATTGACTACAGAAAGTTGAATACCGTCACAAGGAAGGACCACTTTCCTTTGCCATTCATTGATCAAATTTTGGAAAGGCTAGCTAGTCATTCTTACTACTGCTTCTTCGACGGATATTCAGGCTACAATCAAATAGAGATAGCCCTTAAAGATCAAGAAAAGACAACATTCACATGTCCATTTGGCACCTTTGCTTACCGAATGATGCCATTCGGACTGTGTAATGCCCTCGCCACTTTTCAGCGATGCATGTTAAGTATTTTTCTGACATGGTGGGGCCATATTTAGAGGTCTTCATGGATGACTTCAATGTTTTTGCTCCATCCTTCAGCGAATGTTTGGAAACTCTTAAAAATGTGTTGAAGTGATGCGAGGAAAAGAATTTGGTTCTGACTTAGGAGAAATGTCATTTCATGGTTCCTAAGGGAATTGTTCTTATACATTTAATTTCGTCCAAAGGAATTAAGGTAGAAAAGCCTAAAAATGATCTTATCTCTAACCTAACTCAACCCAAGAGTGTACGTGACATGCGATCTATAACATCCTGATATTTTACGGCTAGAGTTTATACTCGTGCCAGAGAAAACCGGGTGTTAATAATGTATAAACTGGATGCTCTGAAATCACACCCCCTATTTTTTTTCATTTGGTTTACATCCAAATACATTCATGAAGGTAACATTCACAAGAATAAAATCAGTTGTATTAATTAGATTTCATCAAAGTAAAAGAATAATTAAAGGCCTTCCCAATGGAAACTTATTACATTCATCGAGTTCGCAGTGAAAGTATAAAACTAAGTAAATAATCTGTCTTCATATTCTTTCGGTGTACTCTTCTATAGAAAGTTGGTCCTCTAAGTTGTTAATTTGTACATCACCTACAACATCTGTACAGTTGGGAGAGGGTCAATGCCCTACTCATAGTGATGGTTATCCTTTAAGGTTAATAATAATTTAAGAAATTCATGAAACAATGTAAAGGTTCTGATACGTCTAGTACTCCACATGACAAAAGGTATCAATGCACAAATAATCTATATGAGATGCATGCCTAGCAAAGTATATGTGTTGTATCACTCTTAGCGATTGCCACAATATAAAATATGATTAGAGTTATCCGACTCAACCCGCATCCCATACTATGGATATTCATCGGCGTGTCCCATGCTTAATATGGTTTTACGCAGTTGTCCTAAGATGAACACCACACATGACCAGGTGAATCTCGTAACCCGGATTAGAGGGACTAAAGCGACAACCAACCCTCAAAAATTAAAAAAGGAGTGACTAAGCGACATCCAGTTCCCCAAGAAAAATTAGATTGGAGCGATTAAGCGACATCCAACCCTCAAAATCGGAAAAGGAGCAACTAAGCAACATCCAGTTCCCTAAATTAATGTGTCACGTATATAAAATGATTTACACAGACTAGTTGTTGCACTCGCACCCGAGAACATAGAATTACTGTCGCCCCAGGGCCGCTACCGAAAACGCATTACGTCCACGATATTTAATCGATCGCTAAAGTAAGGATTTCCAACATAATACTTGCATCAAGAGATATAAACTGAATCATAGATAATATAAACTGAATCATAGAGAATATAAACTGAATCATGAAGAATATAAACTGAATCATGGATGTTCTAGAATAGCAAGACACATACCTAAGCCTTAAAGATAGATGGCACGAGGCCAACATAATAAAGAGAAGATGACAATGCTCAACTTAACAAAAGTGGCAATGGCCAACATAAAAGAAAAGGCGAGTGGTAGAGCTAACTCAAATAAAGAGACAAGTGGCAGAGCCAACTCAAATAAAGAGACGAGTGGTAGGGCCAACTCAATAAATTTGATAAGGCAGGAGCAAGGCTTGTATCCATGGCCTCACATAAATTAAGAGAAATCACTTATAATTGACATCATGTCATAATCCCAAAATGGCCAATAGTTGTGATGATATTAAATAAATCAATTGATAGGATAATTCTCATAAAACATATAAACATGAAAGGCAGGATAATTCACATCACTAAAGGTATGAAAAGGCAGGATAATTCACATCTTTAAAGGCATGGAAAGGCAGGATAAATATAATAACTTAAATTAGTATAAGCTTAAAGGATAAAATGCTCACCTTCAGTTATTTGATATATGTCAATAAGGTCATGTGTCTCGAGAAATCCTAAGATGAGAACTCACTCGCCCATCGAGTAATAACTCAGAGGCTAACTCGGCAAGTCGACTCTGCACACTCTCTCTCTCTCTCTCTCTCTCTCTCTCTCTCTCTCTCTCTCTCTCTCTCTCTCTCTCCTTTCTTTCCTCCTTTCTTTCTTTCTTTCTTTCTTCCTTCTCCCCTTTTTTTCTTTTCCTTCTTCTTGCACTACGTCCAGCAAAGGGTTATCCGTGTCTCTCTCTCTTCCTTCTCCCTTTCTTTTTTTTTCTTTTCCTTCTTCTTGATCTAGGATTCAGTGGTCCAGGTTAATGGCAATTACATAATTATTGTTGATCTAAACATTTTGTGAAATCTAATGGGTTTACATGATAGTAGGCATGTTTCTAAGTAATTCTTATAAAATAAATTATATCTAAATGATCATGGATGAATGGTTATTCATTGATCTCGTTAGGAAAATGTACATGCATCAAATACGTGATTAACAGTCAGATAACCCATTTTGTGGGTGGGAGCCATTCCCAAGGGTCAAATTCGTGTCAAGAAATATATGCAAGGTTAGGATAGCTAGATTGGCATCTTACACACATATAAATTACGTTGAATCTTATGATAACGTTCGAGGACTTTCGATGCTTGAGTAGCGAAAAGTTCGGGGCGTTACATGATCCTTCTTAGGACACGCCAGATTTTATAGATGTAAGACCCATATCCTAATCTGTACCGTTCTATAGGCCTTCGCGGTCCTTCCGGTCAAATTTTGACAATCCTCGACCCATATACGATATTTGCATGCGACCCTAAGCCGAGTCCCACATACCAACGTCGGCTCGATTTGAGACTTATACCATTGCGACCGCACCGTCGCCGCGGTTCTAGTGCCGCGTCTCACGCACAGATCCGATACCCTGGCAGGGAGATGTGGGCCAGTGTTTATTTCGAAGAAAACACCATGTATTTGCAATCCCAAGAGAATCTCTACATCATGTACCATCAATCAATCAATCACTTCATGTCAAGTACACATCACCTTTCACCCCATCCCCAAGCAACCACCAAGTCAACTCTTTCTCACCCTCTCTCTTACACACCCATACATGTCAAGTACACTATCACTTCACACCCATCACTCACATCCATCACCCACCTCTCTCTCTCCTTACAACCCCTTCTCCCTCTCTTTCTCAACACTCTATTCCAAGCAACAAAAAAATCACATGTCTAAGCATTCCATGTGAGAAAGAGTGATTTTGTGTGGTCCACTTTCCATCCCAAAAATCCATTATCCTAGCCCTTCATTTCTCATCCTCTCCATCAAAGTGAAGCACAAGGTGACCGGCATTCCAACAGACCAAGAAGACAATAGGTGGGTGCTCTATTAGGCCTAAATTTCTTTTTTTTGATGAAGGTCCAAGTGAGGCCTACCGATTGATGGTATGGATCTTACTTTGGACCCTAGGTGTGGCCGATGGCCCACCTTGATGCTCATGATCACTTCATGATGGGGCCATTCTCCATGGACCCCATCATGATGTTTATTTTTTCTTGCATGTTAAGAGGTCATCTAGACCGCCCATTTTGGGTGGAGAATGGATCTCCACTGTTGATCCTTGATTTGGTAGGCCCACATGTATTGGGACCCACTTGATGTATGATTTCTTATGAGGGCTCATAGTGGCGGAGCACTCCATCACACGCGTCCCACTCTCTCTCTCTCTCCCTTCTTGTGATGATATGGTTGTGTGGCCCACTTGGATGGACCCCACCTTGTATATGTGTTGTATCTACACCATCTACCATTTGGTGGCCCACCTAAACAAGGCCCACCTCAATGCATGTGCCCTACCCGAACCGTCCAGCGTTTGGGGACGTTGGACGTGAGTTAAGACACAAATATGAGCTTGGTTCAAGCCTTGGGGGTGGACCACTCATGCAGACCCCACCTTGATGTATGTATTTAATCCACGCCGTCTATTCTATTTGCTGACTCATTTTAGGCGTTGAGCCGAAAGATGAAGCTGATCCAATCTTCTGGCGGGCCACACCTTTGAAAACAGTGATTTTTACTGTTCAAACTCACTTTAATTTTTCTACGTACCGAAAGATGCCCAATATTGGGCTTGATGGATTGGTTATGGACTATAGAATCCATTGGGTGGGTTGGATTCTTCTGATGCGGGCCCCATGCATGAAAAACCCTAGAATATAAGATTTAAAAAAAACAAATGCCTGCAGCAGACGCTGCTGCTGTGAGAGGGGCAGGCAGCGCCTGCTGCTGGTGAGCGGATGAGCAGGGACCCACGGTCCTAGCCCTAGGCCCCACCATGATGCATGTTTACCATCCACGCCGTTCATTAGGTGGGCCACTCCCAGAAGTGGACCCCCTCCAAAGATCAGCCACCTCCAAAGCTCAGGTGGCCCACATCATCGGAAACAGTGGTGATTGTACGTCTGCCATTGAAACTCCTAAGATGTCCAGGCATTTTGGATCATTAGGAAATTTGTTTCCTCTTAATCCAGGTTTGTGTGACCCTATGGCCAGATTAGATAGAAAATAAATGATACAGTGGGCCTTGAGAATTTTAGTGGTGGAAATCATTCTCACCACTGTTAATTGGAGTGTAGTCCAATTGATCTTTTGATATGATTCATTTATATGTATATATATTTATTATATGTACATATGGATGTACTTGTGGTCGTCCGTTGAGACCCATTTGATACACGTAAGGCCCATGTGATTAGGCCCATTTTGATGCATTCTAAGGCTCATGGATTATGGCCCATTGCAATGTACATAAGGCCCATTAGTGTGGCCCACTTGATGGATATAAGGCCCATGTGATATGACCCATTTGATGTATTTAAGGCCCAATGGGATGTACCTAAGGTCCACTGCAATGTGTGATCCCAACATGGTTTATGTAACGATATTTATGGCGGGTCATGCCTAGGGAACAATGTTGGTTTGACATCCACATTGTAAGAATAATGTTGGTTAAATGTCTGCATCATGACTCTCCTTAGGGCCCATTGATAGGCCCATACTTGTTGATAATTCATCACTTTATAACATGCTTAGTATAGCTCCATGATTCATGCCCATATGCATCATATGTATGCTTGATATGAGGAATGTTTGATCATAGCATAAGCCGTTAGGCTGAGACATTTACGGGACTCCTTATGAGATGGAGTGCCCCCACATGAGTGCATGGTACACGCAGGATTGCTGCATGATTTGACAATGTGACTCATGCATTCCGCATATGTGTGACTTGATCACTGCACGCCTTAGCGACATCAGGGTCGTGGCCTCTATAGGCACATCGTGGATGGTCGTATCGGATACCGAAAATATTGGCTCTAGCATTGTGGGCACTTAAGATGTCCTTGGGTGAAAATTTCAGAACCTTTTTGGTACCAGGAGATGCTTTAACGTCTAGACCGAGTGGATACATGAGCACCCGAGTGCCGAATACCAGTAGGTCGCGTCTCCCACTATGTCGTGGTCGGTTGGAAGGGGGTGTGGCCTTATCCGCCCGAGTGAGGGGGCTATAAGCTAGGCTGAGTTTGACCAGCTCACAAATGAGTCCGCTATCGACGAGCTGGGTAGGTATTGGCAGACTACTGGTCAGGTGGATAGTGTGGTCTCTTCCACTTGCTTGACTATGCAGTTAGGGAGGAGGCAGTCAATGTGAGGTGTATTAGACCCCGGTGATATTCAGAGAGGAACCGTACTGATATGTGTACTTGATGAGTACTGGCTTGCTTGTATTGCATCTCGCATATGACATTCGGCTACATAGGCCTCGCATTACATCGGTATGGCCGATAGCATTCATGTCTCACATCGCATAACCTTGATATGGTCGATAACATTCATGCCTTGCATCACATAGCCTTGGTACAGCTGGTTGTATTCATGCACTTACCGCATATTTCTATATTACTCTGATATTGTACACTTGGCGCTTGCCTTACCCACACACTTACACCACCCTCTAAGCTTTTGTAAGCTTATGCACGACCGTTACACGCAAGTGGCATTGGATCGCAGCAGTACTGAGGCAGGAGCGCACATCAGTTCATTTTGGAGTTTTCGATCACCTTGTATTTCCCTTTCCACATTTGTACTTAAAGTTTTTGATATAGCAGATATATGGTGATGTTATTTTGTGACTTGGTTATGCTTGTGGTTATGCTCCATTACAAAAAAAAATCATACTGAAAATCCTCCTTATAGAATCCCAGGATCGGAATCTGGCATGTGAGTGCCGGGATCCGAGAATGGGGCACTACGGAGGCTATCAGTACCGGATTCGATGATCAAAAATTTTGTGAGCCCGTTTTCTGAGTTTAAGGCGTGACAATAGACGGTTCATAAAGGACTTTAGCCATCTCTCTTATCCTTTATGTAATCTACTTCAAAAGGATGCACCATATGAGTGGATTGAATAATGCCAAAAGGCTTTCACTAAGCTTAAGGGCATGTTGACTACCGCTCCTATCATGCAGCCACCCGACTAGAGCATACCTTCTTTCTAAGACGAATACCAACCCCCGCCTGAAAAGATGGATCCTTCTACTCTAGGAATTCGACATAAAAATAAGAGACAAAAGGAGTAGAGAACATAGTGGCTTACCACCTCTTAAGACTTGATCTCCCCAATTCCCTTGAGCCGACACCGATAAATGACATGTTCCCAGATGAACAACTGTTTAAACTCTCCCAATTACCTTAGTTTGCTGACACTGCGAATTATCTTGCTACACATTTCACACCAACATATTGGACTATGCAAGATAAGAAAAAAAATTCTTTGCCGAGGTACGTAAGTTTTTTTAAGATGATCCTTATTTGTTTAAATATTGCCTAGACTAAATTCTAAGGAGATGTGTGCCAGACAATGAACATCAGAGTGTCATCTCCTTTTGTCATTCTCAGGCCTGTGGTGGTCACTTTTCAGCTAAAAAGACTATGGTTAAAATTTTGCAGTGCAGCTTTTAGTGGACGACGATATTCAGATATACTCCTGAGTTTTGCAAAGCTTGTGAGCATTGTCAAAAATTGGGAGGGTTGTCCCGTCGAAATTTGATGCCTCTGAACCCCATTCTTAACATTGAAGCATTTGATTGCTGGGGCATCGATTTCATGGGACCATTCCCCCAATCCTTTAGAAATCTTTACATTTTGTTAGTAGTAGACTGCGTCACTAAGTGTGTCAAAGTGATCCCATGCTAGAATAATGATCATAAAATGGTCATTCGATTCTTAAAAGAAAATATCCTCTCCCAGTTTGAAACGCCTCGGGCCATCATTAATGATAGAGGTTCACACTTTTGTAATAGGCTATTTGAGAACTTAGTGAAGAAATATGACATTTCTCATAAAGTGAGCACTTCATATCACCTGCAGACAAGTAGGAAAGCCAAGATTTCTAATAGGGAAATTAAATAAATTCTGGAAAAAAAAACAGTTAACCCTAACCGTAAGGATTGGTCAATTTGCTTAACTGATGCCTTCTAGGCTTACCATATAGCTTTTAAGACCCCCATTGGAATGTCTCCCTTTAGAATCGTATATGTGAAAGCTTATCACCTACCTTTGGAGCTGGAGCATAGAGCCTATTGAGCTATCAAAAATCTAAACTTCAATTTGGACAATGTTGTCTCACTGTGCAAACTTCAATTAAATGAACTAAAAGAAATCCAGAACGACGCTTATGAGAACTCGAGAATTTACAAGGATAAGATGAAGGTATTCCATGATAGGAACATCCTTCAGAAATCATTCATAACCAGTCAAAAAGTCCTTCTGTACAATTCTCGGCTGCATCTTTTTCCAAGTAAACTTCGATCTCATTAGACCAGTCCCTTCATTGTTACTAACGTCTATCCTCATGGGGCTGTCGAGATAAAGAATTTGACGAATGACAATGTTTTCAAAGTGAATGGACATCGTCTCAAGCCATTTGTTGAGAAGTTTGATTCATAGGACATGTCTATGCCTTTGACTGATCCTGTGTACCAGGATTGACCTCCTAGTCTGATGGAGGTGTAGCTAAGTTTATTGCTTTCATAGGATTTAGGATTAGGATAGTTTGATTTTAATTTGTTTAGTCTTCATGCTAATGCATTTACATGCTAAGAACTTTGGAAAAGCCTCAATTCTCCTTCTTTAGGTATTATTTTCCCATCACTTCCCATTTCTTTTCGTTGTCTCGTGTGCATTCCATGCTCATATCTTTTACATTGAGGAAAATGTAGGTTTTAGGTTAGGGGGTGTGGATTAGGTAAACTAATCAATGTTTTCTTAGTTTTGAGCAAAATTTGTGAAAATTTTTAAATTTTCAAGCTAAAAACATATTTAGGAAATGATAATTTGTGGAATTAAGATGCTTTGAATATGATGATAAGATAAGAGATTGAATTTAAATTGTTGGAGTTTGATCAACTGAATAAGACTATCGCTTAAGTTCTTTCATTTAATCGATTAAGAGGAAGTTTGAATATCATAATAATCTAAATCACAAGACACGTTCAATTCGCTTTCTGTGAATAGTACTAGAATTTCTGATTGTTAGTATTATATCATTGAAAGATATTGAGAATTGAGTCTGGAGAATTTTATCCAGTTTTTAAAAAATGAAGAGAACTAGTTTTAAAAAAATAGAGAAATCGACAAAAAGGTCATGCATGATGAAAAGACTGGAAAGGAATGAAAAGTCTGAAAAGAATGAATAAATAAAAGGGACCGTCGATATAAAATCAAAAATTGGAAAAAGATGAAAAATGTGATAAGTTCAGAATCAGTACTTGATTATTCAATAAAACTTAAGGTGATGAGTATGGCTAACATTATGAAATAATAGTATGTTATGGAAAGTAAATAGAATTCACTAAATACATTGGAAAAACTTGATATATGAACTTATGCTCTTAAATAATTGAAAAAGAAACTATTCGATTGATTGCTTGTGTGATTCGGCTCTAGGTTTTCAAATTTGCTATCTTACTTCTTTAGATTGTACTCATTCATACTTGATTGCACAAAAGATTATTTTCTGAAAGTGATTTAAACATTGAAGATCGAAGATCACTTCTCACATGTTTTGCTTAGGATTAGCAAAATGCTGGTTGGGGAGTGTATTGAGTGTGAAATATTGCATATTTCTCCCTATTTATACCTTGGTTTTATAAACATGATAGTGCTTAATTGATCTAATTGTGCATGTTTTCATGTACGAGGTGATTTCGAGAGCTCAAGGTGAAATTCATGTCAAAAGAAAGATTTATACTCAAAAGATTACTAAATAAAGATTTGGAGATTTGAAAGTTATTAATAAAGAATTCACATGCCAAAGATCCAAGGAAACCAAGTGACAAATGAAGATAATCGAAGATTTGAAGTGAAGAAAAGGAATCTTGAAAATTGTCCAAAAAAAACATATTCCTGAAAATTGTCCTGAAAAAATATATTCTGAAACTCCGACTCTAAAAAATGAAAGTTCTGAAGTCTATTTTGGGAATTGCGCAGAATGCGCAAATTTAAGGCAATTTTTAAATTTTTTTCAACTTGGTGTGAAAGTTGGAGTTCCACAACTATAAATAAGAGTCCCTAGGATGCTCCAAAGCATCTTCTAGGGTTTAGAAAAGGAGAGAAGGCCTAGGCAGAGTGCTAACAACGTTCTTCCACTTTGATTTCTTCATGGATTCTAGTATATCTTTTACTTTTTCTTTTACTTTTAAGTTAGCTATGACTAGCTAATCTCTAAGATAGGGCTAAGAGGTGAAGCTATAGTTTATTTTGATGCTTCCTTTGTTTTGATTCTCGTTTATGTTGAACGTCATTTATTTCTAGTTTGAATTTAAGGAATATTTTTAGTTTTCTATGATTTATTGTGACTCAAATTACAATAGATGCTGTGATAGCTTTGAATATCTTCTTTTCCTGTTTGAGATTGTGAGATTGGTAAAACTCGTGATTCACCATCGTCTCCTAGGCATGGTTGATGCATGAATTCGCTTCCAATCATCATAATACTCCTTCATTGAGGACTAGATCAATGAAAAGTTCAGAGAATTGGTTTAATTGTTCATCTTCCAATTAGATAGGATAAGACTCTAATTCTAGTTGTGTTTATTGAGTCAAGTAAGGTAACATCCCGATAGCTACAAGTCGATCCTTGGTGCTCTAGTTTCCTTTTGATTATTGATATTTTATTCACAATTCCTCTCAACTATTCTAGAATTCAATTTAGATCTTTTTCTAGTTCTAGTTCTAGTTATTTTCAATTACATACAAGTTTAGTCCCTGTGGATTCGACCTCGGTCTCACCGACTTATTACTACATCGCGACCCTGCACTTGGGGTTGTGAATAGCTACATAGTCAATAAAGTATATCTTAGGGCAGGATTAAAGAAAACTCCATCTGAGTTATGGTGTGGGAAACCGCCTAGTGTCAAGTATTTTCGTGTCTTTGGTACCAAATGTTACTATCTTAGAGACAGAGAACAACTCGGTAAATTTTCTCTAAAAGTGACGATGGTATCTTTCTTAGATATTCTTTAAACAGTCGTGCTTATAGAGTATACAATTTGAGGACACTCACAATTCAAGAAACTGTTAACATGATTATTAATGACCAACCTCATGACGATAGTGGTCCCTCAATTAAAATAGAGGATGATGTGGAACCTTGCATAACATGTAAATTAAATGACAAATCCACTTCCCTCTTGAACCTTAGCTGTCAAGTAGTATGCCATTCATTATGGATCATCTTCCAAATCAAATCATTGGAGATCCTAATGAAGGTGTAAAAACTCGATGACAACTTGAGGGTATTTACAGTCATCTCTACTTCACCTCAAATATTGAACCAAAGAATGTTGTAGAAGCACTACAAAATGAATTTTGGATTACAGCTATGCAAGATGAACTACAATAATTTAAGAGAAATTAGGTGCAACAACTAGTCCCAGACCACTAAACACAAGCATCATTGGAACCAAATGGATCTTCAAAAATAAATCAGATGAATCTGTGAATGTAGTAAGAAATAAGGCAAGACTCATAACATAAGGATACTCTCAAATCGAGGGCATTGATTTTGATGAAACATTTGCCCCCGTAGCTCGTCTAGAGTCCATACGAATTCTCATGTCCATTGCATATACTCTAAAATTCAAGCTATTTCAAATGGATGTGAAGAGTGCCTTTCTTAATGGTTCACTTGAGGAAGAAGTATATGTAGAACAACTGAAAGGATTTCTAGATCCTAAATTTCCTTAACATGTATACTGATTAAGCAAAGCTCTCTACGGTCTTAAACAAGCACCCAGAGCATGGTACGAGCGATTAACGCAATTTTTGCTCGATCACCAGTTTTGTAGGGGGAGTGTTGATAAAATATTATTTTCAAAGAAGACTAGGAATGCCTTACTAATTGCCCAAAATTATGTGGATGATATTATATTTGGTTCCGCTTGTGAAGATATTGTTCGTGAATTTACTGAACTGATGAAATCTGAATTTGAAATGAGCATGGTAGGTGAGCTAAACTTCTTTCTAGGTCTACAAGTTAAACAAATGTCTAATGAGATTTTTATATGCCAATCCAAGTATGCAAAAGAATTAATAAAAAGATTTGGACTTGAATCTAGCCATACTCATCACACACCCATGAGCACCACACTCAAACTCTCCAAAGATATTCATGGCAGTAGTGTGGAGCAACACTTGTACCAAAGCATGATAGGAAGCTTACTATATCTAACCACAAGCCAACCAAACATTGCATTTAGCGTTAGTGCATGTGCCAAATTTCAGGCCGACTCTAAAGAGTCTCATCTATCTGCGGTTAAAAGAATCATAAAGTTTGTGGTTGGAACTACTGATTTTGGCTTATAGTACCCATTTGACACATCTAACATTATTATTGGGTACTCATATGCTAATTGGGCTGGAAATATTGATGATCGCAAATCAACCAGTGGTGGTTGTTTCTATATCGAAAATTGTCTTATATCTTGGCATAACAAGAAACATAACTCTATATCTTTATCTACTGCCGAGGTCGAATACATCGCAGCTGGTAGTTGTTGCGCATAGCTTCTGTGGATGAAGCAAATGTTGCTGGATTATGATATTGAACAATTTACAATGACATTATTTTGCAACAATGTTAGTGCCATTAATATTTTAAGAATCCAATTCAACACTCTTGAACAAAGAACATTGACATCTGACATCAATTTATACGTGAACTTGTAGAAGAAAACATTATCATATTAGAACATGTGCCTACCGAGCGACAACTTGCTGATATATTGACAAAACCACTGGATACCAATAGATTGGGCAATCTCCAAAATTTTGTTGGAGTATGCGTAGTCTAAAACATTGTCTAAATAAGCCCACTTATTTATATTGTCATATTTGAGGATCTGTAGCCTCATTTTTTTGTTCGTGTATATTCTATACATAATTTTGTTGTCTTCTCTTTGATGTATTTATTTTCTTTTACATTTTTTGTGAGTTATTCTTATTTCTCAACTATTTTCTAACAAATGATTCCAGCATAACATGGTAAAGGATAAAGGCAAGGTGCCTACAAAAGGAGAAACCCCCACAAGAAGAGCTACCAATAGTATCTCCCTTAACTCTCATCCTGCAAACATGGCTCTGGTAAAAGAAACTATGTTTGATCGACTGGTCAAAAATTTTTACATAGAACCTTATGGGATTGACTTATATCTAGGATCTATTGTGTCATGCCCCAAACTCGAAAATCGGGCTCACAAAATTCCCAATCCCGAATCCGGCGTCGACAGCCTCTGTAGAACCCCATTCTCGGCTCCTAGCGCCCATTCGCCAGGTTCCAATCCTGGGATGCTACGAGGAGGATTTTCAACACCAGTTTGATTCATAATAAGCATAACCAAAGGCATAACCCACAAACAACAACCAAAAACTCCATCACATTTTCACTATGATAAAAAACTTTACAAGTACAATGAGCATAAAGGAAAATACAATGATGATGAACAAAACTCCAAAATAATCTGTCACGTGCTCAAGCCTCAGCGCTGCTGCATTGCACGCAACGGTCATGCATAAGCTTATAGAAAACTTATAGGGTAGTGAAAGTGTGTGCTCAAGGTGATAATGCAGTTATGCAATATCAGAGTAATGCGGAACATGCTGATGAAAGCCAAGAATGCCATTAGTCGTACCAAGGTCATGCGGTGCAAAGCATGAATGATGTCGGCCATACCAAGACCATGTAATGCGAAATGCAACTCAAGCATACAAATCCTCATCTAAGTTCATATATCAATACAACTCAGATCTGGAATATCACCGGGTTCTAGTACACTCCAAGCCAGATTGCCGCCCCATCGAGCGCAATAAGGTGAGTAGAAAAGACCTCACTATCCGCCTGCCAATATCAGGCTCGTCTCGTCAATAACGGACCCATTCCTCAAGCTGGTCAGACTCAACCTAGCTTTGCCCCCTCCTCTCGGGCGGGTAAGGTCGCACCCCCTTCCAACCGACTACGACACAGTGGAAAGAGCAACTGTCTGGTAATCGGCACTCGGCGCTCATGTACCCACTCTGTCTAGACGTTGGAGCAACCTCTTGGTACCATAAGGGTTTAGGGACTTTCACCCAGGGATATTTATAGCACCCCATGTAGAATAATATTTTCGGTATCCAATCCTGCCAACCACGATACGTCTGTGGAGGCTACGACCCTGATGTCACTAGGGCATATAGTAACCATATCACACAATGCGAATGCATGAGTCACACTATCCAGTCATACAGTAACCTTGCGCATATCGTGCGCTCATGCAGGGCAACACCCCCTATCCGGGAGCCCCTAAACAATCTGCTCGAAGGCATATGCTATGATTAGTCATTTCTCATATCAAGCATACGTATGATGCATATGATCATGAATCATGGAACTAAACATGTTATAAAGTAATGCACTATCCTTACAACGTAGATGGCCCAGACGGCCTACACAAAATAGGTACGGACCTATCAATGGGCCCTAGGGAGATTTGTAATGTGGACATTTAACCAACAATATACTTGCAATGTGGATGTCAAACCACCATTGCTCCCAAGGTATAGCCCGCCGTAAACATCATTACATAAACCATGTTGGGATTGCATATTGCAATAGACCTTAGGTACATCCCATTGGGCCTTAAATACATCAAATGGGCCATATCATATGGACCTTATATTCATCAAGTGGGCCACATCAATGGGTCGCACCAATGAGCCTTATGTGCATTGCAATGGGCCATAACCCGTGGGCTTTAGAATGCATCAAATGGGCCTAATCTCATGGGTCTGTGTAACAAATGGGCCACACCAATGGGGCCCCAAATGTACATCAAATGGGCCTCAACCCATAGACCCCAATACATCTTAATGGGCCTTAAACCATGGGCCCCTAATACATCAAATGGGTCTCACAACATGCCAAGGTGGGGTCCACTTGGACTATGGATCTAGCTCATTCTTTATGCCCATGCCATAAAATAAGCTTTTTAAAATGGATGGGCAGATTGGATGCAGTACATGCCTCATGGTGGGGGGGGGGGCGGTCCACAAGAAGGCCAACCACCCTGTATATAATATAATATATAATTTATATATAGTATATACAATATTATATATAATATAATATTATATATATATATATATACACACACACACACACATGCCCACACACACACACGCACATGTACACACCCACCGTCCCCTGGACGGTGGGAGTAAAAACACATACATCCCTGTGGGCTCCACATGGGGCCCACCATAATGTTTCCTGCAGTGTGGGCCACCTGAGCTGTGGATGGAGTAGAGATTTGGAGGGGACTCACTACTGAGAGTGGCCCACCTCATGAACGGGTTGGATGACGAATAAACATCAAGGTGGGGCCCATTGCTAGAGCCGTGGGTTGCTGACCGCCCGCCCGTCGCATGCAGCAGCAGGTGCGGCCTGCGCTACTGACAACGGTAGCAGCAACGTTGCTGCCCATTTATTTATTTTTTTAAATCACGTTTTCTTGTGGTTTTTCGGGTGTACGGCCTACATCCTGTAAATCCACCCCAGCCATTGGTCTTTACTACTCAAGACAAACCCAACGAGTCCAATATTGGACATGTCCTGGCGCGTAAGAAATTTTAAGCAAATTTGAAAGGTGAAAATCACCGTTTTTAATGCTATGGCCCACCAGATACTCAGATCAACCTCATTTCGCGGCTCAACGCCTAAAATAGTCTAAGGGAAAGGATGGACGGCGTGGATTGAACACATGCATCAAGATGGGGCCTACAAGAGTGGGCCACCCATGGCTTGGAAACAAGCTGATATTTTTATGTTTTCCAAAGGGACGCTGGACGTTGCACTTAACAAATACATTAGGGGTAAGCCCTGCTTAGGTGGGCCACCTCATGGGGGATGGTGTGGATACAACACATAAAGTGGGCCCCACTTGTAGATGGTTTGGATAGAATACATGCCTCAAGGTGGGGTTCATTCAAGTGGGCCACACAACCGTTTCATGATCTCATAAAAGAAAATGAAATAGAGAGGGAGAGAGAGGTATAGAGAGTGGGACACGCATGATGGAGGGACCCCGGCACTATGGGCCCTCCTTTCAATGATCTATAACATAAATCAAGTGGGTCCCGTTACATGTGGGCCCATTACATCGAAATCCAACGGTGGAGATCCCTTCTCCACTAAAATAGATGGTCTAGATGACCCTAAGTATGCAAGTAAAATAAACATCATGATGGGGTCCATGGAAAATGGCCCCATCATGGAATGATCATGATGATCCAAGTGGACCATCGGCCACATCTTAGGGTCCAAAGTGAGATCCAAACCATTGATCGGTTGGCCTCACTTGGCCCATCATAAACACATGAAAATCTAGCCTATGACACACCCACCGCTTGATCTTCTTGCTCCCTTGGCTTCCTTAGCTCCTTAGCTTTGATTTTAACGGAGGAGATGAGGTTTGGATGGTTGAGATGGAAGATGAGAGGGTGGGAAATGGGCCACACTTGAAGCTTGGGAGGAATGGGAGAGGCTTGGACGGATGGTGCTCTGGGGTTGCTTGGGAGGTGAGTTTGAAAATGAGAGAGAGAGACTTGTAAAGGGAGAGAGAGCGATGGGTGATGGAGTGATGGATGTGGTGAGATTTTTTTTTCTTTTGTGGCAAATGGTGTAAGAGAAGTATGGCTTGTGTAAGAACTTTTTGACTTTGGGGCTTGCTTGGGAAAGGGTGAAAGGTGATGTGTACTTGATATGATGGGATTGATTGATGCGACAAGTCGTAGAGATTCTCTCAGGTTTTGCAACGCGCGGTATTTTTCTCGCACTGAACGCTGGCCCACATCTCCCGACCAGGGTATCGCCTCAGCACGCGAGTCGAGGTATCAGAACCGCAGCAACGGCGCGGTCGCTATGGTAAAGATCTTGGGTTAAGTCGACTCAGGTTGATGGCATGTGAATCAGGGTCACGCACAAATACCGATTAAGGGTCGAAGGTTGCCGGAATTCGACCGAGAAGACCGCGGAAGTCTACGGAACGGTATGGTATAGGATACAAGGCTTATAGCTCTCCCCTCCTAATAAAAATTTCATCCTCGAAATTTACATAATCATCGCAACTAGCCATAACTCAAGAGAGAGAAGAAGCATAACATCATTATATAAAATCAGAGATAATATACAACATACAACACAATCAATCATCAAAAAGATGGGGATAGCGCTCTCGAATCTCAGCCTTGAGCTCCCAAGAAGCCTCCTCCATAGAATGGTGACCCCACTGAACCTTCACCAACTGAATGATATTAGTCCGGAGGACCTGCTCCTTTCGATCAAGGATACAGACTGGCTGCTTAATATAGGAAGCATCCTCCCGAACCTCTAACGGCTGCCAGTTGATAACAGGAACGATGTCTGACCCACACTTCCTCAACATGGAGACATGAAAATTGTTGTGAACGCCAGACAACTGAGATGGCAAGGCAAGCCGATAGGCTACGATGCCAACACGCCCAGTGATCTCAAAAGGTCCTATGAATCTCGAGGCAAGCTTGCCCTTCGCTCCAAATCAAACTACGCCCTTCATGGGCGAGACCTTGAGATACACATGGTCCCCTACATCAAACTCCAAGGGACGACGCCGACAATCAGCAAAACTCTTCTGCCAGCTCTGAGCTGTGTGCATCCTCTGCCTGATGATATCAATAGCCTCTGACGTCTCCTGCACAAGTTTGGGACCTAGGAGACAACGCTCTCCAACCTCGGTCCAACAACTCGGTGATCTGCATGGTCTGCCATATAGTGCCTCAAAAGAAGCTATGCCGATGGTCGCCTGATAGCTGTTATTATATGCGAACTCAGCCAATCGTAGATGCTCATCCCAACTAGCCCAGGAATTAATTGCGCAGGCCCAAAGCATATCCTTAAGGATCTGATTGACCCTCTCGGTCTGGCCATCGGTCTGCAGATGGTACGCGGTGCTGAGCTGCAAATTAGTACCCATCGTTCTCTAGAAGTTCCCCCAAAACTGAGAAGTGAACCTCGGGTCTCGGTCAAAAATGATCGAGACTAGAACGCCATACAGTCTCACAATATCCTCGATGAATAATCTCGCAAGCCAGTCTAAAGGCCAAGTCGCACGAATCGCAATAAAATGTGCCGACTTCGTCAGACGATCCACAACAACCCAGATGGCATCATGACCGCACTGAGTCCTTGGCAAGCCCATAATGAAATCTGTAGATATGTGCTCCCACTTTCACATTGGGACATCAACGGCTGCAATAGACCAGGGGGTCTCTGATGATCGGCCTTGACACGCTGGCATGTGTCACACTCGGCCACAAAACTGGCGATCTGGCATTTCATCCCCGCCTAAAAATACTGTTGCCTCATGTCGCGGTACGTCGTTGTCAAGCTAGGATGGATAGAAAACCACGATCGATGTGCCTCAGTCATAAGATCTCTGCGTAGCTCAGGAATATCTGGGACAAATAATCGACCTCTGAAGCGAAGTCCACCATCTGTACCAATCTGTCAATCAGTCTTACTATCAGATGCTGCCTCTGCTTGGTAATCCTGTAACGACTCGTCTACCTGCTGAGCCTCGATCACCCTTGCGACAAGAGAGGGTTGAATCGACAGGCTCAATAACTGCATAATGGAAGACGGTAAGCCAAACTCAAAGTCGTACTCTGCTATATCCTCGAGCATTTACCACTCCTGAATCATCATATGCGTCACCAGGCCTCGTGGTTGACGGCTGAGGGCATCCGCCACCACATTCGCCTTACCCGGGTGGTACTAGAGATCGAAATCATAGTCCTTCAGGAGCTCCATCCAGCGTCTCTGCCTCATTGTCAGCTCAGATTGCGAGAAGAGGTACTTCAAGCTCTTGTGGTCGGAGAAGAGCTCGAACCTAATCCCATAGAGATAGTGTCTCCACACCTTCAGTGCGAAGACAACTGCAGCCAACTCTAAATCATGCATGGGGTAGTTCAGCTCATGGACCTTGAGTTGACGAGACGCGAAAGCCACTGGTCTCCCGTGCTGCATCAGGACAGCACCAAAATAATATGCAAGGCATCGGTAAATATAATAAAACCATCACTCCCAAAGGGAAGAGTGAGGACAGGAGCGGACGTGAGGTGGTCCTTCAACTCCATAAATGCTCGCTTACAGGCGTCGCTCCAAATAAACTCTGCGCCCTTCCGAGTCAACCTGGTCAACGGGGTTGCAATACGAGAGAAGCCCTCAATAAAACGCCGGTAGTAGCCCGCTAAACCAAGGAAACTGCGGATCTCGGACGCGTTCGTGGGCTGGCCCTACTGACACACTGCCTCAACCTTCGAGCGGTCCACTGCGACACCCTCCCTCTTCACCACGTGACCGAGGAACTTCACCTCCTGCTGCCAAAACTCGCACTTCTCCAGCTTTGCATACAGTTGGTGTGCGCTGAGGGTCTGGAATGTAACCTCCAAATGCTGCTCGTGCTCCTCACGGGTCTTCGAATAGATCAGAATGTCGTCGATGAAGACTACAACAAACTGATCGAGATAAGGGCGGAAGACCTCGTTCATCAACTGCATAAAGACCGCGGGTGCATTGGTCAGTCCGAAGGACATGACCTGAAACTTAAAAGGATCGTAACGCGTCCTGAATGCTGTCTTCGGAATGTCCTCCTCTCGGACCCAAATCTGATGATAACCGGAATGCAAGTCAATCTTCGAAAAGAACTGTGCACCCTACAGCTGATCAAACAAATCATCAATCCTCGGGAGCAGGTACTTGTTCTTGATTGTGACCATGTTGAGCTCGCGGTAATCTATGCAGAGCCTCAACGAGCCATCCTTCTTCTTCACGAAGAGTACCGGCGCTCCCCACGGTGAACTGCTCGGACGGATAAAGCCGAACTCGCGCAACTCGTCCAACTACTTCTGTAGTTTCAACAACTCTAATGGTGCCATACGATACGGGGCCTTCGAAATAGGCGTGGTACCGGGCACGAGATCAATCTGAAACTCGGTGAGTCGGCGAGACGGTAATCCCAAAACCTCCTGGAACACATCGGGAAAATCACAAACCACGGGCAACTAGTCGATGCTCACCGCTATGGGCTCCTCTATGGCACAAGACATCAAACAAGACAACGGCTCTCTTCTGGGCTCAGTAATGAACTGGAACTGTGGCAAGCCGAGTTACAAAACATGACTGTCCTCACGGAGCAATCTAATATGGCGTGGTACTCGGCAAGCCAATCCATGCCCAAGATAACGTCGAACTCGGACATCAGCAAAGCAAACAGATCGGCAAGTAAAAAGATATCCCCAACTAGAATAGGGCAAGACGAGCAAAGTCGGCCTAACACTGTAGTCTTTCCCAAGGGAGTCGATACTGACAAACCCTCACGAGTAGACTCCAATGGCAAACCAGTCGATCGGTAAAAACTCTTGGCCACAAAAGAATGCGATGCACCAGAATCAAACAACACACGTGCAATGCATGCAGATATTGGAAGTATACCCTCGACGACTCCTCTAGATGACTGAGGATCCTCCTGGGCCGCGTAGAATCTGGCCTAAGTCGGCTGTGCAGGTGCCTGTCCCCTCTGAGCATGTTGCTGCTGCTGCTGTCACTGAGGCGGTCGAAACTGCTGCCTCTGCTGCTGCGGACTCAGAGGCTGGTGCTGATGCTGCTGCTGAGGTGGCCTCGGTGGTGGGGGTTGTTGTCGCTGCTGCTGTGGGGGTCTCTGCTACAGCTGTGGTAGAGGCTGTTGTGGACCTCTCGGCTGCTGCTGGGGGCGAGGACACTCCCACATACGATGCCCTACCACACTGCACCTAAAATAAGTGCTGGTGAACTGCCTCAGAGGTGGTGCTGGAGGTGCTACTGGCGCTTGAAAAGTTGGGTGACCTATGCGCCTCTACTGCTGTGGTCGACGCTGCTGGGAGTCACTAGAAGGAGCCTGCCTCTTCCGGTCCCTCCTCTGACCGCGATCAGACTGAGAACCGTCCCACTCAGCCTCAAAAATCTGGGCCTTCCGTACCACTCCCTCGAAAGTCGGGAGCTCATGCCCAATAACACAGCCTCGAAGACCGTAACGCAAGTCACCCTCAAATCAGCGGGCTCTCCGCTCCTCATCATCCACCAAGTATGGTGCAAATCTGGACAGTGCTACAAAATGAGCGGCATACTGAGCCACCGTCATATCACCCAGCACCAAGGCCTCGAACTCCAACACCTGCTGTCGTCGGATGTGATCAGGAAAATACTGTCGGTCAAACCGATCTACAAAATCCTCCCAAGTCCATACAAAATCAGCGCCCGCTGCTCAGGAGACTGACTTCCACCAGTGCTCAGCTTCACCATGAAGGAGAAATACTGCTAATCGGACTCGCCGCTCAGTCGTGCATCCCATCGTCTCGAATATCTTCTCCATATTGGCGCGCCATCTCTCAGCTACCGTCGGGTCTGGCTCACCCTGAAAATGCGGGGGATCGAGTCGTCGGAACTCTCGAAGGAGGGAACTCACGCGCTCGTGCTCTACCTGGGCTGGGGAAAGGATGAGGTGTCTGCTCTGCCCCTAAAGTGCGACCGTCACAGCCTGTAACATCTTCTGTAACTGGGAAGCACTCACGGATACGGTCAGATCCGCACCGGTCTCTGGTGGATGAGTTGCATCCATAGGATGGGCAGTGGGAATCTCTGGTGGTGGAGCAGGGATCGTAAGTGGTAGGGCGGTAGCCGCAGGTGGTGGAGCTGGAGTCTCAGGTGGTGGTGCGAGAGTCGATCGGGTCACTCTCCTGCACGGCATGTCCTATAGGAAAGAGCGAAGGCGCTTATCAACTTTGAAAACTCTCGAAGGCACGCTCGTTAAGGGTCTGTAATAAAAGATCGATAGGCTATCCGAACTTAGGACTTAAATCATTCATAGCAGACATGTAATGTTGTTCTTGGTTATCCCCAAGTTATGCTCTGATACCAACTTCTGTCACACCCCAAACTCCGAAACCGGGCTCACAAAATTCCCGATCGCCGAATCTGGTACCGACAGCCTCTGTAAAACCCCATTCTCGGCTCCTAGCGCCCATTCGCCAGGTTCCAATCCTGGAATGCTACGAGGAGGATTTTCAATACCAGTTTGATTCATAATAAGCATAACCAAAGGCATAACCCACAAACAACAACCAAAAACTCCATCACATTTCCATTATAATAAAAAAAATTTACAAGTACAATGAGCATAAAGGGAAATACAATGATGATGAACAAAACTCCAAAATAATCTGCCACGTGCTCAAGCCTCAGCGCTGCTGCGATCCAATGTCACCTACACGCAATAGTCATGCATAAGCTTATAGAAAGCTTAGAGGGTGGTGAAAGTGTGTGCTGAAGGTGGTAATGCAGTTATGTAGTATCAGAGTAATGCGGAACATGCTGATGAAAGCCAAGAATGCCATTAGACGTACTATGGCCATGCGGTGTAAAATATGAATGATGTCGGCCATACCAAGACCATGTAATGTGAAATGCAACTCAAGCATACAAATCCTCATCTAAGTCCACATATCAATATAGCTCAGATCTAGAATATCACCGGGGTCTAGTACACTCCAAGTCAGATTGTCGCCCCATTACTCATAATAAGGTGAGTGGAAAAGACCTCACTATCCGCCTGCCAATATCGAGCTCGGCTCGTCAATAGCAGACCCATTCCTCCAGCTGGTCAAACTCAGCCTAGCTTTGCCCCCTCCTCTCGGGCGGGTAAGGTCGCACCCCCTTCCAACCGACCATGACACAATGGAAAGCGCAACCGTCTGGTAATCAGACTCGGCGCTCATGCACCCACTCGGTCTAGACGTTGAAGCAACCTCTTGGCACCATAAGGGTTTAGGGACTTTCACCAAGGGATATCTATAACACCCCATGTAGAACAATATTTCTGGTATCCAATCCTGCCAACCACGATACATCTGTGGAGGCTACGGCCCTGATGTCGCTAGGGCGTACAGTAACCATATCACACAATGCGAATACATGAGTCACACTATCCAGTCATACAGTAATCTTACGCATATCGTGCGCTCATGTAGGGCAACACCCCCTATCCGGGAGCCCCTAAACAATCTGCATGAAGGCATATGCTATGATCAGTCATTTCTCATATCAAGCATACGTATGATGCATATGATCATGAATCATGGAACTAAACATGTTATAAAGTAATGCACTATCCTTACAACGCAGATGGCCCAAACGGCCTACACACAACAGGTACGTGCCTATCAATGGGCCCTAGGGGGAGTTGTAATGTGGACATTTAACCAACATTATACTTGCAATGTGGATGTCAAACCACCATTGCTCCCAAGGCATAGCCCGTCGTAAACATCATTACATAAACCATGTTGGGATCGCACATTGCAATGGACCTTAGGTACATCCCATTGGGCCTTAAATACATCAAATGGGCCATATCATATGGGCCTTATATTCATCAAGTGGGCCACATCAATGGGCCTCACCAATGGGCCTTATGTGCATTGCAATGGGCCATAACCCGTGGGCTTTAGAATGCATCAAATGGGCCTAATCTCATGGGTCTATGTGTAACAAATGGGCCACACCAATGGGGCCCCAAATGTACATCAAATGGGCCTCAACCCAAAGGCCCCAATACATCTTAATGGGCCTTAAACCATGGGCCCCTAATACATCAAATAGGCCTCACAACATGCCAAGGTGGGGTCCACTTGGACTATGGATCTGGCTCATTCTTTATGCCCATACCATAAAATAAGCTTTTTAAAATGGATGGGCAGATTGGATGCAGCACTTGCCTCATGGTGGGGGGGGTCCACATGAAGGCCCACCACCCAGTATATAATATAATATATAATTTATATATAGTATATACAATATTATATATAATATAATATTATATATATATACACACACACACGCCCACACACACACACGCACACGTACACACCCACCGTCCCCTGGACGGTGGGGATAGAACACATGAGTCACAGTGGGCTCCACCGCTCGCCTGGACGGTGGGAGTAAAAACACATACATCCCTGTGGGCTCCACGTGGGGCCCACCATAATGTTTACTTACCATCCAATCCGTTGATAAGGTCCCGCGGACCCAAATGAATAGGAAGGACAAATCTCAGCTGGATCCAAAACTTCTATTGCCCAGAAAAGGGTTCCAAGGGAGGACGTTTAATCCCATTGTTTCCTGCAGTGTAGGCCACCTGAGCTATGGATGGAGCAGAGATTTGGAGGGGACTCACTACTGAGAGTGGCCCACCTCATGAACGGGTTGGATGACAAATAAACATCAAGGTGGGGCCCATTGCTAGAGCCGTGGGTTGCTGACCGCCCGCCCGTCGCATGCAGCAGCAGGCGCGGCCTGCACTACTGACAACGGTAGCAGCAACGTTGCTGCCCATTTATTTATTTTTTTAAATCATGTTTTCTTGTGGTTTTTCGGGTGTACGGCCTGCATCCTGTAAATCCACCCCAGCCATTGGTCTTTACTACTCAAGACAAACCCAACGAGTCCAATATTGGACATGTCCTGGCGCATAAGAAATTTTAAGCAAATTTGAAAGGTGAAAATCACCGTTTTTAATGCTATGGCCCACCAGATACTCAGATCAACCTCATTTCGCGGCTCAACGCCTAAAATAGTCTAAGGGAAAGGATGGACGGCGTGGATTGAACACATGCATCAAGATGGGGCCTACAAGAGTGGGCCACCCATGGCTTGGAAACAAGCTGATATTTTTATGTTTTCCAAAGGGACACTGGACGTTGCACTTAACAAATACATTAGGGGTAAGCCCTGCTTAGGTGGGCCACCTCATGGGGGATGGTGTGGATACAACACACAAAGTGGGCCCCACTTGTAGATGGTTTGGATAGAATACATGCCTCAAGGTGGGGTTCATTCAAGTGGGCCACACAACCGTTTCATGATCTCATAAAAGAAAATGAAATAGAGAGGGAGAGAGAGGTATAGAGAGTGGGACACGCATGATGGAGGGACCCCGGCACTATGGGCCCTCCTTTCAATGATCTATAACATAAATCAAGTGGGTCCCGTTACATGTGGGCCCATTACATCGAAATCCAACGGTGGAGATCCCTTCTCCACTAAAATAGACGGTCTAGATGACCCTAAGTATGCAAGTAAAATAAACATCATGATGGAGTCCATGGAAAATGGCCCCATCATGGAATGATCATGATGATCCAAGTGGACCATCGGCCACATCTTAGGGTCCAAAGTGAGATCCAAACCATTGATCGGTTGGCCTCACTTGGCCCATCATAAACACATGAAAATCTAGCCTATGACACACCCACCGCTTGATCTTCTTGCTCCCTTGACTTCCTTAGCTCCTTAGCTTTGATTTTAACGGAGGAGATGAGGTTTGGATGGTTGAGATGGGAGATAAGAGCGTGGGAAATGGGCCACACTTGAAGCTTGGGAAGAATGGGAGAGGCTTAGATGGATGGTGCTCTTGGGTTGGTTGGGAGGTGAGTTTGAAAATGAGAGAGAGAGACTTGTAAAGGGAGAGAGAGTGATGGGTGATGGAGTGATGGATGTGGTGAGATTTTTTTTTTACTTTTGTGGCAAATGGTGTAAGAGAAGTATGGCTTGTGTAAGAACTTTTTGACTTTGGGGCTTCCTTGGGAAAGGGTTAAAGGTGATGTGTACTTGACATATACTTGATATGATGGGATTGATTGATGCAATAAGTCATAGAGATTCTCTCGAGTTTTGCAACGTGCGGCATTTTCCTCACACTAAACGCTGGCCCACATCTCCCGACCAGGGTATCGCCTCAGCACGCAAGTCACGGCATCGGAACCGCAGCTATGACGCGGTCTCTATGGTAAAGGTCTTGGGTTGAGTCGACTCGGGTTGACGGCATGTGAATCAGGGTCACGCGCAAATACCGGTTAAGGGTCAAAGGTTGCCGGAATTTGACCAAGAAGACCGCGGAAGTCTACGGAACAGTACGGTATAGGATACGGGGCTTAGATATTGGGTGGCATAATATAACTCTATCTTGGGGGTGAGGTTCAATATGATCTTATTCATCAATTTCTAAATTCCCATCATGATACTCATGATGATCCTCCCTCAATCATTACCATTATATGAATACAACCAAGGAAATCACTCTAATAATGTTGAGTCACCTCTTGAGCCTTAAAGTTACTCGTACTCTCCCAACTGAACATTCACTAAATCATCTGGGTGTTTGGGGAGAAGTAACCCGAGCCTTATGTGATGGCTTGACAATTCGTAGGAACAAGAGAAACTTCCTTTCCTCCATGTATCTTGACTCAACCTTTAAAGTTCTTCACAATATCTTGAGTACCAATGTTTATCCCTGTTAAGTTTCTGGAGATATATATGCTCTCTGCATATGTTCTTAATATTTTGTATGATATTCATTAAGGAATTGAAATTTGTCTACCCACTATCATCCTGCGACAATTGATCAATGTCATCAAAGGCATACATCATTCAAGTCTCCCATTTTCAAGTCTCATTTATAAACTATCTAGACTCATAGGATTATCGCTTACTCATGATATCGTGTATCCTACTATGTGCTTCAATCAAGAAACTCTAATAAATCTAAAAGTGTTTGCAAATGTGTATCATGCCACCCATGAGGACTTATGTGGAGATGATGCTCAAAACACTCCTATGGCAACTACTCGAGACTCTTGTCGCACTTCTGTGCCAGTACCAAGTCCAGTCTCAGTTAGCACTAGCTAGTTCCTTTGCCAAAATTATCTTATTCGACATCTCCTAGAAGGTCAATCAAATGTAGAAGCACACATCCGGCAATGCGAAACCTATCTCGCTGGAATAGAACTGCGTCTCGACACTCTTCAACACACTAGAGAACATATCACGGTGCTACTTCTAAATCGACATGGTCATATCCCCCCTTATGAGGGTGGTCCATCAAGATGATGTCCAGTCGATCTATGTTAATGTGTGGATGATGCATACTGATACATTTTTTTCTTGGATTTTTATGCCCTTAAGGGCCTCTTTTCTTTTGGATGATACACTACCCAAGCTTGGGGTAGTTCTTTTTCTTCTTTTTTTTGGTGAATGAATGAATGATGATATCCTATTCTCTTTTGAATTATATTGTTGCCATTCATATTCTTCATAGGTATATATCTCAATGGCATGCCCAATTCACATTAAGTTCTTATGTTATATGTTACTATCATATGAACTTTTATGATTATTCTTCCTCTAACCTTGCATAGGATTGAAAATTTCATACTTCAATTTAATTGGCCTATCTCTTTCATTTACTACCCTTTGACAATGACTGATAAAAAGGGGGAGAACCATCCTCCCGAGTTTGCTACTTCTGTATTTTGAAAATCTTAAATGCAGGAACTTAAGGGGAGCGAAAACAAAGGGGCAGCTAAAGCACTCAAGTCATTTTATTTTTCTTTGATAAATTGCAATAGCTTGAGTGGTTTGTAATATCTAAGGTTTATTAGTTGTTTTGTCACGTAATTGATAAAGGGGGAGATTGAAAGTGCCCATGTTTGTCAATATACGTGAGTGTTGAGTCTGTCAGTCAAGTGATCCCTAAGACAAAGACATCAAGACCAAGACTCTTAAAAGATGAAGGTATATGATCATGCTCATCACGTAAACTATAGCCTCATCAACCCACAACAAACCCTAACAGGTATATGCCCCCATAAAAACCTAACTTGCCCTAAAATTATATATTTTAAAAACATCTTCTGTTTAAGGTCAGAGTTAAATTGCACCTTGAGTATTATTGGAAGGAAGAACCAAAATAGGAAAATCACATGTCCCTATCGAGTGCATCAAACTACAATCGAGGACATCTTCGATGCCATCGAACATCATTCGATTGCATAGAATACACGTCCATATTGTCCAACAACAAAATGAAAGAAATGTTGGAATCATCGATTGCATCGAAAGCTGTTCGATGACATCGAATGCATTTCGATTACATCGACCTTGGAATTCTTCCGAAATTCGAAAAATACTTTTAGTGATCCTCGATGACATCGAACCCTTTTCGATGGCATCGAGAGTAAGTTATCGATGGCATCGAAACTTACTCAGTTTGTCGAGCAAGCTTTCCAGGAAAACCTATTTTCTTCGAGTTCATCGAAGACCATTCGATGCCATCGAAATTCAAAATTCGATGGCTCAAAGGTCTGTTCGATGGCAACGAACAAAGGATAAAACTGTCCAACAAACTTTATGTATTTTTCAAAAGAAATCTCGAAGGCATCAAGACATCCCTCGATGGCATCGAAGTACATGTCGATGACTTCAAAGGATGCTTGATGAGAATGATCAAAATCTATCCTACAGCCATTTGAAAATCAAGTGTAGGAAGTTGATGCAATCAAAGAAGGTTCGATGGCATCAAAATTCAAATTTCGATGACATCGAATACCCTTCGATGACATTGACAATATTAGATTTATGCCTTTTTTTTTACCATTGGGATTTCAACTTTATAAATACACTAATATTGCTTCTTGTAATTTGAGCTAGAATCTAAGAGATTTTGAGAGAGTTGCTTCAAAGAGATTATACCCTCTTCCTTATTCCCTCTTTCCCATTAGAGTTCATCATTCAATCTAGGCATAATCATTAACTCATTATTTTTACTGCTTAGATTGAATTATGAACTCTAACATTCATTGAGCTTCCAAGTGACCTTATCATAGGTAAATCCTAGTGTTGGAACTCTTGAATACATAGCTCATGGGAACCTTCTCTATGTATTTAAATCATATCATCTAAATAGAAAATAATAAAACCCTAAACCTCACAACCTTAGAGCATTGATCGAAGCATCAGAAGCGGTTGTGGTTCAAGGGAGCTGAAGACTCTTCACCATTATCGAAAATTTTCACATTATGCGAGAAATGGGCTCACTCACTTATTTGTAAGTATACATAGTCCATCGAGTCTGAAGCCCTTTCCTTATATAGGATTGGGATTAAGAGTTTGAGTGACAAACTCACCAAGACCTCTTTGTAGGCCTCCGACGGGAGAATACGTGGTCCTTCTGTGGGACGAGTTGCCTTGTGTAGGTATTTACCTTGCATAGGCTTGGGTTGCCTTGTGTACGCTCCCAGTTGTGTCCTTGTGTAGGACTCATCGCCTTGTGTAGGCACTTAGGGGAACCTTGTGTAGGTCCCTTTGTTAACCTTGTGTAGGTTGTGAAGGTTCATGGTTAACATGATTTAAAACCATTGGATAGTGAAATCCAGTACACTCTAGGAGAGAGTGCGTCCGCTGGGAGTGGAGTAGGCAAGTAGCTGAACCACTATATATTATTATATTTGGAATTGCTCTGTGTATATTATTCTTCCTTCTACACTTGGTTTCCTTGAATTTTAGGGTCTTGAAATCTTCAATCTTTGTCTCCTAAGATCCATCCCTTGCCTTGGTGATTCTTGAGCATCAAATCTATGTTTTTGACATTCTTTTCAATCCAAGCTCTTAAACTCACCTTGCAATACAAACATGTATAGAGCATACCCATTAAGCATTATCATGTTCATAAAACCAAGATATAAACTAGGGTAAATATGCAACATTTAACACTCAATAAGAAACATAATGCAACGAAGAAACTTGTCTTATACTAACCCAAACCTGTAACACCCCAAAATTTTCAATACCTAAGTACTGAAAGTTCTCGAGTGTTATCATGAAATTTAATTTATTATGTACATGTGTATGATACTAATATAACTATCCTAACCTTACATCTATTTTCCGATGAATCTAACCGTTGAGAATAATCTTCATCCATAGATCAAGTCATTCGACCGTTGATTTTTAGGACAAGATCACCATGTAACTAAGTATCCTCGTCTCTCCATCATAACAAACTGCTCAATCAAATACTCACTATTAGATAGAGACATCTGACCGTCCACTTTGATTTTGGACCACCCAATCATAGTAAACTAACTATTTGATATCCACATCCGTCCGTACACATACCAGATTGAGATTCTGATCCGTTCATATTATTCACCAGCTATGAATATTCTAAACCCACCATAAGAATTATAATTTGAGGAACTTACATATATGAACAAGTTACTTTAATATAACGGTATACATGTTCTACTGCTCGATCACTCCAAAAACCCACTTTATGTCTATCCATTTATGAAACTGATCATACACCTGTATGCATACATGTTTAAAGTACTAACCATCAAGTTCGACTATTTTTAACATGTCATCTAACCATCCATTATGTGATTTGATATATGTAAATTTCCTAATTAATTTGCCAAATAACTCTTTATTCATAATTATTTAGATATAAGTTCTTTCATAAGAATTGCTTTAAAACATACATATAACCATGTAGAACCATTAGTTTCTCAAAACTCTTATATCAATAATAATTACGAAAATGCCATTAACCTAGACCATTGAATCATAGATAACATGGTTCTTATGATCCGTTTGATGTGAAATTTTACATCATGCCTATGTATCATAAATTAACTATACATATCGAATTTCAGCCACTAGATCATTATAAAAGTGGCCCAATTGACAAATCAGCCCCGTAATCGTTGATTTTTGTGTCCATCGACTGAGGAAAACACGTAGGTAATCATAGTAGGATATTTTATTTCATATGAACGACTTAGATTACCCATAATATGGTCTAAATATGAAATATGAATGACTTGGATTGCCCATAATATGGTCCAAGTTATTCTTTCAAGGGTTACCAACTCCTTATAAATCTGGATCTTCTGATTTAACTACTTTCAGTAGTCCATCATAAAAAAAAATTGGACCACACTTTAGTCTCATATGACTATGAGGTTATACCAAATTTAGACCCCGATTTATGATCCTACACCATTGAACGCAGAATCCAATTTCTTCCTTTTGATGCAAAAGGTGAAATTTCAAATCTAGGTCTCTTCCACCATCGATCAACCACCAAATTTTGTCCAATCATTTACCTATATTGATTACACATCCCCTCTAAAATTTAGCCCTGATCATTAAGCGTGGACCACTAATTGAAATTAAGTCCGTTTTGAGCACCAGCTAGGAGTACTTTTAAGATAAGCATCTGATCAACCCCATACTTGGGCCCATGGGCCAACACAGCATGCCAAAGTCAATGAAGAGTATAGATCTTCTTAAATGTCATCACAATGGACCCCACATCATATGTACGAACAATTATTGTGCATCCAAGTTAAGAGACATGTTCTTTTCCTCGAAATCCCAATCACAGCAGAGACAAGTTAAGACCGTGTGGTCCACCTAATTAATGGATCTGCCTCATCTTTGTACCCACACCCAAACATGACCCGATAGATTTGATGGATGGAAGGGATTTCTCACACTACAAGAAAAGGATGCAGAGCCGACAATTGGGGTTATCCTTTGCCCGTGACCAGTTTTACCGGCCGCAAGTAAAGGGGCCGATAAAAAGAAAAAAAGGATGCCCTAATTCATTTGGCTCCCCAATCGACTCTCTCTTTCTCTTTTAAAATGAAGAGGAAAAGACTCTCTCTCATTCTGTCTCTCTCTTGTTCTCTCTCTCGATTGCAGAATCGAGGAATAACAACAGTTAAAAACAGTAAACCTAACCCTAGAAATATCTCTCCACACACACTCACTCACTCTCTCTCTCTCTCTCTCTCTCTCTCTCTCTCTCTCTCTCTCTCTCTCTCTCTCTCTCTCTCTCAACCCTAATTCTTTCAAAATCAGGGTTACTGAAGACTAGGGTTTTTGGATGTGACATCGTTCGGATCTGTCATGGCCAATCTTCCCGGCGACACAGCGGCAATAGCGAGGGCTTCTCCCCGGCAGCGCCGAGCAATGGTCGTATGGATGCACCCTCGCTAACGGTGTCGAGATCATTCAAAGGGTCAAGGAGGTGGACATCAGTCCGGCCGAGCCTCAATGCAGATGAGTTCATTTAGTTTGTTTAGATTTCAAAGGGAAGTTGGCATTCTGCCTTGTATCTAATTTTGAGCCAAATCCAACCTCTATAGTTCGTTGAGCTGACCGATTTCAGGTGGAATTTCTCTGGAGATCTAATTATGGCTCAAATTCAACAAAGCCAAGTTGGTAAGTCAACCAATTGAGGCAGGTATGCTTCCATAGATGTGATTCCTTCCCATGTACAAACTCTTGAGATTGGTTGAAAGATTGCTGATTGTTTTAGGAATTAGGAGGTCGAGATGTTAGGATGTGTTGGAATAAAATCAGTTCCTTTTTATATTTTAAATGAGTTTTTTGTCAAAATCTTTTGGAATAAAATCAGCTATTTCTCTTCTCTATTTTTTTTTCCTTAAATTGGAATATGATTCTTTTCTTAATTGAATGGCCACAAACGTTGCATTATAAATTCTTTTTAATGCATTTTCTTTTTCTTTTTCATTTCCCTTGTATTCATGCAAATAAAGGCCACAGCAGTTGAATTGCTACGCCACCATTCACAAGAAGAAAAGTCAAAACATGTTAAAGGGAAAATTGGGCCCTCTTTCTTGTCATTGAAAAATACAAAGGGCAGATTTTGTCATTTCAGAGCAGCCCTCTTTCCCGTTGGAAGAGAAGATGTCAAAAGCACATGGATGTTCTTCTCATGTCCTCATGTTGGAAAGGAAGCTGCTATTGACTTTATGTTCTATTTTTTTCCTAATGACAACATGCATTGGTTGATGAATCCTTCTCCAATCAAACATTACAGACTCTAGTTTCGTTCCACCATTGATTTAGCATTGCATGGGGAGTTCGCGCGACATTGCTATCGGAACCAGTAGCAGTTGTGTCTCTCCTTCTGGGGACTGAGCTTGGGAATATTCACCATTGAGCCCACTAGATGAATGGTCTGGATCTCACACTAGAGTTCTCATATTGGTTCATATAAATGCACAGTCACACCCACTTGTTACTATTTATAGGGAGATTAAAGTTGCTTGTATCTGATATAAATTTTCATTTTCAATATTTTTATCCATATGGTTGTTAATGAGTTGGGCCTGGGTTACTTTTGGTGTGGATTTTGAACTGATTGGATGTGCCTATCTGGCTGCCCTATTCAAAATTTTGATTTTGCTAAGCCCAAGCCTTGCCCATTGACAGTTGTAGTTATCCAACTGTCTACGTTTCATTTATCTATTTTTTTCTTTTTGCTGATTATGGACCAGAACAAGTTGAAGGTCCTATTGTCCTCATCTTAGCACCTACCAGGGAATTTTTGAGTTTCGAATTCCTAATTAGGGATTTGTAGTTTCGATTCCCTAATTGAAATCATTGAAAACATTAATTGATCTTTTATTGAAAAGTAACTTTTAGTGTAAGCAGTTTTCTAACTATGATTTTCAGCCGACAGTCTATCCACATGTGACCCATCAGATCAATACTCCTAAGCATTAGAGATGTTTACCACATGTACTTCGATGTAGGAGCTTCATGGAACTTGCATCAGAGCTGTTTGCCACATGTACTTTGATGTTGGAGCTTCATGGAACTTGCATCAGAGATGTTTGCCACATGCACCTTGAGGAAGGACCAAGGAGCTTCATGGAACTTGCATCGACCCAAATATTAGAATTCCGCTTTGGTCATTCACTTGCTTCAAAAGGAGTCGAGTCAAGAAAACACAGCGTTGCTAAACCCAAATATTTCAAATCTGCATGTTCCACTGGCTACTTCATATTTTTCTTTTTCTTTTTCTTTTCCCAAAGTAGTTAAACAGATAGCCCTTCATGAGTTCATAAGCGAAAATAAATAAGGGTTGAGAATTTGTTAGCTTTACATGTGATTAGGAGTAGCAAACCTTTATATTAATAAACATTCAAATTTGTTTGAAGTTGGCCTATCCTTTGAAGCTGATATTGGATTAAAATATTAATTTCATATCTCAAGCTTAAAAATTGGTTTATGCTAGTAATATTTCAACCAAATCTAAATGGGAGTTCCTCATCATCCAATATTTACACCATTATTTTCATAGAAAATTTATGTATTTTTTAACTAACTGTCATTTCTAGGACATTGATCTGTGGATTAGGATCTGTAGTAGACCTGATCAAATATTATTCTGGATCTCCAAACTACACTCCCTCTTGCACGGAACTGCTGGTTTCACACACACACACACACACACACACACACACACACACACACACATGCGCGCGCGCACACACACAATGTGCATTGATTAGGCCTTTTCTAGTGTAATAATATAGATTGCCCATTTCCTAATACCGATAAATTGACTTTTCAAGAGCCATGGGCAATCAAAGGTGGATCCCACATGGACTGCTTGCTGTAGTCTTTTGTTTCTTCTTCATTGTTGATTTTTTTCTTAGTGGTTGATTCTTTTGCTTTCCAAAGTTTATTTGGAAATGGAGTATGTCCAAGAGTCTAACAGGCAACCCACCCAACAAGCCTTTCTAATCACGGCCTGTCACACATGTGATCAACTTCAGTTCAGTGCATCAAGTAAGAAAATTGGTTGCGTAGTTGCTGATATTTTCGTTTGAACTTTATTGTCTATTCTTTGCAGCAAGTTTCAGATTTTGACTTGTTCACGCTGGATGACATCGATGCTGCTTTTCAAAATGTGACTGACATACTCTCAGCTGACAATGACCAAATTTCTGCCCTTCAATGGTTGAGTTTCCCTCACTGTGGCCTCAATTATTGGTCATGTTTATGAGTTGTGTGAGCTTATCTTTGAACCAGTGATTCCTAACCAGTCTCTTGGTCCCATTTCAAAGTTATATGTTCTATTTTCCTTATATTGCTTAATATATTGTTTATTGTGCAAGTCCTATTCATCAATAGTTCAGGTTTGATAACAAGCATCACAAAAATCCATGCTTCTTGCATCTGTCCAGGGATTTGAGTGAGAATGAGTTAGTCGGGACAATTCCACCAATACTTGGCAATCTGTCCTATACTAGCAAGCTATGAGTTGGAGACTACCACATCTAGTTTATGATCTTAGCAATGCGTATGTGCCATGATTAGTCATTGTGTTTTCTGTTTATTCTTCCCAGGTACCTACACAGTAACAAGCTCACTAGGCCAATTTCACCCGAATTGGGGAACATGTCCAAGCTAAGCTATCTGTGAGGGTTCCTTCTTTAAAATAAATTTTCCATCATTTGTGTTGTTAGGGAAAAAAGATCATGCTGTCCTCAGTTGGGATGAGAGATATAAGATTGCTATCAATGTAGCTGAGGCACTTGATTATCTACATAGCCACAGTGCTCAGTTCTTTAGGATGTGAAATCATCAAACATCCTTTGTTTATATTTTGTGGCTAGGTGATATGTGATGGGTGTGACCCATTTTTTTTTCCTTCAACAGATGTAAAGAATTCTTTTCTGTATTAATAAAATTTCTTAGGGGTGTACCCTACCTTTTACAAAAATAAGAAGTTATGCTAGATTAACAAAACTCCATTTTGAAAGGAACTAGTGTAATTGATTAAAAAAAGGTTTAAAACTCTATATGTTTTAATAATCTGTTTGTTTTATAGATGGATGGGACTCTGTCTTGTGTTTCTTTCCTGATCAGATGCGTAGGGTTGTTTGTCAACTTGGATTTCAGCATAGTTGCAGGGCCTATTCTCATGTCAGGTAACCTGGATTTTGGGGATTTCAAATCCTGATTTATAAATTTACCTGTTTAACTGGCTTACAAAATTCAGGGATTGCAAATCCTCCCCAAAGGTCATTTTTAAAATGTTTTTAAAAGGGAGACATGTGTTGTCACACCCTAAACCTGAAAATCAGATTCACAGGAATCTCGATCGCCGAATCCGGTGCCAACAGCCTCCATAGTACCCCATTCTCGACTCCCAGTGCTCATACGCCAGATTCCGATCCTGAGATCCTACAAGGAGGATTTTCAACATGAATTTGTCTCATAAGAAGCATAACCACAAGTATACCCAAATCATAAGAACTACATCATCACCACATATCCACTAATATAATCATTTGAGTACAATACTGAAAAGGAAATACATGCATATAATAAAATCTCCAGAAGCTCTGCCACACACTACTGTCCCACCTCGACTGCATCCTATCGTCACCTGCACACATCTACCGTGCATAAACTTATAGAAAGCTTAGAGGGTGGTGTAAGTGTGTGCACAAGATAAGTGTTAAGTATTCAATACAATGCCTTAATCATACAATATCAAAATTACTGGCATGAAGCATACGATATCAGAGTAAGTGGAAATACTGCAAGATCATAAAAATATCATCAACCTCATCCAGGATATGGGATGAAAAGATATAGCAAGCTAATGTCATATACTGAGAAAGTAATGTAAATCGGCTATGTAATGTGGAAACATAGTGAACCAGATATCAGATATCGAGGATGCAATACAATATGTAATTCGGAAGAGCTACTAATACCATCAGCATTATCGAGGTCATATAAATGCAGAAATATAGCAACCCAAAATGCCATATGCCGTGGATGTAATGCGATATGCGGTGCGAATGGAATGACCATACTGGAGTGTGAAGTCGGGATGAAAGTACGTAGTATCACAGGCTATGGGGTCTAGCACAAGGGACTTCTATCCAAACTAGTCTCATACCTAATTTGGATAGTCAGACTCAATGTGATAAACTCCTGATCTCAGGTTAGTCACACGCCCCAACCAAAATCCTGGCCATTGTGAATGTACATGTAACAAATAGTTGCGCACCACCAGCCCAAGTGGATAGTGAATGAATGAGTATGCAACTTCGGCTCAATAAGTCCACATATCAGTACTGTACATCTCTGGGATCATCACCGGGGTCTAGTACACTCCACACCAGCTTGCTGCTCTATCAAGCACACAACTGGGTAAGTGAAAGAGACCTCACTATCCGCCTACCAATATCGGCCCGGCTCGTCGATAGTGGACCCATTCATGAGCAGGTCAGACTCAGCCTAGCTATGCCTACTCCCTCAAATGGGTAAGGCCACACCCCCTCACAACCGACCATGACATAGTGGGAGACGTGGCCTACTGGTATACGGCCCTCATGCGCTCATATATATTCACTGTCTCGACGTTGGGGCATCCTTTGGTACCAAGAGGATTTAAGGATTTTTACCCAGGGCCATCTATGGCAGCCCGATGCTAGTAACAGATTTTTGGTGTCCCATTTGGCCATCCACGACATGTCTGTGGAGGCTACGACCCTGATGTCGCCAGGGCATATAATAATCACAACATATAATTCAAGATGCATAAGTCATACAATCCAGTCATGCATCAATCCTGCATATACCGTGTGCTCATGTGAGATAACCTCCGCCTATTAGAGAGTCTCATAACAACCTGCCTAATGACATATGCAATGGTCAACCATATCTCATAATAAACATGCAAATGATGCGCATGTGCATGTATCATGATGTTATGCTGTCACATGCTCATAATCGGTATCAATAACCGGCATCAACAATCGGCCTCGACAATGTGGACATTTAACCAACATTGCCCCCAAGGAATGGCCCACATAGAGCCTAACATATAGTGGACCCATGGCCTCACACAAGAGCCTAATATACAACACCATGGGCCACGCTCAAGAGCTTAATATACATCACGATGGGCCTCTCACATGAGCCTAATATACATCACAATGGGCCCCATCGCCTGGCCCTCAAATGCATCAAATAAGCCTCATCACATAGACCTCATATTCATCAAATGGGCTGAATACACATCACAATAGGCCTCAAATACGGGCTGTATATATATCATATTGGGCCTCAAACACGGGCCGAATACACATTACAATGGGCCTCAACTACGGGCTCCATATAGATCACATTGGGCCTCAAACACAAGCCGAATACACATCACAATGGGCCTCAACTACAGGCCACATATACAACACATTGGGCCTCAAACACAAGCCGAATACACATCACAATGGGCCTCAACTATGGGCCGCATATACATCATATGGGTCTCTAAATCGGCCTTGGCGATTGGCCTCGACAATCAGAATCGGCCTCGACAATCGGAATTGGCCTCAACAATCAGAATCGGCCTCGATGATCAGAATCAGCCTTGATAATCAGAATCGGCCTTGATAATCAGAATCGATCTTGATAGATGGAATCGGCCTCTACAGTCGGTCTCAACAATCAGAATCGACCTCAACAATCGGCCTCAACAATCGGCCTCAACAATCAAAATTGGCCTCGATGATGGGCTTCAACAATCGAAATTGGCCTCGATAATCAGATCGACCTCGATAATCAAAATCGGCCTCGACAAACGGAATCGGCCTTAATAATCGGCATCGGCCTCAATAATTGGAATCGACCTTGATAATCGGAATCGGCCTCAACAATCGAAATTGGTCTCGACAGAAGGAATCAGCCTCAACAATCAGAATCGGCCTCGACAAACGGAATCGGCCTCAATAATCGAAATCAGCCTCAATAATCAGAATCGGCCTTGATAATCGGTATCAACCTTAACAATCAAAATCGATCTTGATAGATGGAATCGGCTTCAATAATTGGAATTGGCCTCGATGATCAGCCTCAACAATCGGAATCGGCCTCGATAATCGGAATTGGCCTCAATAATCAGAATAGGCCTTGATAATCAGTATCGGCCTTAACAATCGGAATCAGTCTTGATAGATGAAATCGGCCTCAATAATTCGAATCGGCCTCGATGATCGGCCTCAACAATCGAAATCAGCCTCGAAAATCGGAATCGGCCTCGACAAACGGAATCGGCCTCAATAATCAGAATCAGCCTCGATAATCGAAATTAGCCTCAACAATCGGATTCGGCCTTGACAATTAGGATCGGTCTCGATAATCTAATCAGCCTCAACAGTTGGAATCGGCCTCGACGCAAGGCGGGGTCCATGGATGGACGACCGATGATGAATCAAGCAATATCAATGGGTTTCAATCGTTTGGGGTAACCCACTAGAGAATGATGAGAATGGGCCTAACTAGGTCTAAGGGAAGGCCACAATGTGAACGTTTAATCATTATTGCCCATCAATGTGGACATTTAACCAACATTGCTCCCAAGGAGTGGCCCTCACATAAGAGCCTCATACACAACATAGTGGGCCACATATAATCTCAATGGGCCACATCACATGGGCCACATATACATCACATCGGGCCTCACCATACTAGCCACAAATACATAACAATGAGCCTTATCAAATGGGCCACAAATACACAACAGGTGGGCCCTGCACATGGGCCGCATCACATAGGCCTAACACACATCACTATGGGCCGCATCACATGGGCCTCATACATATCAAGTGGGCCATATCACATGGGCGGCACCAGTGGGCCTTATATACATCAAGTCGGCCATATCGTATGGACTACACTAGTAGGCCTCATATACATCAAGTTGGTCACACTATTGCTAAAAATGAATCTTATCGCAAGATTATCTGGACCATACTACAAATAGCAGTGGAGATAATGATTTCTACTGTTGAAACTCCATAGGGCCCACCATCACATTTCTTTCCCATCTAGTCTGTTCATAAGGTCACAAAGACCTGAATTAAGTGGGAAAAATAAATTTCATACTTATCCAAAACTTCTGTACTCCCAAAAGGGTTCAATGGTGGGCGTTCAATACCCACTGGTCTTCGCACATGGTCCACCTGATCAACGGCTGGACTTCATTCACCCATCACGATGTCGCTCACCGTGAAGTATTTTGAGATCCAACCTATTCTTAAGTTAACATAGTGATAGATGAAGTGAAAACAAATATCAACTTAATTGAAAACTACTGTGGCCCTTAAAAATTTGAACGATGAATGTCACTGTCCCATTATTTCTCAAAATGGTTGGACGGTATGGATACAACACATTAATCATGGTGGGTCCCATAGATGGATGGCGTGGATGAAACAAGTGGGACCCACAGAACTTGCTGTCGTCGTATAGCAATCAGGTGGGGTCCCCACCATCCAGATGGACGGTGCGGATGAAATATATACATCTGGTGGAAGCCACGTGATGGGCCACCCTCCTTCTGGTCTGCATGGAAGTATACATTAAGGTGCAGCCTGCACATGGGGTAGGTCCCACCATCCAAGCAATGGACAGAGTGGATAAATCCCGTACATCACGGTGGTCTCAGCATGTGTTGAGGCATAAAAAATATTCCATTGCATTGGTCAGAGAATTCCATAGTGTAGATCTTTCCTAGGGTCATTCATTCCTTATTTTGGTAAACATCCATGTCCGGGGGTATTTTAGGTATTTCGATAAAAATTCATTTTCGGGGGTATTTTAAGTATTTCAGTAAAAATCCATGTCTGGGGGTATTTTAGGTATTTCGGTAAAAATCCATATCCGGGGGTATTTTAAGTATTTCGGTAAAAAACCATGTCTGGGGGTATTTTAGGTATTTCAGTAAAAATTCATATCCGGGGGTATTTTAGGTATTTTGGTAAAAATCCATGTTCGGGGCTATTTTAGGTATTTCGGTAAAAATCCATTTCCAAGGGTATTTTAGGTATTTTGGTAAAAATCCATGTCCAGGGGTATTTTAGGTATTTTGGTAAAAATCTATGTCCAAGGGTATTTGTAAGTGCTATGGTCTCATGCTCCTTTGGTTGTCAAATTTTGTTGTGCTAAAACCTCTATCTGTGTCTTGTGTTTGTATGTTGATATATATATGATATATGTGTGTGTGTGTGTGTGTTCAAGACACGACAGCACAATGCTTTAAGTCAAGTACGGTGATCGACTTCAAGAAATGCAAGGTCATGTATTTTGTCCTCTTCTGTAAGCATCAATGTTCAGAGCTACATCGATAAGAAGAGTGTTTATTCAAGACTCAAGTGCATTTCAAGACTCAAGTGCAACTCAAGATGAAGTTTAATTTCAAGCTGTAGAAGATCTTAAGATCAAGCTACATCAAGTAGAGATCTCAAGCTTCATAAGGTTCAAAGGTCAACGTTCATCTGAAAGAATGAAGTTTCAATGTTCATACTTCATGTCCCAGGTATGAATGACCTTAGATTGACCTTAGGGTAGGTCATTTTGTATACATAATTCAAATTAAATCTTTTTATATAAATTTGGTCTGTTCTAAGACTAGTCTTAGACCTTGTTTAACTAGTCCTAGCACTAGTTCGACCAGTCCAATAAATTCCACAACCAGTCCTAAGTTGTTGCAATTTTTTAGAAATTTTTTTGTTATTCTACGACCAATCCTAGAGACTGTTCGACCAGTCGTAGGAATGGTCACGACTCGTCCTTCGACTAGTCCTAGATATACGACTCCAACTACAGCAACCAATCCTGGTTTCCTACGACCAGTCCTGGGTCAGATACGACCGGTCGTAGGTGGTCTAAGACTAGTAGTAGAAATCCTAAGAGTAGTCGTAGAACGGTTTTTTAAGATCACGCTCAAAAATTCAAAATGCCGTTGGTTCTACGACCAGTCGAAGGGTTCCCAAGACCAGTTGTAGACAAGATTTTTGCATCTATAAATTGAACACAAATTTCAGAGTTTCATAACTCAATTTAAGAAAATTCAAGTCTCCACTCTGAGATAAGTTTGTGTTCATTTTAAGCTACATTGTGCATATTTAATATTCTCTTTTGTTAGCTTTTCTTATTTGATTTTGTTCCTATATTCCAATCTTATTTGAAAAGAGGAATTGCTGTATTTCGTCTTTTTGGAATCAAAATCAAATAGAGCTATACCCAATTTGGTTTAATTTAAAATCAATTAGAACCTAGAACCATTTTAAAGTGAGTATTGGACATTGAACTTCTAAATTGGAACTTTTACTCCGATTGGTTCTATCGGACTGCTACAGAAGGAGAAATCTGGTATTTTACATTTGTGTAAATCTTCTATTCTTTTTGGTTTTCTTTTGAAATTCGCCAGAAAAATCTCATTGTGCTAGTTATCTGAGGAGAGCCAGAAAACTCAGAAAGTGGGTTTTTAGATTGTGTAAGCCCAAGTTAAAAGACACAATTGTGAAGGTTTTAGGTGAACCTGTGAAACCTATTTTGATAGTGAATGCTGATATCCCCTGTGTGAGGATATTAGGAGTGGAGTAGCTGTGTGGCTGTTGTTGAACAGTTGGTGTACGCATAGGCGAACCACTATAATTCTTTGTGTCTTGTGGTTTGAATGTTCATTTAATTTTTATATCTTTTATCATTCAGATTTGTAGGATGTATGTGTGGATGTGAATGTTGTAATATTTACATTTCAAGCATTGTGAGAATGTTGTAATAGTTTAGAATTTATTTCTTTCTATTTCCTTTATTTCCTTTCAATTTGAGTTTTTAATACTCAATTTGTTCTAGTAAGATTATCCTGCCATAAACCCTTGGTTTTTATGGTGCAAGGTTGTCCTTAGAACAACATTGGTATCAATCTCTTTATTTGAGTTTGCTTTACATTTCCATATTGTGATTTGTTTAAAGTGCTATCATTCCTTTATTTAAATTCCGTTGTTAAAATTTTTATTTGGCATAGTCCTATTCACCCCCCCCCCCCCCCTCCCCCTCTAGGACATATAGCTAGGCCATTTCAGTATTTTAGTAAAAATCCATGTCCAGGGATAGTTTAGGTATTTCAGTAAAAGGTATTAAAAATAGTGTTTTGGTAATAAAGGGTGCACGGATGTCATTTTAATGGAGAGAGGTTGTACACCACTATTTAAGGGAGAGCTTGATGGACACCATTGTTTGAGAGAAGAAGATGTATATATGTGAAGGGATAAGTGGTGGTGATCACCACTTTGTAAGAGAGCAAGGGCCTATAAATACCCCTCCCTACTTCATTTGAAGGGTTAGATCAATTGGCGGGCCAGGAAATGAAGAAGAAGAAGTGAGGAGAGAGAGAGAGAGAGAGAGAGAGAGAGAGATGTTGTTGCGCGGACCGCGTAAGGAGATTTGCTGTTGCGCCAACCGCGTAAGGGAGGTTTGCAATTGCGCCAACCGCACTTGGAAAGAAGACTATCTATTGCACGTCACGGAGTCTTGCGTGACCCGCGCAACAGAAATGGGATAATTCCCGTAAGCCATATGTCACAAAATGTTGTCTGAGGGAAGATTTTCGTTGCGCAAACTGCGCAACCGGCCGGATCATCAGTCGTGCGAAACAAAGGAAGAAAGACATTTTCCTTCCACTATGTTCCTGGTGATTCCTAGTATAGCAATCTTTTGAGAAATCCACACCGTCCACCGGATTCATCTAAGGATTTCGACCATGAATGGCTGATTTTGGTCCTCTGATGATGTGGCCCACCGAGATAATCAAGCTGCAACGGCAGTTGAACGATCTCTTTACGATCGATGTAACGATCATGTGCATGAACATGGTCACCAAAGATCAACATGTTTTTTATGGGTTTTTCTCCCTCTACCTGATGAACCGTTTAGATCCACCTTTCACTCCATGATGGTGGCCCACAACGAATGAATGAAGCCTCGGTTACGAACAGAGTCAACACACGTCAACCCTGTGAAGACTGATGGCCCACTTATGGAAGTTAAGTGGAAAATCCACTCCGTACATTGGATTCAGGGGAAAAAAAACCATCCAAGAAGGATCCTTTTTGGAGTGAAATCGGTGTGGCTACGAGGTTGTCTACTCCGCTGATCATCCTGTGTTTAATGGCTAGGATTTCGCAAGAGCTTACATGGTGACAAAAGGACACCTAGGCGAGGGTAATACCCACCCTCTGGAGCGAATGGATGGCTCGGATTATGCAATGGAGCAGAGAGTGGGCCCCACTACTCAAATCAGCGAAATAGCGTCCGCATGCTATTTCCTTAGAGAAGATGGTCGGGTCAGCCGACGTTTGACCAGGGATCCCATTGTGGTGCACGTTGAGTACACGTGTACTTCATGTACATGCAATGTACATGTGGTCTCCATAGTGATGTTCGTGAGAAATCTACTCCGTCCATCTGTTTTGCCACTGTGTTTAAGGGGTTGAGACAGAATTTGAAGCATATCCAAATATTAGGCAGCCCCAAATCAGGATTTTAGGGGGCTGATCTATCAGTTTAGCCATTTCCACAGGGATCCAAGAGCTGAAATTTGACGTATACGGTTAAATTGTGGTCCCATGGCTGTATACAAAGTTTCGAGCCCACACAACCCCCATCTCCTTGAAGATTGGTTGATCAATTTAACATTCCTCCTAAATCCTAGGAGATGACTGAAGCAATTGTCGAAATGCTGCTGAAATTTCTATTAAACTGTCTCCTCTTTCATTCATTACATTGCATTAATTGTACTTTGTTTTCAGAATTAAGGGAATCCGATGATGTAAATGAACTCAGAATAAATGTGATCAATGTTCTCTCATCAAATTCTTTGTTATCATTAAATAATTCCCCCGAATCAAATGCATTTGTTTTCTTGTCGAAACAGCATGGCATCGTCCAGACGGATGGTGCAGGTACATATATCAAGGTGGGCCCCACCTTAGATGGACGGTGGGGATGAAATCCACATATATGGTGGATCTCACCTAGCTACACACATCAGGTGGGTCCCACACACGTGGCCCACATATATGACGTAAATATATATAATATTATTTATTTTTATTATTATTATTATTATTATTTTGTTAGCTGGCTAGTACACCACACTGTCAATTCACACTTCTCAGTCATCCACGTCCAGTGTCCAAGGACGCTGGACGGTGGGGATGTATATGCATCAAGGTGGGTCACATGTGTGGGGCTCACGGCTGGTGGGTCCCACATGGACATGGACCACCTGATTGGATCAATCTAATATTTGTGTTTTCCCATCACCATTAAGGTAGGGCCCACATGGCCTGGACGGTGTAGATCCAACATGTCTATCAAGTGGGTCCTACGAAGGTGGATGACATAAATAAGTTACATACATCATGGGGCCATCAACAAGGGAAAGAGAGAGAGAGAGAGAGAGAAAGAGAGGCGAGTGATGGAGGGACCCCGGCACTATGGGCCCTCCCTTCCATACTTTACAACATACATCAAGTAGGTCCCATTATATGTGGGCCCATCATCAAAATCAACGGTGGAGATCCCTTCTCCACCAAAATGCAAGGTCTAGATGACCCTATACATACAAGGAATTTAAACATCATGATAAGGTCCATGGAGAATGGCCCCATCATGAAATGATCATGTGAATCATGGTGGGCCATCGACCACACCTAGGGTCCAAAGTGGAATCCATACCATCAACCGGTAGGCCCCACTTGGCCCATCATCAAAATACAAAGATCTAAGCCTATAGAAACACCCACCTTTGATCTCATCTTCCTTCTTCTGCCAATGCATGCTAGAGCTCCAATGAATGAATTTCAACGGTTGAGATTGATCATGGAGGGTGGGATTGGATGGTAAGGAGGTGGGCCACACCTAGCTCTTTCTCACGGAGAACTTGGACATCCACCTCCCATGGTTGCTTGGGAGAATGAGAGGGATATAAGAGAGAGATGTGATGGATGAAAAGAGATGGATGGAGTGGGTGTTGTAAGAAAGGGGATGGGAAGTATGGGTTTGGTTGAAATTTGTGTAAAGGAGGAATGGGAGGAAAGAGAGAGAGTTGACTTTGGGAAAAAAAGTAAGGGTTGCTTGTACTTAAGGTATGAGGTGTACTTGACTTGATTGATTGATTGATGGATGGATAGGACAAATTGTAGAGATTCTCTTAGAATTCACAACGCGCGGTATTTCTTCGGAATGAACGTGGGCCCACATCTCTTGGCCTGGGTATTGGATCGGTGCATGAGTTGTGGCTTTGGAACTGCAAAGACGGCACGGTCACAGGGGTAGAAGTTTCGAGTCAAGTCGACTTTAATATGTGGGACTCGGCTTAGGATCGCGCGCAAATGGCAGATACGGGTCGAGGGTTGCCGAAATTCGACCGGGAGGACCACGAAAGCCTACGGAACGGTACAGGATAGGATACGGGTCTTACATGTGTGTTCTAAAAAACTGTCCATAGAGTTTTGTGGGCCCCAGATGATGTCTAAATGACAAAAAAAGGGTCCTGTTTTGAAAGCCTATTGATATAGCTCTCAAAAAAATCAAATATCATGGACTCTTTATGTCATTTTTCTTACATGTGACTATGATATCATTTAAATGAACTATTATGATGGAATTAGGCAAGAGTAGTATGATGGGATTTAGATAATTTGTCATTTTTAAAATATTTTGTTAAAATGGATGATCTTAATTAGAATAAAGAATGTTTAATACTAAATCAGGGTTAATTTGCTTGGGAAAAGTATATATGCATGTAATTCTTTTATGGCCGGATGATGAATGGAATTTTAGTTTACTTCTCCCAACTCCTTTGGTTTATGCTTCATTTTAGTCTACTGACGTGTTTTGTTGCTAGATGAGAAGACAACTATGGCTGTACTTCAATCTTGAAATCTGATTCACTAGTCTTAGAATGTATTTACACAATTTTCAGAACAATGCCTTGTGGAAATCTAAACATCTAGGTCAGTGAGTTTTCCTCATATCTGAGATCTTTTTCCCCCAATGTCTGCATTTTCTGCCCTTCTACTTTGATTTTCCTTGATTTCCTGTCAAATCTAAGTTTCTTATGTGATATATGGTGTAGATATCTTGAAAAATGAATGATATCTTTTTATAGATCACTGATAAAATGCTCTATATCCTGTCCATTGTCTTCCTATGGGGATGCTAACATTGTTAATGATGTTATGGAATTTATACTTCAAAACTTCACAGAGATGAATAAACTTTGGGTCCGAATGCATCATCAGGTTAGTTGAAATTTTAGAGAACTATCGTTATTGTGTTTGGGCACAAAAAGTAAGTGCATGCCATAAATGAAAAACTGGAGCATGGGGATTTGTGAAGGGAAGATGCAGTGTAGGTTGAATTTCATGTTATTCTATATGTTTGACAAAATTCCTCAACCAGATTCTGTTTCTCACCAATGAATCGTACCAGCTCCAAGTTGATTTCCCCAAGCATTACCTCATGGAAGCACCTCAAGTCAAATTATTATTTTTTTTGTTGTGGAAATTGGTTATTTGAAATGTTGATCAATTGCTTGAAATGTCTAACCACATAAGATTTTTTAATACAAAAAAGCCTGACCAATTACTCAACTCTGTGTTGGATTGTTATTGTAGGGCCCCCTAATCTCTGATCAAACAGCTTGTGGGGCCCACTCCTAGGCTTTCGTGGAACCAACTCCTAGGCTGCAGCATCACATGTCATCAAGTTCAAAATCAAAATGGACATTTCCTATTATACATTTCCTAAGTTGCTTATGATTTATATTTAGAGGAGTAGCTGAATAATTTTTAAGACCTATGACAGTCCACTCAAATATCTACATTTCCTACACATTCGGCTTGAGCTTTAGGCCATTCATGTGGGTGTGTTACTATAAACCTTAAGCTGATGAAATTGAAAATATTGGAAAATTGCATTTACATGATGTTGATAAAACCTAATTCAATTGCAACAGTCAGTCCCAGGTTATTACTATAACATTCAGATTCTAGTTTTTTCTCTAGCTTTTCTTGTTTGTGTTTTTGTTTATTGAGTTGAAGTGATTTGATCATTCCTCAATGCCAGGGTATTGAACGTGCTAACTCTTTTAAACATGGCCCAGAAGAAGCTTTCGGTGATCAGAACGTGGGAGAACACAAAGAAGGCTTCTATGGAAGATCAGCTGAAAAAGATAAGAGGTAAGAAAGTTATGCTTTTGCATTAGATGTAGAGGAATGATCCAATGCTAAACACTCATAGCTAAGTATGTTAATCAAGCCTTTAATCTTCTTACTCGAGGGGCACTTGTACAAGATCTAGGCCATTCATTTATTTTGACCCAATGCAAATGGGCCATGTTGCTGGAAAAACACCAAATGAGTGATACCGGGCATGTGCCGAAGAAGATCCTTCGAGGCTTTGGAGGTTGGAAATTCCCAAACAAAAATTGAAAGAAAGTAGAAATGGTGAGTCTTTCCCTTCTTCGCTATGTATTTATTTTCTTATGCTTTCTTCGTTTAATTGCAGTTTGAGAGTGTTTCATTACCATGATAATGGTTGATCATGTATGTGTGTAGTGTGATGGTTCGTTGTATATGTTTGGATTCTAAAAACTAAGTTTGAAAATCGTGGATGGTTTTGAATCATATAGCAGCACGACCTATGTTGCCTCGAAAGGAATTTCGATAAAAGACGGGATATGCAGATAGTTGTATCTGCATATACTTATTGAATACAACTTCTCTTACACACTTCAAATCTATTCTACTTTCTTTTCTTTTTTGGCAAGTATGAATTTATGATTAAGGCCCTGTTTGGATACCGCCAAACAAGTTACTTTTTCTATTTACAGCAGTAGATAAATAACTTATTTTAGATAAGTAAGTTCTGTTTATGATTAGTTATAAGTAACTTTTTTACTTATAAGTACTTAATTAATTCAGTTATATGTGGACCCATCATGATGTATTTGTTTCATCCATTTTGTCCATCCATTTTTTCAAATCATTTCAGGGAATTAGCCCAAAAATTAGGCACATTCAAATATCAAGTTGAATGAGAAACAGTGGTGATTAAACTCCCACCATTAAAACCTTCATCAAGCTAAATGCTTTGGATCAAGCTGATATTTGTGTTTTCCATTCATCCTAGTTTGTATGACCTAACAACAAGTTGGATGGCAAATAAACATTACAATGGAACTTAGAAAGTCTTTAATGGTGGGCGTTCAATCACTATTGTTTCCTGTGGTGGGCGTGGATGCCCCCATTAGTTTTCTGTTGGGCCCACTTTGTGTTTAGATGCAATCCAATCCATTTATCGGATATGCCTCATCAGGATGAAAGAATGACAAAAAATCACAGGTATTCCAAAATTCAGGGGAGCCATATCTTGTGAATTTAGAGTTGCGAGGAACGCAAGTGTTTTCCAGTTGTTTTAGGGTGTGTTTGGATGCACTATTGTTTTGTAAAAGCTACTTGCAATATTGAATGATGGTTAATCAAATCTACAATTTCTTGCTTTATCAGATGATTGTTGGGGTGAACTAAATTGTGACTCGGTGGTTTGCTTTTTTTCATTTTATAACTTTGTGTTCAAATCTCTTAGAGAGCTTAAATTCTTTACAAAGTTTCTGTCTTTGATTACATGTTCTAAGGATTGAAACTGACTATCCTAGTGAAAAAATGATGCTTGTAAGAATGAAGCCGCTATTCAAGTAACCTGGAATACCATTTGGTTTTGTGTTGGAAATTTGAATCAGAAGAGAGAAATATTCAGTGTTTCTGTTTTTTGATTTTCCAAAAAGTTGTTTATATATAGGGTGCATTTGGTTGGACCAAATATAATGAATTTTCTTGATGTTTTGCACTAAACTAGACTGATTAATAATGAAATATTATGAAATTTCATAATATTTAGTGTACCTAAACACACCGTTACTGATTTTTTGTTCTTCTATCTATTAGAAACCTTCTTAAAATGATACTAAATGGGATGTTTTGTTTTTAGGTTGACAATGTAAAGAAGAATGGGATTCCACTAGAAGTAGTTTAGTTTCTGATTGATCTGAAACATCATGAGCAAAAGTAGTAAATAACTATTGCATTCTTCATGAGCTCTAGTAGTGTTTGAACTGCTGTTATCCCAGATTTTATTTCAGTCTGCTAAATCTGTATTGCATTGGGAATCCTGTGCTAATTCCATTCCTGATGGAGCAGACAGTACTAATTGAGAAATCTTTTCATTGATTAAGTAAAGATGATCCATCGGCCTTCATTGATTTGGATGCAAATCTCTTCTTAATAGATAAATCCTATCGGCATGCATTAAGCTTTTCAAGAACACTTTTTTTTTTTTGAGAATTCCATTTGGTGGGGAGTTTCAGTTGTCAAGCTGCCTTCACTTGTTGAATTTCATTTTTTTTCCTGGTTAGGCTATTGTCAAATGTCAGTTGTAATTTTGGTGCTTGACATCACTGCTATTCACTTTCAAACCAATCGAATATAGGAACTCTCTCTCTCTCTCTCTCTCTCTCTCTCTCTCTCTCTCTCTCTCTCTCTCTCTCTCTTTCTCTCCCTCTCTCTAGAAAGACTATATTCATCACTGCTAAAGCATACCTCCCCACCAAATGGACTATATTCTCCCTCTTTCTCTCTCTAGAAAGACTATTCATCACTGCTAATAGACTATACTCTCTCTCTCTCTCCATCTAACCTTTTACATCTCTTTCCCTGTCAAAATCATACCTCCCTTCCCTGGTGGGTTTTCATTTTTAATCTTTTTCTTTAGTTTCTCATCAAAGTATAAAAAAAAAATTGAAATCACAAAGGCCCACTTCCCACTTTCAAGTTCGATAGAGAGAGAATTCACAATTCAAGATCGGATTAGGTGGAGATATTACTTGATCGTTGGCAGAGTTAAAAGTGGTAAGTTCTCCTTTCTTCGAATAAGATCATCCCAATGTTGTAAACTAGGCTTTTCATCTGGTAATTTTATTTATTTATTTATTTATTTTCATATGGTTTTGAGTGTCCACTAGTTTTTTTCCCCAGTAGAATGTTCTGTTGAATCTTGTTTTCATCGTCTTAATTTTCTTTTTTTGGACAGCTTTTCTGCTTTGTTGAGGATTTTTGTTCTCGTGCATGGTTAGAGAATTGATGTTGTCTAGTGATTTAGCACGTTGGGAATTTGTTTTGGAATTTGATCATTTCTTCTCTATATTCTTTGATTCGATTTTGTATCCCTGCAGATGTTATCGTCTTGTTACTATAAAATAAAGAGCAATCAAAGTATTGTTTTGGTGTTTGATCATTTGAAGCTATCTTTCGGTTTTAATTGACAAATTGATGATAGTGAGTTACTTATAATACCAATATTTTTTCAACGGGAAATTGCATCTGAATCTATGTAAAGCTAGCCCATTAACTGCAATTTTTGTAGACAAATTCAGATTCTTTTTTCGTTTCTTCTTTTTTTTTTCTTTTAGCTCTTTGTTTGCATGCATTTACATATGTAGATCTGTTCTATACCGTTGCATCCCCCTCCAAATTGTTTCTTGTTTCAAATTTTTCTTAATCAGCTTCTTCTTCTTTTTCTAATTCTGTTTTTCCTTACTTTGTTAACCTTTTTTTTTCCTTTTTTTCTTCTTAGGCTACTTGGAAAAGAGCTGAGGAATCTAAGGACGGTCTGGATTTCATGCTTGTGCATGCCATGTTGGGACGATGGAAGAGGATTGGCTAGTGAATCTGGTGACCTTTAGCTTTTGAATGCTTCCAAATATTATTATTGCACTTCTTTCTCACATTAATGGCCACCTTTGTACACTTGAAAAATCACTAGCAACGTGAATAAAAAAAAAACAAAAAAAAAACATTCATAAATGCAACAGGAAGTAGAATGAAAAGAGGTTCAATAGTTTAGATAGCAGATTTCCTATAATATTCACTATTATTTATGCTCTATGGCTACGAATCGAATCCAAAAGGCCTATCTATGGCTACGGACGGAGCCTTTTCCCATTTTCCTGGTGGCTCGCAAAACCGCCGGTAAAAGGTTTTAGCCCCCGATAAAACCTTTGCCGGCTGTTACCTAATAGCTGGTAAAATCTTTACCGGCAGTTTTTTGGACTTTTTCCGGCGGTTTTGATCGCTGGGAAAGGAACATTTTGTTATAGTGCCACAAGCATCATGTGTGGGCCCATGCACAACGTATAAGCATGACTCACCATAATTGCGATAAACCAGATGAAAACCAAGATAGATTACGATTACACCAGTCTCGTTCCAAAATAGGAAACTCCTTGTTCTCCTTCCTACTTGAATTAGAATTCAATTAACTTATCCGTGGATGACCCTCTCCAAATCTCGACCATTCACTTCTGCGTTCACAGCCATTCGAATGTGAAGATTGTCGCCCATCACCGATTGTGAAAACCAAAGAACGAACTAATTTCTTCTAAACATTCACTTCTTGAAAACCTTAAAAACCAAAAGCCAAAGATGTAGTGGGATTCATAGCAATGAATCTTGATTCAGAAAAAAAAAAAGGGAAACTATCGTTGGGTTTACTAAAACTATCGGACAGCTTGGGAAAGAGCCCTAGCATAAAACCCCTTCTGTGCGTGCAAACAACCAAGTAAAGCCATCTAGACCTTCAAATTTGCAGGCTTGGGAGCATCGGTTAATCATTCTGGACCGTCTGGAAGGAATGGTTCAAAGGAAGAAGGGTAGGAGAAGAATTCGCCATTAAAATGGTGGTTATCCTCTTCATTCGTATGTTGATCATTAATCGTCGATTTTACACCATCCCAAGATCAAAACCATTTACCAAATGGCCCACCTAAATGTCTACAATCCCCTATAATATTAATTAAAACCCACGACAGATCTGGACCACTGATTTGTATCCAATAACAGCTAGTTAGGTCGTGCGTGACACGGTCTCTGCACGCTGGAAACCTGCCGACTCCACTTCCCTTACATAAGAAAGAAAAACCAATCTAGAAAATCCCTATAAGAGGTTGCGGATTGTGTCCTACCCCCGCCCGGACGGTAATTCGTCCGAGCAAGGCTCTGTGGGGCCCACTGTAATGTAAGTGTTTTATCCACATCGTTAATCATTTTCTAAAGATCATTTTAAGGTATGGTACAAAAAATGATGCGGGCATAATTCTTAAGTGGACCACAAATTGGGGATTGAACATTGAAATGGCCAAGCAATATGTCCTAGAGGGGGGGTGAATAGGACTATGCCAAATTTTAAGATAAATATAGCAGAAATATAGAAAGATAGAACTGAATAAATAAATCAATTCACACTGTTGAATGCTAGCTCAAACTATTGATAGTTCTAAGGACAACCATGCACCATAAAAATGGCAGGGCAACCTTACTAGAACAGATAGAGAAACTGAAGCTCAAAGTAATAAAGAGATAGCAAAAATATAATGTTGAAACGTAAATCTAAATTATTACAACATTCCCCACTGTGCTTGACATGTAAAATTTACAATATTCACATCCACACTATATTCCACAATTCTGAATGATAAAAGATAGGAAATATAAATCACACATCCACAACACAAAGAATTATAGTGGTTCGCCTGTGTGTTCACCAACTATTAAACAACAGCCACATAGAATGCTACTCCACTCCTAATATCCTCACACAGGGGATATTAGCATTCACTATCAAATAGGTTTTCACAGGTTCACCCAAACCTTCACAATTATGTCTTTTTAAAGGGCTTACACAATTCAAAAACCCTCACTTCTAAGTTTTTTGGCTCTCCTCAAATAACCAACAACTTTGAGATTTTTCTAGCTTAAACTCAAATAAAACCAAACAATGTAAATTACACAAATTGTAAAATACCTAATTTTCTCCTTCGTTGTAGCAGCCCAGAAGAACCAAGTCGGAGTAGAGATTTGAATGTCAAAGTTCAATGTCCAATACTCACTATATAATGGTTCTAGGTTCTAATAGATTTAAAATTAAAACAAAAGGGCTAGCTCTAATTGATTTTGATTCCAGAAAAAGGAAAACAACAATTCCTCTTTTTAGATTAGATTGGAATATAAGAAACAAAATCAATTAAGAAAGCTAGAGAAAGAAAATATTAAATATGCACACTTAGCTTATATGGAGCACCGACTTATCTCTCAGAAGGCCAAATTAATTTAGCTTGAAGTTCTTTTATTTCCCTTTATAATTCTGAGATTCGTGCTCTATTAATAGGTGAGCAAATCACGCCTTTAACTGGCCTAAGGACCTCTATGACTGGTCATAGAACCAACAGATATTTGAAAATTCGGGCGCGATAAGATTTGGCAGTTTCACGACTGATCGTAGATTTCCTTCAACTGGTCGTAGGTCTCCTTCGACTGGTCGTAGGATCCCTTCGACTGGTCATAGGTGGCCGAATTTCAATGTTATTCATTGAGTCGTAGGTCTACGACAGGTCAAAGATTCAGTCGACACTGTTCCTACGACCGGTCGAACAGTCCCCAGGACTAGTCAAAGCCTAACAGAAATTTTCTGATTTTTGTAACAAACTTACGACTGATCCAGGAAATTAGACAGGTCAAAGTAGTGCTAGGATTAGTCGAACAAAGTCCAGGACTAGTCTTAGAATAGACCAAACTCACTTATATAAAACATATGAATTATGTATCCAAAATGGCCTACTCTAAAGGTCAACCTAAGGTCAGTCATACCTCAATAGTGAAGTAAGGACATTAAAACTTTAGAGACGAGTGACCTTTGAAAGTAATGGAGCTTGAAGTTTTGATGTAGCTCAAACTTAAAAGCTTCTTGAGATTTTGAGCTCGAACTTGAAAGCTTCTTAAGATTCTTGACTTGTGAACAGTGCTTGTCAAACAAAGCTGATCTTGAGTAGAGCATTGTTCTTCACAGATGCAAGCTTCATAGCAGTGTCTTTGGCACCACAAATTTGACAACAAAAAGGGCTATAAACTATAGCACTTACAATCTCCCCCTTTGTCAAATTAGTGACAAAACACACTTCCAAGATATGTTACATAACACAGAATATTTGATTAAAGAATCATGCACCAGTTGTTATATCATGTACCAGTTGTTATCAACCAGCATACATGATCTTGCAAACCTGTAAATCAATATTCTACATAACATACATGATCTTGCAAACCTGTAACTCAATATTCAATACAGTCCACTTTTGCACATACTCTGCTCACACCTCTACACATACTCCCCCTGAGTAACATACTCCCCCTGAGTAACATACTCATAAAACACCATACAATTCAATGCTACTCCCTCCTCATGACAACATCCATATCCATATACATATCCATACTCCCCCTTTTTGTCACAATAGGACAAAGGAAGTACAGAACAGATAGCTAAGGAGAAATAATCAATGAGAAATATGAGAGGTAACTAGTCAAGATATGAGAACATAGCATAAGCAACACACATAATTCATAGACTGAGCTAAGTTAAAGAGAGTGACAAACTCAAAACTTGTTAAGAGTACTAAAGTTATTACAGACCAGTAATTTTAAAAATACAAATCTGACCCAGATGAAGGAGCAGGAATGAAAGGATCAAGTTGATGCATGCCTTTGTTCAAGTGCCTAAGATATTTGCGCATATATTTGAACTATAAATCATGGGCAACTGACATGTTTTCCATCTTAACATTTAGATTCTCAACTTTATCTTCCAATGCACTCAGACGTGCATCAAATGAAGAATGCTCATAATCTAGATCATTTGTAGAATCGGACTCAAGTTCTTCAAAAATACCATCCATGTTAATATCATCAGGAGGAAGATCACCAGCTTCTTCCTCATGTTCAGCTTCAGGACTGCCAACACCATCACCTTGGCTAGGAAGGAAATCTAGCTTCATCTTATTGATATTAGAATTGTTAAATATCAGATGATGGATAGGGGTCTCTCCAACCGGCATGTCGACTGACATATGTGTAGCCAACACAGTCATCAAATATCCAAAAGGAATGTCACTGTGACCAGGATGGAGTCGAAACTAAATGATGAAGTGACAAATCAAGGATGGTAAACAAATGTTAACACCTCTGACAACAGAATGAAGAATATGAACCATAAAGGACATCATTTCAGATTTATTACCTGACTGAGGATACAAATTAGACACAAAGATTTTGTGAAGAACTCTGTATTTGGGTAACAAATACCTTGAGGGAAGCGCATTCCCTTTATGCGTCCATTGTACATCCAAATTGCATAAGTCCTTAGTCAGCATACATTTTTCAGCGACAAAGGGTTTATCAGATAAAGTATGGATAGGAATACCCTCATCATTCACTGGAATATCCATAAGGGCTGAAATCAAATGACGATCAACTTCAAATGGCCCTTCTCTAGTGGAGATAGAAAAATTTAAATTTTTCAGTGAGAAAGCACATATGCATGCAAACATGAATTGGGCGATGGACCGGTATGCTGGCCCACCCTAAAGCAATAAGTTATTTCAACCTATAGATTGGAGCATAGAAAAAATATTAAAAGGAGCAACATGATTAATATCAACTGGATGCTCAACAATAACATTACGCAATCTGATGTCCCAAACATAAGATGGATCATCTTCAGGAGCCTTCAGATGACGCTTAGTGATAGGGGCCGATCTAGAAGAAGAAAACGGACCACGGGACGTTGATTTTCTTCCTCTATAAGCCATATGCAACAAGGATTTCAAGAATATATAGAGTTGCAAAGGATTGAAAAAAGGGTTTTCTCAAATCAGATTTTTCAAAAGAAAAACCCCAAATCTCAACTAAATTCGAAATAGACAACTCCAAGAGAGAAGTAAAAGCAATCTAGACACAAATCTATAAGCAAAATGCAAATGGAGCACTAACCTTGAAGATTCTGGAAGATGGGTTCGACTAGTCATGTGTCGGCTCGTTGGAGAGTAAAGTTGAAATGAAGAAGAAGTTGATTTCCCCCAAATTTTAAGTGAATCCATGCGATTCACTACTGGTCGTGGATATACACGACCGGTCGTAGCACAACTGGTCAAGTATAGGCCAAAAAATCTGATTTTTGAATATTTTTCAAGATTTAAAAACTAAACTATCAAATATATACAATATGATACAAATAGGCATAATTAATCATTTTAAAATGCACATGCCGAGATCAAATTTCATTTTATTAAACCTGCTTTTGTCGAGCAGTTTAGTGAAAATATCAGCACGTTGATTCTCGGTAGGGATATATTCCAAAGATATAATCTTTTCTTCAACTAATTCCCGAATATAATGAAATCTAATATCAATGTGCTTAGTACGAGAATGCTGAATTGGATTTTTCGAAATATTTATGGCACTGGAATTATCACAATATAATAACATAGAATCCTGTTTAATTTCATAATCACTTAGCATACGTTTTGTCCAAACAAGCTGTGTACACGCATTACCAGCTGCGATATATTCAGCTTCCGCTGTTGAAAGTGATATAGAACTTTATTTCTTGCTAGACCAAGAAACTAAATAGTTTTCGATATAAAAACAACCATCATTGGTTGATTTTTTATCATCAAGATTACCAACCCAGTCAGCATCCGAGTACCCAGCTAATTGAACACTAGTCTCATGAGGATACCAGAGACCGAGATTAACAGTACTTGTGACATATCGTATAATCCGCTTGACAGCAGTCAAGTGCGACTCTTTAGGTTCAGACTGATATCTAGAGCAAATACCAACACTTAGAGTGATATCAAGTCTACTAGCAGTTAAATACAATAGACTACCAATCATACTCCGATATAATTTCGAATCCATATTTTTACCTGCAGAATCTTTTGAGAGTTTCAAGGTTGTACTCATAGGAGTATCAAAGTTCTTACCATTCTCAAATCCAAATCTCTTAATCAAGTTCATAGCATATTTAGATTGAGAAATGAACATTCCATCAGGTTTTTGTTTTACTTGCAACCCAAGGAAATAATTCAATTCCCCAACCAAGCTCATTTCAAACTGAGATTTCATAGTCATATCAGTACAGGTAGATCCATAAATGATATCATGAAGATAGATTTGTACTAATAAGATGTGACCCTTATGTTTTTTAATAAACAGAGTTTTATCAACACATCCCATTTGAAAATTATGGCTTAATAGAAACTTTGTTAGTTTCTCGTACCATGCCCTAAGAGCTTGTTTTAAACCATAAAGTGCCTTTTTAAGACAATACACATGATCAGCATTTTCGGGGTCTTCAAAACCCATTGGTTGTTCAACATATACTTCCTCATGCAGATCGCCATTTAAAAATGCACTTTTCACATCCATTTGGTAAATCTTAAACTTTCTAAAACATGCAATGGATATAAAGATTCTGATTGATTCAAGACGTGCTACTGGTGCAAAGGTTTCATCATAGTCAATACCTTCAATTTGAGTGTAACCTTGTACCACTAGTCGAGCCTTGTTTCTAATTATATTACCAAGTTCGTCAAACTTATTTTTGAAAATCCATTTGGTTCCAATGATGTGTTTATCTTTAGGTCTAGGTACAAGAAACCAAACATCATTTCTCACAAATTGGTTAAGTTCTTCTTGTATTGCAACAATCTAATTTTCATCAGCAAGAGCTTCTTTTACGTTAGATAGTTCTATTTGGGATGTAAAACATACGTAATTGCATATATCCTCAAGTTGTCTACGGGTACGAACACCAGTGAGAAGGTTTCTAAGAATCTGTGTGGTTGGATGATCTTTAACAGTCCTCAGTTCAGAATTAGTCTGATTAGATGCAATATCATATTTATCAATTACTAGTACTTCATCATTATCCGAATTTGAGACTGGTGAGTTTAAGTGATCATCAATGACCACATTGATGGATTCTTGAATCACACCGATCCTTTTGTTTAGAACCCTATAAGCTCGACTATTTAAAGAGTATCCTAAAAAGATTCCTTCATCACTCTTCGTATCAAACTTTCTCAGATGTTCACGATCTCGTAAAATATAGCACTTGCTACCAAAAACTTGAAAGTATTTGACAGTAGGCTTTCTATCGAACCACATTTCATAAGCCGTTTTATTATTACCTTTACTAGTGTAAACTCGGTTAATAATATAACAAGCTGTATTGACTGCTTCAACCCAAAGATTCTTAGAGAGCTTCATACTGTTCAACATGACATTAGCCATTTCTTGAAGCACTCTATTTTTCCTTTCAACTATTTCATTTTGTTGTGGAGTTTTAGGCGCTGAGAATTCATGTAATATTCCCTGGTCGCTACAGAACTTCTCAAAACCACTATTCTAAAATTCAGATCCATGATCACTATGAATCTTACGACTTGAGAACCTTTTTCAGTTTGAATCCTTTTAAGAACCTTTTTCACTTCTTCAAAGGTTTCTGATTTGTCCCTTAAGAATACTACCCAAGTATATCTAGTAAAGTCATTTACAATTACCAAGATATATCTTTTGCCACCTCGACTTTCCGTCCTAGTAGGTCCTACAAGATTCATATGGAGAAGCTCGAGTGGTCTTGATGTGGTATTAGAATTCACCTTTTTGTGTGAGTTCCTTGTTTGTTTGTCAATCTGGCATTCACCACATATTTTATCTAATTTTTGTAGTTTGGGTAAACTTCCTATAAGTTTCCGTTTGCTCAATCTATATAGATTTCGGTAGTATACATGTCTAAGACATTTGTGCCATAAATCAGTCTCCTCTGTATGGACCATGTAACACGATTGATTAGATGAGCTAGCTTCACTAACAATATAGCAGTTTTCAGATGTTCTACGTCTAGTTAGTATTACTGAACCCTTGTTGTTTAGAATCTCATAGCTTTAATTAGAAAACAGTACACTATGGTTATTGTCGCATATTTGAGATATGCTAAGCAAGTTATGTTTTAGACCTTCAACATATAAAACATTTTTAAACAAAGGAAGGTTATAGAGTTGAACCGTACCTTGGCCCATAATCTTGCAGTTGCTGCCATCACCAAATGTGACTGAACCATCAGTCATGTCTTTGAGATCGGTGAATAAACCTTTATCACCAGTCATATGCATTGAGCATCCACTGTCTAGGTACCTCTTTGAATGGCTTGTTGCTTTGAAAGCAGTGTGAGCAACCAAGCAGGCAACTTTAGCAACCCATTTTAGAACTATTTTGGGTTTAGGAGGATAGCAGGTCTTCTTTCGATTGTAAGAGTTATAAGTATGACCTAGTGAGTTAGACTTTAGAAGCTCCTTAAGTAAATCAACTATCTTTTCTGCTAAAGGACTTTGGTTTTACTTTTTATAGTTGATATGTCTTTTAGGTTTTTGAAAAGATTTAAAGTTTTTAGAAAACATTTAATCTTTCCCTTTTGAGTTTAAGATCTCTCCCTTTACAAACGTGGGAGAAGTATTCTTCAGTTTAGGAGGAACACTCTTGTCATACCCCAGACCGGATCGATCGCCACATTTTCTCAATCCAGATAAGAGTTTTTCTAATTTAGGATCACCTTGGGCATATTTCCAGGTTTCCTTTAAACTCAAGAGAGAAGAGACTTCATGTTTTAGTTGTTCATTTTCAGATTTAAGATTTTCAAACTGGGAGGTTTTAAAATCTAAATTGCATTTTATCTTTTCAAAACAGTCTGAAATATGGGACTTTTCTAAAATAAGAGATTCATAAATTTCTTCGAGTTTAAAAAATTTCTCTTTTTGAAGTTTCAATTTCACAGTAATTTTACAACTTTCCAGGTATAGGGCATTGTAAGCATCTTGAAGATCATCTTCATTTTCATATTCACTATTCAGATTTTCTTCATTAGTCAAGTCATCATTATCTGAAAAAGTGAATTTAGCTAGAGTCATAAGGGCCTTAACATCACACCCTGACTCAATTTCGGAATCTTTTGATTCAGAAGAGACTTCAGAATCAGAGGACTCATCCCAAGTAGCCATCATACTTTTCTTTTTTCACTTGCCCTTATTAGGACATTTGGTAGCTAAATGCCCATACTCATGGCAGTTGTAACATTGACTGTCTTTTAATGATTTTCTAGTTTTAGGTTTAGGTTTCTTTTTGTCAAAAGCTTTTTGAAAATCAACCCTCTTTCTACTTTTAAAAATTTTATAAAATCTCTTTGCCAAAAGAGCCATATCATCCTTAGAGTTTTCTAAATCAGAGTTTAAATCATTTTCATGAAAACCATTTTTAGAAGTTTTTAAAGCAATAGATTTACCTTGTGGAGCTTTAAAGGTTAACTCATAAGTCTGTAATGAGCCAACTAATTCTTCAACCCTCATATTGTCTGTATCACGAAATTCTTAGATTGCGGTTACTTTAGAATTAAACCGTTCAGGAAGTAAGCGTAGTATTTTAGCACATATCTTGCTTTCAAGAATTTTATCGCTTAGACCCCACAGAGTTTACAATGTCATTTAATCTGGTATAGAAGTCCATTAACATTTCATTTTCTTCCATACGTATTTCCTCAAATTTAGTTGTGAGGATTTGTATCTTAGATTTCTTAACAATTGAAGTACCCTCATGTGTCATTTCCAATATATCCCAAACATGTTTTGCAGAATCACAGGATATAATTCTTTTGAATTCATCCGGTGATAGTGCACAAGTAATTGCATTTAGTGCTTTAGCATTTGCACTACTCTCAATTTTCTGAAGTGTGGTCCAAGAGAAATATGGTGTAATTTTCATAGATTTTGAACCATCAATCCCGGTTACTTCAGTGGTAGGAGGGGTCCATTCATTCACTATGGATAGCCACACACTTTCATCCATGGATTTGAGGAAGATCCTCATCCTGGCTTTCCAATAGGCATAGTTGGAGCCATCAATGGGTAGAGGCCTAGTGACTGATAGGCTATCAAAATTTGACATCTTTTAAATAGCGGAGATCGTTAGCTCGGGAATTAAATCCAAATAAAAAGCAATAAGAGTGAGCTATTAAGCTCTGATACCACTTGAAATGGCCAAGCTATATGTCCTTAAGGGGGAGTGAATAGGACTATGCCAAATTTTAAGATAAATGCAGCGAAAATATAGAAAGATAGAACTGAATAAATAAATCAATTCACACTGCTGAATGCTAGCTCAAAATATTAATAGTTCTAAGGACAACCATGCACCATAAAAATGGTAGGGCAACCTTACTAGAACAGATAGAGAAACTGAAGCTCAAAGTAATAAAGAGATAGCAAAAATATAATGCTGAAATGTAAATCTAAATTATTATAACATTCCCCACTGTGCTTGAAATGTAAAATTTACAACATTCACATCCACACATACATTCCACAATTCTGAATGATAAAAGATAGGAAATATAAATCACAAATCCACAACACAAAGAATTATAGTGGTTCGCCTGTGTGTTCACCAACTGTTAAACAAAAGCCACACAGAATGCTACTCCACTCCTAATATCCTCACACAGGGGATATTAGCGTTCACTGTCAAATAGGTTTTCACAGGTTCACCCAAAACCTTCACAATTATGTCTTTTTCAAAGGGCTTACACAATTCAAAAACCCTCACTTCTGAGTTTTCTGGCTCTCCTCAGATAACCAACAACTTTGAGATTTTTTTGGCTTAACCTCAAATAAAACCAAACAATGTAAATTACACAAATTGCAAAATACCTGATTTTCTCCTTCGTTGTAACAGCCCAGAAAAACCAAGTCGGAGTAGAGATTTGAATGTCAAAGTTCACTGTCCAATACTCACTTTATAATGGTTCTAGGTTCTAATAGATTTAAAATTAAAACAAAAGGGCTAGCTCTAATTGATTTTGATTCCAGAAAAAGAAAAATAACAATTCCTCTTTTCAGATTAGATTGGAATACAAGAAACAAAATCAATTAAGAAAGCTAAAGAAAGAGAATATTAAATATGCACACTTAGCTTATATGAAGCACCGACTTATCTCTCAGAAGGCCGAATTAATTTAGCTTGAAGTTCTTTTATTTCCCTCTATAATTCTGAGATTCGTGCTCTATTTATAGGTGAGCAAATCATGCCTTCGACTAGTCTAAGGACTTCTACGACTGGTCGTAGAACCAACAGATATTTGAAAATTCGGGCGCGATAAGATTTGACAGTTTCACGATTGGTCATAGGTTTCCTTCGACTGGTCGTAGGTCTCCTTCGACTGGTCGTAGGATCCCTTCGACTGGTCGTAGGTGGCCGAATTTCAACGTTGTTCTTTAAGTCGTAGGTCTACGACAGGTCGAAGATGCAGTCGATACTATTCCTACGACTGGTCGAACAGTCCCCAAGACTAGTCGAAGCCTAACAGAAAATTTCTGATTTTTGTAACAAACTTACGACTGATCCAGGAAATGTTTAAACAGGTCGAAGTAGTGCTAGGACTAGTCAAACAAAGTCCAGGACTAGTCTTAGAACAGACCAAACTCACTTATATAAAACATATGAATTATGTATCCAAAATGGCCTACTCTAAAGGTCAACCTAAGGTCAGTCATACCTTAATAGTGAAGTAAGGACATTAAAACTTTAGAGACGAGTGACCTTTGAAAGTAATGGAGCTTGAAGTCTTAATGTAGCTCAAACTTGAAAGCTTCTTGAGATTCTTAACTTGTGAACAGTGCTTGTCAAACAAAGCTAATCTTGAGTAGAGCATTGTTCTTCACAGATGCAAGCTTCATAACAGTGTTTTTGGCACCACAAATTTGACAACAAAAAGGGCTATAAACTATAGCACTTACAAACGTCCACCATTAAAAGCTTCTTGGGAGCTAGAGAAGTTTCGGATGAAGCTGATATTTGTTTTTTCACTTCATCCATATCTACATGACCTTATGAATAAGTTGTATGGTAAAAAAAGGTTACGGTGGCCCTTAGAAAGGTTTTAATGGTGAGTGTCATTATCACTGTAGCTTCCTTTGGTGTGGTCCATTGGAGTTGTGAACCTATTTCATTTTTTGTACCATACCTTAAAATGATCTGAGAAAAACAATTAACGACATGTATAAAACACTTATATCCTGATGGCCCCCCACTGAGCCCTGCCCGAACAGATTACCGTCCGGGTAGGGGTAAGATGCAATCCGCATCCCTCCCTGCAATAGTAGCCAAATCCAAAGGGAACGTGTGGGAGAAAGGATGAGAATGACATCGGCGTTGTATATTTCATATTTTATGTTCAATTCTGAGTTGAATCCAACACTCCAGAGGTAAGCAGGTTATTTCAAAAACCTTCACTAATGCTATCAGATTTACATGAGATCTAAATCTCAAAAGAAACACACGTTTTAGATTGCCTAAGGGCCAAGTCAAACTTAGTCGACTCAGTAGAAATATTTGCTGAAACTCAGACTTACACCAGTAGAGAAGAGTTGCAGGACTAGGTAAGTTCCTCATTCAAACAATGTTTGATCCAAGTCCTTTTAACTTTATTAGTTAATGAGCTTTGGACCTAATCCTAGATCCACATCTATAGGTTGACCCTGACCGTACAAGGCACATAATGTGATGATCTAACCATAATAACCATGTAATTATGCTATAGTTGGGTACTGCAATACATCCATTCAAATCCAACAACATTGGAGTGTGATTGAATTCAAGAGGTGATGGTCCTTCCTTTAAGCTTTGCAATTTAATTGGTTACACATGTTTTCCCTATTTCAAGAATTATTTCCTATTTTATCATCTTCATATGAATCAGTACTATAGAAATTCACATCATTATATTATACTAACGCAAGTATCGTGTCGAGAATCCCACTTCTAGTGATCATCAAAATATCATGGACATAATGTATTTCGGGTAGCAGCCTTCTTGGTCGGCACATAATTCCATGGATTGGTTGGTGTGGTGCACAATTGATGTAAGTAAATCACGATGCGTGTTACATTACTTTTCAGGATTAGATGTCACAAATAGTCACTTCATGAACATATCGTGTCACATAAACCCCTCAATCGCGTTGTTGTGTCGCCTTGAGGTGTTTGCATAAATCCACATTAACGTGGGACACGTCTGCGAATCTCCGTAGTGTGAGAATGCAGGCGAATCAGATATCCTAAATTATCTTCCACAATGTGACCATGATCTCTAAGTGTGATTAATCGCACATATTTTGCTAGGCATGCATACCATGTAGAATGTTTACACATATTGATACCCTTGTATATGTGGAATATGAGATGTATAGGTACCCTTTCCATATCCTTGTGAATTATTTTAATTATTGTAAACTTTAAAGGAATGACCATCACTATGAGTAGGGCGTTGACCCTCTCTAACTGTATAGATGATGCAAGTGATGTACAGATTGAAGACCTAGAGGATCACCTCCCTATGGAAGACTATACTGAATAAACAAGAAAATAATTTCATGATTTAGTTTTATTTACGTTTCCATTGTAACTTGATTATATAATAAGATCCCATTTGAGAGGGCGTTAGACAGTTAATTTTATGCCTTGATGAAATAAGAAGTCCAATTGATTTTATTCTTGTGATTGGGTACCTTCATGATTGTGATCTAAATGGAAAAAAAAAAAAGCATTCAATTATTAACACCCAACTTTCTCGGGCACGAGTATAAACTCTGGCTATGACAATTCAGGATGTTATAAAACCAACCAAATTTATATTTCAAATTACCTTTTCAATTATCTAGTCAAGTTACATTCCATAGTGTAATCTTTTACTTTCCTTGTCAAGCAAGTTACATTTCTTAGTATAATCTTTACTTTTCAAGCCTGCTATTTTACATTCTATAGTGTAATTCATAGCGGTAACCATGTAACTAGTAATCTTTAGCTATAATTTGAGTCTATGCTTACACACTGGATTCAATTCATCAACTAGAAAGGTGTTTTGCAGCTGCTCTTCGTGATTAACTGTAAGAAACCCTCTCTCATTTCCATTCATCTGTATTGAAAAGTCTTTTTGTACTGAAGGTATAGGTGCAACCCATCCTCAAAGGATGAACCCCCACCCTTTCAATATCATCTGATCCAATTTTACACATTGAGCAAGTGGCTGAATAGGCGACTGATCTCCTCAGACCTCAATCATATACTATGTGTTTGCCTATCTTGATGGGGACTCCTATTTATAGTTGAGCAACACCTTCTTTCGCACCGACTTGGAAGAATCTAGAAACCGCCTTAAATTTACATAATCCGCATAAAATCTGCATAATAGCTTTGATGCATTGAAGGTCTTTCGACATGATCTTCGATATAAGCTTTGATGCATTGAAGGTCTTTCGATATGATCTTTGATATAAGGTTCGATGCATCGAAGGTCTTTCGATATCATCGAAACTGGTCCAGAACTGTCCAGCGAGTTTGGCTTAAAAATCTTATAATTTTTTATTCCACCTTCGATATGATCTTCAATGCATCTAAGTACCTTTGATATGATTGAAGGTGATTTTGACAGTTTTCCAGAATTAGACTTTTCTGGTCCCGAAACCTATTTTCAGGATAATTTTCAGGATTCCTTTTCTTCACTTCAAGTCTTCTATTCTCTTCCTTCAGCACTTGGTTTCCTTGGATCTTTGGCATGTGAATTCTTCAATCTTAGTCTCCTAAGATCCATCCCTTGCATTAGTGATCTTTTGAAAAGGCCAAGCTATATGTCCTAGAGGGGGGGTGAATAGGACTATGCCAAATTTAGACTATAACAGCAGAAAAATGATAACCAAATAAAATAAATCAATTCACAATGCTTAAAATGAAAAGCAGCCTCAATAATCAAGTATTAAGAGATTGAAACAAATGTAGTTCTAAGGACAACCTTACACCATAAAAACCAAGGGTTTATGGCAGGACAACCTTATTTCTAGAACGTACTTTGTATCAAAAACTCAAACTAAAGAGGAATAAGTAAATAGCAAAGAATTGAAAATTTGCAAGAATTTAAATCTAAATTATTACAACATTCCCCACTTTGTTTGAAATGTAAATATTACAACATTCACATCCACACATTCATTCCACAACTTGAATGATAAAAGATAGGAAATTAAGTAAACATTCAAACTACAATACACAAGGAGTTATAGTGGTTCGCCTGTGTGTTCACCAACTGTTAAACAACAGCCACACAGAATGCTACTCCACTCCTAATATCCTCACACGGGGGATATTAGCATTCACTATCAAAATAGGTTTCACAGGTTCACCTAAAACCTTCACATTTGTGTCTTTTTAACTTGGGCTTACACAATCCAAAAACCCACACTTCCTGAGTTTTCTGGCTCTCCTCAGATAACCAAACACAATGAGATTTTTCTGGCTTAATCTTAAAAGAAACCAAAAACAGAATGTAAATTACAATAATATAAAATACCTGGATTTCTCCTTTGTAACAACCAGGAAGAACCAAGTCGGAGTAGAGGTTCGAATGTCAAAGTTCAATGTCCAATACTTACTTTATAATGGTTCTTGGTTCTAGTAGATTTTAAATTAAACCAAAATAAGCTAGCTTTAATTGATTTTGATTCCAGAAAAAGGAAAATAACACTTCCTCTTTTCAGATCAGATTGGAATACAAGAAACAAAATCAATTTAAAAAGCTAAAGAAAGAGAATATTAAATGTGCACACTTAGCTTAAAATGGAGCACAGACTTATCTCTCAAAAGGCCGAATTACAATTACTTCAGATGTCCTCAATATTCAGAGATTCATACTTTATTTATAGGTGAGCAAATCACATCTTCGACTGGTCCAGAGATTGCTACGACTGGTCTTAGAACCAACAGATATTTAAAAATTTGAGCACGATAAGATAAGGCAGTTTCACGATTGGTCGTAGGTAATATACGACTAGTCGAAGGACACCTTCGACTGGTCTTAGGTTGATCACGATTAGTCGAAGCCAAGCAAAATACATTGTTGTAGTTTAAGTCATAGGTTCACGACTAGTCGAAGGAACAGTCGACACTATTCATACGACTAGTCGAACAGACCCCAGGACTGGTCGAAGCTTAACAAAAAATTATGAATTTTTGCAACAAACTTACGACTGGTCCAGGAAAATCTTAGACAGGTCAAAGCAGAGCTAGGACTAGTCGAGAAAGATCCAAGACTAGTCTTAGAGTAGACCAGATTCTCAAATATAAAACATTTGCATTATTTATCCGAAATGACCTACTCTAAAGGTCAACCTAAGGTCAAACATACCTTAATAGTGAAGTAAGGACATTGAACCCTTAAGATATGTAACCTTTAAAGAAAGTGAAGCTTGAAATCTTGATGTAGCTTTTCCTTAAAAGCTTCAATTATGCAATCTTGAATCTTGATTTGTAACTTGTAAATTCAGTTGAACATTCTCGAGTCTTAACTTGTAAACATGTCTTGTCTTTCGAAGTCGATCTTGCGAGACAATGTCATGGCTTGACATATCTTGAGTTGAGCATTGTGCTTCACTAATGTAGTCAACATCTATACACTGAGACTTGCTTCATCCATACATACTTCATCCATACTGTGTCTCGAACATTTGCATTTATGTAATTTCACAAAGTACAAGCAATGTTTTTAGCACCACAAATTTAACAACATAAAGGGGCTTTCAACCATAGCACTTACATCTTTGAGCATCAAATCCACGTTTTTAGCACCTTTTCCAACCAAGCTCTTAAATTCACCTTACAACACAAACATGAATAAAAAAAGACATTAAGCAGTACAATGTTCATAAAACAAAGATATAATTAGCAGATAATATGCAATATTTGACCCTCAACACAATCCCCAACCAGCATTTTGCTAGACCCAAGCAAAGTATGCGAAAAAATAAATCTCAATGCTCAATGTCCAAAATCTCTTTAAGAAAAGAATCATTTGTGCACTCAAGTATGACTGAGTAGAATTAAGATATGAAAGTGAGATTTTAAAAACCTAGAGCTGAATCACATGAGTAATCGATCAAATAAATTCTTTATTAATCAAATTAGCGTATAAGTCTATATATCATATTTTTTAGTATGCTCAGTGAAAATCAACTTACTTCCCATAAAAATACTATCTTTTCATTATGCTAGCCATGCTCATCATTTCAAGATTAGCTTGAAAATCAAGTACTGGTTCCGAACTTATCCCCTTCTCAATTTTTTCCAGTTTTTGATTTTATATTAATGGTTAATTTTTATTCATGCTTTATTTTCACATTCTTTTCCAGTCTTTTTCGGTTTTTTTTCACCGTACATGACCTTTTTGTTGATCTCCTATTTTTTTAACTGGTTCATTTCTTCTTTTAAGGTGCATAAAATTCTTCAGACATGATTCTCACCATCTATCAATGATTCACATACTAACAATCAGAAATTCTAGCACGTCTTATAGAAGACAAATTGAATATGTCTTGTTATTTATATTAATATGATATTCAAACTTCCTCTTAATCAATTAAAGGCAAGAACTTAGGTGAAAGATTACTTAGTTGATCAAACTCAAACAATCCAAAATTCCATCTATATCTTATCATACTTAAAGCATTCTTAAGTACACAATTCATTGCTTCCCAAGCAGATTTCAACTTGAAACATTGAAAATTTTCAAAAATTTTGCTCAAAACTGAAAACTGAGAAAACACTAATTAGTTTACCTAATCCCCCATCCCCAACCTAAAATCTACATTGTCCTCAATGTAAAAGAAATAAGCATAAATGCACATTAGACAACGAAAAAGAAAGGGAGTAGTGATGGAAAGATAGTACCTGGAGGAAGGAAGTTTGAAGCTTTTCCACGAATCTCAGCATAAAATGGGTTAGCACAAAACTAAACAATTGAAAGAAAACTATCCTAGTCCTAAATCATATGAAAGCAATAAATTCTAATCATCAACTGTGAAAGCATAAGAAATCTACTCAGTCATGCATCCAGGTTCTTCCTCCGGCCAGTATCTTGATAAATTTCTCAGAAGGTTTCTCAACAAGATCATCCAAAAGCACTTTTTGTAGTAGGCTTGGATGTCCTGGAGCATGAATGTCCAGAGAAATTTATGGACCTCAGAATAAAGTTTCCTTTTTAAGCTCCTGAGGTGTCTAAAGTATATATGATTCACTTGTGATAGAAGAGGTTTCAATGTTAGTATACCATGGTGATTCAGAGACAACAAGTAGATGAAATTCAAAAAAATTCTCAGTAGGTGGTGTAGTCTCAACACATTTCGAAGTTTCAAACCTTAGTTCAATTTTCAGTTCCTCCTCTTTTAATGATAAACATTTGGGATATATGAAAGGAGAGACTTCAGAATAAGGGTTCTCTCAGTCAGTAACAACTACCGAGGTATTATCTTGTAAGGTATCCACTATGTCTTGTATCAATGGATCATTTGAAACCACCAAATGCACCAAGCAATCTTCTAAAGAGTCAAAGTATTCAGTTGAAAGGAGTTCATTCACCACATCGAGATCTGTGATGATATGCCTAATAACTCTTTTATCTTTTTCGATAGTAGAAATGAGCATACTCTCCTGTTTTTTCTCAAAGTGAGATGAAATCACAACCGGGTATGTCTCTTCTTGACCCATGTAAACCTGTTCAAGCTCAGCGGGCAAAGGTTTTAGGTCAATTTTTGGTGTCTTAAAGCTAGATAGTAGAGGCATTACATCAGTTTGGGGCAAATCTTCAAATTGTGGCCTTCACCGGTTAACTTCAAGTACCGGCGTGATTTTAAGTATGGCATCCCTCTCCCTAATTATGTCATCATCCAAATCAGGGGAGGGGAGTGGGCCAAATACGTCTCAAGAGGGTCAAAGTATAGAGTTAAGAGCGCTCTATCTTCCACGAATGAGTCAATCATTTTAATGTCGTGGGCCTCGTCATCATCTTCTGCCTGTTTGCTCATATTGAAAAAGATATTGAGCTCCAATGTTATATTTCTGAAAGATAAACTCATAACCACATTCCTGTAATTAATGAGTGCATTTGTTGTAGCAAGGAATGGGCGGACAAGAATAACAGGAATCTGAGTGCTCATGTCCATGATGGGTTGAGTGTCCAGGACTATAAAATTTGTTGGATAATAGAATTTTTCAACCTGGACCAACACATCCTCAGTGATCCCGCTCGACACATGAACTGATCGATCAGCAAGTTGTAATGTGGTCTGGGTGGATTTTAATTCACCTAGGCCCAGTTGTTCATAAACCGAGTAAGGAATTAGATTGACACTCGCCCTCAAGTCAAGAAGTGCGTGTTCGATTTAGTAGTTCCTAATCACATAAGTGATGGTTGGGCTATCGGTGTCTTTGTACTTTTGTGGCACATCTTGCTGGAGGATGACACTCACTTTTTCTGTCAGAAAAATTCTCTGTTGAATAGTCTATTGTCTCCTGGTAGTGCATAGATCTTTCAAAAATTTGTTGTATAAAGGGATTTGTTTAATGGCATCCAGTAGAGGAATGTTGACATTCACTTATTTAAGCACCTCTAGAATATCCTAAGAGTTTGATAAAGGTTTTGGTGCAATCAACCACTGAGGGAATGGAGCAAGTGGCTTACCTTGAGGTTCCAGTTCCAACCCATGTGGGGCAATGCTAGGTCTATCGTCCGTGTCTTCTTTCGAGTCCTTAGACTACTCAGTCTTTAACTAAATAGATTTGTCAATTGTTTTACCACTCCTAAGAGTGGTGATAGACTTAGCTTGTTCCACATATTGACTAAAAGAGCTTGGATCACTAATTTCGTATTGCGGTTTAGGGTTGAGGAGAGGTTGGGCCGGAAAGATCCCTTTCTCCCTAATCGAAATTTTTATCTCACACCCTTTTATGGCCTTTGAAAGGTCATGAAAGGCTTGCAATATACTCTAATTGAAAAGCTCTTGATTTTGAATGTGTTTTAAGACCAGATCCTTTTGAAGGTTCTCATGATGTAACGTCTTGAAAATCGAGGGTCGAGCAGAAGCTAAGCTCTCGAGTTCCAACGCATCACTTATGCAACATAGATAATGATGATTGAATGTTGTCCGTATTAGTACATTAAACATGAATGGGATTATACCAAATCAGCATATCATACTCTAGAGACATTTAGATTATGCAAGCGGAAGACTTTGATAAGTATATAAAACATATAAGTGATTGTAACTCCCCAGAGCATGAGTATGTCACCAGGTTAAATAATTACAAGTATAGTTCCAAAATTCACAAAATGATACAATGTAGTGTCCAACTAGTTTGCAACCCTGTAATCCCGTCGACGCAACTCTAGGTCTACATAGACCCGCAAGAGAGTTGCATGTAGGAGAACTCCTCATCATCATAAAAGTTAGGCTCTGCTTCATAAGCATCGCCACCCTCTGCAACTAAACTAGAGTCTAGTTGGTGTTTTAAAACACAGTCCCAGAGTGGGAGTGAGTGATCAACTCAATGGAGCTATAAGGTAAAGGTTAACATGTTATCAATTCAATCAAGCAGTAATGATAAAGCAGTACAACAATCATGTCCTAAGTTCTCTTGTTAATACAGGAGTGATATGATGTAATGATGCATGCCCTCACCTGCACTCCCTCAGCGACACTATCTCACGGTCGCACATGGCAAACACCCTAAATGTGCACTTCCTCGCCAAAGCACATGCAATGTAATGCATGATCATGTTAGCCAATATTTAATTAGGTTTACTCATGCAATAAATTTGGAAAGCTAAGGTACCTTCCTTTATATCATTTACCCAAATGATGATCCATCTAGGGTCGTCAGTCCTAGTTCGTCACATACGATAGGCAAGTTTCAGGTCGCTACAGAGAGGCTCATCACCTCAGCGTAGGCCTAGTATATACTCGAGGTCACTACGAAAAGGATAGTCACTTTAGGTTAGTCCTAATGTATACTCGAGGTCACTACGAGAGGTTCGTCACTTGATCGTAGGTCAACAACTCGAATACAGTGTCTCATACCACCTTATTCGGCTCACAAGTTTGGGTTGCTCACTGGACACTACGGGGAGGCTCGTTACCCCAGTGTAGGCCGACACCTCGACCACGGTGTCCCATACCACCATGCCTGGCTCATGAGTCTTGGTGGATCATAGTACCAAGGTTAAATAGGCTTTTCACTGGTAAGTTAGTACCTTAGATTTAAGCAGTAGTGTCCATACATGGTGAACATACATTAGGCCAATCAGGTAACTTGACAAGCTCAACTGGTACGAGCGCACGTTGAATTAATCAACATGGAGCACGTAAGCAATCCACGTGGCCTAACCACTGTTGATAATCACCGTACGACTCGGATTCATCGAACGTATCCGTCGAGGCTAAAACAGTTCAACCACCGATCGTAAACCGTTACCGATTGTCTGGACTACATCGTAGCCCCAATCACACTCCAAACAATAGCATTCACATGTGATAGCCAAAGATAGCATGTGACAGCCAATCTAAATATAAATCTTATTTAAGCATTTCATCAAATAAATAGTACACGTGTTTTTGTATATAGGCATTTCATCCATAAATCACATAATAGTAAGATACGTTACATAAAGGAAACTATATCTATAGATAAGGGAATTGAGAATCCTATCTCAACACCCTCATTAAGTACATTTCAACAAGCATTTTGTCATTCAGGGATTTTAACAAACACTTAGACTACACATATCACATACATGTAATATATTAGTTAAAACACATATTATAGCAAATCCTTTCGCATAGGAGTTGCCACATGTACAACAATCATGTATTATCAATAAGTAAATATAGAAAGCACAAATCATAATTCCGTATTCATTCAAACATTTCAACAAACACAGAATACATTATATTCAACATAGTTTATATATATGTAATACACGGAAATCATCACATCTAAGCACATGTGATAACAATCAAGTCAGTCATAAATCATTAACTGACATTAAAAGCCTTGAAAACCATAACCTAAACATTTATAGTCTGCACCTTTCACCGGTAAACTCGTATCGAACTCAGTTCGAACACTATACCTTTGTCAGCGGCACAACGGCAACCTGAATCACGAAATAGGTTAGCTATTTTCCCATTTATTCTATTTAGATACCTAAAACAGATTAGGGTTAGGATTTCTTACCTAAGAACGGAATCAAAATCGCCGGTATAGTGATGCAAGTAGGATGATTCAGCACGTGGAGTGGCGGGATCGAATCCCAGCAACAAATCACAACTCTCTCTCACTTCTCCTAACTTTCTCTTTCTCTTTTCTCACATTTCTCTCCTAGGGTTTAGAAATTTCGTATGGGATGAGAGAGGGGTGGGTTAAGGCCCTTATATCGGCCCAGAACTGATATCAGTGGCCCCAGGGCCATGGTATACTTAGGTTATAGCCAAAGGGTGGCTATTTCGGGTCAACGGAGCTCATCTGGAGGCCCTTTTTCTGCATATGGTCTAGATCAAGTTCCCTGATAATGGATATATATCAGGTAAAGTTTTTGGTCTGATCGAATTTATGGATGAACCACGGTGGACCTGTTTCCGTTAAATCGTCATTGTTACTCGATCAGGGCCGCAAGTACACTGACATGTGTTAAAAAGTTTTCCTGATCCGAGGGTATAGTTGGGTCAGAATCTGACGATCTGAAACCTTAAATTTCGCCTACAAGCGAACGGCCCAATTTACTTAAGTTTGAGTTCATTTTCTAAAGATATTCGCGTTTCTCACACACTTCGCTCTGGGCTCAAGTTGTGCATTTCTAGATATATTTGGACTTGATTTTTGAGATGTTGTTAAGCCCAGTAAGGCGGTCATAGCCGTATAGTTTTGCGGTAATCGGACTTTCGATGCGCGGTCCAGGTCCGATACGGAGTTTCAAGATGCTCCCGAGAGCAACTGGGTTTTGAGAATGATCCTAGGTTTTTAGGTAATGTAGAGTTAGTGATTCTACTGGTTTTGGGTCTTACAGATCATATAGGAAGTGGGTCAAGCTAATCTACTGATTAATTCAGCTTAGTACTTAATTAATTTCTGTCTAATTTCTAAAGGATTTAGTCCTTAATGATTTCTGTCTGAGGTAGTACTTGGGTCTTTGTATGGATTTTTCCGAGACGTTACAATCTACCCGCCTTAAAGAAAAATTTTATCCTCGAAGTTAGTACCTTTTTGTACTCCTCGAGAATCTGAGGGTAGTTTTTGCGGACCTTGGCTTCTGTTTCCCAAGTAGCCTCTTCCTCAGTGTGGTATGTCCACAGTACCTTCACAAGTGGAATTACTTTACTGTGCAGAACTTACTCCTTCCTATCTAGGATGCGCGTTGGTCCCAGTACATAAGTAGCATCCTCACTCAACTGTTCCTGCTACCATTTGATAATGTGCGAAGGGTCAGGAATGTATTTCTTCAGCATAGATACGTAAAATACGTTGTGCACGCCTACGAGTAGTGTGGGCAAAGCAAGGAGGTAAGCAACCACACCCACTCGGTCTAGTATCTGGAAAGGGCTAATGAATCGTGACATGAGCTTCCCCTTCTTCCCAAACCGAAAAACTCCCTTCATTGGGAAAACTTTCAAGAATACATGGTCCCCAACCTCAAACTTTAGCAGTCGCCGCTCATATTTTGTTACTCTTCTGTCTGCTCTGTGCTGTAAGAAGTCAATGCCTGATAATGTCAATCTTCTCTGAGGTCGCCTGTACTAACTCTGGGCCAATCAAACTCTTCTCGCCAACCTCAGCCCAATAATGCGGTGCTCGACACGGACGCCCATGCAGTGCCTCATGGGGAGCCATGCTAATACTTGCCTGAAAGCTATTGTTATAAGCGAACTCAACATAAGGAAGACAGTCATCCCAACTGTCCTTTAATCAAGCACACAAGCTAGCAACATGTCTTCCAACACCTGATTTACCCATTCCATCTGTGAGTGGAACGCAGTACTGAACTTCAGTTTCATACCCAGTGCTTCTTGGATATGAGTCCAGAAGATAGATGTGAATTGTGTGTCTTAGTCTGACACGATCTCTATAGGAACTCCATGCAGACGTACTATCTCCTTGATGTACAGCCTGGCCAAATCATCTGCAGAGTTCGAAACTCTAATTAGGAGAAAATGATCTGATTTCATCAATCAGTCCACGATCACCCAAATGGAGTCATGCCCCTTCCTCATCTTCGGTAACCCTAAAATGAAATCCATAGAGATGAAATTCCATTTCCATTCTGCTATGAGCATAGGCTGAAGTAGTCCAGGAGGTCAGCGATGTTCGGCCTTGACTTACTGGGATGTGAGACAACGGGACACATAATCTGCCATGTGGGCCTTCATGTTGTCCCACCAGTACGACCTCTTCATGTCTTAATACATCTTCATACTACCAGGATGCATCACCTTCCTCGAATTGTGAGCAGCTTCGAGCACTTCCCTTCTCAAGTCATGAAGATTTAGGACACATAGGCTGCCACAATAACGTAAACCACCATCTGTACCAACTCACCATTCCGAGTCTTCACTATCGTTCACCTGCTCTCTCATCCTTGTCAATAGTTCATCATCTTTCTGAGCCGCAATAATCCTGTCATCAATGAGCGGCCACACATGAACGTGTGCGACGCTCTCAATGGCTCCTCTACCGTGAGTTTCTGCTCGAAGTCTCACACAAATTCTACCATGTTCCATTCATCGATCATCAGCGAAGCCACAAAGTTATCATCTTCTAGCGGCTCAATGCGTCTGCCACAAGGTTAGCCTTACCAGGATGGTAGGAGACCTCGAACTTGAAGACCTTCAAGGTTTCCATCCATCGCCTCTGCCTCATATTCATGTCCCTCTGCGTGAATATATACCTGAGGCTCTTGTGGTCGCAAAAGAGCTCGAACTCCTCTCCATAGAGGTAATGTCTCCAGAGCTTCAATGCATAGATGACGGCCGCTAACTCTAGGTCATGCATAGGGTAGTTTTCCTCATATTTCCTCAACTGTCGCGATGCATAGGTAATCACTCTGTCCTTCTGCATCAGAACACAACCCAAACCAACATAAGACGCGTCAGTGTATATTGTATACTTAACCCCTTGCTCTGCCGATACTAGCACAGTGGCGGATGTCAGCTTGTCCTTTAATTCCTGAAAGGCTGCTTCTGCCTTCTCATTCCAGGCAAACTTGAGGTCCTTCCGAGTTAGCTGAGACAACAGTCTGGCTATCTTGAAAAAGTCTCTAATGAATCAATGGTAATAGCCTGCCAGGCCAAGAAAAATCATCACTTATATAACCGAACCGGGCTGGTCCCAGTCCTGAACTGCAGTCACCTTAGCAAGGTCCACCATTATACCTTCCTTGGACACCACATGTCCCAGGAACTTGACTTCTTCTTTCCAGAAGTCACACTTCTTGTACTGGGCAAACAACTTGTTCTTTCTGAGCATATCAAAGACTGCTCGCAGGTGCTCCTCGTGATCTACCCAACTCTTAGAGTATATCAGTATGTCATCTATAAATACGATGACGAATCGGTATAGATACGGTCGAAACACCTGGTTCGTCAGATCCATGAACACAGTCGGTGCATTTGTGAGTCCAAACGACATCATGAGGAACTCGTAGTGCCCAAAACTGGTCTTGAAAGTTATCTTCTGCACGTTCTCATCCCTAACTCGTAACTGGTGACACCCTGACTGTAAGTCAATCTTTGAAAAGTAATGTGCCCCCTTCAACTGATCGAACAGATCATCTATCCTGGGCAAAGGATACTTGTTCTTCACTGTCACTTGGTTCAACCTGCGATAATCAATACACAATCGCAGTGATCCATCCTTCTTCTTTACAAACAACACAGGTGCTCCCCAAAGGGATACACTTGGTCGTATGAAACCTGCGTCCAACAGATCATCAATCTGTCTTCTCAACTCCTCCATTTCACATGGAGGCATGCGATAAGTCAGTAGTGAAATGGGAGTCGCACCAGGTACAAGGTCAATGGTAAAATCGATCTCGCACTGAGGAGGTAATCCAAGTATCTTTCTGAACACGTCGGTAAAATCCTGAACTACTGGCGTGTTCCCAAGTGTCGGATCATCAACACTCTCTAGCAAGGCAGTATAGCAACTAATATGGTAATACCAACTGACCTGAACTGGAAAAGTAAAGGTCGTGCCCTCAAGTCCATGGGTTGTCACCACCCAAGCATCACAATCGATCTCTGCTCTCATCTCGGTGAGCCAATACATACCGAGGATCACATCGTAATGACATAGCGGGAAAATAATCAGGTCGACGAGTACTGTTCTGCTCCCTAAGTCTATCGAACAACCCTTACACATCTTGGTAATATCTGAGAAGGTCCCCGTGGCAGTAAGGAGTCTCAATCCAACCATAGGACTATTTTCCAACCCCAGTCACTTGACTGCTGTGCATGATATGATCGAAATAGTGGACCCGGTGTCCACCAATAAGAAGACTAGTGTACCTTGGATTTGCGCACTAACTTCAAAAGCCAGTGGTGCTATAACTACTGTCTTGGATGCCTCAGCTACAAGTGAGTGCACACGAGCCTATTGAGAGAACGGTTCGGCTATGGTACCATGGGCCGTTGAGGTGGCCTAAATCAAGGTGCAGGTGGCGCCGATCGTACAGGTGGAGCTATGATGGCCTGAGTAACTGACGGTTGATCTTCTGAGGAGGCGTAAAACCATTGTCCCTCATCTTGGTGAAGTTGTAAGTGTCAATGTGGCCCGATCTCTTACAGTAAGTGCACCACAAGTCTACTCGCCCCAAGTGACTCCGTGGAGCTGCAAGTCAAGGAGGAGAATCTGCATGCGGCCTATTGCTGAGAAACGACCTACTCGACAAATCTAGTCGAGGTCTAGGAACTATAGGCATGCGCGTAGGGGATAATCTATCTCCGTCCTGCTCAGCTCGCAGAGACATGCTCACTAGCTCAGCATAGTTATTAATGCTAGCGCAACACATCTTCGAGCGGATCTTAGGTCGCAGACCCTCAGAAAATTAGCACATTCGCATCGGCTCGTTTGCCAGTATCAAAGGAGCATATCTGGCAAGCTCCGTAAACTTGTTCTCGTACTCCACAATGGTTATCCCTCTCTGTCAGAGGTGAAGGAACTCTCCCTCCTCATTGCGGTAGGTGAGAGGGAAGTACTTCTCATGGAAGTGTGTCTCAAAAGCTTCCCATATTCATACATACCCAGTAGCAATGGTCTGAAGGATGCTCTCCCACCAAAGACTGGCCTCCTTTTCAAACATGTATGTGACTAGCTCAACCTGCTCTACCTCAGTGCAGTGCAGCAGCTTCAGTATCTTAGAGATGCGGTCAAACCAATACTTGGCCTCCTCGAGTCTATGAGTACCCATAAAAGTAGGAGGTCGAAAGCACTAGAATCGCTCAAATAAGCCGCTGGCGCTCATATTCCCAGCAGGGTGCATAGGTGATGTAGGCGGAGCCACACTTATATTCTGGGCAAGGGTCCCAGCAATAGTGGTCCATATCTGCTGTTGTTGCTGCATAAGGAGCATCATCTGCTCAAACCTATTAGGAGGAGGAGCCTGATGCATTTGGGGCATTGACGAGCACGCATGGTTTTTCTTAGGAAGCAGTGGTGCAACAGGTGTTAGCCCATTAATGGGGTCAGTGGCCGGCTGAGAATCCCGCATAGTCTCGCAATCCGGGCCCAAACTAGGGTCTGTATGGCTCTCGTTAAGGGGAGGTGCCCCATCAATCGAGTCACCAAGTGTAAGACGTGCCATACTCCATATGGCCTTAGGTGGCATTCCCTATATATAACATAGGGTGCAACCCGAGTGAGATTTAGCATACAACACTTAATTCTTCAAGCATTCTACACATTCCATAGTAAGAGCTGCATGCATTCCATTTAACAAAATTTGTCACAATCCATGAGATATAGCTTTACATGAATCATGATAGGAAACGCATGTGAGCTAATCTAATCAAAGCCTTAAACAACAAACACACCATCAACCTACCCTACTACTAAGCCTATCGAGGTTATAACACAGGAAACAAGAAAGCAAAGAAAACTCAAGGACGACTATAACATAAGACTAGTCGTCAGAATCTGGCGATGGTGGAGGTGCACCCTTATCCTGCATACAACGCAAGATAGCCCTCAAGGTGCGAGACACCTTGCTAAATTTCTGCTTCACAAAGGCCTGATTCTCTTCAAGCTTGGCTCGAGTCTCTTTGATCTCCTGTCTCAGGGAGACTTGGCCCTCCTCGATCTGAGCCAAGTGAGCTTCTATAGCAGCCTGATCACTGTCACACTCCTGTGTAGCACGAGGAGAGCCCTCATCAGTGCCTTGGTCCTCCTCTTCTTCCTCTTCTTACCTTTTCTCTTCCTCATCTTCTTGCTCTATCTCATCTCCGCCTTCTTCATCACTCTCTTCCTCTTCACTTTCCGTTTAATCCTCACTCTCATCGAGTCAGGCTTGACATTGTCATGGCCTAATATTCATGTTGTTAAGAGTAGTGTTGTTGATGAAATGGATCGGCGCAAGCCTTTCTGAGCCAAGTCTGTAACCAAACTCATGAGAAAGCTTGCATATGAGTTGGCTAAATGGGGGTGAAATGGTTGTCCTAGGAGAGCGTGTAGTCTAAACTATCTAAAGTAGGATGTAAGTAGGTAGACACAGCTTATCTCCTTTCCCAGCTCGGTATAAGAAGTTTACCATCAGACGTATGCACTCGCTGCAATTGCTCCATCTAGGATACACATTGTGGGTGAAGATGTGGTGGAGCAAACGAAAGTCAGGAGTCATCTTGGATGCCAGGAGGCAATTGCCTAGATTCTAGTGGACCAGTCGGCCACAAAGAAATTGCATGCGGCGATCCTTTTCATGCTCACTCCTGAGGTTCTTCTCCCTAGCATGAACCTCACCAAGCGGTATCCCCATGATTCGGCTATCAAGCCCACACCGACAATGGCTTCCCTCCTTCCCACGGGGATAGAGAACCGTATCGGCTCCAACAGTGGCTCTCGTACATGGGCGTAGAAAGCTCGGATAGTGCTCTCATTCGCACGAGACTTGCCCTCAAATATAAGACCCCGCCCGACGTCCAACAGAAGATCTATCACCAGATAAAGCCCAAATAGTTTCTCATCCACATATGCTTCAAAGAGGACTTTACGGCCTTGAAATCTTCCATAAGCCATATCCGCCAGTAGAGCTCTCTCAAGAGGAAGCTGGGGATCGAGATCCCGCTTTGTCCTGATCTCTCAATCGATGCCTGAACTTGCTTCGGCACCTTTCTACCTCCTCGAACGGGTAGGACGGCTAGGCCCAGCTTCATCCGTGGAAGCCCTCTTCTTCCCTATGAGAGAAAGAAGTGTGGAGAGGGAGAAAATTGGTGCCACAAGCTTAAAAAGAGCAATGAAAGTGAAACAAAATGGAGGGATAGGATGGGTTGATGGACTTAAAGATTTTTGAGACACAAAGGAGGGTTTATGTGCTCAAATGGAAGGAAATGAGGGAGATAGGAGATGGGTTTGAAAAGAATGATGGGAGGTGTGTCTATAGTGATGAAGAAGAAGAAAATTTGAGAATGGAGGGAGGATTTAAGAGAGAAAAATGAGATTTTTGAGAGATTAGAAAGCTTAGAGGTGTGTAGAGGGAAGGAATGAAGTGAATGGAAGGGTTATAGGGGTCTCCACACATTTTTGTGGGCCCCACTACCATGTACATGCGTCTGCCCGACCGACCCGGCGTGGTGCGACAGGCTAGGACGATCCAGGCGACGAGGCCTCTCCATACCAGTGATGGCATCGCCGGTCACTAGACCAGGGACGGCTCGCCCCGGGTGCCGAAAATGCACGAGGTCTATTTTGGTCCCCCCGATTTGAGTCGTTTGGACCCCTGAGTCCATTTGAGTCATCTCGGGTTCCATCTCGAGAACATTCACATTTTTTAGGTTATTTAAGCCTGGAATATGTTAAATTACCATCTAAACCAGTCAATTGACAGTCCAAAAAGGAACTGGGATCACCTCACATGATCACAGATGCGTATGGGTCCAATTTCAACAATCAGTTTCACCTGTAGGTGAAACTGGGAATCCAATGACTCTTTTTACGTTTCATCGCTCCCTCCTAAATCAAAGTACGTCAATGCACATCGTGTGTCCATAACCCAGGTCCAGTTTAATCTAAATCATGCTCTAATATCAACTTGTAACGCCCTGAAAATTGGAGGTTGAGCAAAAGCTCAGCACCCGAGTTCCAAGGCATCACTTATGCAACATAGATAATGATGATTGACTGTTGTCCGTATTAGTGCATTAGATATGAATGGGACTACACTAAATCAGCATATCATACTCCAGAGACATTTAGATTACGCAAGCGAAAGACTGTGATAAGTATATAAAACATATAAGTGATTGTAAGTCCCCAGAGCATGAGCATGTCACCAGATTAAATAATTACAAGTATAGTTCCAAAATTCACAAAATGATACAATGTAGTGTCCAACTAGTTTGCAACCCTGTAATCCCATCGATGCAACTCCAAGTCTACATAGACCCGCAGAGAGTTGCATGTAGGAGAACTCCTCTTCATCATAAAAGTCAGGCTCCACTTCGTAAGCATTGCCACCATCTACAACTAAATCAGAGTTTGGTTGATGTTTTAAAACACCGTCCCAGAGTGGGAGTGAGTGATCAACTTAATGGAGCTATAAGGCAAAGGTTAACATGTTATCAATTCAATCAAGTAGTAATGATAAAGTAGTACAGCAATCATGTCATAAATACTCTTATTAATGCAGAAGTGATATGCTCTAATGATGCATGCCCTCGCCTGGACTCCCTCAGCAACATCATCTCACGGTTGCGCATGGCAAACTCCCTAAATGTGCACTTCCTCGCCAAAGCACATGCAATGCGGTGCATGATCATGTTAGCCAATATTTAATTAGGTTTATTCATGTAGCAGATTTGGAAAGCTAAGGTACCTCCCTTTATATCATTTACCCAAATGATGATTCATCTAGGGTCATCAGTCCTAGTTCGTCATATACGATAGGCAAGTTTCACGTCGCTACGGAGAGGCTCGTCACCTCAACGTAGGCCTAGTTTATACTCGAGGTCACTACAACAAGGCTCATCACCTTAGCGTAGTCTTAGTATATACTTGAGGTCACTACGAGAGGCTCGTCACCTGATCGTAGGCCGACAGCTCAAATACAGTGTCTCATACCACCGTATTCGGTTCACGAGTTTAGGTTGCTCAATGGTCACTATAGGGAGGCTCGTCACCCCAGCGTAGGCCAACAGCTCGACCACAGTATCCCATACCACCATGCCCGACTTATGAGTCTTGGCGGATCGTGGTACCAAGGTTAAATGAGCTTTTCACTGGTAAGTTAGTACCTTAGATTCAAGCAGTTGTGTCCATAATGGTGAACATACATTAGGCCAATCGGGTTACTTGACGAGCTCGAATGGTATGAGCGTACATTAAATTAATCGACATGGAGCGTGTAAGTACTTCACGTGGCCTAACCACTATCGATAATCACCGTACGACTCGAATTCATCGAACGTATCCGTCATGGCTAAAACAGTTCGGCCATCGATCGTAAACCGCTACCGATTGCCTGGACTACATCGTAGCCCCAATCGCACTCCAAACAATAGCATTCACATGTGATAGTCAAAGACAGTATGTGACAGCTAATCTAAATATAAATCTTATTTAAGCATTTCAACAAATAAATAGTACACATGTTTTCGTACATAGGCATTTCATCCATAAATCACATAATAGTAAGATAGGTTACATAAAGGAAAATGTATTTATAGATAAGGGAATTGAGAAACCTATCTCAACGCCCTCATTAAGTACATTTCAACAAGCATTTTCTCATTCAGGCATTTTATTAAACACTTACACTACGCATATCACATACATGTAATATAATAGTTAAAACAATATTATAGCAAATCCTTCCGCATAAGAGTTACCACACGTACAAAAATCATGTATTATCAATAAGTAAACATAGCAAGCACAAATCATAATTCCGTATTCATTCAAATATTTCAACAAACACATAGAATGCGTTATATTCAACATAGTTTATATATATGTGTAATACACGAAAACCATCGCATCTAAGCACATGTGATAGCAATCAAGTCAGTCATAAATCATTAACTGACATTGAAAGCCTTGAAAACCATAACCTAAATGTTTATAGTTTGCACCTTTCACCGGTAAACTCGTATCAAACTCAATTCGAACACTATGCCTTTGTCTACGGCACAATGGCAACCTGAATCACGAAATAGGTTAGATATTTCTCCATTTACTCTATTTGGATACCTAAAATAGATTAGGGTTAGGATTTCTTACCCAGGAACGAAATTGAAATAATCGGTATAGCGATGCAGGTAGGATGATTCAGCACGTGGAGTGGCGGATTGAATCCTGGCGACAAGCCACAACTCTCTCTCACTTCTCCTCACTTTCTCCTTCTCTTTTTTCACTTCTCTCTCCTTGGGTTTAGAAATTTCGTATGGAATGAGAGAGGGGTGGGTTAAGGCCCTTATATAGGTCCAGAACGAATGTCAAAAGCCCCAAGGCCATGATATACTTGGGTTATAGCCAAAGGGTGGCTGTTTCGGGCCAACGAAGCTCATCTAGAGGCCCTTTTTCTGCATACGGTCCAGAGCAAGTTCCCTGACAATGGATCTATATCAAGTTAAGTTTTTAATCTGATCATATTTATGGATCGACCATGGTGGACCTGTTTCAGTTCAACGGTCATCATTACTCGATCAGGGCCGCAAGTACACTGACATGTGTTAAAAAAATTTCCTGATCTGAGGGTGTAGTTGGGTCAAAATTTGTCGGTCTGAAACTTTAAATTTGGCCTGCAAGCGAACGGCCCAATTCACTTAAATTTGAGTTCATTTTCTAAAGATATTTGCGTTTCTCACACACTTCGCTCTGGACTCAAGTTGTGCATTTTTGGATACTGTTTGGACTTGATTTTTAAGATGGTCGTCAAGCCCAGTAAGACGGTCGGTCATAGCCGTATAGTTTCGCTATAATTGGACTTTCGACACGCAGTCCAGGTCCGATACAGAGTTTCAAGATGCTCCCAAGAGCAACTGGGTTTTGAGAATGATCCTAGATTTTTACGTAATGTAGAGTTAGTGATTCTAGTGGTTTTGGGTCTTATAGATCATATAGAAAGTGGTTCAAGCTAATCTACCGATTAATTCAGCTTAGTTATTACTTAATTTCTATCTAATTTCTAAAGGATTTGGTCCTTAGTGATTTCTGCCTAAGGTGGTACTCGGGTCTTTGTACGAATTTTTCCGAAACATTACAAATGATTCATGAATTGGTTAGGGAATCCTTGAGGAGGAGTAGTTTATCCATTCCTCCAGCTAGAGTTGTATGTATTTGAGGTGGGTCCACTGAAAGGTCTTTGGTAGGTATTCACGGCATTTAACTACTCATTCAGAATTTCTTGAAAAGTAGGTATTGTTGGACAATTTTCAGTTGTATGTATGTTGCAAGCGTAACTACCACAAAATACTTCCTTAGCCTTATCCTTCTAAAGTTCCATGGCCTTGACTCTTCTTGTGAGATTGGCCACCCTTGCACTCAAGTCATCTTCTTCTTTTAAAGCATACATTTCTCCCCTTTCCTTTGATTGAGTAGGCTTAGAAGTGGTGGTTTTTGAAGAGATGTCCCATGATTGTGTATTTTCTGAAAGTCTGTCTAAATAATCCCACACATCATTAAAATCTCTGTTCATGAATTCCCCATTGCACATCATCTCGACTAATTGGCGCATGGAAGATGTCAGTCCATCATAGAAGAAATTTGTGATGTGGCACATTTCAAAACTGTGTTGTGGACATGAACTGACAAGATCCTTAAACTGCTCCCAACATTGGAAGACTATTTCATCTTCCTTTCGGGCGAAGTTCATGATTGACTTTCTGAGGGCGTTCATTTTATGATATGGGAAAATTTTCTTAGTGAACTCCCTTGTCTTGTCGTTCCATCTACCAATCGATCGTGTACGTAGTGATTGCAACCACATCTTGGCCTTTTCTTTTAAGGAGAAGGGAAAGAGTTTTGGCCTAACTGTGTCCTCGGACACATTAGGAAAGTATAAAGTGGTTATTATCTCATCAAACTCTTTCAAGTGTAGATATGGATTTTCATATTCAAGTCCATGGAATTTTGGAAGGAGTTAAATCACTCCCGACTTGATATTCATATGTCCAGCATTCTTTGGAAAAATCATACATGAAGGTGTACTTACCCCCACTGGTTATAAATAATCTTGTAAAGTACAAGGCGGGGGTGCATGATATACCTCATTCTCATCCTGAATTTCCTCAACCTGAGGTTGAGGTTGAATTTCAGGTTGATTGGTCAGTTAATTTGCAGCCATAACTTCAGTTAACTCTGAGGATCTCAAGTGGTGTCTCATGCTGTGACAGATAGATAACCCCTCAACTAATCCTTCTTCACTCAAGAGACGTAAAGGTTTATCACGAACTCACTTGGGCATGAAACACTCTCAGCCCTTGATTTCATAATCTATCCTAACCCTAAAAAAGAAATAGGGAAATAAAAATCTAGAAAAAGAAAGAAAGATAATTAGAAAGAAGTTACCAAATTAGAAGTTTTTATATTGAGATCCTACAGAAGAAAAAAAGCAGAGCAAATTAGTTTCTAAAAACAAATTAAGAAAGTTTTTATCCTAGAATTAGAAAGTAAATTAGTTTCTAAAAACAGAAAAGGAAAGTTTCTAAACCTAGAAATAGAAAGCTGAGTTAATTTCTAAATTAATTCAGAAAAAACCCTAACCTAAAAATTGAAAGTAGAAAAACCTTAATCTTAAACTAATTCCATAACTAGTTAATCTCAAAAAAATGTAACCGTTAGTCGCCAAAAACTTGTTCACAACCCAAAGTGTAGGGTTATGATGTAGTAATAATCTTAGTGAGACCAAGGTCGAATCTGTTCACAACCCCAAGTGTAGGGTTGCGATGTAGTAATAATCTCAGTGAGACCGAGGTCGAATCTACAGGGACTAATCTCGTGTGTATTCTGAAAGCAACTAGAAGTAGAACTATAAGAAGATGTAAATCTAAATCTAGAATAAAAGGAAGTAATTGTGAAGTGTTTAATTAGAAACTTAAGAATTCAAAGGTGGGAACTAGGGTTTCTAAGGATCCACTTGTAGTGATCAAGGTGATGTTATGCTTGATTCAATGACACAACTGGAATCGGAGTCCTATCTTATCCCGTTGGAAGATATGGCAATTAAGATCAAATCTGAAATTCCTTTGATCTAATTCTCAATGGATGAGAGTCATGAGGATTGAGAGTGATTCCATCACAAAACCATGCCCAGGAGACAATGGCAAATAATAGGATCTACTAATTCCCACAATCAATCATAAGAGAATCATGAAGACTGACCATGCCCAAGGGACAATGGTGAACAATAGAATTTCCTAATTTCACAATATCAAAACATGAAAAGAAGATGCTCAAAGCTATCACAAATCTACTGTAATTTGAGTCACAATAAACCATTAAAAACTGGAAGTATTCCTTAAATATCAAACTAGAATCAAAGTAAGTTCAGCATAAACATGATTAAAGCAATAGAAATATCCCATCATGCTACATGCTTCACCTCTTAACCCTAGCTAAGTGGTTTAGCCAACAATAGACATGATTTGATTTAAAATCCTAGAAGAAAGCATGAAAAACTAAAGACAAAGAGAAGAAAAATGCTTGGCGACAGCTCTCCACCCTTGTGCTTCACTCCTCCAAACCCTAAATGACGCCCAGGGATGCCCTGAGGAGTCTTATCTATAGTTGTGCAACACCTCCTTTCGCACTGATTTGACAAAATCTAGAAACGGCCTCAAATTTACGCATTTTTATTTCTATCGAAGTGCCTTCAATATGTCCTTCGATTCTATCGAACAGTCTTCGATTGAATCGAAGATCGGTCCAGAACTGTCCAGCGAGTTTGGCCAAAAATCTTGAAATTCTCAATTCTATCAAAGTGTCTTCGAAATGTTCTTCGATACGTTCTTCGATATTATCTAACAGTTTATGATAGAATCGAAGTCTATTCTGGCAGTTTTTCAGAATTAAACTTTTCTGGTCCCGGAATCTGTTTTCAGGACAATTTTCAGGATTCCTTTTCTGTAGTTCAAATCTTTGATTCTCTTCCTTCATCACTTAGTTTCCTTGGATCTTTGGCATGTGGATTCTTCAATCTTGGTCTCCTAAGATCCATCCCTTGCCTTAGTGATCTTTGGGCATCAATTCATGCTTTTAGCACCTTTTCCAATTCAAGCTCTTAAATTCACCTTGCAACACAAGCATGAGTAAAATAGGACATTAAGCATTATCATGTTTATAAAACCAAGATATAAATGGGGGATAATATGCAATATTTGACCCTCAACACAATCCCCAACCAGCATTTTGCTAGTCCAAAGCAAAGTATGCAAAAAATATTTCGAAACCATTGTATAATTTCCATAAGCTCAAGAAGTTTCAAAAACAATCCAGAAAATAGAGTTTCAAAATATATCAATGTTGAGCATTATTCTCTCCTAAACTCTAGAATTCAGTAAACTTCATAATCAAGTTCAAAGCATTAATCCTCCAATTAGAACCATTCCAAACAATGAGTTCCATAAGTGCATAATGAAGTCTAGACTTATCACAATCAAAGGTTCCATTCTTCATTTTCATGATAATATTGATAATCAAAAGAGCGTAAAAAAATCAAGACAACGAAAACCTAAACCGAAACTTGCCTTACAGTTCTTCTTTTGATTCCCTTTTTTATTCCTCCAGCTTTTGATTTTTTTCATCGATGGCTTTCACGCTATGTCAACCTTTTTAAAGATCCTTAATGGGTGGCCTTTTCAAAGACAACTATTTTTTAACTAGGTATTTTATTTTTTTTGGAACGTGATGGACAAATTCCCCAGGTTGGTTCCTTTCATGCTAAATAATCACCAAGTTAACAATTCAATGTTGACTATGAAATGGCCAAGCTATATGTCCTAGAGGGGGGGTGAATATGACTATGCCAAATTTTAAGATAAATATAGCGAAAATATAGAAAGATAGAACTGAATAAATAAATCAATTCACACTCCTGAATGCTAGCTCAAAATATTGATTGTTCTAAGGACAACCATGCACCATAAAAATGGCAGGGTAACCTTACTAGAACAGATAGAGAAACTGAAGCTCAAAGTAATAAAGAGATAGCAAAAATATAATGCTGAAATATAAATCTAAATTATTACAACATTCCCCACTGTGCTTGCAATGTAAAATTTACAACATTCACATCCACACATACATTCCACAATTCTGAATGATAAAAGATAGGAAATATAAATCACACATCCACAACACAAAGAATTATAGTGGTTCGCCTATGTGTTCACCAACTATTAAACAACAGCCACACAGAATGCTACTCCAGTCCTAATATCCTCACACAGGGGATATTAGCGTTCACTATCAAATAGGTTTTCACAAGTTCACCCAAAACCTTCACAATTGTGTCTTCTTCAAATGGCTTACACAATTTAAAAATCCTCACTTCTGAGTTTTCTGGCTCTCCTCAGATAACCAACAACTTTGAGATTTTTCTGGCTTAACCTCAAATAAAACCAAACAATGTAAATTACACAAATTGTAAAATACTTGATTTTCTCTTTTGTTGTAGCAACCTAGAAGACCCAAGTCGGAGTAGAGATTTGAATGTCAAAGTTTAACGTCCAATACTCACTTTATAATGGTTCGAGTTTCTAATAGATTTTAAATTAAAATAAAAGGGCTAGCTCTAATTGATTTTGATTCTAAAAAAAGGAAAACAATAATTCCACTTTTTAGATTAGATTGGAATACACGAAACAAAATCAATTAAGAAAGTTAAAGAAAGAGAATATTAAATATGCACACTTAGCTTATATGGAGCACCGACTTATCTCTCAGAAGGCCAAATTAATTTAGCTTAAAGTTCTTTAATTTCAATCTATAATTCTGAGATTCATGCTCTATTTATAGGTGAGTTAATCACTCCTTCAACTGGTCTAAGGACCTCTACGACTAGTCATAGAACCAACAGATATTTGAAAATTCGGGCACGATAAGATTTGGCAGTTTCATGACTGGTTGTAGGTTTCCTTCGATTGGTCGTAGGTCTCCTTCGACTGGTCGTAGGTGGCCGAATTTCAATGTTGTTCTTTGAGTCGTAGGTCTATGATAGGTTGAAGATGCAGTCGACACTATTCCTACGACTGGTTAAACAGTCCCTAGGACTAGTCGAAGCTTAACAGAAAATTTCAGATTTTTGTAGCAAACTTACGACTGGTCCAAGAAAGTTTAGACAGGTCGAAGTAGCGCTAGGACTAGTCAAACAAAGTCCAGGACTAGTCTTAGAACAGACCAAACTCACTTATATAAAACATATGAATTATGTATCCAAAATGGCATACTCTAAAGGTCAACCTAAGGTCAGTCATACCTCAATAGTGAAGTAAGGACATTGAAACTTTAGAGATGAGTGACCTTTAAAAGTAATGGAGCTTGAAGTCTTGATGTAGCTCAAACTTGAAAGCTTCTTGAGATCTTGAGATCGAACTTGAAAGCTTCTTGAGATTCTTGACTTGTGAACAGTGCTTGTCAACTTAAGTTGATCTTAAGTAGAGCATTGTTCTTCACAGATGTAAGCTTCATAACAGTGTCTTTGGCACCACAAATTTGACAACACAAAATGCTATAAACTATCGCACTTACAGACTAAAGCTTTAATGTGAAAGCTAGATGTGACATATGAAATCATACTCGATCAATGTTTAAAGCTCCTAATCATAGATTAATAATTCGAACTTACTTTGAAATCTCCAAGTAACTGAATCTAAGAGACATAAGTCATCAACATTAAGCATCTTATACTTAAAAAAATAATCAATTTTCCACCATTTTTTTTTACTCAAAGACTAAAAAAAACAACTTATTAGCCTGCTTAATCTCCCATCCCCAACCTAACATCTACATTATCCTCAATGTAAAAGAAATAAGCATCTAATGCAAAAGAGGCAATGAAAAGAAAAGGAAGTGATGGAGAGATAATACCTGAAGAAGGAACTTTGAGGCTTTTCCAATGATCTCAGTGTGAAAAATAGGTTAACATAAATGACTCAAACAGACGATAAGCAAACTATCCTAAAACGGCAAAAAGCAAACTATCCTAAATTCCATGAAAGCAATAAACTAATCCTAAATTAAGAAATCAAGGGAAAAGCTACTCAGTCATGCCGAAAGGTGCCTCCTCCGGCCAATATGTTGATAAATTTCTCAGTAGGTTTCTCAACCAGATCATCCAAAAGCCCTTTTTGCAATAGGCTTGGATGCCCTGGAGTATGAATGTCCAAAGAAATTTATGTATCTCAGCATAAAGTTTCCTTTGAATCTCCTGAGGTGTTCACATTATATATGATTCACCTGAGATAGAGAAAGTGTTAGAGTTAGCACAACATGGTAAATAAAAGACTATAAGTAGATAAAATTCAGAGCAATTCTCAGTAGGTGATGTAGTCTCAACATATTCCAAAGTTTCAGACTTTAGTTCAACTTTCAATTCTTCATTCCTTAATGGTAAACATTCAAGATCTAAGGAATGAGGGGCTTCAAAATAAGGGTTCTCTCGGTCAATAACAACCACCGAGGTATTTTTTGTAAGTCATCCATTATTTCTTTTATCATGGGATCATTTGAATCTATAAAATATGCCTAGCAATTTTCAGATAGTTGAGATATTCAATTGATAGAGGCTCATTTTCCACATTGAGGTATGTGATGATATGCTCAATAATTCCTTCATCTTCTCTTAGAATAGTGGGAAACATGCTCTCTTGCTCTTCACCATGGTGAGAGTTAATTGTCACCAGATACATCTCGTCTGCCCTGCATAGACAGATTGTGCATCAGTAGGCGCATTAATGTAAAGACTCTATTCATTAATACTACTCAGTAGAGGCACTATATCATCAAAAGTTGACAACTCAGATGGTGGCCTTAACTGGGTGGTTCCAAATTTCAAAGTCATATCAAGCGACTCATCCATCTCCCTAATTATATTATAATCTAAATCAGGGGAGTGGACCGAACATGCCTCAAAAGAATCCTGCAATTCACCTAGAAGAGACTCTTCCTCCACATTTAAATCAAACATGTCATATGGGTAGAGTAGAACTTCTTGTACCTCATGATCACTTTCCTGAACCATAATTGAAGTCGATTCCAGTAAATCTTAGGCTGTAAACTCATGATTCTCATCCCAATACTTATCATCATCCAATTCAATATAGTTCACAAGTGGGATGAGATCACTTTCCTCACATTTTGTTCCTAGATTGGGTTAAGGTTCGAATAAACTAACCTCCTCCTCATCATTGAAACGAAGTGTGTCAATATCATTATATTGGAAAACTAACAGTGTCTCTTGATCATTCCTTTGAACAGTCATCGAGATCGACTCTTTGGGAAATTGAACCATGTGCTCATTAATAGAATCCAACTCATTCCAAATTCTAGAGTTCTCCACAAGCGACTTAGGCTCACTTTCCTCGCATTGTTTTTCTGGATTAGGTTGTGGCTGGGACGAACAAGCCCCCACTATCTTATCGATGCGCAAATCAATCACTTCTAATATTTTTCTAGTATCTGCAAGATAGTCCGTGTAATGCTGAAGTGAATCATCTTGGATAGTTTCTGGTTAGATTTCAAAGGTAAGGGATCTAAGAGAATTGTCACTATGATGTGTTGTTGTTTCATCTTTCAAATATCTCTATTTCCACTATTCATAATCATACAGATCATTGGTGGGAGAGTCTGGTGGTTGTTGATACATATTATCAACCATAATGCATTCACGCATAGTTCTCTTCTTGCTGGATGGTTGATAATTATCCTCATTCCAATAATCACAATGACCCCAATAATCACGAACTGTTTTCTTAATTCGTGGAGTGCAAATATTCTCCCACCTATAATCATTGAAGGACTTCTTAACCAGTGAAGCACCATATTCTGGTTGGTTCTCAATGATATTTAAAAAAAAATTTAATACATGGGCCATTTCCTATCATAATCATCATACATCCCTTCCCAATTGCAAGACCCGTATCATAGTCCGTACCATTCTGTAGATTCTTGCGACCCTCTCTATCGAATTCTGGCGACCCACGACCTGTAACCGGTATTTGCACGTGACCCTGAGTCATACGTTCTTAACCTGAGGTGACTCATCCCAAGACTCGTACCCCAGCGACCGCACCGTCGCCACGGTTTCGATGTTGCGTCTCGCGGGCCGAGGTGATACCTAGGCCAAGAGATGTGGGCCCACGTTCAGTTCTAGGAAAATGCCACGTGTTGCAAAATTCAAGAAAATCTCTACAACATATCCCATCAATCAAGTGCACATCAATCATCTCATGTCAAGTACAAGAGCAACTCCAAAGTCAACTCTCTCTCTTACACACCCATACATCTCAAGTACATACCCATCACCCATCACTCACTCCTCATCACTCCATCACTCTATCCCATCTCCTCTCTCTCTCTCTCTTATTTCTCCCTTCTCTTCCAAGCAACTCAAACTCCTACGTATGGACCTCCCAAGCTCTCATGGAGAAGCTCTAGTGTGACCCATTTCCTACCATGTCATCTCCCATCTCAACCATCAAAATTTCATCATCTTTCATTAAAGAAGCCGAGAAGTCAAGGAAGCCAAGGGAGCAAGAAGAAGACAGTGGGTGATCTTGATCTACATCTTTATCATTTTATTTTATTTTAGTTTTTTTTATTTAAGGGCCCATATGTAGTGGGACCCACCTTGATGTATTCTTTGTATCAAAGTGGGGCCCATAGTGGCGGGGCCCCTCCATCATCGCCGATCTCTCTCTCTCTCTCTCTCTCTCTCTCTCTCTCTCTCTCTCTCTCTCTCTCTCTCTCTCTCTCTCTCTCTCTCTTTGTGTGATGGATTGTGGCCCACCTTGATGCATGATATTATCCTCGCCATCCATCATCCAGACGGTGAAAATCCCATCCTGATGTAAGATCCATACCGTCTAGTGATCAGGCCTGGATGGAGGTAAAAACAAATATCACTTGATCCAACACGTGTGGCCCACTGGACGTGGGACCACCATGATGTAAGTGTTTCATCCACCGCCTAATCCCTGGACAGTGAAAAAACCTCTGTACATGTACTCCTGTCCAGGCCGTCCAGGGCCTAGACGTTGATCTATTTCAAAAAAATAATATAATAAAATAAAATAAAAATATATATTATAATAATATATACAATACATATATGTATATCAGGTGTGAGCCATGTGTGTGGAGCCTCACCATGATATATGTGTTTAACCAATGTCGTCCACCTATTTTCCTAGTGGGTGGGACTCACCCACACGTGCTGCACATGTGGGATGGGCCCACCTTGATGAGCATATTCTCCATCCCCACCATCCATTTGATTGGGACGGTGGAATGACACCCTGATGCATGTGCTTTATTCACGCCGTTCATTTATATGGGTCACACCAACTGACGACGTCAGCAAGTTTTGTGGACCTCACATCGATGTTTGTGTCTTACATCCACACCATCCACACCATAAGATGATGGGACCCTTGACGTACAGCTGTTGTACGTGCAGCAACAAGACCATGGGTCTGATTTTAATCCGGACCATCCATTTGAGGATGCTACTGGATTGGTGTCCAGCAGTTGTGGCAACACCGTGATGTATTTACTTTTCATCCACACCGTCCAGATGTCTAGACGGTGAGTGCCACCGAGATGTACATGTGTAATCTGCACCGCCCATGTATGGGGCCCATACTTGATGTATGTGTAATATCTCAACCGTTCATCCATTTGGTGAGTTCGTCTTAGGGCTTGAGAGGAAAAATGAGGCAGATCCGTCTATCAGGTGGTCCACACTGTAAAAATCAGCGGGATTGAATGCCTACCATTAGGTACATTTCGGACCACCGAAGTCTTGGATTAATGTGAAATTTATTTTTCTTCTTAATTCAGGTCTTTGTGACCTTATAAATAGATTAGATGGAAAGTGAACATTATGGTGGGCCCTATAAATTTTAACAGTAAAAATCATTATTTCCGCTGCTATTTATGATGTGGTCCATAGGCTGTGGCCCACTCATTATATATACAGCCCATATGATGTGACTCACTTGACATAAGAGGCCCATCGTGATATATTCGACACCCATGGGCGAGGCCCATTGTGATGTATTCAAGGCCCATGGGTGAGGCCCATTGTGTGTATTCGAGACCCATGGGCGAGGTCCATTGTGATGTATTCGAGGCCCATTATGATGTATTCGAAGCCCATGGGCATGGCCCATTGTGATACGTTTGAGGCCCTTGTATGAAGCCTAACGCGATATATGAGATGCCCATGAATGAGGCCCAATATGATGTATGTGTGGCCGTTATGTTGTGTATGAATCCCTTTTATAGGCCACTCCTTGAGAGCAATGTTGGTTAGATGCCCACATTGATGGGTAATGATGGTTAGATGTCCTCATTATGACCTTCCCTTAGGCCTTGTTAGTCCCATTCTCATCATTCTCTTAGTGGGTTAACCCAAATAAGTGGGCCCCATTCACCATAAATGGATGGCTCCATGCCATCAGATTTGATATAACCATAGCCGTGGGCTAATTTTTATATTATGGTTGATTGGTTGTACATCTATGGACCCCACCTTATTTATATACTAATTGTCGGTGCCAATTATCGATGCTGATTATCGGTGTCGATGCTGATTATGAGTATATGACAACATAGTATCATGATACATGCCCATACACATCATTTGCATGCTTGTGATGAGATGAGTGATTGATCATAGCTCATGCCATTGGGCAGATTGTTATGAGACTCCATGGTAAAGGGAGATGCCCACATGAGCGCGCGATACGTGCATGATTACTGTATAACTGGATTACTGATTTATGCATCTTGCATTGTGTGACATGTATACTATATACCCTAGCGACATCAGGATCGTAGCCTCTACAGGCATATCGTGGTTGGCAGGATTAGACACCGAAAATCTTGTTCTATATGGGATGTTATAGATGTCCCTGGGTGAAATTTCCTAAACCCTTATGGTACCACGATGTTTCTCCAATGTCTAGACCGAGTGGATGCACGAGCGTCAAGTACCGATTACCAGAAGGTCACGCTTTCCACTGTGTCATGGTCGGTTGGAAGGGGGTGCGGCCTTACCCACCCGAGAGAAGGGGACAAAGCTAGGCTGAGTTTGACCAACTTGAGGAATGGGTCCACTATCGACGAGCCGGGCCTAATATTGGCAGGTGGATAGTGAGGTCTCTTTCACTCAACTTGTTGCACGCAATGGGGCGGCAACCTGTTTTGGAGTGTACTAGACCTCGGTGATATTCCAGAGTTGAGCTATATTGGTATGTGGACTTAGATGAGGAGGGTGTGCGTGAGTTGCATCTCGCATCGCATAGCCATGGTATGGCCGACATCATTCATGCCTTGCATTGCATGGCCTTGGTATGGCTAATAGTATTCATGTATTCATTAGAATATTCCGCATTACTCTGATTTGCATAATTATATTACTACACTGCGCACACACTTTCACCACCCTCTAAGCTTTCCATAAAATTATGCACGATCGTTGCCTGTAGGTGACGTTGGATCGCAGCAGCGCTGAGGGTTGAGCACGTGGCAGATCATCTTAAAGCTTTTGTCTATCATCATTGTATTTCCCTTTATACGCATTGTACTTATAAGTTTTTTATCATAGTGGAAATGTGATGGAGTTTTTGGTTGTTGTTTGTGGGTTATGCCTTTAGTTATGCTTATTATGAATCAAACTGACGTTGAAAATCCTCCTTGTAGGATCCCAGGATCGGAACCTGGTAAATGGGTGCCAGGAGCTGAGAATGCGGTACTACGAAGGCTGTCGGCACCGGATTCAGCGATCTGAAATTTTATGAGCCTGGTTTTGAGTTTGGGGCATCTCTGTCTACAACAACTCAATAATGGTGAAAGGGAAAAATAAAGCCCCAACCTCCACCCCTACACCCGATCTCGCACCGCTGGAACAATCTACCATCCACCAAGATTCCTCTTCTCAACTACAGGCTGATCTGCACTTGTAGGATTGATGTAACGTTCCCGAAATAAAGGAGAACGATTTGTATCCCTCGAGCAGCAAGTTGAGACACTAAATAACAATATGAACTCAATGAAACAAATGTTGGAGCAATTACTATCTTGTCTTGTCTAAGGGACTAGGCAAGCGTCAGGACGAGCGGCTACAGAAATCCCCAAGCCTTCTTAGCCGCTCGCTGGCTCTTGAAGAAGTAAGTAGATCGAAATCTCGAGGCCACCACCTTCCTACGTCTCGAGCACCTCCATACTGTCTGCCTCTGAATTACGCCATGAGTTGGAGAAAAAGAGGCGCAACAAAGCTCCTGAGTAGGTGATCGAGATGATGGCCGAAAGTGAAGATCCCTAAGAAGTCGAGCTCAATGACCAGCGAGGCCAGATCGGTGACATATGGCAGGCATGCCGTATGAATGCTCCTACCTCGGTGGAGGCAATACTAGAAGAAATAGAACCACCATTTACTGTTGACATCATGTATGCCCAACTTCCACCAAGGTTCTGGATGCCCCAGATCGACCCATACTCTAGAACCACCGACCCAGCCAAGCACTTAGAGTCTTTTAGGGCTTGGATGCAATTCCAAGGTGCATCAACCGTAGTCATGTGCCGAGCATTTTTCTTAACCCTAATAGGAGTAGCTCGGAAGTGGTTCCGACAACTGAAGCCTCGATCAATCAGCTCTTTCACATAGCTTAATAAGGCATTTATTACCATCTTCATTGGAGGAAAGGAGAGGCTCAAGATGGCTTCCCATTTCCTCAATATTATCTAGAGGGAAGATGAGCTGCTAAAAGATTACATCAAGTGGTTCAACCTTGAAACGATGTTAAGTGCAAGGACATTCGGGAGAAATCATCCTAATTGTCATGATGGGAGGCCTAAGCGAAGGATGGTTCCTCTTTTCGCTTGGTAAAAATCCTCCAACGACGATGGCCGACCTCCTCAACTGGGCTTAGAAATACTCTAACATTACAAAGCTTTTCAACTTGCGGAAGGCCACTTGGAACAAAGGGAGCTCAGCCAAAGAAAATAGACCTAAGGAGGAACTGTCCTCAACCAACAACAAGAAAAGAAGGAAAGACAACAAGCCAACCAGGGGCTAGCGCCCAAGCAAGAGACCCGAGAGTAGCTTCAGCTCGTACACCCCCCTCAACACGACACCCGAGCAAGTCCTCATGGAGGTCCTGTACAAACAAATCCTTAAGTGGCCTAGCAAGATAAAATCCGATGCTGACAAGCAAGACAAGAGGAAGTGCTGCCACTTCCACCACGACCACGGCCATTCGACCGACGACTGCTTCGATCTAAAAGAAGAGATCGAGGCCCTCATCCGCAATGGGCATTTACAGGAATATGTCAATAGGAGGGAAGATCGAATGGATCCAAAGGATGATAGGCCCATCAACAATGAACCTACCAGGGAAATCTTAACTACCTTTGGTGGGCCCGCCAGAGGAGGAGACTTAAATCGATCTCGGAGAGCTCACTCCCAGGGTATCAGTCACTACAACTCGGAGCATCAAATCAATGCCATCGAAGGACAGAAAGTGGCACATGGCAGGCTAACTTTCACCGAAGAAGACGCCAAGGGCATCCATCATCCTTATGACAATGCACTGGTAGTGACTATGATGACAGCCAACTGTAAGGTATTTCAGATATTAGTGTACACTAGCAACCTGACCGACATCCTCTTCGCCCAAGCCTTCAACAAGATGGGTGTCGAAAGAGACTGACTCCGACCAATCAAAATCCCCTTGCTAGGGTTCATGGGCGACAGAGTCACCTTGGAAGGATCCATATTACTTCCCTTGACAACAGGGTAAGGACAGAATCGACAACAATGATGGTTGATTTCCTTATAGTTAATTTCCCCTATATGTACAACATCATCCTCGGCCGACAATCCCTTAACACCCTACGTACTATGGTATCCACATACCACCTTGCAATGAAATTCCCAACCGAATAGTGTGTAGGAATGGTTAGAGGAGACGAGCAAGAAGCATGACAATGCTATTCAACCGCCTTGAGGATACCACATCAGACGATGACCATTGCATCACTTGACCCCCGAGAAGAGACAGTCGAAAGAGGGATCCAGTCGAGGACCTTATAACCATCTCCCTTACCAACTCCGACCTGACCTGAACGGTCTAGGTCAGTTCGTCAGTAGCACCAGCTCTGCAGGATGAGCTTACGAGCCTCCTCAGGCAACACGCCAACATATTCACTTGATTCCATCAGGACATGCTAGACATTGACCCAAAAGTCATGGTCCATAAATTAAATGTAGATCCTAACCACCGACTAGTAAGACAAAAGTGAAAGTGCTCTGGTTTGTCAATTAGCATGTGTTGAGCCAGCAAGTCAAGTGAGCCCCACAGGAAGATCATTCAAGCGTCTGCCTCAACTGGATGTGTGCTCCGAACTCATTAAAGGTGAACTTAGCCTTACATCCTACGTCCCAAAACACCTAGGTATATAAATCCCTTAAAAATGGATAGAACAACATAGGGTCTAAAGTATGAAAACTATTTTGCAAAATAGAAAATTTTTAAGTTTTCAGCTTTTATCGATATATCGAGGTCACCTCGATGAGATCAGACACCAATTATCGATGTCCTTGACATTCAATCGATATCATCGAATTGAGGACTTGTGTGTCTAGCAACCATTTTGATTTCTGGACAACATTATTGATGAATCGATGGAACAATCGATATCATCGACATCCAAATTCTGATATCATCGAGACAACTCAAGAAATCAAATTCTGATTTGTTTGTGTCGAGCAAGCTTCTAAGGCAAATCAGGCATTTATCGATGACTGAAAGGAAGCCTCGATATCCTCGAAATTCAAACTCCGATGATATCGATGGATCTTCGATGTTATCAATTTTGAACCAAACTGTCCAGTAAGCTTTTTAGGAAAATTCTCTTTAAATGACTCAAGGAATCGAGACTCCCTTGATAAAATTGATATTTAAATATCGATCATTTCGAATCTAAGTCGCTTTCATCGAATTCGGACAATGGAATGTCTAGCGAGCTTATAGGAAAATCTTCTATAGAAGATTGATGAATCGAAATAGGTATCGATATCATCGACATTTAAAATCCAATGACATCGTGGGAGGATCGATATTATCAAAAGCCAGCTGTCTCTTGTTTAGCCTACTCTCTTGTTTTGCATTGTCGAGAAATCAAACCGTGGTTCGATGAAATCAGAGTTCGAAATCCGATGACATCGAAGCATGTACGATATGATCGATCTGTGCTTAAGATGTTCAACTGTAATTGTCAGAAGAGTTCATTCCATCGATTTGTCCCTCGATGTCTTTGAAAGTATACGTTCGATGATATCGAAGATGGATCGATGAAATTGAACTCTGTCAAAAAACTGACAACTTTATTACCATTGGATCTCTTTGCCTATTTAAGGAGAGCTTGCTATTGGTTGCTGGAGTGAGAAAAATAGAGAAAGCCTTGAGAGAGTCCCGCATACTACTTGCCCTAAGCTCTTTTTCTCATGGGAATTCATCCTCCGACCCACCCTCATCATTGATATTCAATAGAGTGGATTGGGGAATAAACTTCCGCATTCAAGGATCATCCAGCTACCACCTTAATGGCAAATCATTAAGCCGGGATACCTTGAATGCTTGAAAGCTTGGAACCACTCCATCTCTAAAATAGGAAAACATTTAATAGAGTAGGATTCCAACATAACCTTGACCCAACCCGTCGCCTTACATTGGAGCATCATAAGTGTTGCGGATCGAGGGAGCTGAAGATTCTTTGTCATCAAAGGAGGAGATCTTCATCAACATAATTAATGAAGCTCATCTACTTATCTGTAAGTCAATAGAGTCCAGAGACCCTGCTGATTATTCCTTTGTGTAGGATTAGGTCACAGGTGATTCTCACCCCTTTCAAGTCCTCGTAGGAGGCCTCCGATGGGAGAATACGTGTAGGTGTTGTGTGTTGACCCTTGCTCTTAGCGAGTATAAACTTAGGTCCTTAGTGTAGCTCCTTGGCCTGTGTAGCCTAAAACTTAGGTATTGTGTGTTGACCTTTGCTCTTGTGTAGGGCATAAACTCTAGGTTCATTGTGTAGATCCTCGGCCTACATGGCCTAAAACTCTAGGTTCCTTGTGTGGATCCTTTGCTCCTGTGTAGGGCATAAAATCTGAATGTTGTGTGTTGACCGTTACTCCTGTGAGGAGCATAAACTTGTGTCTCGTGGAGACACGTTAGGAACCTTGTGTAGGTCCTAGAGTCAGCCTTGTGTAGGCTGTACTGGTTTGAGGTAAACTTGATTTGAAACCTCCATTAGTGAAATCTGGTACACTCAAAGGTTGAGTGCGTACGCCGGGAGTAGAGTAGGCAAGTAGCCGAACCACTATAAACGACTGTGTTTGGGATTGCTATTTGTGCTTTACATTTCTGTGTTTACTTTAAATGTTCACATGATGCATGATGACATGATTATTTAGAACTGATAAGTATCACATTCCACACACACAGTCACTCATTCAATCCATCATAGACTAAATTTATATATTGCTTAGATATTAAATAGTCTTGTGATTGGATCCTCTATTTGGCTTGGAAGCCATTAGAGTTAAGTTACAAGTATCATGATAAATTGTTGTATTAAATCAAGATAATGATGATAGGATTTTAAACTGTCATAAAATTTTATAGTCCTATTCACCCCCCTCTAAGATACTTTGACCTATTCCTACTTCTACTAAAGCGGTCATTACCGCAATTTCAATTGGTATCAGAGCGGGTCTCTCTTAAGGGCTTCACCACCTAGAGAGTGATCTTAACTAAAGTTGAAATCATGGCAAATGATGTAGGTCTAGAGGGTACAAATGGTCAAAACAATTGCCTAGTAATCCACACTGCCCTAAAAGTCGGTAATAGTTTAAAATGGTATCTTGATAGTGGGTGCTCCAGACACGTGACTGGTGACCAAACCCATTTTTGTGAGTATTCAGACTTTGATGGTGGGTCAGTCACTTTTAAAGATGGGAGCTCCGCCAAAATAATTAGGCAAGGAACAATAGTTGGACCGAGACTTCCCAAGATTAAAAATGTTCTCTGTGTAGAAGGCCTAAAACATTATCTCCTCAGTATCTCACAAATCTGTGACAAAGAACACTTGGTCACTTTTTCAAAAATTGTGTGTAGAATCTTAGATCAAACAGGAAAATCTATCATGAAAGGCTTACGCACTAGTGACAACTGTTACGTAATTGAGAGTAGCAATGAGAATGTATTGTCCACAAAATGTAATATGACTGTGAAAAGTGAGTCCAAACTATGGCACCAAAGGCTAGGTCACGTGCACTACCAAAACTTAGCCAAGTTAAGTTCAAAAATCTTAATAAGGGGTCTTCCTAAGATTAGAAAGGAAGAAAAGATTGTATGTGGTTATTCCCTAAGGGGTAAACAGCTAAAAGTTGGACACAAAAAGACAACCACCATAGCAACATCAAAACCATTGGACCTGCTACACATGGACCTAGTAGGTCCCACCAAAGTTGAAAGTCATGGTAAGAAAAGATACTTCTTTTGGTAGTGGATGATTACTCCAGATTTACCTGGGTCGCTTTTCTTTGAGAAAAATCTGATGCTTTTGCAGAATTTGTAGTCATGACAAAGCGACTCTAAAATGAGAAAGGATACTGCATAAATCGTATCAGGAGTGATCATGGTGGTGAATTTGAAAACAAACGATTTCAAAAATATTGTGATGAGAAAGGAATTCACCATGAATTCTCAGCCCCGAAAACTCTTCAGCAAAATGTAGTCGTTGAAAGAAAGAATCCAGTTTTATTGGAAATGGGCTCAATTATGCTGAATGGAAAGGATATGGCCAAAAGCTTCTGGGATGAAGCAGTCAATACCCCTGCTATATAATAAATAGAGTATATTTGAGAGCAGGCTTAAACAAAACACCATATGAGATATGGTATGGAAAACAACCAAGTGTCAAGCACTTTCGTGTCTTTGGCAGTAAATGTTATATCCTGAAAGACAAAGAACATCTAGGTAAGTTTGAGTCTAAAAGTGATGAAGGCACCTTTGTAGGATACGCCTTGAATAGTCGTGCCTATAGAGTATATAATCTAAGAACTCTCACCATTCAAGAATCAGTTAATGTGGTAGTTGATGACCAAACTCATGAAGAAGAAAGTCCTTTGAATGAATTGGAAGATGATGTGGACTCAAGCATTCTAGATAAATCAGACAACAAAACTTCCACATCTAATGAACCTCAACCATCATCTAACATACCTATCATTAAAGATCACCCTCTAAATCAAATCATTGGAGATCCTAATGATGGTGTAAGAACTCGACGCCAAATAGAAAGCATCTATAACCATTTCTGCTTCACCTCAAAGATTGAGCCCAAAAATATTATGAAATCTCTTTAAGATGAATATTGGATAAATTCTATGCAAGAAGAACTTCAACAATTTCAAAGAAATGAGGTATGGCAACTGGTTCCTAGGCCACCTGATACAATATCATTAAAACTAAATGGATCTTTAAGAATAAATCCGATGAATCTGGAAATGTGATTAGGAATAAAGCAAGATTGGTAGCTCATGGATACTCACAGATAGAAGACATTTTTCATGCCCTAGATTTGGTAACCAAACTCACAAGTAACCCGATAGCCGGTTCTGGACGCAACAGCCTCCGTAGTACCCCATTCTCAACTCTGGAGGCAGGTTCCGATCCTGAGATCCTATAAGGAGGATTTTCATAATCATATATCCATTCCAATACGAGCATACCCAAGATCACAGCAAGTAAATCTCAAAAATAACAAAGGAACACATTACAAAATCCACTAAAAATTTTAAATTTAGATACAAGGCTGAAAGGAAATACATCAGATGACAAAAGAGGAAGGAAAGAAGATCTGCAATACTGGGTCCTCGACTCAACTCCTATTAAAGCTCTGCCGCTATGACGCCGACCTAGGATCTCCTACACGCATCAATCGTGCATAAGATTATAGAAAGCTTAGAGGGTGGTGAAAGTGTGTGACAATGGTGCGCAGAAGAATAATAGAGGATGCAGAAGGGAAACATGATCAAAGCCAATATCACTAGCCTTACCAAGGCTAAGACATGAATGTAGGAAGCCATACCTAGGCTATGCAATGCAATAAGGCTTATACAGCCGATACCAATGCAATGCGAAGTAATGTCAATGCTCATAACCAATCCATATAACTCATACAGTTCCATCATAAGGGATATCACTGGGGTCTAATGCACTACAGGATGACTGCCGCTCTCAAGACCTCACAGTCAACGAGTTTAAGAGACTACACTACCCACCTATGGACAGCCAATCACCAACAAGGCTCAACGGTAGTAGACCCACTCACAAGTTGGTCAGACTCAGCCTAGTAATGCCCACTCATTCGAGCGGATAAGGCCAAATCCCATCTCAACCGACTTTACGACAGTGGGAGACGCGGCCTAACGGTGTAAGGCACTCAGCGCTCATGATTTTCACTTGGTCACGGTGTTGAGGCATCCTCTAGGTACCTTGAAGGTTTAGGAGCTTTCACCCAGGGATATCTTATGCACCCTAAATGCTCAAATAATATATTTCTGGTGTCCACATACGGCCGTCCAAGAATACCCTTGTGGAGGCAAGGCCCTGATGAAGCAAGGGCAATAATATCCATGAGATATGATGCCAAATACATGAATCATACATACCAATGATGGACTAGCTCCAAGCACTCAATGTGCACAAGAGGGAAAACTCCATCCCTCCATCATATCAACCCAATGACCACACACACAATGCAATCCAATCACACTATGATGTATTTGGGTCATGAGGTGCACCATACGGCGATAAAGACTTAAAACGTACTCCTCCTTCCCAAAGGGGGAGAACGAGTCTAAGTATTTAGACACAATTACTAAGGGGTCATCACCTAGTGGGGGCCCAATACTTTGGGGTAGCCCATAAACTAAGAAGGGCCATATAAGCCTAAAGGAATAAGCGATCCTATCAAGGGTCCAAGGTAGGCCTTCAGCCACCTATAACAATCCCATGGGCCTACCTTAGAGCCACCAAGGAGGACATATAACCTTAACTGGGTCCCAAAAAGGCAGTCTGCTACTACTCGAATATGAAGCAAGGCCTAGGGCCTAAGGCAATCCATGGCCTAGTGGGCCATACTCAAAGCCCAACTCATAGACAATATGGTGGGCCCTCAAGCAGGGTTTAGGGCCAACCATAAAGGTCACAAATTCACATATTGTGGTGGGCGTAGTGGGCAGCCCGGTAATCCAACCATGTAGGTAATTTCTATGCTTTATCCAAGTGAGTTGGGCCTCACAGCTTGGCCCAAGTACAAGTTTATTTGGTGGGCAACCAAGGGCCCAACTACTTGCACATTATGGCCCACAAACCCATCACAATAAGTAGTGAGATACAGGCCCAAAGGTCAAGGGACCTAACTAGAAGATTCCAAGATAAATGGGCCAACAAAGTCTAACCAAAACTATGAACATATATCCAAAATAAAAATCCAATTCAGGTGGGCTTCCAAGTATGCACAAATGAAGCCCAAATGCACCTCAAAAAATGGCAAGCTTATGTGCATAATTTATCCTTAAATCTGGAGGGGCATGCTGTCACAAATCATGCCATTAGGGGCAGCCAATATGGGTCTATTGCTGGAATTTTCAGCCCACCCGTTTCTGGGCTTGCTGGAGTCCAGCAATAATAAATATAATTTAAGTTTATGTTCACTGGTGGACCACATATATCCCTATGGGTCCCACCAGATGGGAGTAATGAATTAACGCATAAATCAAGTGGACCATGTTGCTGGACTAGAAGTCCAGCAACAATCCAATGGGCCTGGGCATCCCAAGGTGAAGGGTCCTATGGGCCTGGGCAATTTGCTCAAAAACACATTAAATTAGGTCCCAAAAATGGATAAATATCAGGGAGCTGGCCTACATCCCACATGGACCATAGATGGATGGACAGCAGGGATAAAAAATACATCAATATGGGCCCATAAAGGGGGTGGACGACCTATCCATGACTGGACGTCCCAGCCTAGCGGGCCGGTCCAGCCTTGGTCACCAAATGCACAAGGGTCCGTTGGCCCCAAAAATTGGTAGGTGGGTCCTACCATGGGTGGCCCACTTCTATGTAAAATTTTATAATTTTTATATTAGCATAAGTATTTTAATTAATTTAAAGAAAACAGACTATCCAAAAAATCTGTTTAGTGTAGATTTTTGATAGGCCCTGATCTGAGCTTCCAATGGGGTGGATTAATGGCCTCTAAAAATTGAGAAAAATTAGTTTTTGTGTCCCCTCATATGTATACTACAAAGTGGGGTCCACGGATGTAGCCCACCAGTGGAAAAATTATTTTATATTTAAGGAATTCCACACTGATAGGTTGCTGAAACAGTGCAGAAATTACGGACTAACTACCTCACTTGGGCCACACTTTGGGACCTCATTCAGAGTCAGATGGGGCTGAAATTTGGGGGACATCAAGGTGAGATCCCCACCTTTCAGAAAAGTATATTTGATGGGTATGAGAAGACCCCCAATCAGCCCTAATTTCAGGCCCAAAACCAATAGAAATTTGTCCCAAAAATCTCGATAGCAATACATTCTTGAATTAAAATAAATGTAGAAGCTATTTAAGGTAAGGATTAGCCCATAAGTTTGTTACTATGGCCCACCCTAGTGGGCCCCCCAATTTTCCAGATCAAATCTAAAATTTTCCACTCTTGCATGCAACATTTAGGGTGGCAAATGGGACACCCTAACCATAGTGTAGGTTGGGTATGGGCGTCCCACCCTTACTGGCCTTTCCTGGACACTACAGGCCCACTAAGTGGACCACACAAATCATCATCAGTAATAAAAGAAAAGGGAGAGAGAAGGAAGGACATCCAGCCATAGGGAGAAGGCTCCACCACTATTAAGCCTTCCCCAACACAATCACAACCACATATACTATACATGTAAAATGTACAACATTGATTTCATCATGTATGGTCTAGATTTAAGATCAATGGTTGGGATGCCATCCCAGCCATGATGCAAGGGTCTAGATGACCCATCATGCCTAAATAATTAGAAGAAATTCACCATGAAAGGGGGTCCACCAAGGAAATCCCCATGCATGGACATCCATGCACAAGATGGGCCCATTGGCCACATCTAGGAAGTTCTATAGGATCTCCACCATTGATTGGTGGGTCCTACACATCCCAAATGAGAGAAAAGAAGGGATCTACACCATGAAAAAGGAATGTACATGAAATGGGGAGCACCCACCTTGGATTCTTCACAAAATCAATATCTTCTAGCTCCTCTAACTCCAAGGAAGAGAAATCAATGGATGATATGAAGTGACAAGGGCTAGATTATGAGGATTTTTAGGGAAAGAGGGCTAAAAGAAGGAGGGGGTGGGGATGTCCAAGCTCTTGCTAGGGGGAGAAGAGAGAGAGAGAGAGAGAGAGAGAGAGAGAGAAGAGAAAAATGAGAGGGAAAGAGAGAGAAAAGGCTTTTAAGGGATGTAATCATGAACTCTCTTACCTAGGGTAGAGAAAGTGATGATTGTAGTAGGGAGATACAAACAAGGTTGTAGGGTAGTAGCCTTTTAGAAATATCAGCGTAGGATGGCATTATATACATAGGAAAATGTGCAAGCCATGTTGGGGTCCACTAATCACACAATTAATGGCCCAAATCGATCGTTGCTCATATCTTGAGATGTACACATTAGATTAATGCACGGAATGTGGCGTTGGAACCATGGTGCCGATACGGACAAGATGACATAGGTCTCGGGCCTATCCGAGTTAAGTCAACATGACCAAACTTGAGGAAGGCCGCAAACGCTAACTAAAGGTTACGGGTCATCAGAATTCGACCGGTAGGACTGCAGGATCACGAGAAACAAAATGCATACTCAACACACACACATGAACTCGAGTCAGGTCTTACAGCATTGACTTTGATGAAACATTTGCTCCCGTAGCTCGCCTTGAGTCAATCAAGATTCTCATGTCGATTGCATGTGCATTGAAATTTAAACTATTTCAAATAGATGACAAAAGCGCATTTCTCAATGGAGTACTTGATGAAGAAGTCTATGTGGAACAACCTAAGGGATTTTCTGACCCCCCAAGTATCCTAAACATGTTTATTGATTGAGCAAAGCACTTATGGTCTCAAACAAGCACCACATGCTTGGTATGAACGTCTGACGTAATTTCTTTTGGACCATCAATTCTGCAGAGGTAGTGTAGATAAAACACTATTCACTCAAAAGACAGAGCATTCATTGCTCATTGCCCAGATCTATGTGGATGACATAGTCTTTAGTTCTACATGTGAAGATACTGCTCGTAACTTCGCTGATCTGATGAAATTTGAATTTGAAATGAGTATGGTTGGTGAGTCAAACTTCTTCTTAGGCCTACAAATGAATCAATTGCACAATAGGATCTTTGTATGTCAGAGCAAGTAAGCAAAAGACCTAGTAAAAAGATTTGGACTTGAATCTGGTCGTACCTATCATACTCCCATAAGCGCCATAATCAAACTCTCCAAAGATATAAATGGGAAAGGTGTGGATCAACACTTGTATCGAAGCATGATAGAAAGCCTATTGTATCTAACTACAAGTCATCCAAATATATCATTTAGCGTAGGAGCATGTGCGCGATATCAGGCTGATCTTAAGGAATCTCATCTAACAACAGTTAAAAGAATCATCAAGTATATGGCTGGAACAACCTCTTTTGATATATGGTATCCATTCGAAACATCTACCATCATTGCTGGATACTCAGACACCGATTGGGCTGGAAATTTAGATGAATGCAAGTCAACTAGTGGCAACTATTTTTATATTGGAAATTGTTTAGTGTCTTGGCAGAGCAAGAAACAGAATTCGATATCCCTATCCACTATTGAAGCCGAATACATTGTTGCAGGTAGTTGTTGTACTCAACTCCTATGGATGAAACAGATGCTACTAGATTGTGGGATTGAGCATTCAACTATGACTCTCTTATGTGACAACACTAGTGCTATCAATATTTCAAAGAATCTTGTTCAACATTCTCGGATCAAGAATATTGACATTAGACATCATTTTATCCGAGAACTTGTTGAAGAAAAGATCATAGTGTTAGACTATGTGTCTACAGAAAATCAACTTGCTGACATACTAACTAAACCGCTAGATGCAAAAAGGTTTAGCAATCTTCAGAAATCAATTGGAGTATGTGCAATTTGACGACAATTCATAGTCAAACATGAGCAGAATATGCATATTTAAGGACTATGGTCGTTTTTATTCTTATATGGTTAAACATGTATTATATAGGTATATCTCTATGTCTTAACCATATTCTGCATATTAAAAGAGATATTTTTCAATTTTTCTTTCATACTCAATGAAATCGGACAAGTCTCGATCTCATCGACGGCTCTCAGGAATACAATGTCGTAACCGTCGGTTCCTTCCAACAGTTATAAATTCAGCCTGTCTCGATATCTGTTGGTTCTTAACTGTTGGTCATTTCCAATGGTCATCGATACAGTCTTCGATATCATTATGAGCCTGACTTCGATGACATCGATAGGATATCGATATCATCGACTCTCTACTATAAAAGAGAAATGAGTGTCAGAATTTTCTTTTAACCTGCTCCTTCTCTTCTCTAGTTGTTTTTTCATATCTATATCTATCTTCGTGGGCTCCCCTCCAAGAAGAACCATGGTGAAAGGCAAAGGTAAGGATCTTACTCTTTTCAAATCGTCCAAATCAAAGAATAAGCAACCAAAAACAAGTCAGTCTCGTCCCAATCAGTTAGCTTGGGAACAAGTTACAATAGCAGAGTGCATTGTTCTTAATAGTGTAATCGAACCATTTGGAGTGGATCTCCTATTAGAAGTAATAGGGTGGCAAAATATACTCAACCTTGGTGGACCCTACCAATTCGAGTTGATTCATCAGTTTTTCAACAGCTGTCATATTGTTCACGATAATCCCCCGTGTATTCGATTGGAGCGTATGCATCACACGAAACTCATTACTCCAATCATACTTGGCCGTATCCTGAACCTAGAAGTAACTCGAAACCCAGTGACAGAATGCAATCTAAATGGATTAGGAGTATGTGGCAAGATAACACAAGCATTGTGTAATGGCACCACTATTCCTAGGAATGATGAAAACTCTCTTCATGTCAACCACCTTGGACCCTCCTTCAAAATTCTCCATAACATTTTTGGGACTAATGTGTATCCATGTGATGCAAAGGAAAGTTATCTTACTCCCTTTGTGCTCAATGTCCTATACGATGTTTATCAAGAGGTCCAAATGTGCCTTCCAACCTTATCCTCGGGCAACTAACTCGTATAATCAGAGGAGACCATCGGGATACACTATCGTTCCCCTCGCTCATATGCAAGCTAGCTCACTATGTGGGTCTACCAACCACATCCGATGATGTTCATCCGGAAGTATGGTTTGATCAAGATGCAGTCCAGCAGGCACAGCAGTTATGCCTAACTTCATCCCTTCGACCGAGTAGTCCTCCTGCATAGACACCTGGCGTAAAAAATGATCAGCACTCATATCTGCCCACGCCATGGGGATCAAATCGTATGCCGTTGCACAGTCCTGAGTCAATCACAAATCACCGGGACCACCAACTTGAACGTCATCTGCTGAATGGTCTGGCTAGCATTGACGAGTGTCTTTACAACTGTGAAAGACGTCTAACAATGATTGAGGACAAATTTGAAGCTCCCCAGCATACCACCCAGCAAGTAGTTGATTTGCTAACCGATGGCGAAACTCGTGCACCTTAAGTGCTAGAGGAAGGAATGGTATAGATGAGGCCATATCTGGACATTGCGGCTGATTTCTTTTTAGCGACCGTATGATTTTTTATGATGGATTGACACATTTTGGGGTTATTCGTCCTCTAGAGGAGGAAAATACTTTATTTTGATGCGCCCATGATTGGGCCGGAGTTTGGTTTAGTTGTTTTGGGTTGAATGTTTAAACACTGCCAAGCTGGGCAGTTTTTATTTTGGAGATTTTGATGGGTGATCGATAATTTCCATAGATCTGCTACCATGTTTATCTGCTCACAATTATTCACTAATCTCTATGGAATACTGGTATAAATTGTGATTGCCTTCGTTGTATATCCATTAAGATTGTGAGTTGGATTGTGATTTCTAATGCTTTAAGTTATCTTGCTATCTGTTTATGAGAAATCACCGCTCTCCTTTATCTTGTTTCTCCCATGTTTTTATGCCTCAACTTCAGTCAACTTCTATTGATGTATTGCCCTTTGCCAATGACTGAAAAAAAAGGGGAGAGCAAGAAAATTGTGTCTATCTATGTATGTATGGTGGTACAAGTGTCAGGGGGAGAAGCTGCAAGAAGATAGGGGGAGCAGCTACCTGAGAAATTGTGTGATCTATATAGTAACTTTGTTAAATTGGGTAAGGGATCTTGTACACACAATTTAGGATGTTGTTCTAAGTGGTTTTAGGTGTTTTGTCATGTAATTGACAAAGGGGGAGATTGAAAGTGCCCTGGTTTGTCAATTAGTGTGAGTGTTGAGTCAGCAAGTCAAGTGAGCCGCATAGGAAGATCATTCAAGCGTCTGCCTCAACTAGATATGTGCCCTGAACTCGTCAACGGTAAACTTAGCCTCACATCCTACGTCCCAAAACACCCAGGTATATAAATCCCTTAAAAATGGATAGAACAACATAAGGTCTAAAGTATGAAAACTATTTTGCAAAACAGGAAAATTTGTCAAGTTTTCAGCTTTTATCAATATATCGAGGTCACCTCGATGATATCAGACATCAGTTATTGATGTCCTCAACATTCAATCGGTATCATCGAATGAAGGACTCGTGTGTCCAGCAACCATTTTGATCTCTGGACAGCATTATCGATGAATCAATGGAACAATCGATATCATCGACATTCAAATTCCGATATCATTGAGACAGCTCGATAAATTGAATTCTGGTTTGTTTAAGTCCAGCAAGCTTCTAAGGAAAATCATGCATTTATCGATGACTCGAAGGAAGCCTTGATATCCTAGGAATTCAAACTCCGATGATATCGATGGATCTTTATGTTATCGATTTCAAACCAAACTGTCCAGCAAGCTTTTTAGGAAAATTCTCTTTAAATGACTCGAGGAATCGAGACTCCCTCGATAAAATTGATATTCAAATATCGATCATATCAAATCTAGGTCACTTTCATCAAATTCGAACAATGGAATGTCCAGCGAGCATACAGGAAAATCTTCTATAGAAGATCGATGAATCAAAATAGGAATCAATATCATCGACAATCGAAATCTGATGACATCGTGGGAGGATCGATATTATCGAAAGCTAGCTATCTCTTGTTTAACCTGATCTCATGTTTTTCATTATTGAGAAATCAAACCGTGGTTCGATGAAATCAAAGTTCGAAATCCGATGACATCGAAGCATGTTCAATATGATCGATCTGTGCTTAAGAGGTTCAACTGTAATTGTCAAAAGAGTTCATTTCATCGATCTATCCCTTGATGTCTTCGAAAGTATACGTTCAATGATATCGAAGATGGATCGATGAAATCGAACTCTGTCAAAAAACTGACAACTTTATTACCGTTGGATCTCTTTGCCTATTTAAGGAGAGCTTGCTATTGGTTGCTGGAGTGAGAAAATTAGAGAGAGCCTTGAGAGAGTCCTGCATACTACTTACCTTTAGCTCTTTTTCTCATGGGAGTTCATCCTCCGACCCACCCTCATCATTGATATTCAATAGAGTGGATTGGGGAATAAACTTTCGCATTCAAGGATCATCCAGCTACCACCTTAATGGAAAATCATTGAGCTGGGATACCTTAAATGCTTGAATGCTTGGAATCACTCTGTCTATAAAATAGAAAAACATTTGATAGAGTAGGATTCCAACATAACCTTGACCCAACCCGTCGCTTTACATTGGAGCATCATAAGTGTTACGGATCAAGGGAGCTGAAGATTCTTCATCATCAAAGGAGGAGATCTTCATCAACGTACTTAATGGGGCTCATCTACTTATCTGTAAGTCGATAGAGTCCAAAGACTCTGCTGATCATTCCTTTATGTAGGATTGGGTCACAAGTGATTCTCACCCCTTTCAAGTCCTCATAGGAGGCCTCCGGCAGTAGAATACGTGAAGGTGCTATGTGTTGACCCTTGCTCTTGGCGAGTATAAACTTAGCTCCTTAGTGTAGGTCCTTAGCCTGTATGGCCTAAAACTTAGGTGTTATGTGTTGACCTTTTCTCTTGTGTAGGGCATAAACTCTAGGTTCGTGGTGTGGATCCTTTGCCTGTGTGGCCTAAAACTCTAGGTTCCTTGTGTGGATCTTTGCTCTTGTGTAGGGAATAAAACCTGGGTGTTGTGTGTTGACCCTTGCTCCTATGTGGGGCATAAACTTATGTCCCATGGATACATGTTAGGAACCTTGTGTAGGTCCTAGAGTCAGCCTTATGTAGGTTTACTAGTTTGAGGTAAACCTGATTTGAAACCTCCATTAGTGAAATCTAGTACACTCAAGGGTTGAGTGCGTCCGCCGGGAGTGGAGTAGGCAAGTAGCCGAACCACTATAAATGACTATGCTTGGGATTGTTATTTGCATTTTACATTTCTGTGTTTACTTTGAATGTTCACATGATGCATGATGACATGATTATTTATAACTGATGAGTATCACATTCCTCACACATAGTCACTCATTCAATCCATCATAAACTAAATTTATATATTGCTTAGATATTAAATAGTCTTTTGATTGGATCCTCTATTTGGCTTGGAAGCCATTAGAGTTAAGTTACAAGTATCTTGATAAATTATTGTATTAAATCAAGATAATGATAATAGGATTTTAAATTTTCATAAAATTTTATAAAGTCCTATTCACCCCCCTTTTGGACACTTTGACCAATTCCTACTTCTACTAGAGCGGTCATTACCGTAATTTTAAAAAGAGGCGAGCGTTCGAAGTGGAATGATACGCCATCATCGAAAAGGACGTCAGAAAACTCCTCGAAGAGGGCTTCATCAAAGAAATCTATTATCTAGACTGAATCGCCAACATCATCTTAGTGAAGAAGTCCAATGGGAAGTGGCGGGTTTGTGTTGACCACACTGACTTGAATAAGACCTGCCCCAAGGGCAGCTTCCCCCTACCACGGATCGACCAACTGGTCGACAACATGGTCGGACACGAGCTTCTGAGTTTCATGGACGCCTACTTAGGCTATAACTAGATTGTTATGCACTCTCACGACAGGCAAAAGACGACCTTTGTCACCGACAAAGGACTTTATTACTATAAGGTCATGCCCTTCGGGCTGAAGAACGCCGGTGCCATATGCCAGCGACTCGGCAACAAAATATTTACTTAATAGATCAAACACTCCATGGAAGTCTATGTCGATGACATGCTTATCAAAAGTATTAGGTCAGTGGACCATATTGCCGACCTCAAAAAAATGTTCCCAATACTGCAGAAATATCGGATGAAGTTAAATCCAAGCAAATGTGCCTTTGAAGTCAGCTCGGGAAAATTTCTCAAATTCCTGGTCAGCTAGAGAGGGATAGAAGTAAATCCTAAAAAATCCAAGCTCTTCTCGACATGACCTCGCCCAGAATGATGAAGGAAATCCAATGCCTCACAGGAAGGATTGCCACACTCGATTGTTTCGTCTCTAGAGCCACCGATAAATGTCTTCCCTTTTTCAAATAGTTGAAAGGGAAATAAAGGATTGAGTAGATGGAAGAGTGCGATCTCGCCTTCTAAAAACTCAAGCAGTATATGGGCTCCCCGCCCCTACTCTCAAAACCCGAGCAAGGAGAGCTGCTCTTGCTATACTTGGCAGTCTCCACAACCGCAGTCACCTCAGCCCTCATCCGAGAGCAGGGAGGAAAGCAACTACAGGTGTATTACATCAGCAAAGCCTTGGTCCCAACAGAGACTAGGTACCCAGACATTAAGAAACTCACCCTAGCCCTAGTCGTCTCGTCCCACCGACTACAACCATACTTCCACGCCCATACCATTATAGCTATGACCAACCAACCTCTCCGTCAAGTACTCTAAAAACCTGAAGTTTCAGGGAGGCTCACAAAATGGTCAGTCGAGTTCAACGAGTTAGACATCAAATATCAGCCCCGAACCGCCATGTAATGACTCGAAAAATTTTGTGTTATTCTTTCCTTAGTAGTTTTTGGGGTAACTAGCGTTATACTCGATTGCTTGTGAAATCTGCATCAATCACTTTAAATTGTATCTGCATGACTCAAAACCTATAGAATGGTTAGCGTTATGTTACTCTGAAATCTGGGATCCATCGCTAAATCCAGTTGTTCTTGAGAATTTTTGGAAGCTCTGGATCGGACCTGGACCGCGCGTCGAAAGTCCGATAGCGATGATCTTAGGCTGTTGCGGTCACCATGTTGGGCTTGACCATCACCTTGAAAATCAAGTCCATGTGATGTTCTGGGTCGATTTGCTTGAGTTCGGAGTGAAGAGTGTGAGAACGGCTGGAAATTTAATAAGATTTTATGAAATCTGAGTCGCGTCGCTTGCGCGACGATTTTAAGCAATCTAACCATTGGATTCTGACCCAATTTCACCCTCTGATCAGGGAAGGTGGCCCAGGCATGTCCTTGTGCTTGTGGACCTGATCGAGATTCAGTGACCGTTGAATTGAGTGTGGTCCGCCATGGCTGATCTGAAGATCTGGTCGGTATGAGAACTCAGCTTGACCTAGATCCATGGTCAGTAAGCTTAAGTCTGACCTTTCGTGGTAATAGGCCCACCGGAAGTGCTTCGTTGGATCGAGAGAGGCCGATTTTAGTTATATCCTAAGTATACCTTGGCCCTGGGGTTATTTTCATCAACATTAGGCCTATTTATAGTCCTTAAACCCTAGCTCTCTTTTCCATACGAATTTCCTAACCCTACCTAAGAAAGAGAAAGGAAAAGAGAGAAAGTGTGAGAGAAGTTGGTGAATCATCTTAGATTCTTTCCTGTTCTTCTTCATCCTTTAAACCTTCACTTTGAATCGTTATTCCGGCGATTCTGAGTTCATCTTTGGGTAAGTTAACCTAACCCTAATATGTGTTAGAGCTTAAAATAGTCTTGGTGCTGTTGTATCTCATTTCTATTCTTGCTTTAGGGTATTCTATCGCCGTTAACGAAAACATATCGTCTGAAATCAGTTCGGTGTTCTTTTCTGGCTTAAGGTGCGGACTTTAAGTGCATAGGTTATGGTTTTCAAGGCTTTCAATGCCAGTTAATGGTTTATTCTTGCTATGGATGAGATTTCACATGCTAAATGTTATGTTTATGTTGCGTTCCTGATATGCATGTGTTATATTGAGATTTGTGTATTCTATGTGTATGTATAAAGTACCGTATACGTATAAAATATGCACTTGTGTTTGCCATGATTATTTGTCATGCATGTATGCTAATGGTATGTGCGGCAACTCCTTGGTAAAAGGAATTGTCCAAATGCTTGTATTTCAACATACGTCATGTATGTTATATTATGCATTCTAAGTGTTTGTAGAAATGCGTGAATGATCTAAAGTGTGATATTTCAACCTAGTATGGGCGTTAAGAAGTGATTCTCACTCTCCCACTAGTGTGTATGATTTCCTTCATGTAAGTTACATTCCTTGTTGTTTAAGTTCAAGCATTACTTATGCTTTCATTCATGTTAAGTTGATATTCTTTAAAAGCTTGTGTACCACATGATTTGAGTTGTTGTTCCTTTACTGTTCTACATTCAATACGAATATCTGCTGTAGTGTAATGTGTGTAGGACTATGCATTAGTCCAGGAAATCGGTAATCGACCTTAAGATCGTGGCTGAGGTTGCTTTCGCCACATAGGATGTATTAAACGAACCCGAGTTGTATTAGAATTGTCGGCAGTGGTTTGGCCACGCGGAGTGTTTGCGCACTCTATGTCGTTTAACCCAACGTGTGCTCGTGCTAGTCGAGTTCGTCAAGTAACTCGATTGTCCGATGTATGTTCACCATGTATGGACGCTACTGTTTGAATCTAGGGTACCGAACTTACCGATGAAATCCTATTAACCATGGTACCTTGATCTACTAAGACTCATGAGCTAGACATGGTGGTATGGGACACCGTGGTCGAGCTGTCGGCCTACGCTAGGGTGACGAGCCTCCCCGTAGTAACCAGTGAGCAATTAAACTCGTGAGCCGATTATGGTGGTATGGGACACTATATTCGTGCTGTCGGCCTACATTGATTGGTGACGAGCCCTTTGTAGTAACCTCGAGCATACCTGGATACCGCATCGAGGTGACGAGCCTTAGTGTAGTAACGAAGGTATGATAGGCATGCATTGATTGGTGATGAGCCCTTTGCAACGACCTCAAACCATATGATCATATGAGATGTCTAGGACTGACGACCCTAGAATGGATCACTGTTTGGATGGTGATATGAGGAAGGTATCTTAGCTTCCCAATCCTGCTGTATGAAAAGGACTAATAACAACTTGGTAATCATATTCATGCACCACATTTGCATGTGCTTTGTAGACGTGGCGCACTTTGAGGCGATGTCATGCGTAACGTAAGATGATGACGCTGAGGGTGTACGCGTGAGGGCACGCATCATTCTGCATACATCCTTGCATTAACAAGAGTACTTAGGACATGTTTAATTATTCTGCGTTATCATTACTGCTTGATTGAACTGATAGCATGTTAACCTTTGCTTTATTGTTCAACTGAGTTGATCACTCACTCCCACGTTCTGGGGCGGTGTTAAACACCCACCAGACTCTGTCTTAGCTGCTGATGTTGCAGATGTTGATGCGACTTCTGAGGTAGAGCGGGAGATGGATGATGATGAGGCTGCCTTCTCTTTTATGCAGTTTTCAGACGGGTTCTAGTGAACCTCGTTCTGATACGCGGGATGCTGAGATTTCTTTTGAGAAATTAAATGATGTAGTCTAATACTTGTAATTTTGATAGTAACACTTGTCAAAACGACCTGTTATGTATATGTACTTCAGGGATTTGCACTTGTACACATATATTTCTATAAATCTTCCGCTTGCTTTCTTCACTTATCCCTAAATTATATTTGCTATTTGGCTTAATCTATTCCATGTTTTATGCACTAATACAGATAACATACATCCATCATCAAATATGTTGCATAGGTGATGTTTTGGAACTCGGGAGCTGAGTTATGCTCGACCCCTGAATTTCAGGGCATTATACGCCATCAAAGGACAAGCAGTTGCAGACTCCATTGTTAAACTTACATGTGAGGTTGACTTGGGGACCAGTCTCGACACCTAGCTCGACCAACTCGAAGATTGAATAGTCAAATTAGACCTTTCGAATGGACACTACACATCAACGGTTCATCCAATTCTAAAGGCAGCAGGACCGGGATAATCCTTGAGGCTCCTAATCTGACCTGCAAACAATATGCCTTGAGATTTGGATTCCAAACATCGAATAACACGATAGAATACAAAGGTTTGTTAGCTAGGCTCAGGATAGCAGCAGTAATAGGAGCTCAGAACCTAAAAGTACACAGTGATTCTCAACTCGTATTTAACCAGATCGCCAATGAATACTAGGCCAAAGAAGAAAGAATGATGGCCTACCTGCCAAAAGCTCAAGAACTCATCAGCAAATTCTCGAAATGCGACATCAATCGAAACCCCATATCAAAAAACTCTAAAGCAGACATGTTAGCAAAATATGACAATCGAAGATGATATCTCAAAATCAACCCTGATTGAGTTCTTAGCTGAGCCAAGCATCAGTGAGTCCAATCCGAGCAAAGTCAAGCTGGATGGACCTAATAGTCGACTACCTTCAAGAAGGCAAACTACCCGAAGACCGACTGCAAGCATGCGGACTCCATTCTAGATTGGCTTGTTATGTCATGATCGGAGACATCTTATAGGGATTCTCTCTCCCATTCCACAGGTGTCTCTGACCTGATGAAGCTGAGTACGTGCTGAGAGAAATTCATGAAGGTATTTGCGGCAACCACTCCAGCAGCCGCCCTCTCACTCACAAAGTCATCCGGTAATGATATTTTTGGCCAACCATCCAGGCAAAGACCAGGCAAAACACTCAAAAATGCGACAAATGTCAACGATTCGCAGTTATACCCCATCAACCGCCTGAGCAGCTGACCCCCATGACTGGACCATGGCCCTTTGCATAATGGGGGATCGACATCATCAGTCCTCTACCGACTGGCAAGGGACAGACCAAGTTTACAGTCGTCGCAGTCAACTACTTCACTAAATGGGTCAAGGTTGAGCCCTTGCCAAGATCACCAAGCAAAAAATTACTGACTTCATTTAAAAAAGCATCATTTATAGGTACAGGGTCCCCCACATGATCATCTTGGATAATAGGAAGCAGATCGAGAATGACGAACGCAAGTCGACCAGGAACATATCAACTCGAAGACATAGAGGGATGACCCCTATCATGTCCTTGGAATGTCGAGCACCTGAAGATCTACTATGCATAAGAGCCGACCAGGCTTAACCGCGAGGTCTACTTTCCTGCTGTTTTCAATCTACAATGTCAGAATCTACATATTTTCTCCATAAGCTGTAATAAACATCTCGATCTTGGGAAAATCTTACTCTCTACTTTTCCATATACAAACATTCAACCTACAAAAATCTACTAAGGGCTTCCTTTAGTATAAGGGAAGAATAGCCCTCACCAATGGTCCGACCCTTTAAAGAAGAAGTCGGACCAATGATTGAATTTCTTATATGGCCCACTAGGGACTTCCCTTAGTGCAAGGGAGGAATGTTGCATAACCGTTCGTCTGACCCTTAAAGAAGAGGTCAGACCACCAACTATCGCTACTACTCGAGCGTCACAACCTACAATAGGGGGAAACAATTCTTCTAAAAGTAAAATATTGTTTAACCAAGTAACACAGTTTGTCAAACCTACTTTGAGAAATAAAGGACTTAAGGGCTAGCCCCAACATGACCTAAAAGGGTCAATCTACCTACCAATGATAAAAAGATCCAATCAGCTCACTTGGAAAATCCACACAAATAGTCATCAACAAAAACTCTTTTTTCATTAAACATAATAGAGAAAATTATAGAGAAATAAAAAGAGTACAAAGAGAAACATAAGAAGCTTGGAGCATTGGTATATAAGGCTGCTCAGAAGAGGAGACCTCAGCTCTCGGCCAAGGCCGAGTCTTTTGAAGGGCCCACCTCGAAGGCAGATAAGTCAAGCTCAGGGTGCTCTTCCCTAATATCTTCTAGGCACTTGTCGTACTCGGCAATATAAAGAGCATCCCTCTCTTTCTCCCACTCTTAGGAGGCCTTCAATTCCTCCATGCCTGCCTCCTTAGCCTTTAAGATGGCCACCTCAGCCTCCTTCATCTTCACAGTATGGTTATGAAGCAACTCCCCCAGCTCGTACTTCCACCGAGCACTCTTCTCCAAAGCCTTGTTAAGAAGCGACTTTGCCACCTCCAGCTTGATCCTCACGGCCTCCAGCTCGGCCTTCGACCTCCAGCTCGGCCTTCGACCCCTCTACCGAAGCCGACAAAGCGACGTTCTCAGAGTGAAGCTGCTCAACTCAACGCACTTTTGTAGCAAGGTCACCTCGGCCTCCTTGCACTCCATCTTAAGGTGCAATATATCCCGGTGGGCATTTACGAGGGAGGGGGTGAACTAAAGACAAACCCACGATTAGTGTCACACCCCAAATCTGGGGATGAACATCTACCATAGTGCCCCGTATCTGTCACTCAGCTTCCATAAACCAAATCTCGAGTTTGGCGCACTACAAGGAATATTTATTATTATTATTATTGAAATTTTCTTATAGTGATTTTTTTATTGTTATATATACCTGAGCATAATGATCCGTGATCATAATACCAAGCAACGATCTTCATTATAGATTTAGTCAAAGTACAAGTACAATGTTTTTTCAAAATGTACGAAAATGTAGGCATCGCCAAAATATAGCATAGACAAGATGTATCCAAAAAGCTAAGTCCTCCAAACTACTCCTGCCTAGAAAATGGAAAATGAAAGCTTAGGCTAAAAGCCTAATGAGTACACTCGTGTGTGTGTGTGTGTGTGTGTGTAGTATACAAGCTTGCAGTAGAAATCAAAATATCAGAGTACATAAACCAAAGCATTATGACCATATAATACTACAAAAAGTCAAGAGGACAAGATGCAAAGCAAGAGATGGTATCCAAAAGTATGCAAGGTGTATGCAAGCATGCAAGTCTTCCTTTAAAAGTCCACATCACAATATAGTTGTCATCATTAGGAATCACCAGGACCCGGTATCCATAGTAAGTCCAAAATTTGTTGAATAGAGGCCTCGCATACCCTCCTCATTAATGGGGGGCCTGTAGCCATGACAATACCCACTCGGCACGCCGATAGCCGACCCATTTCAGGGGCTAGTCAAACCCAACCACATTCGCTCCAACTCTTCAGCTAGGCATGGCCAAACCTCTTCTCACTCGACCGCGTCGGTGGGAGTCAAGTCTACTATGGTCTTCGGCACCAAAAGACCCATGGTATCCACCCGGTCTTGATGACGAGGCTCGAGGGTACCACTCGAGATTTATGAAATTTCACCCAGGGGTCTAGGACCCATTATAAAGAAATTAAAATTTTCCCTGTCCATAAATACCAACCACGATGCCGCTGAGATGGTCTCATCAGTATAACCATGGTGTTACTATGGCGTTTTGTCTGTCACATAAGATACTTTGATATATGCTATGATATACATAAGCACACCATGCAGTATATTTGCACACAAGCAATACTATACATTCACACCATGTATGCACCTAAGGTAGCCCTAATGCCAGTCGGGCTCCTCCCCCATCCACATCCAACCTTGGTTCACGGTCATCCTGGACCGGATGTATGTGTAACATCTGCACAAAATGTACCATCATCATCCTGTGATCTCAATATGCACATGCATCCATGCATGATCACACTACACACGATGTGCACTTTAAGTCCATGATGCATGTATATGTATGCGTGCACATAACCCAACATGTGCAACATGCATGGGCTAGCTGGAAACTACCACAATGTCAAATGAGTAAAACAGTAGTCCAGTGTGCACTCCCTACACATGGTCAAGGAGGCTATGCGAGTGTTTATACCTTCCGCGTCACAAGCATGTACAGATCCACTCCATTTTATAATTAGTTATCAAGCCATCACTCAGCATAACACACAACAAGAATCGCATACGATCTAATCATAATGGTCGCGCCACTGACACATTCATTGGCATGTAAGGATTATGTGATCCATCTCATTAGGCTCATAATGAGTTTATCTACAAGTGTTATGCCAACAATCAACACTTAGCACACATTTAATAGGTGGCCCCACTTAATCCTTAGGTTCACATAGGCATAGGCTTACACATGTATTATCATAGTATCCAACCCCCTCTATATATCATCATCATATACACCCTCATTACACAAGTCCTACCATCACAAGCATATATAATCACAACCAACACATGAATAATGTTTGTTTGTTATCACAAGCGCCCACCTACTAGAATGGATCGATTAGTGGGTTGCCATAACCTACTTGCATGGCTTGTTGGGTGGTCCATTTGGTTTCCACAATCAGCCCATTTAAGGGATTTATCATCATCACTTCAAAAATCACAATATCAGTCTGGCGTACATTCAACACATGGAGATCACAAACACTTGCCAAAGAGGCCCAATTATTAGCGCAAATGAGACTACCACTAATGGGCCCACATGGCATTCACTCAAAATGGGCCTTAATATTTTTGGGCCCACTGCTCAATGGAATTCACAAATGGGCTCTATTTGGCCCACAAGGTGGACTCAACATTTAGCCCAATACACATATCAAGATGGGCCTAATCCAAACTCAATTGGGTCAGGCCCTATAATATGTTGGTTAAGAGGATAGGTGGTGTGGATATCAAAATGGGGCCCGCACGCATCAAGGGGGGTCCACCACCATGTTGGGTGTATAATAGTCATCATGGTGGGCCCCAAAAGTTTTAATAGTGATCATTTAATCACCGTTTTTTTCTATGGTATGTTCCACATTAGCTTTGGGTCTATGTGAAAACATAGATAGGTTAAATGGCTGATAAATATCACAGTGGCCCCCTACAGATTGAATGGTGGACATTGCCATTCACCTGGTTTCAATGGTATAGCCTACCTTAAACTTGGATCTGCTTGATCTACTGGGCTTAGCCCTAAGGTGATATGAGGAAATGGATGGGTGACCTAGATAAGGCAGGTACGTTATGGTAAGTTACTAGGATTTTTTTTTAATGGTAGAGTTCCATTCCCACAGTTACAAGTGGCATGGCCCACTCAAACTTCAATTTAGTTTGATTTTTGAGACCATGGTGTAAAATGGGCTGGTAAGTCAGATGAATGGTAAGGATCTAGCATATACATCATGGTGGTGTCACAGGGGCATCACATTCATTTGGATAAGAAAAGGGCCATGGATTGGGCATCTCTTTATGGACAGTATCCGGATAGGACATCCTTCCCCCCCCCCCCCCCTTCCCTCTGTGTACACACACACACACCATGGTTTCCAACGGTGTCCAGCGATAGACATTCAATCACTACTGCTTCTACAGTGCGGCCCACCCATGGAATCATGCTCTAAGATAAATTGGGAAAACGGATGGCAGGTGTGGATCTAAGACATATATTTTGGTGTGGCCTTCTGTGGGCCCATGCCTTTCATTTCTCTCCACAATATGACAATAGCGATGTTGGAAGCTGCAATGTCATTTGATATATATATATATATATATATATATATATATATATATATATATATATATATATATATATATATATGTATATATATATATATAGGTGTGGTGTGTGCAAGCCAGTGAGGATCATGTCCAGATAGTTTGGACAAAATAGGTACATCATGTGGGCCATTGGGCCTGAACAACTGAATCATATAGACTCCTCATCTAGGTCTTTCGTGATCGTGTAAATAGGTTGGATGGCTGTTAGACAGTAAGGTGGGTCCACGGTCAGTGGGTCCCACACAAACTCCAAATCAGGTTGATATTTGTGTATTTCTATTATCTAACCCATTAAATACAATGAGTGGTCTACATGACATGTGGTCTCCAAAATAGGGCCCACATCAATGAGCCCCACACCTACATCATAAAGAAGGAAAGAAAGGAATCAAAGAGAAGGGAAGTTGAAGGTGGTGTACTCACCTTGATGATCAAGATGGATGGATGTAGTTGATGATGGCCCACCAAGATCACCTTACCCCCTCTCTCCCTCTCTCTGGTTGTAGAAAATGGTTAAAATGTTAAGGAATATGGGGGTATTAGTAGAGAAATGGCTAAAATGGGGTTAGATTAGATTAATGTGATTTTGGTTAGCTTAGGCTAGGATTATGACAATTAATTCATTATTAGAAATTAATGGTGGATTAAAGGGGGCATGAGATGTCATGGTATGATGACATCATGCATAAGGTGTGTTATGGAGAAGAGTTGAGTTGGTGCTACATATGAGAGAGGCGTGGCATGGGAGGGTGACAATCACACACATAGGTAGAGATTCTCTCACCCATGTGTGGTATGGTGCATGTGTGAAAGCATTTGTTGCACACATGTGTGGAATGGAATGTACGGCCCCATGCACACATGATATACAAATGATTCTTCGCAGCTCATCTCATCAATGGAGCATCGCACGGACGTTCAAGTGGTACATCTGTGACCGCGGCGATGGGGCGGTCGATATGACAGGGGTTTCAATGACTCAAGGTCTGGGTCAGTCAAGCATGTACTACAAATAAACAGTCTATGGCGGGCCAAAAGCGTTGGGCATTGTGCACACATGTGCGAGATGGATGGGGTCTTACAATTAGAAGACAAAAAAACTACTTATTTAAGAGAAGCAGCCATCATAAAGAGGATGGCTTACCCCATAAAAGAGAGCCAACATATGGCCCGCGACAGCCTCCGGAGGCATATCCATCACCCGGGTAAACTCAACATCAGGCACATGCTGAGTGATCTAGGGCATGAGGCCCTCTGTCATGGTGATGGCCGACTTTAGGGGAGCCTAAGCTTCACCACCTTGAACCCTGACCGAGCTAGAAAATTAGGGCACAGAGGGCTGAATCTCACAGCTAAGGGCCATCGACACCTCAGGGGGATGAACCTCGACCGCGGGAGCCGCCCCCGCATTAGCTTCGACACCTCCGGAGACCCCGGGAGCCGCCCCCGCATTAGCTTCAACACCTCCAGAGACCATGGGAGCTGCCCCCGCATTAGCTTCAACACCTCCAAAGACCATGGTCTGATGTGGAGGAGCAACAATGACGGCAGTGGTAGAGTCATCAGCCGCCTTCTTCTTCTAGGCATGCCTCAGCTTCTTCTGGGCTAGCTCATCCTTAGAGGGAGCCTCGGCTTAAACCGATTCTGCTCCAGCATCTCTACACAATAGAAAATGGAGATTAGCAAACACAATAACAAAAGGAGAACCTACGATTAAACCCCTAAAAAGGTATACCTATCAAGAATAAATCAAAACCTGATTTGAGCAGCATTTGGGGGTGATCAAGCGCCTCCAAGACCTCAGCTCTGCATCCACCAACCTCGCTTAACTGATCTGAGCTCGCTCTTCTCCACCTACTCTAACAGGATACTTAGGCAGAACTGCCATGAACGACCTCAGTTAGAAAAAAAACCAAATCAAACTAAGGAAAAGCAGTTCGGATATACCGACCTAGGTGTGGTTAAGGAGGTCAGAACCCAAGAACGCAACCCGAAAATCCCTGATGTCTCCCAATCCCCTGATGCCCAGAACCACTTGGTCTTCCAATTCTTATTCGAGGTTGGGACATCCATAATTATAACCCTACTACTCTTCTTCCAAGTGACAAAGTAACACCAACCCTCGTAAAAAGGATTGGACTTCAATTGGTACAGGTGAAAAAACTCGTTCACTATCAGCTCGAGATGATCGAGGTCGAACTAAAGAATGAATGTCCCCACCAGTGCTCTTTAAGCATTAGGGATCAACTGCCCAGGGTCTAACCCCAAGTATGTGAGGACGTTCCTCACTATCCTCTACAGAGGAAGCCTCAACCCGCACTGGAGGGCGACTATTGAGACTCAAATATTGCATATTTAACCCTTCAATTACATTAGTTTTCCTAGCATTTAATTGATAATTTGATTTAATTATATATGTTTTTATCATGCGAGGTGATTCAGAAGCTTATGATGAATATATGCTTAAAATAATGGATTTAGAGCTCAAAAGAAGATAATGAAGAATTCCCAAGATAAAGATCCAAGGAAACCAAGTGAGGAATGAAGAGAATAGAAGGTTTGAACTGAAAAAAAGGAATCCTAAACATTGGCCAGAAAAATGATATTTTGAAACTCTAAGTCTAAAAGAGAAATTCCTGAAATAATTCTGAAAATAGACTTCAATGGCATCAAAGTCACTTTGATGGCATTGACAATTTACGAATTTCTAGCTCAACTCGCTGGACAGTTCTGAACAAATTTCAATGGAATCAAAGACAGTTCGATGTCGTCGAAGGTGCAATCAAAAACTGTTTGATGCATCAAAGTTTGCCATTGAATATGCACAGAGTGCGTAAATTTGAGGCAGTTTACGAACCTTTCTAAGGAAATGCAAAAGTTTGAGTTGCAAAACTATTTAAAGGAGTCCCTAGGCTATTCCAAATCATCTTCTAGGGTTTGGAAAGGGAGAGAAGGCTTAGGTGAAGCACCGACAACGTTCTTTGATGCAGGACAATTAACCACTTGCTCTAAAAGGTTGAACTGTTAGAGCAGGTGAAATAATCTCTTTATCTCATAGCCCACGCCCCACATCTCATGGGTTAGGACCTCAGCCAAACCCTCCCCCCCCCCCCCCCCTCATGGGCCCCAAATCAAATGGGTACCACCTCACACGAGCTACCCAAATCACATAGGTGGGGCCCACCTCTCACGAGCCACTCGCCTCACATGGTCCACTCGAACCCGAGACCTCCCACTCTGATACCAATTTGATGCAGGACAATTAACTACTTACTTTAAAAGCTCAAACTGTTAGAGCATGGCGAATTAATCTCTTTATCTCATAGCTCAGGCTCCACATCTCATGGGTTAAGACCTCGGTCGAACCCCCCTCATGGGCCCCAAATCATATGGGTACCGCCTCACACGAGCCACCCAAATTACAAGGTGGGCCCCGCCTCTCACGAGCCACCTGCCTTACACGGGCCGCCCACCCCGAGTGTGTCCCCACATCCCACGAGCTACCCCACTCGAGCTCGATGTGAAAATGCCCCTGCATTATTCTTCCACTTTGATTTCTTCATGGTTCTAATAGATCTTTTTTTTTTCTTCTAGTATGTTAGTCTTCTTAGGCTAATCTGTTAACTAAGGCTAAGGGATGACATTTATAGTTTATTTTGATGTTTAATTTGCTTTGATTCAAGTATATGTTAAACTTTCATTAATTTTATAGTTTGAATTAAGATATATTTTCAATTTTTATGGTTTATTGTGACTAAAATTATAGTAGATGCTTTAAAAGCTTTAAATCTGATCTTATTGGCTTTGGAATTGTGTGACCCATAAAAGTCGTTGTTCACCATCATCTATGGCCATGGTGGATGATTGAATTCCATGCGATCATTGCAATTAGACGCATATTTGGGAACTAAACTAATGAAAAGTTTAAATTATGTTTTAACTGCTCCATCATCCGATTGGATAGGATAAGACTTTGATTCCAATCATGTTATCGCTGAATCAAGTAGATGGAATATTGAGATTTCTATGGGTGGATTCCTGGGTCCTTAGTCTTTTTATCTTTATTAATTAAAACTTTTTTCTTCATTGCTGGATTAAAAACCCAGACAACCAAGTTAGATTTAGATTAGTTCTAAACCGTGTTCCCCATTCCCTGTAGATTTGACCTCGGTCTCACCGAGTTATTATTACATCACACCTTGCACTTGGGGTTGTGAACAAGTTTTTGGCGCTGTTGCCGAGGAGTGGTGTTGAACACAATTAGGTTTAGATTTTTTAAGTTAGATTTTTCTTGTTTTTTCTAATATAGGATTTTTTTAATTTTTAGGGTTTATCTTTTTTTTTCTCTAACATTACTAACATCGTTTATTTTCTTTATGTGCAGGATCATCTAGATCTAGTTCCTCTTTTCTGGTAACATCTTCTCTTACTTCACCTACTTGCTTTCCATATTGTTATAGGATTTTCTCTATAGGAATTTATTTTAGCAATAGATTCAACATTAAGGTTTCATCATGTTCATGCAAGAGTGGACATGTAAATACGCTAATCTACTTCTAGAAGATGAGAGATTGTAAAGGGCTGTCAGATGATTATGTTAGGAAACAACCTATGTCTCAAAAATTTACTGAAACTATAATTGAGAGCCGACCAGGATATGATATTCCACCGATTAAGAAGTCCATACACGATCATATGTGGGAGAACAATTACACACTACCGATTAAGAAATCATTACATGATTATTTGGAATGAGAACAATTTTCACCCATCCAATAAGAAGAAAACAACGTGTGATTATATTATGGGTGATAATGCGTACCAGCAACTATCAAACTCTCTCTCATATGACCCGTATGACTATAATTAGTGAAAACATCAAAGTTTAAATTAGAGAGGTGAACCAACAATTAATTCTAGTGACTATCATCTTGAATGCCCTACCTTTAAGATCCAACTAGAAACAATCCAAGAGAATTTACTTCAGAAATATATGGATGCTCAAGAACAATTCAACCAATAATTCAATCAATTCATCGCAAACATAAAAAAATCATTAAAAGCGATTGAATCTCGCCTCAATGAAGAGGAAGAGGCTAGGTTATCCCAGCCTCAACCCAATCTAGAAACACAGTGCGAGGAGAGTGATTCCAACTCGCTTGTGGAGTATACTGATTTTGAGAATGAGGAGTTGGATTATGTTCATGAGTATATGGTTCAGTTTTCCAAAGAGTCAATCTCAATGACAGTCCAAGTTAATGATCGAGAGACAAAGGTAATTTTCAAACATAGTGATGTTGACCCACTCCACCCATATGACGCGCTTAATTCCAATGTGGAGAATAAGTCTCTTTCAACTGAATGTCTCGATTCTTTAGAAGTTCGCTTGGCACACTTTGAGGACTCTAATGATAACATGGTTAAGGACATAGTAGATGCTTGCAAGAAAATACCTCAGTAGTTGCTACTAACTGGGGGAATCATTATTTTAAATCCCCTCCTTCCACACACCCAGAATGTTTACCATTAGAAGAGGAGCTGAAAATTGAACCGAATTCTAAAACTTTGGAATGTGTTGAGACTACACTGTCTGATGAGAATTTTCCTGAATTTCACCTACTTGTATCTCTGATTCACCATGGTGTACTAACATTGATTTTTTTGCCACAGGTGAATATTACCACTTTAGATACCTCAGAGGATTAAAAGAAATTTTTTTGCTAAGGTTCATAAATTTCTCTGGACATTCACACTCCAGGGCATCCAAACCTATTGCAAAAAGGCCTTTTAGATGACCTTGTTGAGAAACCTACTGAGAAATTTATCGAGATATTAGCCAGAAGAGGAACCTTGCTACATGACTGACTAGTTTTCCCTTGCTTTCCTAGTTTAAGATTAGGTGATTTATTTGATTTTTTAGGATTAGTTTGCTTTTCGCAGTTTAGTTTAGTTACTAAAACCACACTTTATTGGAAAATCGTATTCACTTCACAGGTACACTTTATCTACTCTTTATTTTCATTGCTTTCAATTTTACTCTTATTGCATATGTTTATACATTGAGGATAATGTAGATTTTACGTTGAGGGTAGGTTTTCCTTAGAAATTTTCCAGATTTAAGCAAAATTGTTAAAATTTTGAGCTATAAATTTTTTTAAAAAAAATAAAATTTTAAGTGAATTTAAGTGATTTTCAAGATAATTCATAAATTACAATGATAAGATACTCAATGTTGATGATTCTTGACTCTTAGATTATAGTTATTTGATAGATTTCAAAATTTAGTTTAAAGTTTTTAATCTCTTAGTTTGAAGTTTTAAACATTGATTGATTAATGATTTCACATATCACATCTAGCTTACACATTAAAGTATAAGTTTAAAATTGAATTGTTAACTTGATGATTATGGAGAATGATAGGAACTAAACCTGGGGAATTTGTCCATCGTGTTCAAAGAAAAGAATTAAATAAAAAAAAATAAAAGAGAGAGAAGTAATACCCAGCTAAAAAAAAATAGTTGTCATCGAAAAGGGGTACCTATCAAAGTTCATTAAGGACTGTTTAAAAGAAGAAAAAGATGAAAATAGTGTTAAAGTCATCGATAGAAAAATCAAAAGTTAGAAGAATGGAGTGTTGAACTGTAAGGCAAGTTTTAGTTATCTTGAAATTTTTTTATTATCAATGTTATCATGAAATTAGAGAACTGAACCTTTGGTTTGTTGTTAACAGATGTCGCAAATCTGAGGAAATTCGACTAACCCAAGAAAGTTCGGGTGAAAGTCCAGCAACAATGTATTCAACCAGTCGGAGGATAGTTTCGACTAGTCGAAGTGCCATTCAACTAGCCCGAGCTCTGGTTCAACTAGTCGAAGGTTATGCAGATTGTGCGTGGATTGCGTAAATTTGAGGCAATTTCCAGATTATTCCAAGTCGGTGTGAAAGCTGGGATTTCCCAACTATAAATAGGAGTCCCTAGGGCAATTTTAAGATATTCTAAGGCATCTTAAAGTACTCAAAGGGTTTCTAGAAGGGGTTTTAGGGTTTCAAAGAGGGTGAGATTCGAGGTTGTTCGAATCAGATAAGTCATTTCTCTCTGTAATTTATGCTTTCATAGTAGATTTTTGTCACTTTGTGATGTGGTTCTTTCCCGAAAGGATTTTCCACATTAAGTCTTTGTGTTCTCGTGTTTGCTTGGTGCTCTTAGATTGCTATCCTAGATCCATCTTTGTGTGATTCCGCAGAACAATCCCCAACAAGTGGTATCAGGGCAATCGTTGGGACATAAATTTGAATCTGCAGGATTAGCATCAATGGGAAGCAATAGGTCTGATATTGAGAAGTACTCAAGGAAAAATAACTTTGAGTTATGGAAGATCAAGATGATTAGTTCCTTAAGCAAGCAATCTGAGGATGGTGCTCTTGAGGAGAGAAAGTCTATTATGACTGATGATGAATGGAATACTCTTAATAAGAATGTCTTATCCTCGATCTGTTTGTGTCTCACGGATAAGGTTCTCTATAATATTTTGAGGGAGAAAACTATAGCCGGTTTATGGGCAAAGTTAGAGAATATTTATGCTAAAAAATCCATTGAGAATCGCCTATAATTGAAGCTACAGTTGTTCACCTTCAGATTGGCAGAGGGTGGAGATGTGGAGGCCAACATCAATAATTTTAATAAACTGATTTACAAATTGATGGACATGGAAGAAGTGATCAAAGATGAAGATCAGGCATGTATATTGTTGAATACTCTACTGCCATCGTATAAGTCATTCAGGGACTCATTGTGCATAACAAATAAATCCCTAATTGTGGACACCGTTATCTCAGCCCTTCAAGGGAAGGCCGTGAGAAAGATAAACGGTGGCGTAGGGACATCTTTTGATGAAATGTTTACGAGAGGCAAAAATTTTGAACAAGGTACAGCATCTTTAAGGTCAAGATCTAAGTCCATGGGCAAAGGCAATGGTAAGTTAAAGTACTGGAATTGTGGGATGACTGGACACATGAAGAGGGATTGTACAAATCCTAAATTAAAGAGAGAAGACTCTGAGGCTTCATCCAGGGAGGTCGACGCTGCCACGTCTGATGAATGTACAAGTGGATGTGAAGGTGATGTTTTGCTTGTGTCTATGATCGGACACTTATACGATGATCGTAGGGATAAGTGGATTCTAGACACAAGGGCATCTTTTCACATGACTCCTCATTGGGTTGGTTTACTAGTTACAGAGAGCGCGATGGTGGACAGGTGTTTATGGTTAATGACATTGCCTGTAATGTTCTGGCTGTTGGTACGGTGCACATCAAAATGTTTGATGGGATGGAGCAGACCTTAACTGACATTAAGCTCGTTCCTGACATGAAGAAGAGTCTGGTTTCACTCTGTGCACTTGAGGAAATAGGATGCAAGTTCACAAGATTTGATGGCGCCCTTAAAGTATCTAAGGGGGCACTTGTAATCATAAAAGCGCAACGACTCCGTAACATTTATAGGTTAATCAGGAGCACTTCAACAAGTTAAGCTGCAATGGCTGTAGAGGATTCCACCTCTGCACATGTGTGGCATACTGGGCATGGCCACATGAGCGAGCAAGGCATGAAGGTAGAGACGCGCGAATAGAGACACAGAACAAGTGGAGCAACCACCTAGGAAAAGAATGACACCGTATAATCGTAGGTTACCGGCGAGGTACATGAACGACTCCAATATTGCATATGCTCTCGTTACAGATGAGGGGGATCTGTTTACTATTCAGATGGCTCTAGGTGAGCTTGGTGCTGAGAAGTGGAAGGTGACTATGGATGATGTGATGGACTTATTATACCAGATCGACACATAAGAGATGGTGGAGCTTCTAGTGGGCCGGAAAGTGATTGGATGTAAGTGGATCTTCAAAAGGATACAACATAAATACAGAGCAAGGCTGGTAGCGAAGGGTCATGCTCAGAGAGAATGGATTGACTTCTTAGAGATATTGGCGCCGGCGGTATAGTAAGTGTCTATTAGATTCGTATTGGCGTTGGTTGCCCAATACGATAACGAGCTGGAACGGATGGATGTGGAGACTGTACTTATGCATAGAAAATTGGAAGGGTTGTTCTTCATGAAGCAACCAGAGTGGTTTGAAGTTTAAAGGGGCAGAGAATAAGGTTTGCAGGAGGTCGTTGTACGACCTATCGCCTAGGTAGTAGTATAAGAAATTTGATTCTTTCATGTTGAGTCAGAAATTTCCTAAGAGTGAATACGATCACTATGCCTATTACAAGACAATGAGTGATGGCATGTTCATCATCCTGGAATTGTATGTTGATAATATGTTGATCGTCAGTCATGATATGTTTAAAATCAACGTACTGAAGACTCAGTTATCAGGGACATTCGAGATGAAGGATCCAGGGGCTACAAACATTGTTCTCGACATTGATATTCATAGAGACTGGAAGAGGAGCAGGCTTTGGTTATCTCAGGCAAAATACCTTGAATAGGTATTGATCAAGTATGCGATGGACTAGGCAAAGCCGGTGAGCATTCCCTACACGGCTCACTTCAAGCTTTCCTTAGGATAATGTCCTAAAATAGATGAGGAAAAGCAGAATGTCTCATGAGCCTTATTCAAATGCGGTTGGCAATTTAATGTATACTATGGTCTGTAAGAGACTAGATATTTCACAGGCAGTCGATGTCGTGAGTAAATACATGTCAAACCCCAGCAAGCAACATTGGGAAGTTGTGAAATGGCTACTTCGATACATTCGATGTACAAAAGACTACGTCTTAACTTTTATGAAAACAGGAACAAAGTTGGTAGGATATGTGGATTCAGACTACGCAGGCAGTGTGGACTCCAGGAAGTCGACTTCTAGTTACTCGTTTATACTAGCTGATAGAGCAATTAGTTAAATGTCGAAGGTTCAGTCTGTGGTAGCTCTTTCCATGACCGAAGCAAAGTATATGGCAGTGACAGAAGCGTTTAAGAAAGTTGTTTGGTTGATAGGCATGATAAATCAGTTGGGGCTTTAGCAAGAAGCCGTGTTAGTTAATTATGACAACGAAAGTGCTATAAATTTAGCTAAAATTTTTGTTTATCACTCTCATACTAAACACATTAATGTTCGTCACCACTTTATCCGACAGGTGCTTGAAGAATGAGGTGTAACTTTGGAGAAGATTCACACCAGCGTGAATCCAGTAGACATGCTCACCAAGGTCGTTCCTACAGAGAAGTTTAAGTTCTGTGCAACTTCTCTGGACTTGGCGATGGTGTAAAAGGAAGACGGAGTATGCACGAGAAGCATTAATCGAAGCTATGATGTGATGCAGAGATAAGAGAAGATGTCAAGAAGCTACACATTTAAAGATTGAAGACATAGTGGAAATTATTGTTAACAGATGTCTTAAATCTGGATAGATCTGGACAAATTTTGATGGAATCGAAGACAATTTGATGGCATCGAAGGTACAATCGAAGACTGTTCAATGATATCAAAGTTTGCATTTAAAGATGCGCAGAGTGTAAATTTGAGGCGGTTTATGAACTTTTCCGAGGCGATGCGAAAGTTTAATTTACAAAACTATTTAAAGGAGTCCCTAGGCTATTCCAAATCATCTTCTAGGGTTTGGAAAGGGAGAGAACGCCTAGGTGGAGTGCCGACAACATTCTTCCACTTCAATTTCTTTATGATTTTTGTAAATCTTTTTGTTTTTCTTCTAGTATGTTAGTCTTGTTCAGGATTTTGATGTTTAGTTTTCTTTGATTTAAGTATATGTTGAACTTCCATTAAGTTTATAATTTGAATTAAGATATATTTCTAATTTTTTATGGTTTATTGTGACTGAAATTACCATATATGTGGTGAAAGCTTTATATATAATCTTATTGGCTTTGGAATTGTGTGATCTATCAAAGTCATTGTTCACCATCGTCTATGGGCATGGTGGATGATTGAATTCCCTACAATCATTACAATTAAACAGATATTTGGGAACTAAACTTATGAAAAGTTCAAATTATGTTTTAACTGCTCCATCATCCAATTGGATAGGATAGGACTTCAATTCTAATCGAGTTATCATTGAATCAAGTAGATGGAATATTGATATTTATATAGATGAATTCCTGGATCCTTATCTTTTTATCTTTATTAATTAAAATATTTTTCTTTATCGTTGGACTAAAAACCTAGATAACCAAGTCAGATTTACATTAGTTCTAAACTATGTTCCTCATTCCCTGTGGATTCGATCACGGTCTCACCAAGTTTTACCACATCGCGACCCCGCACTTGGGGTTGTGAACAGCGACCTGGTAAATGGTCACCTCGCCCTCCCGAGGTTCATTGGGGAGCTCACTCGACGTGGGAGCTCGGAGTAGCACGGAATCAAGAATGTGATATCCCGACCTGATCCTGTAACGCCTTGAAAATCGAGGGTCGAGCATAGGCCCAACTCCCGAGTTCTAACACATCACTTATGCAACATAGATAATGATGATTAAATATTGTCCATATTAGTGCATTAAACATGAATGGGATTATACCAAAACAGCATATCATACTCTACAAACAAGTGAGTTTTGCAAGCGGAAGACTGTAATACATATATAAGATATATGAACTGTAGTAGGTCTCCGAAGTGTGATCATGTTACCAGGTTAAATATATACATGTATACTCCCAAAATGTACAAAATGAATATACATGTGTGCACCAAAATACAGAATAACAGTGTAAGGGCATCTAGTCAGTGTCCCTGTAGCCCCGGCGATCAGGACACGGCTCACATGAACCCACCCGATAACTGCATTTAGGAGAATGCCTCCTCGTCATCCTTGAAGTCTGGTTCTGCCTCGTAAGCATCACCACCACCTGCAGCTAAGACAGAGTCTAGTTGGTGTGTACAACACCGTCCCGTAACGTGGGAGTGAGTGATCAACTCAGTGGAGCTATAAAGCAAAAGTTAACATGTTATCAATTCAGTCAAACAGTAATAATAAAGCAATACAATCAAGCATCCCTAAGTACTCTGGTTAATGCAAACATGATATGTATTAATAATGCATTCCCTAGCCTGCACTCCCTCTACGAACTTCATCTCATGGTCGCAGCATACATCCCTTTCACAGTGCTCAACTCCAACGCCAAAGGCACATGCAATATGGTGCATGAACATGATTACCGAGTTTTTATTAGACCTTTTCATACAGCAGGATTGGGAAGCTAAGGTACCAACCTTATATCAATTCCCAAATCCATTCTAGGGTCGTCAATCCTACCAGTCACATACGATAGACAAGTTTAGGTCACTACCACCAACGCCCTACCAACCGGTAGTCTATTTTCAAAGGCTTGTCACCAAACAGACTGGGGACCACAGCCAGGCTGCGCCGGGGTAGGCCTAATTTATACTCTAGTTGCTACAGAAAGACTCGTCGTCTTAACGCAATCTCAGAGTATGCTCGAGGTCACTACAAAGGTCTCATCACCTGATCAGTATAGGCCGACAGCTCGAATACAGTGTCTCATACCACTGTATTCGGCTCACGAGGTGGTGTTGCTCACTGGTCACTACGGGGAGGCTCGTTGCCCTAGCGTAGGCCGACAGCTCGACCACGGTGTCCCATACCACCATGTCTGGCTCATGAGTCTTAGCGGATCGAGGTACCAAGGTTAACGGGGTTTCCACTGGTGAGTTTGATACCTTAGGTTCAAGCAGTAGCGTCCATACATGGTGAACATAGATCGGGTCAATCGGATTACTTGACGAGCTCGACTTGTACGATCATACGTCGAGTCAATCGACATGGAATGTGTAAGCACTCCGTGTGGCCTAACCACTGTCGACAACCCAAGTACGACTCAGATTCATCGAATATGTTTGGTGTGGTGAAACAACCTCAGCCTCCAATCTAGGACCTGTTACCAATTGCCTGAACTATACCATAGTCCCAAACACACTCCAAAATAATTTATTTCACATGTGATAGTCAAGAACAGCATGTGACAATCAATCCACATAGAGATCTTATTTGAGCATTTTAACAAACACCTAGTGTACATGTTAACATACATAGGCATTTCAACACAAATCACATAATAGTATGATAGGTTACATAAAGAAAACCATGAGTATAAATAAGGGGGTTGAGAATCCTGTCTCAACGCCCTTATATCATACCTTTAAACAAGCACTTAGACAACACACTTCAACCTACGTGACGTATGTTGGTTATAACGGGTGTTAGGGCAAATCCTTTCACCAAGGAGTTGTCACACATATGACAACCATATATTCATGACGAATATTCATGGCCAACACGAATTCAAATTTCATACTCATTCAATCATATCAACAAACACATGGAATACACTATATTCAACATAATTCATATATATGTGTAAAGCGCAGGAAACATCATATCTAAGCATGTGATAGCATTCAAGTCAGTCATAAATCATTAACTGACATTGAAAGCCTTGAAAACCAAAACCTAAACATTTATAGTCCGCACCTTTCGCCAGTGGACTCGTAACAAACTCAGTTTAAAAGCTAAGTCTTTGTCTACGGCACCACAACAACCTATAACAGGGAATAGGTTAGCTATTCCACCATTTACACTATTGAAAACCCTAAAATAGATTAGGATTAGGTTTTCTTACCTGAGAATGGAATCAGAATTGCCGGAATAGCGACATGAGAAGGGTGGTTAAACGCGTGGAGCGGAGGGATTGAATCCTCGGAACAAATGCCAACTCTCTCTCTCACTTTCTTTCTCTTTCCTTCTCTTTCTTTTCTCTTCTCTCACCTAGGGTTAGAAATTCGTATGTAAAGGGAGAGAGAGGGTTTAAGACCCTTATATAGGCCCAGGACTAATGGAAATGGCCCCAGGGCCAAGGTATACTTAGGTTATATCCAAAGGGCATCTGTTTCAGTCCAACGGAGCTGCTCTGGAGGCCCTCTTTCTGCGTGCGGTCGGACTCAAGCTCCCTGACATTGGATCTAGGTCAAGCTGAGTTTTCGATCCGATCATATTTACAGATCGACCGAGCAGACCAGTTTCAGTTCAATGGTCACTAGTACTTGATCAAGGCCACAAGTGCAATGACATGTGTTGGAAATTTTTCCTGATCTGAGGGTGTAATTGGGTCAGATTCTGATGGTCAGAATCCTTAGATTTGGCCTGCAAGTGAACGACTCAATTCACTTAAGTTTCAGTTCGTTTTCTAAAGATATTCGCGTTTCTCACACACATCGCTCCAGGCTCAAGTTGTGCATTTTTGGGTACTGTTAAGACTTAATTTCTGAGATGGCTATCAAGTCCAAAAATATGATCATAACTATCTAGTTTCGCAGTAGTCGGACTTTCGATGTGCGATCCAGGTCCGATACGGAGTTTCAAAGTGCTCCCAAGAGCAACTAGGTTTTGAGATGGATCCTAAGTTTTTAAGTAATGTTGGGTTAGTGATTTTAAAGGTTTTGGATCTTGTAGTTTGTATATAAAGTGGTTCAAGATAATTCTACTGATTATTCAGTTTAGTACTTAACTAAATTATGCCCTAATTACGACAGAATATGGTCCTAGGGCAGTTCTACACCCCTTTCTAGCACTTTCAATTAGTATATTATTTTAATTATTTTTTTAATAGTTCATTATTAAGTCTAATTCATCTCTACTAAATTTCATTAGATTTTGTATTGTAAAAAAATTCTAAAAATTTTAGAAGCAACAGCTGTCCAAACTAATGATTTTTGAATAGTTGTCACAACGACCTATATTTAACTACATTAAAATTTTTATTATATTTTTTACTTATTTTTATATGAAATTAGACTTATCAAGATTTAATCTGGATTTTGAATAACTTAAATCGGAGTTATAACGAGGGAGATGAATTTTTGAAGTATAATAAAAATTACAGAAAATGTGTAGAAAATGGGCCGCCCGGCCCGCTGGCCGACCAGGGCATCGCCACTCGCTGGACCCCCCCGGGGTTCCAGAAATGTGCGGGACCCACCTCGGGTCCCCCCGATTTGCGTCGTTTGGCCCTCCGAGTTCGTTGATGTGGTTTCGCCATCTGATACTTGAAATGGGTGCATCTTTCAATTTGAAATGAGTTACGCGACGTGCAATATATGATTTTGGGGTAGGAGAAGCTGATCTATCCAAATAACTTATTTATATCATGATATTCCAAAACAGTTAATGTTCAAAAGCCCATTTTATTTATGTATTTACCGTTTACAGTAAGTTTTAGTTTAAGTATTGTTCTTCATCATTTAAACTTTAGGATTAGTGTCTAATGTGAAAGTACTTAGAAAATTTAAAAAATAGGGTGGTGAAAGGTGAGATTTTTAAGGAAATGGGTAAAAAAAAAGGATTTGAGACTTTGGGATTGAGTTCTAAGAAGTTAATAAGGTGTCAGGATCGACCCATTGCCTAAGGACGCCTAACTCCAAATTAGCAAAAATCCGGGGTGTTACAAATCCATACCAAGTTAGCCTCCATCAGCAAGGACCCTACCAGCCCCTTCTCCTCTTCTTCTGACGTAGACCTGCTAAACTCTTCAACTACTAGGGCAGCCCCCACTGCGTCCTCTGGTTGTTTGGTCGAGGACCACTCTACCATCCATGATTCATGGGATGCCCGGAAATCCCTATCGCTCACATCATCAAGGGTGATGGTGGGTTCAACATGGGGTGATGATCATCTGCCCCACCATCACGACAAGATGTCCCCTCCTGCTGACCAGGTGTTTCCGACATGTTTTTGGGCACAATAGTTGCTGTAAACTCGAAGAAAAGAAGAAAAAGATGAAGGCAGGGGGATAGAGAAGCAGAAACAGGGCTCACCAAGGAAGGAGGCTTGCCTGAGAAGACACTGGGAAACCGCTCAAAGCGTCACTGGGGATCGCCTGATGCCAAAGAAAAGTAGGTGTAGCAAAAGTGAAGGGGCAAATAACCTTAGACGATGTTAGGAAATCCCCTTTTATAGCAAGCTCCCCTGTATGACATTTAATGCCAGCATTTACTACGCAGCCAAGCGTTTCCTCGACGCCTGTGCTCGGACACGTGGGGTGTCCCTACTCGTCCGTACTCGGACATATGGAACCTCCCCACTAGTTAACTGTCTTGTCTCTCTATAAAGCACCACGTGTCGACGCCCCATAGGCTAGAAGCCAAGTAGGCGTACCGCTAGTGCACGTGACCTTGGGCCATGACACGCCACCTCGAGCGCACGTGACCTTGAGCCACAACACGCCACCTCGAGTGCAGCATACCATGATTGCAGGTACACCCTAATTCATGTGCACACCGCCCAACTTGAGAATTGATGATGAACTGATTTAACACCCCGAGCACAAAATAATCCGACCTAACCAAAACTAACCTACTTCCCAAGCTCGCTACGCAAACTCGAAAGTAAGGAGGGCTTACTATTATGGGAAAAATGAACCGACTAAAGAGAAAAGGTCAGGTCGGGACTCTATGCATTTCGCTAGATTGAACGACAACAGATGTGACCTAAGAAATCCAACTTCTGACTCTAAACCAAGCAAGAAACGAAGTCGAGCTCAGTATCTCGTCAACAGGTCAGTATAATCTCAGGTCGACACATCCACTAATCTTCCTGATACCGAAAGAAGCTCGACTACTCACCAAAAGAGTCAGGTCGGCATATCCCACGTCGGTACAACCTCAAGTCGGCACAACCCACCTTCTGTCGGTCCCGACCTGATCCCAACCATATCTACCTGAGATCATAGCTAGAGATCTAGGAAGTCGACCACAATATGGATCTGCCCGAGATCCTAGCTAAGAATATGGGGAGGATCCGAATCCTACTACAACATATTCCTGCTTAAAAGGGAGATCTCCTTTATGCCACTACCTCTTCTCACCTATAAATAGAAGCACCTCCAATGGTGAAAAGTACGCACAATCCTAAGCTTAAAACTCTATTCTCAACTAGATCCAAATTCCTTGGCCTGACTTGGCATCACAAGGTCTCCTTTGTCCATTCCTTATGCAAGCATTCAAAGATCCAAGGAAGGTTAACCAGTTTTCTGCATCAACACATCAAGTAAGTTTTTGATGTTTTCACTTCATCCTAATGGGAATGTCCTTATAAACAGTTTGGATGACATATAAACATAAGGTAGATACCAGAAAAGTTTTAACGGTAGGAAACTCTTACCCCAATTTTCCCTCTCGTATGGCTGTCTTGAGACTTTGGATCCACCTGATTTTGTATGGCTGTCTTGAGACTTTGGATCCACCTAATTTTTTGTCTCATGCCCTAAAATGGTACAGAAAAAAAGGAATAGATGATGTGGATATCTCACAAATGGGCCCACCTAGTATCCCGCGCAGGCGAAAGGCTTTAGTGGGAAATTCGCGTTTGGGAATCGAAAGAGTAACTTGCTGAAAAAATGAATCCGACTTCGCGCAAGTGAAATCGGATTGCATATTCATTATCTGGTAATATGAATGGAAGGAGTGGATAAAATATATAAATCATGGTGGACCCACAGAGTATACTCAGTACACTTAACATATCGAGTTACTCACTGCGAATCCGCTTCCCACACAGAATCATTTTCACCACTATTAATTGGAGTGCAGTCTATGTGATATACATATATATATATATATATATATATACATATATATATATATATATATATATATATATATATATATATATATGTATGTATGTATGTATGTATGTATGTATGTATGTATTTTATCCAAGTTGTTCATCTATTCTTACAGATTATTATAACGTACAAGGCCGATAATGAGGGAGATCCAATTCTCGAGTGGACGACACTACAAGAAAATAATGACGATTGAATGCCCACCATTAAAAACTTCCTTAGTCTCACCATAATGTTTACTTGTCATCTAACCTTTTAATTAGGTCATACACCTGGATGAAAATAAAAAGTAAAAGTAAATATCAGTTTAATCTAAAACTTTTGTAGCCCCTAAAAAGTTTTTAATGGTGAATGTTCAATCATCACTCTTTCGTTTAGTGTAGTTCATATGAGATTTGGATCTGCCTCATTTTTTTGGATAATGGCATAAAATAGTCTGGAAAAGTGGATGGAAGGTGTGGATACGATGCATACATTATGACGAGTATCAAGGAGAAAAGAACAAATGAGGTGCGTTGATGACCCTAGCCATCGACTCAGAACAATCCCTTGAACCTCTAGATTATCCTTAACCTTAGAGATAAACCTTATTGATCATCCCACCTTATTGAGAACTTAATAAGTAAGGCTATAAGAGGTGTAAAGTTGTTGTGAAATCGTATGCCCAAAATAACAAACTTCTAAGTGATACTCGATGAATCAAGGCATTTTCAATGGAATCGAAGATTCCCTCGATGAAATCGAGTAGGTAACTCAAATCTATCTAGTAAGATATTTTTTAAAAAAAATCTGAGTTTCTCGATGGAATTAAGGAATCTTCGATGACATTGAATGATCTCCTCGATGCCATCGAAGTCCACTCAATGGCATCAGATAACAACGTGAAAACTGCCCAGCAATAATTCAATTGGAAATCTTATTTTGTCAATGTCATCGAAGGCACGCTTGATGCCATTGACAAATCCGTTATCTGCCCATTTTTTTTATTGTTGGAGCTCAAACTCCTTGTAAAGGGCATTCGATTCTTGAGCAATTGAATGTGTTTTAAGTATGATAGAAGCTTAGGTGATTCCATGATTATATCCCTCATCCCAAGCTTCTAAACCAATGAGTTCTAAGTCATCTTTCTTGATATTAATACTCTAATAAGGACTCTAACCTCCACCTTTAAGATGTGCTTGAACTCCACCATTTTCTAAAGATTAGACTCACACTCTATACGTATACCCTTGTCTAAATCCTCTAGAAGACACATCTTGTAAAATCCCTTACCTATTACAACTTTCCATTAGTTATAAGAGATTATACCCAACCTCCCATCACCTTGGTCACCGAAAGGAGAATCACACGCAAAGTGTTTAATCCTGTAGCTGAAGTATTGGCGACACATCAACGTCATAATCGGGGGAGAAAAGAAGAGTGATTGAAGCACGAGAGAGCATCGATCAAGCAACCCAAGAAGACGCTATAAAAGAGGCTCAATCTAATAAGTTGTCATTTGTAAGAATCCATGTGCACTCTTTTCATGTGTAAGATTGACTGTAAAGTTTGAATTGCCAAATTCGACTAGGGTCTTGTGTAGAACCTAAATCCAAGTCCTTGTGTAAGCCACCGAACATGGGTGCTTACGTGTTAGTATCCGTAGAAGACTCCGATGGGAGTAAACGTAGGTTCTTGGATTGGGTCCGAAGTTGTTGGTTAGCTAATAGAAAACCAACTAAAGTCTCTTATGGGACCCTCCAGCGCGAGTGTATGTTAGTAGGTTCTTGTGTAGGACCGAGGTTCATTGTGATCTTATAAGAAAACACGTTGAGTCTCTTACGAGAGTCGGTCCTTATGTAGGATTATAAATGTTAGAGGTGACCTGATTTAGAACCTCTGATAGTGAAATCTGGTACACTCATGGGTTGAGTGTGTCTGCCGGGAGTAGAGTAGGAAAACTGAACCGCTATACATGCTTGTGTTTGGGATTGTCTCTACACACTTATTTAATTATGTTTATATTATGAATATTTAATTATATGTATGCATGATTAGATGAATGTAATGAATTGATAGGTAGCACATCCCACACACACATATACACCATCATTTATAGACTACTTGCTTCATATGAATATGATTTGTAGTTTATGTGATTGGACCCACTAATGGCTTGAATGCCTTAGTGTTAAATTGCTTTACTTCGCTTTAATTAAAAACTAGTTTAAGTAGGCAATTGGACTTAATAAGCAAAAATTTTCTTTGATCTTAATCACTCCATCCCCGGACATAGCCATCATTCCTTAGCTTCACTAAACTTTTGCACATACTCATGCACATAGTCATGGAATCCTATTCCACACAATTTCATCATTTGTAGACGTGCATACAATTTTGAGCTATTTTACTTTTGATAGGTGGCGCGCCGTCAAGGAACATGGGGTGAAAGATATTCTTGAGCTACGAGTAAGATTTCGCCCACCATTCATACACCATTCATACAGAGTGCCAACAAGTGGTGGCATCTCATCGGTCAACATGGATGCGATAGAACGGGTGTAAACAAGAGTTGTGGCCTTATGGTCAATACTTAATTGATTATCCTGACCTTTGATTCTTGAATTTTGAATATGAGCCACTAGAAGAAGCTTACTTTTTTAATTTCTTTTCAGGATTATCTTTGTACACAATCATTCTTTCAACAGATGTTTCTTCCTATGGTCACTGCAGCATAGAATTCATATCATCATATAATATGATATCGTACTACAACTGTGGTGGGGCCACCGTACCCTATCAAAATGTCGATGCTAGACCAACCTGTGGGGCCCACTAGGATGCCGTACGAAAACAACTGTCCATCAGTTTCACAGGTTCGCAATAGGCCAGAAGCTAAAAAAAAATTAGGCAGATCCAAAACTCAGGTGGGCGACATGACAGGAAATAATGAGAATGGATACGCCCCATCATGATGTTTATACGTCATCCAAACCGTTCATAAGGTCATTCCCACTGGGATGAATCGAAAACATAAAAATTAGCCTGATCTAAAACTTTTGTGGCCATACAAACGTTTCACATTTACCTATCATGTAGGCCACCTGAGTTTTGAGTCTGCGTCATTTTTATTTTTATTTGCAGTTCCCGTAAGGGATTAGATTCCTCACGGTGGCCCCATATGGCAGGGGCACCGGCCAATGGCGTCCAGGCTGTACTAGCAAGTGGTCCGCCAATACGAAGTTGGAGACTCGTGTGAAAAGTGAACAGCTATAAACATCTTCATCTCGAGGACAAGCACGAAATACTCGAGCTTTGATTTGTAATGCGGGGCCCATTGGATCAGAGATCCTGACCGATGGTTTGATGGAACAAGCAGTACATAAAACCAAGCCCTAGCCACAATTTATTATTTTTATTTTTATTTTTATTTTTCAGTTCAATATTTCCTCATTTATCCTTTTAACTGTCTATTTCCAGCAGTCCACAAAATTGAAGAGTAGGATTGTCACATAAAAGATGTTTTCTGGACATGGCCAATCAGTGGTGGGCCCAACAGATCTAAGTTTGAATCAGCTGCAGGTTTGTTTAGGTTTAGTTGCACAAAGTAGTTGAATAAACTTCCCAACAGTCCACATTCAACATCCATGAGTCGATAGGCAGGAACCCACATTAAACATCCATGAGTCGATAGGCAGGAATTTTACGCCAGGTAATCCAAACGGCAGGTCCCACCCGTTGGGTAGCTTGGATGTGGATGTGTGGCTGTACCACATGCAGAAATAGCAACCCTATGCTATATCATACTCTTGGATTTAATAACACCACCATCAAGGTCTTGAATCTAAAATCACTTGCTTGTAATTTGCCAAAAGATTGAAATCTTATTTGAGCTCTGGGTCCAGTCCACAAACGATTTCTCTTGCCTGACAATGAATGGAAGAAAGTCATCCATTCCAAACATTTGTCATATTCCATCTTATCCTTGGGCTCTAAAGCAGCTTTTTCTAGTGAATCTAACAATTATTCAAAACATCTAGAAGCATGTGATGCTGGTGGCCCGCTTGCTTCTTTAGCAGTTTCAAAGCAACCTTGTTTGAATATCGGACTATTTAAATGATCAGTCTGTTGAAAATCAATCTGAGATATGGGTAATGGAGTTAAATTTCATAAACAAGCACTACCCAATTCTCTCTCAAACTATGGTATCTGTTATAAATACAAATACAAATGTCTATATGAACAGGTAATTGTAGAGGGACCTAATGATATTATCAGATACATTGAGAAAATTGGGTGGAGTTCCCTTACCATATTTGAAATGGCCAATCGGGTAGGCTGTTTTTACTCTTTGTTATTGGACGCCCGGTCCTTCTTCTGTCCACCAAGAATACGGGAGATCTGAAGACCTCTGCTGAAGGCTTGGTTGAACAGCATACGGGTCTGAAATTCCGAGACAAAGGGGAACCATGCCAGGAATGCAACAGGTGTGAACAGAAGCAAACCCATGATGATTTCATAGCCTCGAGCTAGTGCCCTAACTGACCCCCATAAGCCAGCCTTTTGGACAACCGGCTTACAGGCTTGGGCAATCTGAAAAAAACACAATGACATTTTGAATAAAATACAATTAAAAAGAATGCGAGGAGATGAATTCCAATGATTCTGGCAGCTGGCAATCACAAGAAGAGAAACACTGAGTATAAATTGAATCATAAGCTCCATAAGTGCCAATGTGGGATGTGTGTAACATCCGTACTGTCCCATCTAGGAGGTGGCTGCAGCACATTTCCATGGCCAAGAATCGCCCGCCTGGTCATCAGGTGCGTCCCACATGCATGAAATAATGAACTTTAAAAGATTCGACCAATGGTCCACGTTTGTCCCATACATACGGATCACCTGATGATTGGACCATTTTAATTTTCAGGCCACACAACATACAGGGGCCCCGCTGATGAATCTCCGATCTCACATGTACTTGCAACATTTGCACATACGGGAAGAGAAGGATTAAAAATCCTACTGCAGTGAATGCCATTAGCAGGATTTGTAGCAACAAAACAAAAGGAGGTGGAAAGGATCTACTGACCAGAAGCAACCCCCATCCACTTGGCATGAATGCGAGAATGCATACGATGATGTCTCGTGCCGTCATATGGGGGAGCGCTATCAATGTGATCAGAACGGAAACAAATGTCAGGAAGATAAGACCTTTGATTAACCGGAACACAAGCTGAAAGTTTGCACTGAATTTCCTCCTTCCCACGGACACAGTCTGCACAATAAATAAATAAATCAAATAATAATAATAACAAGATGCCGTCAAAATAATCAGATTGCATTATAAATAGGCATCATGTATCTGAGGAGATTTGCTCATATGCAGCAAACATGTCAGTCTGGAACACATGCAAGAGACAAGCCGGTCAACAGGTAGGGCCCACCATGAACATTCCCAGGCCCAAAAAATCAGGCTGCTCCTCGTATCGTTCAGCAATGCATGCATGTTAAATATGGGCCTATTCGGTTTTTTCCCTACAGGTGTGGCCCACTTGATGAGGGACAGGGATGATGATGGGGCCAAGACATGTTCACCATGTGCCTTACCTTATGGATGGCTGGGACCTTGCATGTGTCACTTTGCCACATGATGTGTAGATTTTGTGTATTTATATGCCACTTATCGGTTCCAAAATATCGGTGAATCCAACTCAAGAAGAAAATACAAAAAGTCTATATATATGGGGGGGGATGGTACTATAAGGCCGACCTCATGGGAACTTCCCATGAGGTCGATCTGTGTGGGCCCCACTGTGATTTGGGTCGAACATCAACACCGTGCATTTGATGGGTCCCCTTTAGGTTACGGGATATCCCAAAAATCAGGTGTATATGGAATTCAGGTGGGCCATATCATCTAAAACCATGTGATGACATGCCTAAAACATATAAAAGCACTTGGCAGGGCCCACCTGAGTTTTGGATGTGGCTGAAACTTGGTCTGACCCCTCATCCAAGTGGGACACACACAATGGATGGGCTGGATTTGTGAACCATATCTCAGTGGGCCCAATAAATGATTATGAATGTTTTAATGGGAGGGTAACCCCTCTCAACTGTTGTATGTCATGCAGCCCACCCAAATCACGGATTGAGTTGATTTTTAAGCCCATGGCCCACCATGGAATGATACATCCACCCCACATCACGGTGGGGCCCACACAGCTCGACCTCATGGGAAGTTCGTACCATTTCCCTATATATATATATATATATATATATATATATATATATATATATATATATATGGAAAAGGTACTATGAGGTTGACCTGTGTGAGGCACATTGTGATTCAAATGGACCATGGATATATATATATATATATATATATATATATATATATATATATATATATATATATATATATATGGAAAAGGTACTATGAGGTTGACCTGTGTGAGGCACATTGTGATTCAAATGGACCCTTCCATGGTGGGTCACAGGCCTAAAATCAGGCCAATCCATGACTTAGGTGAGCCACTCCACAAACAACAGTTGAGAGTGAATACCGACCCATTCAAACCTTCATGATCGTCTATCGGGCCCATTGGGATGTGGTATGGACATCCAGCCCATTGTGTGTCCCACTTTGATGAGGCATTACACCAAGTTTCAGCCGTATCTAAAACTTAGGTGGGCCCCCACCAAGTGCATTTAGTTGTTTTAGGCATGATTTCACACGGTTTCAGAGTTCTAGATATGGCTGATTTTTGGGATATTCCAAAACCTAAAGAGGAACTACCAAATGCACGGTGTGGATGTCCGACATAGATATCTCACAATATAGCGGTTATCCCAACAGGGCAATACGAAACTCAACTTTAATATCCATTTTGCATGGTTTTGTGCAATATATCATGGATATCACAATATCGTGTGATATATCCACTCTCTCTTTATAAAATTCTTAATGTATCGTACGATATATCGATACCGAGTACGATATCGAAGGAGATAAAAGGAAATTGTTTGTTTATATGGAAAATTCTTTTTTTTTTTAAATCACAAAAGTTCCTAACACATTGTAAGGTGATTTCAACCAGTCCATTCTAGATTGTTAAAAGAAAACCTTCAAAATTTCTCTGAAATTGTGATCAAAAGTTTATTAGGGTCGGATTCTAAAAGGTGCGGATTTTTTAGTTTTGACTTTTTTAAGAAAAATATATATTGTAAATATTGCCAAATGGTAAGAAATCCATAATTCTTCATGTTTTGCATAAAAAATTATAGATTTGGAGCGTCAATTTTGAGATTTTGGGGAGAAGGGCCAGGTTGTAGAAAATTGGAAAAAATCGAAATTTCTCTAATTTTTCTCAAATTGGTTGCAATCTTAATGTCCAAACATGAAATCAAACATATATATAGCCCGATCCATGCATTCTTGGCATTTTGGGAATTTTCGGGAAAAATAATAATTTTTAATTAAAAATAATTTAAAATGATAGAAAAATAATAATATATATATATATATATATATATATAATAACCAGTATATTTCTAGTTTTATACCTTTTCCTTTGCTTTTGAATGTAATGCTAGTGTTTCCATACATGTCTTCTTATATTTATAAATTTTATGAATTTCCTTTAAATATAGTTGCATCAGTTGAATCAGACACCGCATACAAAGGAACCTATTATGTGCACCTTGTTTTTTGTGACTTTTTTTTCCTAAGTATGTACTAGTGTCTTTTTTAACAATCCCTGAAGTTTCATTGAAAAATTCAATCAATTCAATCAAAAGGACTCATGCCTATCGACCTATTGACTGATTGTTATAACTTATCAGCAAACTTCGCAACTGGTAAAACCGAATCCCAAGTCCTAATACGATCACCCACAAGTAGAGTTGGACACAAATTGAGCAAGCTCGGTTAACTCGGCTCGACTCGAAAGCTGGGTTCAAACTAAGACGAGCTATTCAATTGAGCTCGAAAAAATTTCGAGTCGAGCTTGACTCGACTTGGCTTGATATATATATATATATATATATATATATATATATAGGGAAACGATACTATAAGGTCGACCTCATGGGAATTGTGTAGGCCCCACCGTGATGTGCATCGAACATCAACACCATGCATTTGATGAGTCCCCTTTATGTTATGAGATATACTAAAAATAATCCATATACGGAACTCAGGTGAGCCATACCATCTAAAATCATGTGAAGACATGCCTAAAACATATAAAAGCACTTTATGGGCCCAACCTGAGTTTTAGATGCGGTTGAAACTTGGTGTGACCCCTCATCCAAGTTGGACACACACAATGGATGGGCTGGATTTGTGAACCACATCTCGGGGGACCCCACATCTCGGTGGACCCAACAAATGATTATGAATGTTTTAATGGGAGGGTAACCCCACTCAACTTTTGTATGCGGTGTGGCCCACACAAGTCATGGATTGACTTGATTTTTAAGCCCGAGGCCCACCATGGAATCCTGCATTTGACTGATGGAGCAGATTTTCGACAAACATCACGGTGGGGCCCACATAGCTCGACCTCATGGGAAGTTCCCATGAGATCGAGTTGTGTTGACCCACCTTGACCTCCCGCTTGGAATTGGTCATCTACCAAATTTTCACGGTTTGCATGGAGGAAAGTTTTCAACTCGGTCATGCAATTATTGGTCTCATTCCGGAGGGCTGCCAGTTGATTACTAGTGATTCTACTTTAGGCCTCAATGGCCACAAGATGGTTATTGATGACATTAATAGCCTCGGCAAGCTGTTCTGAATTCATTGTGGGGTGTATACCAAAACCATGCCTACTACGGGTGAGCATAAACTAGGCATGCTAACTGGGAAGGTTTGACAATTAAATTCCCTAAGAGGTCATTTGGATGTTTGTAAAGTCCTTAGTTGTAAAGGGATTACAGGGGTTGTTTGGATGCATGTATTTGTCTGTAAAGGCCTTACAGGCTATAATGTAATGAACTGGAAAATTTTGTGCCAAGACCCGAGTACTACCTCTATTTTTCTTAGAAGTTATTTGTGGGTTACTTAGTGCTAAACTCGATTGCTTGTGAAATTAGCATCAATCACTCTCAATTTGATCTGCATGACTCAAAACCTGTAGATTAGTTAGCGCTATGTTACTCTGAAATCTAGGATTCAACGCTAAATCTAGTTGCTCTTGGAAATTTTTGGAAGTTCTGGATCGGACCTGGACCGGACTTGGCCATCACCTCAAAAATCAAGTCCAGATGATGTCCTAGGTCAATTTGATTGAGTCCGGAGTGAAGAGTGTGAGAACGGTGAGAAATTAAATATGTTTTTATGAAATCTGAGTCGTGTCGCTTGCGCGACGATTTTAAGCAATCTGACCGTTGGATTCTGACCCAATTTCACCCTCTGATCAGGCAAGGTGGCCCAGGCATGTCACAGCGCTTGTGGACCTGATCGAATTTCGGTGACCGTTGAATTGAGTGTGGTCCGCCACGGCTGATCTGAAGATCCGATCGGTACGAAAACTCAGTCTGACCTAGATCCATGGTCAGTGAGCTTAAGTCCGACCGCACGTGGAAAAAGGGCCACCGGAAGTGCTCCGTTGGATCGAGAGAAGCCTGTTTTGGTTATAACCTAAGTATACCTTGGCCCTGGGGTTATTTTCATCAATGTTAGGCCTATATATAGACCTTAAAACCCTAACTCTCTTTTCCATACGAATTTCCTAACCCTAGCTAAGAAAGAGAGAGGAAAAGAGAGAGAAAGTGAGAGAGAAGTTGGTGAATCATCTTGGATTCTTTCCTGTTCTTCTTCATCCTTAAGCCATCACTTTTGAATCGTTATTCCGGCGATTCTAAGTTCATCTTTGGATAAGTGGACCTAAACCTAATTTGTTTTAGAGCTTAGAATAGTCTATGCGTTGTAGTAGCTCATTTCTATCCTTGTCTTAGGTTATCTTGTCGCCGTTGACGAAGACATATCGTCTGAATCAGTTCGGTGTTCTATTTCTGGTTTAAGGTGAGGACTTTAATCGTATAGGTTATGGTTTTCAAAGCTTTCAGTGTCAGTTAATGGTTTATTCTTGTTATGGATGAGATTTCACATGCTAAATGCTATGTTTATTTTGCGTTCCTGATATGCATGTGTTATATTGAGATTGGTGTATTCTATGTATATGTAGGAACTACCGTATACGTATAAAATATGCACATGTGTTTGCCATGATTATTTGTCGTGTATTTATGCTAGATGTATGTGTGTCAACTCCTTGGCAAAAGGAATTGTCCAAATGCGTGTATTTCAACATACGTCATGTATGTTGTATTATGTGTTCCAAGTGTTTGTAGAAATGTCTGAATGATCTAAAGTGCAACATATCAACTTAATTGCGGGGGTTGAGAAGCGATTCTCAACACTCCTAGTGATGTGTATGATTTACCACATGCAAGTCATATTCCTTGTTGTTTAAGTTCAAGTATTACTTATGTTAAAATCCATGTTAAGTTGACATTCTTCAAATGCTCATATACTATATAATTTGAGTTGTTGTTCCATTACTATTCTAAATTGATTGATATCAATATCTGTTGTAGTGGAATGTGTTTGGGACTATGAATAGTCCAGGAAATCGGTAATCGGCCTTGAATTCGTGGCTGAGGTTGCTTTCGCCACATAGGACGTGATTAGACGAACCCGAGTCGTATTAGAGTTGTCGACAGTGGTTTGGCCACGCGGAGTGTTTGCGCACTCTATGTCGTTCAACCCAACGTGCGCTCGTGCTAGTTGAGTTCGTCAAGTAACCCGATTGTCCGATGTATGTTCACCATGTATGGACGCTATTGTTTAAATCTAGGGTACCAAACTTACCAGTACAAATCCTGTTAACCATTGTACCTTGATCCGCTAAGACTCATGAACCGGACATGGTGGTATGGGACACCGTGGTTGTGCTGTCGGCCTACGCTGGGGTGACGAGCCTCCCCGTGGTGACCAGTGAGCAACCAAACTCGTGAGCCGATTATGGTGGTATGGGACACTATATTCGTGCTGTCGGCCTACATTGATTGGTGACGAGCCCTTTGTAGTGACCTCGAGCATACCTGGATACTGCATTGAGGTGACGAGCCTTATTGTGTAACGAAGGTATGATAGGCGTGCATTGATTCGTGACGAGCCCTTTGCAGCGACCTAAAACCATATGATCATATGAGATTATCTAGGACTGACGACCCTAGAATGGATCACTGTTCGGAAATTGATATGAGGAAGGTACCTTAGCTTCCCAATCCTGCTGTATGAAAAGGACTAATAACAACTTGGTAATCATGTTCATGCACCGCATTGCATGTGCCTGGAAGAGGTGGAGCACTTTGAGGTGATGTCATGCGTAACGTAAGATGAAGACGCTGAAGGTGTACCGGCGAGGTACACGCATCATTCTACACACATCCTTGCACTAACAAGAGTACTTAGGACATGTTTGATTGTTCTGCTTTATCATTACTGCTTGATTGAATTGATAACATGTTAACCTTTGCTTTATTGTTCCACTGAGTTGATCACTCACTCCCACATTCTGGGGCGGTGTTAAACACCCACCAGACTCTGTCTTAGTTGCAGATGTTGATGCAACCTCTGAGGCCGAGCAGGAGATCGAGGATGATGAGGCTGCATTTTCTTTCATGCAGTTTTCAGGCGGGTTCTAGTGAGCCTTGTTCTGATGCGTAGGATTCTAGGATTTCTTTTTGGGATTAGATGATGTCATTTAATACATGTAATTTTGATAGCAACACTTGTAAGTACGACCTGGTATGTATATGTATTTCAGGGATTTGCACATGTACACATATATTTCTTTAAGTCTTCCGCTTGCGTTCTTCACTTATCCCTGAATTATCTTTGCAGTTTGGCTTAATCTATTCCATGTTTTATGCACTCATACAGACAACATACATCCATCATTCAATATGTTGCATAAGTGATGTTTTGAAACTCGGGAGCTGAGTTATGCTCGACCCCCGAATTGCAGGGCATTACATATAAACATATCACAACTTTTAAGAGTAATATGAAATCTGGCAAAAAGCAATGTTTCATATTATGGGTAAATTCTTTACAGCTAAAAAGATATTATACATAGTAGAACACGATGGTTGATATACATACATGATATGTGGGGCCCACCATAATGTGTATGGTACAACCAATCTATCTATCATGTGCTTCCCTTGATCCTCTCCTATGGCCTTAATAAACTATCTTGTTGATTATTAAATGGACCGCACAAGGGAAGGATGGGACGTCCACCATTAAAAACTTCCAAATTGCATTTGGGGCCCACTGTGATGGGTGAGGGACATCCAATCCATCTAGTCTGTGCATGCTTTAATGCTCTCTTACGGCCCTCCAAAAAAAAAATCAAGTCCTCATGTGATTTGCAGATTTTGGAAGGTTTACGCCCAAGCTCTATGGTATGAATACCTACTTTATCCATTGTAAACACTTTATTAGCTAGCCAAACACAATCTATTTACCTGTAAACAGATTACCACTTAAAAGACAAACAGAATATCATATAAACCGTTTACACCTGAAACTCTTTTCAGGTGTAATGTGTTTACAACTTAAAACTTTACAGGCATCCAAATGACCCCTAAACGCAATGTGATGAAGATGGAAGCTGCTAACTCTAGATGTGGCAATATAAAAACCCTAGACTCTAAATGCAATGGACTCACCAAACTCTATACAAACCTAGGCGTTGATACCAAGATTAGATGCAGAATGGATGACCTAAACTAGGATGATGCAAATAATTTAATTAATGGCTAGAGTATATCAAAGCATAAAATAAAGCCATTCTACCACAAATTTAGAGAAATCAAATATTCAATTAAACTCAAATTCAAGACCACATCACAATCCCGCAAAATAGATCATTAAGGCTATTGATCGGACAAGGCCCAATGGAATGTAGAACTTCCATCTAGCATAGGATTTGTTCTAAATTCGAGGATTCACTTACACTTTGCTAGGGTTTGAATGGATTAGGGTTTATGTTTGGAAATTAAGAAACAGAAATTTTAGGGTTTCATAAAAGGGTAGGGTAAGGGTTTTATAAAATGGAGAAGAAGAGAAAGGTGAGGGAGAGGTCGTTCGGCTGTACGGACAGGTCCATGCAGTGTATGGGCACGTCTGAACATTCGTATGGATGATGTGGTTGGGCTAGGTCGGTTTAGTCAGTGATGAGTTGGATTAATGATAGTGGAGTGAGGGTTTGAGAAAGAAGAGAGAAAAATATTCAATGGAAAAAGATGATCTGAGAGAGAGAGAGAGAAGAAAGAAATACCTTGATAAGAATAAGAAAGATAACTTGAAATCACTCAAATAGCTTCACACCAAATTCCATTCACAAGAAGTTTTCTTGCTCAAAAGAAGCAGTAGAAATTCCATTAAATATCAATAATCTCAGGTCTCAAGTCTCAAAAAAGTATATATAAGAAAACCTAAGCATACCCTAACTCTAAAACTATTCTTGACCGTCCGAATCTATTAACGGTCTAAGTCAAAACATATATCTCTAATAACCTAAAATATAACTAAAATAAAGCAGATAAAAAAAAAAAACACAAAAATGTCCCACACGGCACAAGGATGATCTCCAAAGTGCAACAGGTACGTCCACACATGATTAATGGCCTGAGCGAATGTGGTCCAACGCGTCCATGGCTCAGATGTGTAGACTAGAGTGTCTGTTCACCTAAACTTGAGTCTCTGAACATATCCAATGGTCTAGATCACTAAACTGATGTGTCCAAGATATCCAACTACAGGGTCTAAGGTTTGTAACGTGCAGATGTGGTCCAGGTCAAGCTGCGTGACATCCAAACAATCTAAAAATGTATCAATCAATTTCAAATAAGCAACCAACATGAATCTTCCCAATGTGGGGTCTTCAAAGATGCTCAACCAGCTAATGTGGAGTCTTTAACGAGGCGAAGAACTCGAATTGGATCCACTGGGCCCCATGTAATGATCATCCAACCATAATGAAGCTGGAGCTGGGGCCTCAGCTCTCCTCCTCCGATAAACTCGTGTAGGTGCTCGAATGCCCTCATCAATTTCCCCGTGTGTCCTAACAACATTAAGAAATTAAGCGATATAACCGATATATCTCGTGCGATAACCAATATGTATCTATATTCCAACGATGTGATACATTACACTAACAATATAGAAAACATTGGGCCCACACAGCTCAACCCCATGACACACACACACACACACACACACACACACACACACACAATTGTCTCTAAAATAGAAAATCTAATTCTGGCAAGCCAACATAAATTACCTAAGGGGGGCATTTGGCGTAGGGTATTAGATGGGATTAAGTGAGATAGAATTGCATCTGTTCCCATCAAGGTGTCCCGTATCGGTATCGGTTGGCGTAACGGTGACCTCCAAAACCGATACGGATACGGGGTCGTAACGACGATACGGGGGCATAACGGCCCGTAACGGCGTAAATTTTTTTTTTTTGCCAAAAAAATATGTATTAAATCCGGAATATTCTAAGCATTCCAAATATGCATTCATTTATAAATTGGAACATGTTTATGGTGGTGTAACGGTCCACTCTTTGGTGAGAAGCTGTATCAAACTGTCTGATTAATTTTTGAACCAAGTAACCTGAATTTGACTACAAAATGTATGTATTTAATTTTCTAAATATCTAATTTATATACTTAACAATTTAATATCTTTCTCCTAGTAGTTCTTTAAAAAAATGAAATTAAATTTAGGTAAGATGGCGTTGCCAATTTCGGGCTGACATGGAGGGCCAATCTATGCCCCAAATTAGCCTCAAATTCATGCAATTTATTGTCATTATCCCACTTATGTATTAGTGGACATTTATTGGATAGTGAATCATGAAAAAAACCAAAAGGCCCTATTTTAAAAAATAAGAGTACACCAAATAACAATTAAAAACTATTCAAGTAATTTGATTTTGGCATTGTGAGTTAGCAATTGCAGTTTATAATTTAATTAGTAAATTTTAAGTTAATGTCTTTGGTACAATTTGTTATGGCCCCAAATTAGGTGAGACTTGGATTGTGAAGTGTAGCACACATGTCAAAGTTTTTTGGGCCCCACGCATGATGAATGTGTTATATCTAAGCCGTCCATTCATTTGACGAGATTGTCTTAAGACTTGACACGAAAAATAATACAGATCTAATTATCAAGTGCACCACACTGCAAAAAGCAATGGGGGATTGAACGTCTACCATTGAAAACTTTTTTGGGATCACATGACTTTTAGATCAATATGAAATTTGTTTTTCCTCTTCATTCGGGTCTTTTTGACCTTATGAACAGATTGGATGGAAAATAAATGTTACGGTGGGCCTACGAATTGTTTAACGGTGAAAATCATCACCTCCGCTGCTATTTTTGGTGTGGTCCGGACGATCTTTGGATACGATTCATTTTTTAGGTAATGCTATAAAATAATATTTAAAAATAGATGAACGGTGTGGATATAATAAATACATCACTGTGGAGCCTATAAAACTTTGATCTCCTTTGAACCGTTCGTACAACTCGGAGCTCGAGGAGTGTCAGCGCTCGTCTCAGCGTGACACATACCGACAGCAGCGTACGCTGCCCAAAAAAAAAAAAGGGAAGGAGAGGGAAACCGAAAAGAAAAAAGAGGGAAAGAAGAGAAGAAAAAAGAGGGAAAGAGGGAAAGAATAGAGAGAGGGAGAGAGGGAGAGAGAGAGAGAGAAGAAGAAGGAGGAGGAGGAGGCCGCAGCAGGGCCGTAGCAGGCCGAGAAGAGGAAGAAGAAGAAGAAGAAGAAGAAGAAGAGAGAAGAAGAAGAGGAAAAGAAAGGAAAAAGGTTGGGTTTTTTATTTTTTTTATTTTTTTTCCAAGGCCCGTAACAGCCGTTACGGGTCAATAACGGCCGTTACGTGTACAAAAAAGCGACTTGGCCGACACAGCCCCGTATCGCGTAACGGGTACCACCGTTACCATTACGTATCGGCCGTTACGGCCGATACGTAACCGTTTTGGGACACCCTGGTTCCCATGCAATTCCATCCAGCGTTTAGAGAGGATAGGAAAGGTTGGGATTAGGTGGGATGAAATTGCATTTTGTCCCATGCTGGATTTTCGTGGATTTTGAAATCCACTATACATATGGGCCCCACATCAATGCATGCATTTATCCATGCCGTCCATCCATATACACCATTTACACATCCAATTCTGGTTAGATATGTGTACAAGTGAATGACATTCGTTTTGAATTTGGTTCGTTGATTACAATTCCATGGTCCACCAAACATGATTTTGCTTAATCCAGTGTTTTCCTGTAACAAAAATTGTATCCCAAACATGGGATTAGATGGCTACACTACCATGGTATTTCCAGACATGCAATCATTGTACAATAATGATGTTAATCCCATCTAATACAATTCAATACCATTCAATTGCATGGACCAAACACGCCCTATATCCATTGTCAATAGCAGTTGGAAGCAAATGCAGTATTGAGAAAATCTATTCTTTAAATACCAACCTTCATCACAAGTAACATTGCTATGATCACGAGCCATGAGACGCCATAGACCTGTAACCAAAAAAAAAAAATCAAACTCAATTACCACCAAGCATCCATATGAGAATACATCCAGGAGTAAAAGCACTAGAACACCAACGATGACTTACCAAAACACTTCTATTCTGTTTCGTTATACTTAAGTGATAAACAAGCCCATATTGGTAGATAAAGAAGCGCAACGCCAACACGATCTCTGTGATGATCCCACGCAGTCCCGAATCTCGAAGATGCAATTGCTCACTCTCCCACCATGATTCCCAACTTTTTTCTGCAGGCACACCAATTCCTCCCCGGTTGCTTATCCATTTGTTCCAATCACTCCAATCATCAACAATCTTTTGCCACTCAAAACCCGAAGGATTGAAGAGGAATGGAGCAAAAAGCCACGCGCCCACCATGAACCATACAGAAAAAGTGATCAAGATATACGCAACCGGTTTTCTATATGTGTGACCGAAGATATGGTACACAAGTAGCAGAATCATCAGCTCAATTCCCTTCACAAAGTGGGTGCGGGAATATAACCTGTAGTTGTCGGCAAACTTGGCATGGAAGACCACAAATCCACGACCTGTACCTCTATATTCAGCGCCCCCATGAAGCAAAGTCCTTCCATAATAATGGGTCTTGGTCCCAAGAGAAAATGTAAAGAAGACAGGAGCCAATTGTAATTGCATCAGTATGAAGTCACTTAGTGCGGTGCGGAATCCTCTTTCCAGGCCAATCTCCATCATCATGGGCAGGGACATCAAAAACCCAAGTTGCACAAAAGACTGTGAAGCAAGAGCCACTTGAAGAGGCTTGTTGTTTCGAATTGCCGCTTGTTGGGACAGCTCTCTTTCAAGTCCACTGAGAGCAAGATAAAGGCGACCGTACAGAAATACATATACTGTGAGCACAGTCACCTGATGGGCGAAAAAAAAATATATAACTTAGGCATACCAGATGAGATAATTTCACTTGTGACGAATCACAGGGTAAAGATTGTATCATACCAAGGTGCTGAAGTAGAAACCGATGGTAGTGAAATAACATGACAGCATCCGGAAGAAATCAAAACGGTGTCCAAGCCTGTATATATCACGACTTAATGTCTGCTCACCATTGCCATAGGCTATCTTTGCCTCAAATAGTGAGATCTGGTTAAGACCCACATCCCTCCCTTTGCCAACTTGCATGTATTCGTGATGAGTTACATTTCCTTCACGAAGTGTAGAATTGAAACCTGCCATGCCATAGCCACACGAAGCATAACACATTTCAATGAAGTTCACACAAAATTTTCCAACTTGAAAACAAGAGAAACTGAATTTGAACATGCCTGCAAATATGTCTTCACTTAAATTGATGACCTTCGATGCCTTGCTCACACCACCCCTCGTGAGGTGAAATAGTCTATCAAACACGTCTGGATGGCCATAGTGAAAACGGACCCTTGATGCACAGAAAAATAGATCATGACAAAAATTTAAAGAAAGAATGAAGCATGTGATTTCACTGGTAAAGGCTTGTGGTAACATCTATTGTACTTGACCATACGACACCGAAAACTTTGAAGATGTGCTCATAAGAGAAAAATATTCACATTATTGTTTCAACAGAAGATGAAGTTAGACAACTAGATTCCAGTTCTGAATATTAGAATACTCACTTCAATGGATTTGCCAATAATCTCTGCCCAATAGTTACAAAACTGGTTTCTTGATTTGACATAAACCATGCAAGAGAAGAAACACTGCACATTTGGCCAACAAAAAAAAAAAAGAGTGAGGCTCCACATAGACATTCCAGAAACAAAATGAAAAAACTGTTTTAATAGACATCTGATAGAATAATTGCCTTCCCACATAAATGTCAAGAAAAATGGAATTGAGCACTTACCTGCCAGTAAATATATGTTCCCTTAGCCCAAGTATTGAAGGATGCCTCACACCATCATGTTTCTTAAGAAATTCCTGCAGTAAGTTCCTCATTTTGAAGGCCTCTTCCATGTAATTATCCTGCAAAAACAGACATCTCAACTGTGAATGCTCAGAGACTAAATTATCATGAAAGATTACGAGAAATTCACTCTTACCTGATTCATATCAATTGTCTGCAACCCTTCTCCACGAGTAAAAATAATGGCATGATTTTGATTTTCTGGCTTTCCCTCACCCAAAATAGCAGGACCCGGAAGCTTTATCCGATAAATAACCTATGGATGGAAACCCAAGCAATGAGAAAGGAGTGATACTGCAAAGAGGGAAGACAAAGCAAAATCTAGATGCTAAAAGAATCTACTGGGAGATTTTATATGATTTCCTCAGAGCCTTCACTCATGCAGAACCTACCAAAAGCATGAATAAAAATTGTGCAGTCACACTGTCATATGCCATGATGAACAATCAAAGTCTCTATTTCACATGTTTCAAAAGAAATCCAAATTACCTATTCTTATATATATATAAAATTAGCAAAATCTTTATTAAGGGGTAAAAACAAAACAAAACAAAAAAAACAAAAGTTTTACATTAAATCAAGGGAACCAGACTTCCTCCCCCAGAGCCGACCTTGAAACACCCTCTTATGCTTCACATATTAGCGATCTCATTCGCATCTCGACCGACATGATGACATGAGTTGTTAATATGAGGAACTATATATATAACAGATCTCGCAGATGTTGAAAGATCAACACCGTGGTTCCGAATACTTTCAATATGATCAATGCAAGACTGAACATTCTCAATCACTTTGAGAGAGTCAGCCATTATATTATACAACTTTCATAACATATTCGATGGATAAGTAAAGAGAAACAATTGGGAGTAAGACTACCAGAAAGAGAATATACGTGCATAACCGATAACCACTGTCCCATAACATCCTCATACCAAATTGCAGCAGCTACCAAGCAACATAGCAATCTCGATCACCCAATTATGTGCAGATCGATAGGATTTTTATTTTTATTTTTTTTTTTTATATGGGCGCTCATCAAGGTTCTTTTACAACACCAATATATGAACATTCGCTGGTTTGCTCAACGTAGTTGGTTGTGACAGGCGTCTTTACGGTTTCTATGGAAAGCATAAGGTTAAAGGTTCTTTTACAATACCAATATATGAACATTCTCTGTTTTGCTCAAGGTAGTGGGTTGTGACAGGCATCTTTACCCTTTCTAAAGTAAGCATAGGGTTAAAAGTGCCTGGTTTCGGAGACAAGATGAATGTTGGAGGGTGATAGCACCAGGGGATGGGAGGGCTTCAAGTCCATGATGATGCTAAGGAATCTAGATTCAACAAAAAATTAAAAAACAAAAAAAAGCAGAATAGGAAAGATAGAATTGAAGATCAAATACTTCAAGAGATCATGAGCATAGTTTACCATGTTGATCACTATGCAACGGAAAAAAGCTCACATAAGCATAACAATGTGCTTTCTGCTACGAGGTTCAACAAGTGGTACCAGAGTCCTCCGTTGATTCTCTAGAAGAAGTTAATCCCATAGGGACTCAAGAGTCTCAAAGAAGTTCGAGATTATCTGTCAAGTGAAGTTAGACGGAAATTCGTGTTTTACAATCTTGAGGAAACTTAACAAATCCAATTACAAGCTATGGATTCTGTGCATGGAGTCGCATCTATAGTGGCAGGAGCTATGGAAATGGCATGCATACGGCAAACGCCATCTCAGCAAGGATCAAGGACTCAGATGTCACCTTAATTTGAATACCCATATTACCCTCCCAAGACAAGACATCCTCCACGCATAAACGATCCAATGAAATGTTTGCTGATAGATAGTGAAGACAACAGTGCTAACCTTGACCCGAATGCCTTCCACAATTGGTAACAATCATTGGAGGACTGTTTTTTAGAAGTAGCAGATGATTTTCGAGGTCAAATTATGATTTGCGGAGCTAAAACTTGAGGGTTCAAACAGAAATTGGTGGCACCAGGTCTAAGACTGGTTTGAGAAAAAGACATTTGCCTCCCATGCCTACGTGAGAGGAAGTGAAGCAAGAATGACGCGGCATTTTTACTGCATGATTATGACGCAACTTTTAAATCTACAGACATTGCAATGAGGAAATCTTATTGCCAAAGTGCATTATGGAGTACCATGACTTCAGTTCAATGCACATAGACAATCATGCGATTAGTAGCCTGGCACTGTAACAAGTTGAGGGATGAGATGCACATGAAAATGGTAGCTATTAGACTTAGTAGCATTGATGAGGCCGATCATATAATTTATGAACCTAGGAACAACTAAGGAGAGACACTGCTAGGCATGATAATTTCTAAGCAAAAACCATGTGCTGCGCTAGGACACACCCATTAGCCTGCACTAAAGTTTCATGCATCTATAATCAATTTTACATGTTCCTAGTTTTCCTCTCAATCTTTTATTTGTCGGTTCTCTTACAAAATCCTGAAGTTGTTCTGTAACATTTTTCTCTTTTCACCGTGTTTTTAGACCTCCAAACAAAGCAAATGCTGGTGGGTGGCATGAGCATGGGGGAATTTACTTCTTGGATGATGCACCAGTGATAAAGTCAAATGGTCTGTCTTTAGATGGGTAGTGTGTCCAGATGGCACTGTTGTTTAGAACATCCATATTTGTCTATGTTAAAACTTATTTTTCATTTTTATTCATGTTATCTAGTCATTATGTTGTGAAATGTGAGCTTTCTAAACATCACCGGGCTATGTTTCCTCCAAGTTCATCCGAGAGAAAATCCAGACCGTTTGAGTTAGTTCATTTTGATGTTTGGGGTCCTACTCCGGTTAACACTATTTTTGGATATAAATAATTTGTCATTTTTATTGATGATTGTTGAAGGATGACATGGGTTTATCTTATGAAATTTAAGCATGAGGTGTTTGATATGATTACAATCTTTATAATGAAGTTACCACCTAATTTCAATGTCCTATTAAAATTCTACGCTTTAACCATGGTGGCGAATTGATGCAAGACAATTAACCACTTGCTCTAAAAGCCCAAACTGTTAGAGTATGGCGAATTAATCTCTTTATTTCATAGCCCAGGCCCCACATCGCATGAGTTGGGACCTCGGCCGAACCCCCCTCGTAGGCCCCAAATCACATGGGTACCGCCTCACACGGGCCACCCACCCCGAGTGTCCCCGCATCCCACAGGCTACCCCACTCGAGCCCGGTGTGAAATGCGCATTAATCACCCCCGGTGATGAGTCTTGAACATGAGACCTCCCTCGTGGGCCCCAAATCACATGGGTCACCCACCCTAAGTGTGTCCCCGCATCCCACGGGCTACCCCACTCGAGCTCGGTGTGAAAATGCCCCTGCATTACAAATATATGTCAAAAGCTTTCTTGTCGTGCAAGACCATAGTATCTCATCTCATACTTCCAAGTCCATGAACCCATCGACAAAATGGTGTTGTTAAGAGAAAGAATCGCCATCTTCTTGAGGTCACACATTCTCTTATTCTTGGTATGAACGTTCCTAAATGCTCTTGGGATGATACTTAATGTTGTTTTCCTTACAATCATATACCATCTAGAATCAATGTTTTAAGTGGCTATGGTATGTAGCGTGTAACATAGCTATTTAGTGTAGCATAACCTTAATGCTACGTAGCTCACGAAAATAGCTTCGATCGCCTGTTGCCAACGGTACGTAATAATTATCATATGCAACATGCTACATTGACTACGCTACACACTACATAGCTCATGTTACAAGTTATTTTTCACTACAACATTACTTTAAGTTGCATTTGATTGCACCTAAAATAATGAAATTGTCATAAATTTTATTATAAATCGATCTAATTTGGTGCAAAATATCATGAAATTGGTGCAACCAAGTGCAACCTTGACTAAAAATCAACAAGTAGCGTGTAGCTTATGATACATGCCATATAGCTTATGCCTCACGCTATTTCCTATTTAAAATTATCTAAAATAGCATTTCCTTATTTGAAATTTTGTTTCCGCATGACAAACGTGTTCCCTTATCCTCCTAAGGTCTTTGCGTGCACTTGTTTTGTTCAGATTTTTTATGGTAGCAATAAAAAGTTGAGTCATCGGGCTATTAAGTATCTTCTTAGGTTACTCTTAGTCTCAGAAAATGTATAAATTTTATAACCCTCTAACAAGTAAGAGATATGTATCAATTGATGTCACCTTCTTTGAATATATCCTTTACTTCTCTAATGAGGATCAACCATTGCACGATCCTCTTACTAGTCAAGGTGAGGTTCTTCCATATAACTCTATACCTCTTCCAGTCCCCTGTCTTGATTATGCTCCCACTTTTTCTGACTCCTAATTCATACTTGTGTATAAACACCGGAAGAAATCTTCCACTGATCTGCCTACCATCAATCCATCTGCTTTCACTGGTGCTTCAGGTACAATCTCTTCCTCTCTGATGATCTTTTTATTTCCTTCTGTAAACCTTCTTGTTTATGTACTAAACATCCCATCAGTAATTTTGTTTCCTACCACCATCTTTCACCGTTCTTCAAGTCTTTTACAACTTCCATATCCTCATTATTCCGCGTAATCTGAAGGAAGTTGTAAGTAATCCTGATTGGAAATAGGCTATGATGGAAGAAATGCATGCTCTTGAGAAAAACAATACATGGGATTTAGTTCCTCAACCTAACGGTAAACAGACTGTCAGATGCCGATGGATTTATATTATACCTTATTGATGGTTTTGTTAATCGATATAAGGCTCGGTTGGTCGGTAAGGGTTACACGCAGATGCATGGAGTGGATTAGTTTGAGACATTTTCTCATATGGTCAAACTTAACTATGTTCGTGTGCTTATTTCTTTGGCGGTAAACTTGTCTTGGCCTTATTTCAATTGGATGTGAGGAATGCCTTTTTACAAAGATTTGCTATACCAAGCAACTCACACCTTGTGCATTGTCTAAAGAAGTCTATTTATGCCTTCAAACAGTCTCCTTGGGTTGATAAGTTTATTCGCACTCTATTGGACTCCTCGGGTTGATAAGTTTATTCGCACTCTATTGGACTTTGGGTTTGTTTGAAGCCAAGCTGAGCACTCACTTTTCATTTGTCATTGGCCTAATGGAGTTATGGTGTAGATCATTTGTGTATGACATTCTATTGTCCGAAAATGATACTAAGGGCATTGTCGCCCTTAAATCTTTCCTCAAGATAGGATTTGAGATCAAAGGTTTTAGGACTCTTCAGTATTTCCTTAGGAATTGAGTTGCTCGATCAAAGTCAGGAATTGTGTTATTTCAAAGGAAATATACTTTTGATCTTCTATCAGAGATTGGGATGCAATGGTGCAAGCCTGTTACGACACCAATGGATGTCACTGAAAAAATTCGCCTTGATGATGAAGAGCTCCTTTCTAATTATGGTATATATCATCAGTTGGTTGGACGGCTCATCTGTTTGAGTATTACATGGTTGGATTTTTCATCCATTGTGGGTGTTGTCAATCAATTTACGCATGCTCCTCGTACAACCCATCTGACAACGGTGTAACGCATTATTTGGTATCTACGATTAGCCCCTGGTAGAGGTTTACTTTTGCAACGGCGCATTCACCTTCATATTTCTGGTTACTTTGATACTAATTGTGCTAGAAGTCTACATGTAGATAGCCTACATCAGGGTACTATACATTTGTGTGTGGAAATCTTGTCACTTGGAAGAGTAAGAAACTCTCGGTTGTTGCTCGATCCTTTGCAAAAGTTGAGTATAGGACAATGGCCCATACTACATGTGAGCTTATTTAGCTTCAAACTCTCTTTCAAGAGCTTGGCTATCCTTCTTCGAGTCCCATTCTCTTGCATTGTGATAATTAGGTTGCGATTTACATTGCCAACAATCCAGTGTCTCATGAGCGTACTAAACACATTGACTATCATTTTATCAAAGAAAAAGTTGCTAATAAGGATATTGAGACCCCTTTTGTTTGCTCCAAGGAGCAGTTGGTAGGTGTTCTCACCAAATCTCTTAGTCAAGATGCTCTTCATCGAATTACTAATAAGTTGGGCATAATCAACATCTATGCTCTAACTTTAGAGGAATATTGAAAGTAAAAATGAATGTGTAATTTTTGTGTGCGTGTGCATAGTTATGTGTACTCCTATGGATTATGTTTTCCTTTTTTCTTAATGTTATAATAAAAGGCATGTTAGTCGAACTGCCCTAACACAACACCCTTCTCTCTAAAAGTCCTTTCTTTCTTCTCCACCCCTTCTCTCTCATCTCTTCTGTCTTCCCTTCTATTTTGTTCTCTAAATCTCTCAAATTCCACTTACCAAGTCTAACAATGTTGGATTATGTACCATCAGCTAATGTAACAAACCTATTAGATCAAACAAGGTCAAAGGAGGAAAAAGAACTACAATTACCAAAAACCTAATCAGATGCCCCAGAACCAATTATCTAGGGAAAGGAATGATATGACGGGAGATGCGATTTACCTAAATGGGCCAAAGTGTCTATAGAAGAGGAAAGTACACTATTGGATGTACAATCACTTGAAGAAAAGAATAGCGCATAGTCTTCCCGTGATACAATGACCTTAATCTTATCACCACCAACATTCAGCAAACTAGAACTAGTCAGTCTACCATCAACAAAAACATCATTAACTAGAAGAGCTTGATTGGCACTTGGAGGCCTCCCATGGAGATCCCAACAAAAGTCCATATAGTGATTTGTCAAGCCACAATGAGTACATACACAGTCACATCTACCTCGCCCTAACATCCTACCACATCTACCACCATGACCTCCATGCATATTAATAGTCTAAGTAGAATTAGTAATGCCGACTAATCAAAACAAGTAACACGAGCAGTGCCAAATTCATTTCCAACAGAGATTCTTTGAAGTCTCGCATAAACCTCAACAACAGTAAGGATTGATGTACCACCCAAAATTTTATCTTTAGTAGATTGATATTCTTTTCAAAGGTCAGACAACAGTTCCACAACTTTCATGTCTTCCATCTAGGTTTTCATAAGAGTTACGTCCGAAGTAATGCCATGATAGATTGAGTGTTCTTCCCACATACCGGTTTGTAGATTATGTAGAGATCGAAAGGGAAAAAAAAAAAAAGAGGATAGAGGAAAAAGATTGGGTTAGGGTTGCATGCCCCCTAGCTATATTCTTCATATTAAAGAATTAAAAAGCAAAAATGGAAAAATTGCCCCTAATACATTAAACTTAATGACTAGCATATCTAATGACCAAAAGGACTAAGAAATAACTAAGTTGTAGGCATCCATCGAAGTAATCCCCGATTTTATTGTATCTCCAACTCAGCGATACCGATGACATTGGTAGTGATACCGATAACAACGATAGTATCAGAAATTCTAGGTATTAGCAATACATCGCTAAGTATCGCCAATGTATCACTAATATTTTTTACTATGTAAATTCTACGTGTCACTTGTATTGTTGTATTGATATTGCCAATATTTTTGACTATATAAATTCCGAGTGTCGCTTATATAGCTAGTGTATCAGTGATATTTCAATGATATCGCCAATATCGATATCACTAAAAAATCTATTTATTAAGAAAAATTCATATTAGTTTTTTTTTTTATGGGCGCATGGTTGTATGCAGTATTTAAATTGTCAACAATAATATTGATAATATTGCAATACTATTGTTATCGCAACATGGGTGATATCAAGACCACAGCTTTTCATTTCCTTTCCAATTGTTGACGATTTCTCTGTGGAATATCTTGTGTTGTCAATATATTCTAAAATATCGATAGATGTTTGGAAGGAAGGTTGGATGGATAAATGAGATTGATTTGATGGTTGGACTGATTTCTTATGACAACACATGATTTTAAGCCCCCATTAAATGTTAACTTATTATGTATGCATTTAAATAAATAAATAAACAAATAATTCCTAAATATGAAATTATGTGTATTTTAGCATCTCTTGAAATTTTACTGAAAATTTCCACCGGTTTTCCCATGTTTCATCAATGTTTTCTCGCATTTTCAGTTCTCAGTGAAATCAATATTGTTTCATATCCCCAACCAACAAAACTTGTAGCGATACCAATACTTCGAACATTGGTTGCAAACCCCTATCCAAATCCAAGTGGGTCGTAAGCCCACAACCATAACCATTAACACTCCCCCTCAAGCTTGAGTAAAGATGTCTTGCATGTCCAACTTGGCAACAAGTTTATCGAGCTGCGATTTTCCAAGAGCCTCGGTGAATAAATCTGCAAATTTATCATGAGATGAAATGTAAGGTGTATGGATTTGTCCATGAGATATCTTGTCTCAAAAGAAATGGCAATCAACTTCTATATGCTCCGTTCTCTCATGAAACACAAGATTATTGGTGATATGTATCGCAACTTGATTGTCGCAATATAAAGACATTAGAACCTAAATTTCGAATTCCAATTTCTTTGAAAAGAGATTTCAACCATATAAGCTCACAAGTCGTATGCACCATTGATCTATATTCAACTTTAGCACTTAACTTGGCAACCACATTTTGTTTCTTAGTTTTCAAAGTAACCATATTACTGCCTAGGAAGGTGCGGTAACCTATAGTCGACCTCTTATCATGTATCGACCCAACATGATTTGCATTTGAATAATCAACTACCTGAAGATTACCATGAGCTTCGTATAGGATAACTTTCCCAGGGGAACATTTTAAATACCTGAGAATTCTCAATATTGTTGCTAGATGTGGTGTCCTTGGACTTTGCATGGACCAACTCACTATACTAACAGAAAAACAAATATCAGGCCTGGTGATAATCAAATAGATGAGTTTGCAAACAAGTCTTCCATACATATCAAGGTCTTCTGACAATTTTCCTTCTTCAGCTTCAAGTTTGAAATAAGGGTCCATTAGTGTATCAACTGGTTTGGCACCCAACATCCCTATCTCCTTCAACAAGTCACACGCATATTTTTTCTAATATAGATTTATTCCAACTTTTGATCTTGCCACTTCAATGCCCAAAAAGTATTGAAAAAGACCAAGGTCTTTGATCTAAAATTGAGATTGAAGATATGATTTCAATTTTTCAATACCCTCCAAGTCATCACCAATCAAAGACCTTGGTCTTCTTCAATCTCAGTTGAAGTCAATGGGGTCAAATTCTTCCAATTTAGGATCTGTGAGGAACTAATCTGTTTTGTAGGCTAAGAGGAATACCTCGACAGACTTGGTCCATAGAAGATAATTCTTCTCTTTCAACTTTATAGAGGTTATTGACGCATGGAAAGAGGATCATTGCATTTCTCTAATAGATGAGGAACTACCATCCACACTTTCGGGCTCCATAGACATTCCACAATTATCGATATTCATGAATACCACACATCCATTTTCATGGCATCCCACACATCCTTCGCAGTATTCATGAATACCAAGTTGGAACTAACTTCAAGTTCCAAGTTATTCCACAACCAAGACTGAATTTTGGCCATCATCATGAATCCAATGTCGATACTTGGGATTAGGTCCTTCAGCTTGGGTTTTGCGACGAATAGATCCTTCTCTCGGGCTAAAAGAAATATCTCAACAAACTTAGCCCAGAGTAAGTAATTTTATTTCGTTCAGGTTTACAAATGTTATTGAAGCATTGAACGAGGAACTAAGAATTCCTCCGAATGATGAGGGATCAACTACCAACCCTTTTGTTTCCATAATCACCTTGAAAACAATTTTCTCCAACTTATACAAAAAACAAAACAAAAAAAAAAAAAAAAAACAATGGAAAACCAATTTAACATCGCCTTTATGAAAAAAAATAATAATAATAATCAGCAAGCTTTCATCTTTCGGACTAAGCTCCTACGCTCCCTTCACAACATGCAAAAAAAAAAAAAAAAAGTACAAGAAGAAGAAGAGGAGAAATACCCTTTTCTTGAAGCCTAAGCAGTGCGCTAGGGTTTTTTGAGGTCCCTAATACTTGATGTGGCGATTAGAGAGCTAAATAAGAAGATTTGGGTCTGAATCATACCCAAATGTGCTCTAATACCATGTAGATTCGTAAAATGAATAGAAAATGAGAAAATAAAGGATAAAATAAGAAGAAAGAGAGAATAGAGAGAAGTGGGATGGCTCTAAAAGGAGCCTCCACACGTCCCCACAACTTATTTTTTATTAGGGCCTTCACTAATGTGCTGGAAATTACAACAAAAAAATACCCCTCTTGCTTAAGTGACTTAAAGATGGATATAACTATGGGCCTAAAACAAAATCTAAACAAACATATTGAAAGCCCAAAAGCCCAAAGGGCCCACACACTAGACCATTTAAATTAACAATGGTTATATTGGGAGCACTAGCTGGGTCCAAATTTGTTACAGCTAGCATCAGATCCAATCTTCGAAAGGTTGGTTGCATCAAATAACTAAAACACGACAAATCATCAATTCATTGTAGAAAAGTATCAAGAAGTAAAAGAATTCATTGCTGGTGGTTGCATATTGTACTAGGCATTTAGTGAAGGTAAAAATAGATGGAATTGACACTTGATAGACTTTCGAGCAAAAGAAGTGGATAGAAGTGAATTTGAAGAAAGCAATTATAGAAGTGGTTTCTAAGTTGATTAGGGAAAAAGCACCAGGGTCGGATGCCTTTTCATTGATTAAAGAAATGGGAGCAGTAAATATGATCTTGTGAAGGTGTTCAAGGAGGCCCCATGAGAAGTTGCGTAAGGGATCCAGCTATTTTATCATGCTAGTCCTGAACGAGTGATGGGTGTAGCTATTAATTAAGAAGTCTTCCATCCAACATTAATGCAATCATCAGTCTTGCTCTGTTTGATGGAATTTGGATTGCATCATAAGGGAAATACATTGGGGGAGAGAGAGAGAGAGAGAGAGAGAGCTCTGTTTGAGGGAATTTGCTGCCTCAATCGTTAGCAAGGTTCAACCTCTGGGTGCTTCAGGAGAATCCAGGATTTATGACAAGGAGATCCCCTTTCTCTTCACAATATCGGGGAAGCTCTCAGTAAGAGGAGGAGAAAAGCTTGGACCAATGGAAGAATTCAACATAATTTTCAACATCTATATCATGCCTACATCCCATAGCTCAGTCACTCATTTCTAGAAGGTACCCGATTGACCAAAAACTAAAGATGCATTCTAGGATACTTTGAAATTCCTTCATAATTGAGGATTAAATTGGGGAAAAGCTTCATGGTGTTGTAGATAATGTGGAGAGGTACATACATGGTTGAAGTTTTAACGGAAAGGTGGAGACTTTGCCGGTGTTGAAGTGCAGCCAGTGTTCTAAGTATTGGTATCGCTACAAGTTTCGCTAGCCAAGGATATAGAAACAATATCGATATCGCTAATAACCAGAAATGCGGGGAAATATGGGGAAAATGGTGGAATTTTCAGCGAAACTTCAGGACGTATTTGTATATTTATAAAAAAAAAAAAAATTGCAAAAAAAAAATGCATACATGACAAATTTCCATTTAATGGGGCCTTAAAAGCATGTGTTGTTATAAGAGATCAGTCCAACCATCCCATCCAATTTATTTAACCATCCAAACTTCTGTCCAAATATCCATCGATATTGCAAAATATCAACGACACATGATACGTCACCAAGAAATCATCAACAATTGGAAAGGAAATGAAAGATCGTGATCTCAATATCGCGCATGTTGCGATATTGATAAGATCGAGAGATTATCAATATTAACAATGACAAATAGAACACTACATATAACCATGTGCCCGTGAAAAAATTTGAAATAAAAAAATTTCTAATAAACAAAATTTCGATGATATCAATACAATGGAGATATTATTGAAATATTGTCGATACACTTATTATACAAGCATTACCTAGAATTTACATAGTTGAAAATATTGATGATACATTGGCAATATTGATGCATTAGCAATACAAGTGACACTTAGAATTAACATAGTTGAAACTATTGGCAAGTATATTAGCGATATTGATACATTGGCGATACTTAGCGATACAATGCTAATACCTGAAATTTCTGATACTACCAGCATTACTGGTATCGCTACCAGTGTTATTGGTATCGCTGAGCTAGAGATAAAGATAATATCGGAGATAATTCGATAATATCGGAGATAATTCAAACACTGAGTGCAACAAAGAAACTCGTTTATCTCTACCTGGAACCCCATTAAGACTCGAGAGTATTTTACTTCTCTGGGTGATTGAACAATTGGACAAGTTGGCAATATAGAAGAGACAACACTTATCCTTGAAGTTGGGGATATGGAAGAGACAACAGTTATCCTAGGGTGGTAGAATAGCATTATTCGACCTTTCTAGCTTGATGCGGAGACATTAGAGAGAACTCAATTTTATTTTTAGGTGTGTCAGTTAATAAAATTAAAGGTGTGAAAGTAAAAAAGAAGAAATAAGATCTTCCAACAAGTGGCCAGGTGAATCTGGAAAGAAGAAGAGTTACGAAGAAACGTCAACATATTCAATCCTCTTTGGTGATTTGCATGCCATTTTGGACATGTTAAATAAATTCTACGTCCATGTTCTTTTAGGGGCAACCACATCCAATGTACGACAAACTCCACCAATGGCCTCGTCACTTCTTGATTTGAATGTCAAAGGATTTTGTTTGGAGTGTTGCTTAGGATTCTCTACTCCATGTTAACTTAACTTTCTATCTTAAAGAATGCCTTCTACTTGCAAAAAAAAAAAAAATTGTAAAATTCCATGCGTGACTCGGTCAAACTAAAATTTTCAAGAAGAATAATCTTTCAAAACATCAAGGCATCACCTGGTCTAGATTCTGCACTGGCTCATCAGGATTCTCAGCCTTTCCCATAGAAGCCTTCACTAAAGCAGAATAATACACCTTCTCATCCCCCTTTTTAGATTTATCCTTGATAGTTTCTTCAACTTCGTCAATATAAGCAACGCGGAGAGAAGGATATCTGTGACATGAAAGTATTTCCACCATGTTTAATCTTATAATAGGCAAATGACAAAGGAAACTTTCATTTGGTACCCATACGTCGTCATAAGCCTCAGAATATCCTGGGCACGAGCATCACCAGATCGTTTCTGAATCCCGTATTGTTGGCATGACACCACATATGTGAACTTCATATCAGCTACAGCTTGACATTGCGCCCACAAAGATCTTTCCATTTTCCCCTGAACCTCTGAGGTTAGCTCAGCTGCCTTATAGCCATCCATTATTTCTGAAAGAATCCAAAATACACTTATATGAACCATTACAGTACAGGAGGTGAGCCATTTACAATTAATTATTGCATGTTTGCATAGGCAATACCTTCATCTTTGGCCATATCTAGGAAAGCCTGAAGCTCCAAAGCTTTCCGGTAATACATCATGCCCCTAACTAGCATTTGGGATGATGTAGCAATCATTAGTGAAGAAGCAGGAGACTTATCAAAAGAAAGAAAGAAAGACAGGGTAAAAAACAAGGAGCAAAATATGCTGGTTTTGGCAATATATAAATCTTATGGTGCAGTTTCAGGGAAAGTAGCAAGTCTTATACCAGTTCTCGTTAAAGTTTGGCCTCTATATGATGCCCAAAGACGAAGTTCTTCCAGTTCCTCATCTCTCCTGAGTTCTTCTTCAGTTTTGCCCATGCGCTCAAGAAAATTGGCCCATTCATCTGTACATTGGAAAGAGAAAAACATCGACATTTCAAATATGCCTTCATACTAGATAATGAAGATAAGATCATCCAAATTCAAATTGGCATGCAAGCAACATGCAGCCGGAGTAAACCTGGGTAGATTTTCTGCAAGTAAAAAAGAATAGAAACTCCATCTTCGTTCTGCTCTTCTAACTCGCGAAGAGAGAAAAGAACCTCCTCGTTATAGTAGGGGGTCAAAACACTGGAACAAAAGGGATCATATATTAGGAAATATGACAAAGATAATCAGAACAAGAAAACTGCAAGTAATTTTATTGCCTTCCATGTATTGGGAACATCAAACAAAATATGAGATGACAAGAGATTGTCCACCCTAGACACTAGATAATCACCCCACTCCCCACTAAGACCTTTTTCTGAAACTCCTCACTTGATGACTCAGCTCTATTGTTAAGAGTCTTGTTATTCCATTCCTCATTGACCATCGCACAGTCAACATGGCCAGCGTCCTCAATATTCAGCACAAGCCAAAAAGAAAACCTACAGACTCAGGCATCAAACAAGACATTGCAAAGAGTTTGACGAAACCCTCCAATGCATCCACCATGAATGAAAAATGAGTTAAATAACCCAACTAGAAGAGAACCATTGGTAATTATCATATGTCAGCTTCTGAGATGATCAACAGTCAACATGTTATCCTTGCCCACCACCTAGCAGGAAATGAAGACTGGAATCGCCTTCCAACAAAGCCAAAGGCGAGCGAGCTCATCGATCTTAATGCATACCATACTTGCAAGAAACGACTTGTTCCACAAGCCATCATTTCTCTCCTATAAAACTCCAAAGCCAGTTACCGTGGAGAGCAAGGTTCCCATATTTCAAAGTAGTGTCCCCACAAGCCTACCCACTTCCATATTTGAAAGGTGGAACTTGTGCTTCTCTTCCATTACAATAAGAAATCCCTTCTAAGCCTTTCCAGTCTTTTTGATACACTCATTGGGCAATGGAAGATGGACATAAAATAAATTGGCATGTTTGAAGGAGTCGCCCTAATGAGAGTCAAACGACACCTAAATAATAGGTACCTTCATTTCCAAGCCAATAACCAATGTTTTAGATATCGACAAGATCGGCCGATATCCCACGATATATCTTGTCTCCCACCTATGCGATACTAAAAGCACAGGTAGTGCCGATATATCCCACATGTCCAATCCAGTGAGCATTTTCAATTTCAGATCCATTTTTCCTTGTTGAAATTATGTTAAATCAGTGTCAAATGGTTATAAACTCATTGGTTTTTCATGTTTTGCATGAAAAATCATGGAGTTGGAGCTTTGATTTCGATATCCATTCGTTCTCCATGTTATCTACGTTTTTTTCGAAATTTTCCTTCAACCAGTTGTCAATTAAAACTAATTTCAAATTTTCCCCAATTTCTCCCAAATTGCTTGCAATATTGCACTCCAAACATGAAATCAACCATGTATGAGGGCTGATCTGCTGATTTGTTAAGTCCTGGTCAATTTTCCAAAAAAAAAAATCATTTTTTAATTAAAAATTATTTTTTTAAAAAAAATTGAAATTTCCCTTCGATCGGCTATCAATTGAGACTAATTTCGAAGTATTTAGGAGTGTTTGATGAAATGATTATCACATACGCACTAAATGTTATGAATTCAATTTGAATGTAGTTGCATTAGGTCAGTCAGACAGCACGCTTAGACCCTATACAAAAGAAACCTATCATGTGTACTTCTTTTTTGAGATATTATGATTCAAAAGTGTGTATTAAGGTCTTTTTAATAATCCCTGAAGCTTCATTGAAAAATTCAACCATTTTCCCAATGCTTTCCCATGTTTCTAAAAAAGTGAGATAAATTACCCAATACAAACGATACATCCCATGCGATAACTTATATGTATCTATATCCCAAGGATGCAATACGTAACATGGTACCAATATTTTAAACAATGTCAATAACATACTCTCCACCCTTCTAATCATGACATCACAAACGCATTTTTCCAAATCACCTATCCAAAAAGGATAACCAAGATAAGAGGCAAATTTCTTTCAACACCATTGTACTTTAGTCGGATTCCCAGAATTTCACCTCTGCATAGCTTTATCTTCAAGCCAAACATTGCTTGAAAGCACCTTAGAACCCTTATCAAGTTCGAGTCTTTTTCCCAATTGACATCATGGAAAATATTCATTTTGCCTACAAGCTATAGGGAGCGAGAGTTGGAATTGGTTTGCTCCACCTTGAAGCCACTAATCAACCCTTCCACAACTTTTTTTACAGGAATACAGCAGATTACTTCAGTCACCACCAAAAACATGAATTAGGATAACGGGCCCCCTATCACAGGCCTCTCAAGCCCAATGGAAACCCTCTTGTGGGAAATTTATGAGAACCAAAAATAAGCCAAGCCGATGCACCATGTAACCCATTTTCTTGACCTCCCTCCAAAGCCAACCTCCCCTAAATGTAGTACAAAAGTCAAGTTGACATGGTTGCAAGCTTTTCCTCCAAGTTTACAAATGATTCCCAACATTCCCTCCTTGTATTCAAAAAGATACTCTCATGCACCACAAGAGCCCCATAGAAAACCTCCCTACCATTTATAGAAGCCCCTCAAGATATGGGAATAGCAGACCCAACACCCTTTGAATCTATCCAATAGTAGTTCGAGGTATTGTTGTAGAGGTATTGTTGTAACTCTAATTGTGGAGAATACACAACACATTTGGGCCAATTCTTTTTCTCTTCATCTGTCTATACCAAAATTTTATCAGCACTTCTAAGATCTTCAATTACGTCACCAGTCATTATTGATTTAAATATGCACCTTGGTAATTTCAGTATGAAACACATTTGATGGGGACATCTCGCGCGCGCGCACACGCACGCCGCCCCCTACGTACGTACGCAAGGAGAAGGATGGCCCCACTGTCGATCTGGATCGATGACAACATCCAAGGAGGGCCTCCTAGTTAGAAGACTGAGTTTTGGTTCGTTAGAGTGAGCTCGGTAGTCAAGTACAGCCCATCATGGGATCTCATGATCATGGCCCACTAGTCTGATTAATCTCATATTTTAGGTTTTGCTTATTAATGTTATTTAAAATATCATGGACGCTTTAGATTTCTTTGATTAGTTTTTATTTTGGTTTACTTCCTCGCTAAGTAATAGGTTGCGCACATGGCGCAAGTTTTGAGGTATAGGGTTTTCTTATAAATAAGCACCCCTTGTAGCTTTTTGAATTGATTGAAGATTAATAAAAATTCCTGCGTTTTTCTACTCCTCTGAGTTCTCGAGTTGTAGAAATCCAATTGGGTTCAAAGCCCTCCCTTCATCGAAGGGTTGACTACCATGGTGCAAAGCCACATCTATCTCGATTCGCCCCTATCCTCTACCATCTCTATTTCTCATCTCCTACCACCATCCGTACTTCAAATATGTCCTTTATTGCAGCAGTTTTCCTCTTTACAGCAGAATTCCAAATTCTGGCCCTATAGGAGGGCTGAAACTTCAGCAGAGCACCACGCACAGCCCGTAACTCCGATTGACCCGAAACTTGGGGGTTTTGGAGCCCACCCTTGGCCGACCAGACTCAAGGAGTCGGCTTCCTAATGTGGGGGCCCCTCGCACGTGCGTCAGGCCTGGCCCGCTATCCGCATGCGGGAACTGTCTTCCGGTTTAGATTTTCTTCTTATTTTACCCTCTCATACCTGTTTTTCATAAACCCTAACCCTATATTGCATTATCCTAAATTTATTTGCCCCTTTCTCACCCTAAGGTTCCTTGAATTGAAATTGGTGAATCCCTTGGATTAGGGACTGATTGTTGTGCATGTCTGAATGATTATTACTTAGCTTTGAGCATCATTTGGTTTATAATTTTTTACAGATTCAGCCCTAGCCTGTGTAGGCCTGGACCCATGTAGATTCCCCTTGTTTGAATGCTTGAGCTTTTGTGTAGGATATGGAATTATTATGTGATTGTTTTGAATTAGTATGATCTAAAGCCTGAGATCTTGCATATCATATTTAATTTTCATGTCCTGCATCAACATTGCAATTAATATTCATTATCATGAGAGAGGAAAAGAAATTCAAGCAGATAGCAATTAACACCATCGTGTGGAGTAAGGTAGTTTAGTAAAGTATTGCACCTTACAGACTTGATATGATCACTAAAGCTACAACCTAAGCGGGATTGTCAACCCGAAAAGGAAAATCAAACTCTACCTATCCCATGAAGGCCCTAATTTGGAATGTCAGAGGACTTACAGACACTATGTATCTAAGTTAAAATTGTCTCTCATCTGTGTAGTTGAGACCCACAAGAGGAAATCTAATGTATTTGTTGTGCAGTTCTCTTTTTTCTACTTCGTGAGACTATATCTTAAATGTCGAGTGCTCATCAAATTGCACGATAATTTTGGGTTGGCATCGATCTGTCTATGTTAAGAAAATATGACCAACAAATTCATTGTTCTATCATATCTACTAGCTTTCCCCATCAGCTTGCTTTTACTGGGAATTATGGATCTTGACTCTGCTTTGAGAGGGGTTCTTTAGGATGATATCACCAAGCTCTACTTGGAGGATCTCACCCATGGATCTTGGCAGGAGATTTTAATTGCAACAGGTTTGTTCATGAGAAGAGTGGAGGTGCTAGGCTGAAGTTAAATCACCTTGAAGATTTCAATGATTGCCTCTCCCTTGCCAAACTTGATGATCTTGCAATCTCAGGTAACACTTTTTCATAGTCTAATTCTAGCTTAAACCCTAATAGAATTGAATGTCGTTTGGATAGACAGATTGCAAATTTCGCCTACCTTAGTTCCCTTAATAACTATAAGGCATCCTACCTTTGTCCCTATCTTTTTGGTCATGCTCCTATTTTCGTTGAACTTGACTCAGGCTTGATTGCTCCCAAATTGCCTTTTCGGTTTTTTAACCATTGGACTAAAATGTGGAGGGTTTTTTTCAGGTTGTAGCAAATGTGTGGGCTAAGCTTGTTTTTGGATGACCTATGTTCGTAGTTGCCTCCAAACTTAAAAATGTTAAATGCACTCTTAAAGCTTAGGTTAACTACAAACCTAAGTTATCCTCTCAAATCTAGGATGCTAAAATGGAGCTTGATCATATCCAATTACCTATCCAATCAAAGCCTTCTAGTTCCAATATAAGGAGGAAAGCAAGGCAAGGGCCAATCTGGATCACCTTCAGAACCTTAAAATGTTTATGATGAAGCAGAAAGCTAAGCAAACCTCCCTTGATCACGGGGATATGAATTCTAAACTCTTTCATTCCTCGATTAAGGCTAGGCAGGCCTCTTCAAGGATAAGGGAATTGAGAGACCGGCATGGAAATATATCCGCAAACCAATTGGAAATTAAAGACATCCTAGTGGACCATTTCAAGAGTATTCTTATATCCAATAACCAAAATAGTTCCCAAGTCTATTTAAGCCTAATGGATATATTTGTAGACTCAATCAAGAACAAGGTGAGGCCCTTTGCACACCTATCCCTATTTCTGAAATTGACGATGCAATCAAATGTGCTTGTCCAAATAAAGCTCTAGGCCGAGATGGTTTCAATACACATTTCTATAAAATTTGTTGGCCCATAACTAAAAGGGATGTATGTAAAGTGAAAATTAGCTTCTTTCAACCCTCAAGGTTTTTAAGAAATTAAACGCCACATTAATTGCTTTGATTCCTAAAATTGACACCATCTCCTCTCCTAAAGACCTGAGACCCATTTTGATAACCAATGAAATCTATCAGATTACTTCTGGGATTATGGTCAACCGGATGAAATTCATGATGCCCCATATTGTAAATCACTCCCAATCAGCTTTTATACCGAGTAGAAATATCTTAAACATTATCCTGCTTAGCCATGATTTGTTGCGTGGCATTCATCTTGACTCAGGCCCTGCCAAGATCTGCCTTAAAGTCGATCTAAGGAAAGCCTTTGACTCTGTTAATTGGTGTTTCTTTCTAGCAGCCCTCCAAGTTCTAAATTTGCTTTTTAAAAAATGGATAGTTTGGATATCTGCCTACATTTCTACCCCTGCTTTCTCTATCATAATCAATGGGGAGGTTTGCGCCAAGGTGACCCTCTCTCCTTTCCTCTTTTTCATTGTGATGGAGATGCTTACTGCCATCATTAGCAAATGTTGTGAAAATGGTTACATCCACTCCCTTTCACTAAAGGAGACAACCATTTCTCACTTCCTATATGCTAATGCTCTCATGATTTACACTAGCGCGGACCCACAAACTGCTATGAATCTGAAATGCTTTTTTGAAAATTTATGTAGGCATTCGGGTCTTAAAATCACCTTTCATAAGAATGTTATCTTCACCAGTTCCTATCAATCGAAGGATATAATTAAAGCAATCCTGAATGTGGAGGAAGGATCTTGCTTCTAAGATACTTGTGTCTCCCAATTTACTCTGCTCGCCTCCATATTCATGATTGTGAGTTGCTCCTTGATAAAATGAGCAAGCAATTAAGTGGTTGGAAAGCAGCTCTCCTTTGTTTTGCTAGTAGGTTATAGTTAATTAGGTAAACTCTCTTGTCCTATCACCTTATTTGGCCTCATCCTCTTTTACTTCCAAAGGGTTGCTTCGATCTCCTTGAAAGGAGTATTAGAACCTTCCTTTGGGGTGATTCCAAAATCCATTCTATTCATTGGGACCAAATTTGCAAGCCCAAGAGTGAAAGTGATCTTGGCATTGTTTCTCTAGAAGCCTCCACTAAAGCATGTCTCAATAAGCAGCTTTCGAAGATTCTCCACAATGATTCTAGCCTTTGGGGAAGATGGGTTCAAGCAAAGTATATAAAAGGGCAATCCATTTGGAATATTGAGATTGTTGCTTCAGCCTCTTGAGCTTGGCACAACATTTTCAATGTGTGCCCAATTGCCAAATGTCATACCAAATACCTAAGTGGTAATAGAAATTTGACTAACTTTTGGTGTGATCCTTGGTCAGGAGACTCTAGTTTTATTGATCGTTTTGGTCATAGGGCCATTTATGGGTTAGCACTTAAAAGTTTATGCCTTCATTTGCGATAATGAATGGCACTTCCCCTTCCACTTTCGTTGGCCTTGCGGAGATCTTCAATCAAATGAATGAGATATTGATTACCTCTATCGATGATGAAATTGTACGGACCCTATACCCAAATGGCCATCTTTCTCTTCCCTTGGCCATTGAAGCATCTAGACCAAGATTTCCTCTTTACTCCTGCTAGATCTTATTTGGTTTATCATAAATGTTCCGAAGGATTCTATTGCGGCTGGAAGTTCATAATAATGATTGGAGGATTTGCACCGTTTCGATTGGGGGATTCACTTTGGAAGTTCATGATGATGATTCGATCGCCTCATTGATGTGCCCTGAGGCGTCTTCCTGGCCTATTCGGCTCTTTGCACATTTGGGATCAAATTACCTGAGCCAGTTTGGTGGTTAAGCCCAAATCATGAGCAAGAGGCATTGCACTCTCATCTCCAAGAGGTGTCTCTTTTGGTCGAGCTCCCCACATTGTTTCCTTAGTTGAGCTTGTCATTTTTTTTGCCTACACCTACACTAAACTGATAGTGGAGTTTCTTCTAGCTTTTGGTGTTCTTTTGCCATGGTTTCATGTTTTTGGTTTCTTTTCTTTCCTGGCCCGAGGTGTGGACCCTTTTTCTCCATGGCCCAGAGTGTGGACTTTCTTCTTTTTCCTTCTCTCTTTCTTTTTTGCTTCCCTACCTTAAGGTGTGGGTTTCTCGTACTCTTGGCCTCTTGTAATTTTCAGGCCATTGGCCTTTTGGAATTATTCTTTTTTGCTTCCCTGCCTTGAGGTGTGGGTTTCTCCTACTCTTGGCCTCTTGTAATTTTTGGGCCATTGGCCCTTTGGAATTAATAAAATTTTGCTTAACCTACAGCAACTACCAGTTTTGCTCTTATAACTGGCAGATTAGAATGCTAAACTACGATTTTCAGCTTGAAGGGAGAGTCAAAGAATTGAACATTACACAAAAATTTGAGAGGTAACAGTTACTTTATTGAAAGGCATGCCAGAAGATGAGAAATGAATACAAAGCCAAGCAAAATAAAAACCCAAAAAACAGGCTAGACTGCTTTTACAAACACTACCCAACCCGATACAAGGTTTTTTTTATAAATGGCCTACTCAACAGGCATAGCTACATTATGAAAATAGCAAGCATTTCTTGCTACCCATACAACCCACATGATGGCCATAATATGAAGCCTCCACCTTACTTTGTCAGATTTCCCAGTCGCTCCTCCATGCCACTCCCAAAGAAGGCCCTCCACCACTTCCGACATAACCAAATTAGTACAAAAGAGATCGAAGAAATTATCCCTTCATTGCAAACGGACAATGGATAAAAAGATGATCGATTGATTCTGCATCTTGCATACACATCAGACAGATATTCAGCAAAACAAGGAATCATCTCTGAAGGTTGTCAATGGTTAGGAATTTCCTCCTTCCCACCAACCAAATGAACACTGCAACAGGGGGAGGGGTGCCATAGAACCAATGGTGGAAAGCATGAGGAGGGTCACGAGGGAGGGTAGAATCAAAAACCAAACCATAAAGCTCTCTTGCATGTCTCGACAGTATAATGCAATACTACATTTCCTAAGATTTGAGTCATTTTATGCTCTTTTAATGACTTAGTTGCAGGGATAGTTTAGTATTAACTCTTATTAAAGTCAAATTTGCATTACTCTTGAATAAGATTATAATTTTTTAACAATCAAAGTTGAAACTCACCTAGTAACATAGTTCGAAGTATCCTCGATATTATTGAAATATCACTGATATTATCCCTATCTCCAGCTAGGTGATACCAATAACACTGGTAGTATCAGAAACTCCAGGTATCAACAATATAACTAAGTATCGCCAACGAATTGCCAATTCTTTTTCCTGTGTAAATTCCAAGTGTATCTTGTATCGCCAGTATTTTCAACTGTGTAGATTCCAAGTGTCGCTTGTATCGCCAGTGTATCAGCAATGTTTTGATAATATCGCCAGTGTACTGATATCGCCAATAATCTATTTATTAAAAAATTCATTTTAATTTTTTATGGGCTTATGGCTGTATGATGAAATGCAAATTTGTATGTGTGTGCGTGTATATATATGGATGGATGGATAGATGTGTGTGTGTGTGTGTGTATGTGTGTGCATGCATGCATGGTCGTATGGATGGATGGATCATGCATGTGTGTTTGTATGTATGTATGTAGGTGCATGCATGGATGAATGGTTGGATGGACCCACCATTTTCCTCATGTTTTCCCAATTTCTTCCGTGTCAACAACACATGCTTTTAGGCCTCATTAAAGGTAAACCTATTATTTGATTCCTAAATATACAAATATGCATCTTTTCACTGTTATTTGATTCTTAAGTATGCAAATGTGTATTTTGGCTCTAAAGTTCCACTGAAAAATTCCACCGTTGTCCCCATGTTTCCTGAATATTTTCCTGCATTTCTAGGAATCGGCGATAACGATATTGTTTCTATATCCCCAGCCAGCGAAACTTGTAGCGATACCGATACTTCGAATACTGCCTAGTAAAACCATATGCAACATAAGATTTGGTACTAAGTTTGCAAATGCTACTGTATGTGGCCAACTGAAGCAGATTCTCAATGGTGGAAATGGAACACAATATGGAAACAAGACATACTGTTTTTCAGATAGAGAATGTCATTATTTAGCTTTTGAGACATTGTTTTTCATGCTTCATGTTAAAAAACTAGGTCCTATAGAAACTAATCAGCTTAGTGGCTTCCTATTGGCAAGTGCATGATTTTTGTGTGCAATATTTGTGTTGACGTTACATACATTTGATTGTTAAGTACTTTTTCCAAAACAAAGGCAATGAACAATCAGAAAAGTTGCTAACATATCATGAACTTCACATATGAAAAGTGCTGAACATAAGCTTTCCAAGCCAAAGGAATTGTAAAACAGACATTACAAACTTAAACATTGACCAAGATAGAGAGCTTCATTTCTGGAAAACTTACGAGAATGAAAGCATGTTTCGAACTTTGGGTGCTGTTGGCATATCCATAAACAAAGAATTTGTGAAAAACGAAATCCGTCTTCTGGCTTCTAGATTGGATGGCACATCCATGGCAGACTCCTTCACAGTGAGCAGCAGTTGTAACCTTTTGATCTGGAACAAGTAGAGATTCAATGTTCAATAGATAGCATAATTGGAAGGCCTAAGCATTTGCACTATGATAACCGTCTTAATCAATGGAATCTACCTTTTCTTTCCAAGCTTCTGATTGTGTCAATGGAAACTTGATTGCTCCAGATGATGCAAACAACTGATACTGTTGATCAAGTGGTGCCATCCCCTCATACCTTCCGAAAGGCACACCATGGCTTGAATCTAAAAGACTGCCCAAGAAAATGACAACCAAATGAAAACAGAAAAAGGCATACTATATACAATAGGAGGGAAATAACAATAAAATGCTTCACCTGGTAAACCGTTCCTCCATAATGTCTCTATTCACAACCTCCAGCATATCCTGGAATAGAAGGATGACCTGATCCCTGTCTTCTTGTTTATTCCCTAGCTGTAACGGTGAATGCCAATTCAGTTCCAAACTTTATGACAATCTCAAGTTAGTAGAAACATGAAACATTTGTTATTCAACACCAACCAAAATTTGAATCAGCTTAACAAAGTGGTCATGGAGACTGGGAAGAGCACTCATATTCAATTCACTTATAAGATTGCCGTCCCTTATGTGCTTTTCAACTTCATCAAACATAATTTTTAGGACCCTGGAAAAAAAAAAAAGACATTCACATGAATTATCAGGATATAAATAAATGTAGCTGTCAAACAACCATTTACTCCAAAAGCTTAAGCTATCAGAGTGTGGCATATCAATGTATATCAAGGGACTTTATCACTTCAACACCCCCCCGCATGTGCGGGGTGAGAACTCCGCACGGGAACATACTGACAAGGGTGGAGGGACGCTCATACCATAAATAGGCCGGGCTTGATTTCCCGATCCCTGGGCCAGACCTGATTTTCCTGGCCCCCCATGGGAGAATAATATATTAGCGAGGCATATTTGCTGCTCTCGAGATTCGAACATAGGATCTTCCACTTTGATACCATGTCAAACAACCATTCACTCTAAAAGCTTAAGCTGTCAGAGTGTGGTGTATCAAAGTATATCAAGGGACTTTATCACTTCAACAGTAGCTTGTTCTTTATTTTTCTCTCTTGGTAGGCATATAGCACAACGTACTTGATAATGTTGAAAGGGTCAACACCACTGTAGGTTTGTGTACGCAAACAGAAAAATATTAAAATTTGTAACAAGAAACATTGCTTACTCTTTCTCACGTTGCCCTTCAACTAAGTAGTTAATAATGTTTCTAAATGATGCGTAGCACTCGCGGATGGCACAACTCATATACTTATCTGAATTGATTCTCTTTTTCAGCTCACGGTCCTTACCATTGCTATCCTTGGCCATATCTAAGGCGATTGGGATCTATACAAAAAGTAAAATATGAGTATACAGGTTCAATAAATACCTACTAAACAAAGGAGGTAAAGTAGTGAACCCACACCTTGCTGGCAAGTAAGAATGGAGGCCATTGGATAAGGTCTAAATCTCGATCTGCCCAATATGGAACAAGCAACAAATCCATTTCCCTGAAATTTAAAATGGACAGCATGACTTAATAAGAGAGTCCAATAGAAAAGAAAAAAATATATTAAAAGAAGAAGAAGAAGAAGAAAAAAAAAAACTGTCAATATGTTTTCTTAACATAATTACATCCACAGAGTCAATATTTTTTGGTTTATTGCAGTGTTAAGGAAATATTTGCCAATGTCCACATCCTTAAATTACCTGTCACTTATTAGATCTTCCTCTCTGAAACTACTGATAATTTTGTTCCATAGTTGGGCAAATTTCGCTGCCTCTTTCTCCTTACCACTCGGGATCTGGAAAAGATGAAAATCTCCAGTTATTCAAAGATAGAAGCTGGAGTTTTTAATAAATCCAAAAAAGATGTTTCGATAAAATAAACAGGAATGGAGGTTTCAGTAATTGGTGAACAAAGATTTGAACCTCATCAAATTTGCGAGATAATGTGGCCTTCAGCCCCTTCCTTTTAGTCACAGACTTATCTTGAGGAATCAAACCAGCATTAAAAGCACCCGGCAATGATAGAAACCTTGATCTTAACATCCCCAATGTTCGGATCTGGGAGGAAAAACAGCACGTTACAATAAGAAAAGGTATATCAAGAACCAACAACTGTCCACAAAACAATGTTTAAAGAGAAGAAAAAAAAAAAGGCATTAAAAACACGTTAGAGACCAGAATCCTTGGGTAATCATGGTTTTTGTAACATGTTATAAAGGTTGTAATGCAAGCAATATGAATATATCTATTAGCTCTCTAACAAGTAATGACCAACAACAACCAATCCATATGGCTGGCTCCATGAACTGGCATTTATTGTAGCAGTGGTATTTTCACACTAGCTAATTCGACACTGGGATAAGAGACTCATCTGTGCCTCCAGTACACGAAAGCATCTATGCAGATGCTGTTAAGTCATGCAAAGATAACAAGTAAGATAATGCAAGCAACAATAAGGTAATTTGTTAGTTCTAGCAAGCAACGACCTCCAACAGCTAATCCCTATGGCCCAGTTCCATGTACTTGCATTCATATCCAGTTCCATGTACTTGCATTCATATTAGAGCAATAACTCCACACTAGGTATATGCATGCCCAAATTCATGGTGCCCAACTAATATTTCAGAAGATTCCATGAGCAAAAATACATGAAAACACACATACCACTTACTCACAATAGGAAAGTCAAGAAAGAAAACTGGCTCAGTCAACTTAATGAGGACAAAGTAATCAGCATCCTCATCATCATAGCCACGGCCCAATTATTTGGGGTTGGCACTGAAACTAAAAACAAAAGAACAAGTAAAAATGGCACTAAGCCCAAAACAACTAGGATTATCTATCTAAATCATGAACAAACAATTTATAGTAAAGGTAACCTAAGCTCAAACACAAGATCTGTATCTACCAAGTGCAATCCAGGCAAAAAATTTTGGGATTCAAAATCTGTTGTTAGCTGCAAACTATTATGCCACTTTTTTCCCCAATGGAATGCAAAATTTTATCAGAACCACTCAAAAGAGGCAAATATGAAAGAAAAGTGATGCTGGATCATCAAAATGAAAAAAAGGATATTCATACAAAATCCCACAATCCCAAGAAATCTTCCCTTCAACATCCCTAAAACTAGTGGAGACCCAAAGCACAAAAGATCACTAGGCCTTTGACTTTCAAGAGAACAGCCTATGGAGATTCCGACCTATTGTTGAAAAGCCTATTATTATGATCATTCCATATTAACCATAGCACCACAACAAGGGAAAGGTACCAAAGAATGAGCTTCTTTTTCCCCCTCATTCCCCAAAATATACTTGGATGAAAGCATCAATGATTCACAGGACGTTGGGGATCCACATAGTTCCAAAGATGTTGGGCAAATTGGACAATCATATTAGCATTTTAGAAAACATCTACCAACATTTCCAACCTATTGTTCAAAGATTTGTTATTGTGCCCTGATCACTTGCCTGTTAGAAATGCCAACTGCCAAAATAGGTGTCTTTCTTCTGCTGCTTTATCAGCAGTGGCAAGCTCATAAAAGTGAGGTGATCAAGTTGGTCATTACGCACACATCTTCAATAAAGCAAAGACCCAGCACCACACAATGGACACATAGAGACATTGTATAAACTAGTGAGCTTCCTCTCATTGCTTCTTAGGGTCCGTTTGGTGTGTGTAATAGTGCTATCACCAAAAAACAGGGCTATCATGATAGATAATTGTGTTCGGTGCTCTAATTTGCTACGCTCATGGCATAATTATCAAAATAGCACTATTTGGCACATTTTTTCTCGTTTTAATCTCCACATTATGCTAACAGCTAGATTCTGATGAAAATGGAATCCAACTATTTTGATAGGAAAGAAAGGGAATGGCTTGGGTTGATCTGTTTTTTCTTTTTCTTTTTTCCTTTCCTTTCTGTTTTTTTAAATACTGAACGTTTTGGTAGGGTTGGGTTTGATGGGTTTTTCTATTTTTTAGGATATGGGGAATGGGAAGGTTTTGGAAAGGTTGAGTGTATGATAGATTATAGGTTGTTTACTGGTTGAACAATGGGCAGGTTTTGGTACTTTATGATAGAAATAAGGTGATGGATTAGGTTAGATGGAGGCTGTATATGATCTATAATGAAGGGCTGAAAATGAAATAACAAGCTGGTTTAGGGAATTGAGGGCAAGTTTGGGTTGAATATTGGAACAGAATTTGTGGAAAGAAGATGGGTAAGAGGAGAAAAGTAAATGGAGGGGGAAAAAAATCTCCTAAGAGCAAAACTTGCACTAATACCAAAATAATGCAACTAGATCAAGGAAGAAACTAATTGCAATGAAGTTCATCATACAACATTGAAAGTTCAAATCACACGAGAAAAGATGCAATGACTGTAAACAAGCTCAACAGTCCTCTAGTCTTATAACGAGTGTTTATGAGGTCTCCTCCTTGAGAAAATCTCTAGCATAATATAAGGAATCTAAAAATAGAATTCCTTGTGAGTCAAGATCTCTAAAATAAGAAAACCTTTAAACATGAAAAATCTAATAATACCTACTTCCTAGCATAGCGATATTTTATTAAACAGGAAATTAGAACCAGGCAAAAAAATGGTTTTTTGTGCACACGTGGAGAGTGCACGTGTCGGTTGTGGTGCAACTGCATCAGAAAGAGCAAGGTCGTGGGCTAAACACAAAAAGAGAAGGGAAGTGATCTATAGACACGTAGAGAGAGAGAGAGAGAGAGAGAGAGAGAGAGAGAGAGAGAGAGAGTTGGGAGGCTACATACGGAGAGGTGGAGTGGAGGTTATAAACAGAGACTGAGAGGGAGGAGAAAGTGTGTGGGCTACTTGTGTGTGAGCTACTCATATAAAAATTTTAAAATGGCGGAGATGACCCTGAGTGGGTAAAATGGCAAGGGTAAAATATGGACAAAGAAAATCAAATTGCCTAAATAAACTTTCCTATATTCAAATCCCTTTTAATGTCCTTTCAAAATGCAAAGTTCACACTGTCTAAAGATTATGAGTGGGTAAACTTGTCCATGGCAACTTGTGTTATACATAAGTAGATATTATAATGCTCAATAGGAAAGAGCACAATAGGAAATGTTCGTTTAAATAAACTTACGCTATAAGACTTCTATCGTATTTTAATTTTTTATGCATGACTGTACATTGTTTTTGTAAGTATACACATATCAAATATTTGAATATATTTTCACTAGAAGATGAAATAGACAACTAGATACAGTTTCACTATTTTATACTTCGGTCATGTTTATTTACACACAAACACATACACATACATATTACATACGCATACATATTACATGTACATTAATGAAACCCATATATTACTATGCATTTAAATAGGAATACTACCACGAAGGATGGTAACAGATTAGCAAAGAGAAGTGTTACAACCAAGAGTTCAGCTCAAGCATAAAAACCCAGTGACACTGGCCCCCAAGCAAAATTCTAACATGGAAAACCCAATGCATCCATGTATGTAGGAATGTTATTGGGACATGAAGACATAGATACATCATGCATAGCATAGGCAAATGGGATCAATGTCAACAAGGAAATGCCAACAAACACACGAGCATGTAAGTAGATATAGACGGTAGACTCTGGGGAGTTTCAACACGAGGTCTTGGGTTCGATACCCATAGTTGGTGAAATCCCACTATGGTGTGCGTGGGTATGTGTGTCGGGTGCGTGTGTAAAAATTTTAAAAATAAATAAATAAATAAGCATATATATAATGTGTACAGACATGAGCATGATCTATACAGGTAACCATGTAAGAAAGTCCACAAGATTAATATGCCATTCTGAATATTGTAATTTAACTGTATGGATGTGTTGGTATAGTTATTATGAATGTCAAAATTTTGGACATTTCGAGCGAATAAAAATTGATGAACTCTAATCACAACTCATGAGTATTAGCTAGAAAATAATCTTTTACCAACCTCTCCAAGACGACGGAAAGCCCCATAAAGACCTCCAAATAACGTGGAAAAAATTGCATACCAAATCTGGGTATCCATAAAATAAACCTGGACAGCATCATAGATTATATTTCAACCCCCCAAAAAATAAAATAACAGAACAAAGGAAAGAAACACACACACACACAGATGAACATGAAGCATACAAGAATGATAGGCGCCCACAGTGCTATCACAACACCTAGATTGTTCTTGGCTGCAAATAGAAAACAACAGAACTTTAAGAAAAATATTTAACTAGCGTAAGTTTAACTTCTTACATGTTTTGTTACCTCGTGGAAAGAATTCATGCCATTGGAAATTTCTTATTGGAATTTCCATGATGATTTTTGTTGGACCCACAAGCGGGTTTATCTGCAATAATTAAGATAGTAAGACTGGCATACTGGAAAAAAAAAAATCAAGTCAATATCACTGAGATGTTTGCTAATCCAACACACTATTATAAGGCAGCACATCTTCATAACATGTTGCCACATGGTGGCATGGGTGGAGGACAGTTCCAACTTGCCCATCAGTTGGGTCCCACAGTGTAGCCTTGACCCAAAAATCAGGCTGATCCATGCATCAGGGAGCAAAATGATAACAACAAATCAACAGCTTACAAGAACTTAAAAGAGTATTTTTTAAGAAAATCAATTGCTTCATTAAACTTAGCCCACCTGATCAGTGGACCGGTCTGATCTTCGGAGAAGGGCATCTGGATGGTGGGAACTCCCTAATGGACAGCTTGGATCTGGCACCCATGCATTACATTGGCAAATGGGATGCTACATAGATTGGCTGCCTTGCACACAACTATAGGATTTACAAGCCTTAATCTCAAAATACTGCAAAAGGCGCTCTTGAACAACACACTACTTCTGAGCTCAGTTGACTAAAAATTATACAGAACATAAAAGTTAAAAATAAAAATTAAAAAAAATGCTTGTACTAACAACAAGCCAGGACAAAATTAAACAGCTACTGCATTGCCTGGTGTTGAGAACTATCCATTTCCTTGCAGCCAGCTTGGCTGCAGCTCTAAAAGAATGTGTGTGTGCGCGCGGTAGGGCAGAAAGTTGGGCGGGTTGAACCCGACCGACCCGACAATGGGTTGGGCTTGGGTAGGATGTATAGGGTTTGGTCTCGGGCTTGGGCCATACAAATGCCAACCTGATAAAACTTGGGTTGGGCTCGGGTTGAGGTCTCAGGTTGCCCGACCCAACCCGAACTCAATCAATATATAAGTTCCTTATAAATTAATTATAATTGAGTATGGATCGTCTATGTTGAAGGCACAGCAAATTCCAATGTCGTCAGGTTTCATTGGTCCACGTCATTTCCGATGACTCAAGCTAACAAGATACACCGGATTTCTCTCTCCCAAATGGATTGCTTGATACACAATACGACTTTTAAAGGAGTAGTTGTCCTATATTTTAGCTTGTTTGTTTAGAAAAAAAAATGTTCTTTATGATAAAAAAAACTACATATATATAATTAATACAATTATAGGTATACAAAATAAAACTTGTATTGAAAATATAATGGACTAATGTAATAATGAAAATATTAGCATATATCTAGCCGCGTAGGCGCGTGGTGTAAAAGGGTGCGTTTCTTGTATGCTTCTATGGAGTACCTTTTTTTTTGCTGAAGACTTTGAAAACCAAAAGCAAAAATACAAAAGGGAGGATGACCACTAGAAAAAATCACATCACAAGAACAATGCTTGAAAACCGAAGAGCCATAGACCCATTCGATGATTCCCTCCGAGAACTCTCACAAAAATCCTCTTTTTTAGCTTCAGAGTTGCAGAAAAATGCAGCTTTTCAATTCTTTCCAAATTGATCAAAGGCCCGCCAATATAGAGCCACCATAGCACCTTTCCTCTTAAGAGATAAAATAGAAGCAGCATGGGCAAAAAGCATGGTTCTGAATATCAATATCAGGGGATGAATTGGCCCGGCCAAAAAAATGATACGATACGGGCGTCGCGTATCAGTATTGGCCTGTACCAGACCATATCGGACCATACGATAATATTATATATATATATATATATATATATATATATAACCTAAGTTAAAGAATTAAAGAAAATATCAGGAAAAAATAGAATAATAAGATATTCAAGAATCTATCATTTTCTTTTTATTTTGCACATGCAATGACCGTGTATCGGACCATTCTTCATTGAGAATGTTGTTTGTTGGTTTGACGTGTTGAAGGTCAACTAAATGGGCCCTAACTGAACACAAATCAATCATGATGTGGTGAATAAGGGTCTGACACAATGAAATACAATAAAAATATCGAAAACAAAGTCAAGGTTTACCCTTCTTTCCGATTTTTCCTATAATGATCCACTTCGCTTCAATTCGCCGAATCCCATTCAAATCATTTGTTTTGATCCCAAAATAGTCTAGATCTAGCCTAAAATGGGTTTTTAAGCTTTCTCCATGTTTTTAATGAAAAAAAAAAAAAAAAACGAGAAGATGAGTCAAAAGTTAAAAAATAAAAATAAAATTGGGCTTTTATGGGTGTATCGGCCAATATGGACCAATACAAGTCGGTTTTTTGTATCGGGTCGATACGGCCCCGTATCGCGTATCATCCAATACGAATACTATACAGCCGTATTAACCGATACGAGACCGATATTCAGATCTATTGAAAAAGGTATTCAATAACGGTGATGGCCAACATAATGGCCAGTTGTTAAATCGTTTTGTTATAAGCTATAAAGGCCATTACATCCCCCTTAATAGCCCTAATGGCCTTGTAACAATTGATTCTTTTAAGCAAAAATGAGAAAAATCTGAGAGAGAGAGAGAGAGAGAGAGAGAGAGAGGATTCCAACTCGAATTCTTTCATGGTTTTGAACATGTTTATGATGGTGTAAGGGGCCATACTTTAGTAGGAATGATGTCTCAGGCAGCCTAGTGATATTATCAACCAGAGAGGCTTAGACTGACTTCAAAACTTCTATATTTAGTTTTCTAAATGCCTAATACCAATTATTCAATATATCTTTCAAAAAAATATCAATGATTCAATATGAATAAGATTATAAGAGCATGAATCTAATGATGAGAAAATTATATATTTATATCTATATAACCATTCAAATGCTCACAAAACAGGCACAAATTCACACAATCCACTGGATTCATATTATGAATGCATATCACTAACTATTTAACACCATTACCCTCGAGAAATTTGAAAAAACAATAAAAATTAAATTCGGATGAATAGTATCAGGTTGTGATCGAGTCCATGCCACTTGAATGCCCCCAAAATGGGGCTGAAATTCATGCAATCCATGGGATTCATTCCACTAATACATATTCTTTAGCATCCGACATCATTCCCCTTACGAAATTTGAGAGAAATTTTAAAAATAAAAAATCCACCACTATTCATCCCAAAAATGACCAAAATTGCTAAAAATACCCAAAAAAGCAAAAGAGTTGAAAAACATTGATTTAGTACATGCATGTGTAGATCTAAACTCCATACATGTATTTAAAGAATCTACAATCCAAGCTTTTTACAAAAAATAAGATTGTTTTAAACAATTGAAAATTATGTAAAAATAGGAAAAATACCAAAAATTAAATAAATAAATTGAAAAATTATACAAAACTGGCCAAATTTAACACAAATCTAGCAAGAATTAGTCGATTTAGTAACTTGATGCTGAATCAATAATTTTGCAAAAAGGAAAAGAAAAAAATCTACCAATTTTTTCCCAAATTTAGCCCCAGAACTTCGATTCTTTCAAAATTGCTTAAATCTTGTGTTTTAATATTCAAGGCTTCTTAGTGTTAAAATAGTTCGAAGAAGCAAAAATCTCAAAAACTGGAGGAAAAAAAAAATCCCCCAAAGGGAAATTACATATGCATAATAGCCTTGCATCATTAGTCAACATCATAAAGGGCCGTTACAGGACCATTACAGTCCAAAATTTTGAGCGCAAGCTGTTGCGACCCTGTATCACGTAACAACTTGTGCCATTTCCATTACATAACAGCCATTACATAACCATTTTTTTAATGCCTTGCTCATTGCAATTTAAGAATCTACCACAAAAGAAGGAAAATCGCAGAACATGAACAACTGAGACACGGATTATGCTTCCTTATGACAGAGAGCACACTTAATGATTGCCATTCCACGGTTTCTGAGATGATCTATAGTTAAGACCTTATCATTTCCTACCAGCCATGCAAACACCATGACCCATTGGGGACCCTGGTTCTTCCACACTTGAGCTATTGGGGCCTTCATTCGATTGCACCTTTCCCCCATTATGTACTCGTAGAAGGACAAGCAAGAATAAGCCTCTTCTTTCTATTCTCCATCTCCACTTATCTCTCCCCTGAAGGACTAGATGTTGGGATTAAAGAATCTGCAGCAACCTGATCTTCAAATTCTTCATCATGCAGATCTCTCAGATGAATGTCCCATGTTGTCGAGGGGCCTTCTCCACTAAAATCATCTCATATGAAAGCTTCCTTATCTCTTGCCAGCCTATAAAGCAACAGAAAGTCCATCTTAAAGGACCAATTCCAAACCAATCGTCCTTCAAAACTCTGATTCTTGACCTTGTCTCCAAGTACCAATTCGATGAGTTGTATGATTTCACCTTCAATCCTAAAGATGCCTTCCATGCCTCTAAAGCCCGATATAGCAAAGAGGAGTTTGTGAACCATCCCCCTCCTGAGAGCATATTTACAAGCGATGATATAATTTCATAGTTGGTTCGGTGTTGCTCCAAACCTCTACAACCACTTGCCTAGAAGCACCATGTTAATAGCTCTTAACAATTTGATACTCACACCCCCTTCCTCATACGATTTACAAACTTCCTTCCATTTAACTAGTTGGAATTTATGGTGACTCTCCATCCCTTTCTAGAGAACGTCTCTTTCGATTCTTTCAATCCTTCGCTAGTACCATATAATAGGGTGAAACTAACATAATTAATAAGTTACAGAGATGAGAAAAGTGACGCATCTCTCTCCTCTTTTCTTGTTATAATCACTGATTCACTATAGATTATAAGTAATAGAGATGAGGAATTATACAATTAAGCCTTTCAATTATTGACATAGAATATCACACATTGATCATTTTTCCAATAAACAAACTGATTAGCAATGGGCGCCTTCTATTTTGAGAGATGAGGAAGGAATTTGAAGTGGGTTCAAGGACCATATTAGGGAGGCAAGCTCCAATGAGGTCAGAGATGGGCTCTTTGGGTTGGTTACCAAGGAGTAGTCCATATGCAGAATTTTCTTTTTCGTTCTGGAAAATTATGACTACACTAAGGTGACCATTCCAATGACTTAAGATGGTCATCCAAACTACAAGGTACACTAGAGATTGAATAACTAAAACATGGATTACGGAGATCAAGACATCTTTGCCTAAGTCTTTACTTATTTTCGTTGGAATTGAAATCTTCATGCGAATGCTTTGGCTAGGGAAAGGCCAGTTAGCAATTCCCTAATAGTTTGGTAATGACCTTCAATCATTGCGATTATTTACTTATTATTTCGGAAGACCACAATCTTTTCTTGAAAAGGGAGCCAAAGCCCAAAGAATTACAGCAAACTAAAGCCCAAAGAGACAAAGGCCAAACTTCTTAGCCCCCATCCTCCAACAAGAAACCCAACTACTGACAACAAGCCTAGTTTTGTTATATACATCCAAATCTGGTATGCACGTGTCACGAAAACAGGGGCTATTTCCCTTTCCCCCCAAATGGCCACGTTACCGCCAATAAAGCTTGTCTCCACACCAATTTCTCCTCTTTTTCTAAATTCCCCACGCCATGCTAGAAGGAAGCTTGCAACAGATCTTAACATCACCCAATTCAACCCAAAGGAAGCTACAACTTTATCCCACAGCTTTTGCAAGAAAGGGCAGTGAATAAACAAATGATCCAACATCTTTGCATCACGCATGGACATCACACAACAATTGGGGAACACCAATGATCTCTTCTAGAGATTATCAATTGTTAAGACCCTACTCTTCGCCACCAACCATGCAAACACTACTACCACGGGCGAGGCCCCTTGAAACCATACAAACAGCAAGAAATCGCCGCTTCTTCCCGACACTGGCCTTCTAAGAATGCCAAAAACGGAACAAACAGAAAATTGCCAAGATTTATCCATCATCTAAACCATCAAGTCCTTCTCCCTTGGAAAAGGTGAAACATCCAAGGAGCTCTAAAAGCTACAAAAAATCTTATGTTTCACCATAAAAGATGAAACTTGTGCTTCGCTTCTGCCCCTTTCTAGAACAAGTCCCTCAATTTTGCCAATTTGCACAACAAATGGCAGGCATTTGCACAGGAACATAATATAGGGGAAGGTTAGATAATGCAGCCTTTATCAGAGTATGCCTCTGATGCGGACACCAAACCATTCAAAGCATATCAACAAAGGAGGCGTGCATTACCCGTGTCAATGTGATTAGATGACTAGTACGAGGCAAGTCTCTAGATGTTGAAACCCTTACACATGTGTTCGTGACATGTGTAAGTTAGTTGAAGAAGATATTTGGACCGCTGGATTGCAACGATAGCGTGATCGGACAGCTAGATTGTCGGGCCCACTTTCATTGCGCTATCATTGGGGCCCATTAGGCATCTTGGATTTGATTTTATCTTATGAATATTTTATTCATTTGAGTTTTGAGATAGTGTGCGCACAATTTTTTGTACGAAATTTATTTTTAAAAAACTTTTTTAATGGGGATATTTTGGTCATTTAATGTAATTCCGAATTTATAAGGGTGTTTTACCCTAAACCTAAAATAAAAAAATAAAAAAATAAAAATTGCTATGTTATGTTTATGAAAAGAAAGAGAGGTTTGCTTCTTCAATGCTAGACGATTCTGTCTTCGACTTTCAGCGATTGGAATAAGGCATGAGGCCTAGGGAAGTGATTTCCCATCTTCTCATTTTCTTACCTTCTTTCTTTTCTTAATTTATTCTCCTCTTTAAACCTCTTTTCTTCCATTTCTTCTAAATTCTCTAGATCTAGAAGCCGATCCATTTTCTTTTCAATCCAAATCATTAAATCTTGAAAGACATTGATCCCCACATATAGATATTTTGATCTTATTCAAATCCCATCACCCAAGGCCTTAGATTTGAACCATAATCAAAGAACCATCAATTTGAATTTTTGAGATTTTCCAATCCAGAAAATTCATATTTCCTGGATTAGGAAATCCACTTGAATCGTTAGGCGGACCTATTGCAAGACGAAAGTTCTATCTTTCGCCAGATCCGACTAAATTCAAGTTTTAATGTTCAATACAACATGTTTGTGATGGATGGCCATAAGCATTGCTGAATGTTCCATATTTTCTTCTTGTTTTATAAATGTATAATGTTGACTTTTATTGCCAATCTTGCATAAATCTGCCCCTTTCAAATACCACCTTCTTCCTTTTTGCATAAATCTACCACTTTCAAATACCACCTTTTTTTCTTTTTTTTCTTTTTTTTTTTTTTTTGCATAAATCTGCCACTTTCAAATATCACATTCATTTAGGGTTGGATTAGGTCGTCCTACACCAGCCTCCCTCCCAACGATAGATGCCACCCTTTCCACCTGGAAAGCTTCCTTTCAACCCTTTCAACTACTTTATCCCACAATTGCCTTGCAGGTTTTCCAATGTGAAGGGAAGCTCGAGATATGATGATGGAAACAAACCGACACATAAGCTAATCATCCCTGCCTATTTGTCCACCTATTCTTTAGAGGCATTTGCTCCGAGCATTTCACTCTTGGTAACATTCACTAAAAGACCAAAGACCGCTTCAAATCATCTCATAAGTTTCCTCTAGTTGTTCACCTTTTCATCTTCGACATTGTAGAAAAAAATGATGTCATCTGCAAATCGAAGATACGAAATCTGAAGGCCATCCCTTCCCACCATGGATCCATTGATTAGCTCTATATCTTGGACTTGCCAAAGCATTTTACTTGATGTCTCAGCAACCATCATGAAAAGAAAGGTGAGAGAGGGTAATGAGGACATCACTTCACGTACACCCTTGCGTACGTATCAGAGGAGGCGACAGGCCAAACCGATTTTGCTATGGCTAGGCGAGTATCCGTGATCATGTTGAGCACCCCATGTGCATGTGCGAGCATTTGGAAGACCCCACACTGGGAAGATGCACATGGGCTACTTAATGGAGTGATCCAGACCGTTGGATTGGAGGGACGCGACATCGGGCCTTTGGATCACATGATCAACCATTAATCATGGATCGTTCACACTATTTTTTTCTCAGTTTTTATTAGCTTATAGGATTTAGTTTTGTTTATGTTATGTTTGGACACTATTACAAGTGTTTTTAGTTGATTTTAGTTAGATTGTAGTTATTTTCGTCAAAATTCACAAAACAGGGTGTTTATTGTAATTTTTGAACTTTCTTGAAGCTATAAAAGAGGATGGGTGTGACCCTCTCCCTCATTTGATTTTGTGATTAAACAAAGAAAGAAAAGTTCGTGCTTTCTTCTTCCATCTTCATGCAATTTGAAGATACTTCCATGTGATTTGGAAGGGAGATTGGTGTGATAGGAAAATCATGCGCACACGCACACACACACCGCCCCCCTACGCATGTACGCAAGGAGGAGGGCCCCACTGTCGATCTGGCTCGATGACGACGTCCAGGGAGGGCCTCCTAGTTAGAAGACTGAGTTTTGGTTCGTTGGAATGGGCCCGATAGTCAAGTAAAGCCCATCACATGATCGTGGCCCACTAGTCCAATTAATCCATATTTTAGGTTTTGCTTATTATTGTTATTTAGAATATCATGAACGGTTTAGATTACTTTAATTAATTATTATGTTTTTATTACTTCATCGCCAAGTAATAGGTTCTGCACATGGCGCGAGTTTTCGGGTATAGGGTTTTCTTATAAATAGACACCCCTTGTAGTTCTTTTTTCATTGAAGATTAATAAAAATTCTTTTGTTTTTCTACTCCTCTGACTTCTTGAGTTATGGAAATCCAAATGGGTGCGAAGCCCTCGCTTCATCGAAGGGCTAACTACCGTGGTGCGAAGCCACATCTATCCCGATCCGCCCGTCTCCTATCACCCATTCTTCTCACTTTCTACAACCATCCTCGCTTCAAATCCGTTGGCTTTTGCAACAGTTCTTCTCCTTACAGCCAATTTCCAGAATCCGGCCTTGCAGGAGAGCTGAAACTTCGGTGGAGCACCACGCACAGACCGCGCATCCAATCGACACGAAACTCGGGGATTTTGAGGCCCTCCATTGGTCGACCAGAGCCAATGAGGTATTTTCCGCATTCGGGGCCCCCTCGCACGTGCGGTCAGGCCCCTGCGCACATGCGTCAGGCCTGGCCCGCTGTCCGTGTGCATGGATTGTCGCCGTGTTCAGCATTTTCACCTATTTTATCTCTCTCATACCTATTTTCCATAACCCTAACCATAGATTGCATTATTTTCAATTTGTTTGCCCCTTTTCTAATCCTAAACTTTTCTAAATTGAAACTAGTGAATCTCTTGGATTAAGGACTGATTACTGTGCATATGTGGATGAGTCTTACCTCCCTTTGAGTATCGTTTGGCTTATAATTTCTATTGATTCAGCCATAACATGTGTAGGCCTGGACCTGCACAGATTTCCCTTGCTTGAATGTTTGAACTTTTGTGTGGGATGTGGAAATTTTATGTAAATGTTTCTAAATTAGTTTGATCTAAGGCCTGAGATCTTGCATATCATAGTTAATTTTCATGTCCTACATCATGGTGTGAGGCTAATCTTCATCAACGGAGGTGCAAGGTCTACATTTATCCCCACACCATCTTCTCTCTTCCCCTCTATCAAGGTATTTTCTTTAAATTCTTCGATTCTCCCATCCTAAGCCTTCATCCTTTCATAAACCCATCTTTACTTTACTTATCCACAATCCCAAACCCTAACCGACCTAACCCGTCCATCCCAAGCCACACATGTGACCATATGACCACGCGTGTGAATCCTTCGGGTTGGCCGTACGGCCACATCTTGCCCCTTTTGGCTTTTCATCATCCTTATATCAAAATCTATTTCTTCCATTCCCAAAACCATAACCCTAAACCTAAAATCCCTAATTTTCCTACTTTCTCAAATTACCCAAACCCTAATTTTTACCCTAGGTTGTATTAGGCCTTCTACTTTGAAATAGACTATATCCTATGCTAATTAGATGTCCCTACATCCATTAGATCCTAGTTTCGTTTTATTTAATGATCTTGTGTGATGATGTTGGTAACTTAGGCTAGGATAATACATGATGTTCTTTTGGTTTTCATGGGATTTGTGATGATTATGACAATGCTTGTGTTTTTTTGTTAATTGTCTTAATTATGCTACTTGATCTCACATGTTATTTGGTTCATGCATTGGTCCTGCATCAGAGGGTCCCCCAATCTCAGCTCCCTTGACGCTGTAAAATAACCTTTTGGGGAACCATTGGCTAACACGGAGAAGATAGCCAACTGAACACACTCATGCATCCATCCGCTCCATCTTGGCCCATGCCCCTATCTTCCCAACATGTAGTCCAAGAAATTCCAACTCACATGGTCGCGGGCCTTTCTCAATATCCAATTAACACATAATTGCTTTCTTTTTTTCCTTGTGGTGAGTGTTAAGACACTCGTGAGCTATGAGCATATTCTTCAAATTTGCCTTCCAACTACAAAGGCACCCTAAGACTCTAAATTACCTTGTCAAGCACTACCCGAAGGCCGAAACCTTATCATCAAAATTTTAGCAAGAATCTTGCAAGGACTCCCAATTAAACCGATAGGCTTAAAGTCGCGGAAACTCTTGGCACCTTCAACCTTAGGGATAAAAGCAACGAAGGAAGCACCCAATTTTAAAGAGAGTTGGCCTCTTACAGAGCTCAAACAAATAGTTGACCACATCAACTTTATCTACTTCCCAGAAGACCTTGAAGAAAGCAATAGAAAAACCATTCAAACCCAGGGCCTTGTCTACAACCACTATAGCTTCTCTTCCAAGGAACATAGCCACTTTTGCTTCTTCAAAGGAGATTGGCTTCTCGATATGAGCCACTTCCTTCGAAGTGATATGACCAAACTCCAAGTTATCTAGCCTGGGTCTCTTCCATCCTTCACCCTCTAACAACGTCTTATAGAAATGGACAATGGAGTCGCGTACTTGACATTTGTCATCCACTCTCTTACCTTCCACTGTCACACTGTTCATCTCAAAATTTTGAACCCTTGCACTCGTGCTATCGTGAAAAAGTACCGTCAAAGTATGCAAAAATAGTTATGGAACGGTCGTTACGTAACAATAATCAATCCTTGAAATATCGGTATCGCGTTACGTATCGCACCCTTGGGATACGGATACGTATCAATTACCGCATGGGATATATCGGTTGCATCGCGTAATGTATCGTTGTTGTTGAAAACATGGGAAAACAGTGGGAAATTGGTTAAATGTTTCAATGAAACTTCAGTAATTGTTAAAAAAGACATCAATACACTTATATATCAAAACATTACAAAAAACAATGACACATAATAGGTTTTCTTTGTACGGGGTTCTAATTTATGCGTTGTCTAGCTGAAAATGTCTAAAAACACAAGCAATACATTCAAAAGAAAAGGAAGAATCACTAGATCAAGTCACATACATGTTTGATTTAATGTTTGGACACAAAGATTGCAACTGATTTAGAAGAAATTAGAAAAAAAAAATTTAATAAAAAAAATTCCGTAAATTGGCTCATCTCCAACTCTTGTGTGTTTCGTATCGCAAAGGTGGGATACAAGATATAACGTGGGATATGTCGGCTGATCTCGTCGATATTCATAACACTAACAGTAATGATAGTCACTGTTACAAGTTACAAGGTCGTAGCGGCCATTATAGAAAAAAAAAATGCTTGTAACGGCCAGTGTTCTCAAAATAGTTATCGTATCACAAATCATAATAGAGTTTGAATCGTATTGAATCCCAAATCATAAAATTTTTTATGATTTTCTTAAAAATATGAAAATTAGAAATAAATAAATAAGAAAAAATAAAAAACATAGCAATCATCCTTTTGCCATCAATATGCACCAGGTAATAGCATGACATGATAGCGTTAAAGGATTTTTATCTTTCTTTCTTCTTTTTTTCTTGTCTTTTAAGAAATTTTCCTTAAAAACATGCATGGATCCTCTAATAATTTACGTTCTTATTACCTTTCTTGAATATAGAATCATATTGGCAAAAGCGGCATTTGATTCTATAGACCGACGAAAAAAAAAAGATATTTTGATTTCTAACCATCATCCACAATACGTATAAGTCAACATGATCATAACTAGTATTAGAAATATCGGTATCATGTTACGTATCGCATCGTTAAGATACATATATGTATTGGTTATCGCACGGGATATATCGTTTGCATTGGATAATTTATCACACTTTTTGGGAAACATGGGAAAACATTGGGAAAGTGTCTGAATTTTTCAATGAAACTTCGGGGATTGTTTAAAAAGATCACACACTTTTAAATCATAACATCTCAAAAAAGTGCATATAATAGGTTTTCTTTGCATAGGGTCCTAAGCTATGCACTGTCTGACTGAACTAATGCAACTATATTCAAATTGAGTGCATAACATTTAGAGCGTATGTGATGATCATTTCATCAAACACTCCTGCATACTTCGAAATTAGTCTCAATTGACAATTGGTTGAAGGAAAAATTCAAAAAAATATTTTTTTTAAATATTTTTTTATTAATTTTTAATTAAAAAATATTTTTATTTTCCGAAACTTTACAAGGACTTAACAAATCAGTAGATCAGCCCTCATACATGCTTGATTTCATGTTTAGAGTGCAACATTGCAAGCAATTTGGGAGAAATTGGGGAAATTTTGAATTTTCCCAAATTTCTGCCAAATCAGACCACTTACACTCAAATTTCAAAATTAGAGTATATGTGATAATCATTTCATCAAAATACTCCTAAATACTTTGAAATTGGTCTCAATTGAAAACTAGTTGAAAGAAAATTTCAACAAAAAAAAAAAAAAAAACATTGAGAACATGAAGAACCAATGGATATCAAAATCAAAGCTCTAACTCCATGATTTTTCATGTAAAACATGAAGAACCAATGGATTTATAACCACTTGACACTGATTTAACATAATTTCAACAAGAAAAAAAGGGATCTGAAATTAAAAATGCTTGCCGGATCGAACATGTGGGATATATCGACACTAACTGTGCGTTTTGTATCACACAAGTGGGATACACGATATATAGTGGGATATATCGGCCAATATCATCAATATTTAAAACATTGATCGTAACCATCCATCAAAGCATTCCAAATTTCCAAATAAGCCATACAACAATTTGGTGTTTTGAACAATTAAGAAGAAATCATTAAAAAAAAATGCTCTCCGATTTAACGTTGAAGAGAATATATATATCATTTAATCTCTTATAAAAGAATAGAATAAAATAATTTACTTTTTCCAAACAATCCATTTTCTAAATGATCCAATTTAAAAACATTAAATGAAAGCCAATTGAAGCTTCAAATAGAGGAAAAGAGGTATAATTTGAATCGTAAATGATAGGATTCAAATCATATAATCGTAAGGTTCATATAAAAAGGGATTAAAATGTGGGATTCAAATCGTTTTGCCTAAGATCCGACTCAAATCGTAAATCGTTGGATTTTGACAACACGGATAACGGCCCCATAACGATCCATTATGAGGCCGATACAAGGTTTTTAAGGTTTTTAATATATATATATATATATAGTGTTTGAGTTATCGGCGAGAAATCGATAATATCGCCGATATTATCGGTGTCGCCAGACCTGCGATACCGAAACCCCAATATTTCGTTTCTCTTCTAGATGTCGCCGATATTTTCGATATTATCGGCGATATTTTCGGATCACTGGCCAAATCAGCCAACTCCCCTATAGATTTCGATAAAATAGGCAAAACAAATGCCGTGTTTTCAGCGACATTAGGCGACGACCCTCTTATTCGGAAAAAAATATAGAAAAAGAAGAAGAAGAAGAAGAAGAAGAAGAAGCTCTCTTACCTTTTTACTCAAGATCTACCTAAGGAGTGGCCTTCGGCTGAATTTGGTTGTCTAATCGTGGTCAACAGTGCCGGATCTTTCACAAGAACGAAAAACCTAAAATCCCCTTTTTCCTTCGAATGGAATAGCTTTGAAAGGAAACTGGATTCTACCTAGGCTTACGGGGATTTGACTTGGGATTTGAAAAAAAAAAATCGGAATTTGGGGAGAGATTTTTGGGAGCTTTAAAATCACCATGGTCGGGGTCGGTTTATCAAAAAAAAGGAAGTGGAATGGGTGATCGGGGTCGGTTTATCAAAAAAAGGGAGTGGAATGCGTGATCGGGGTCGGTTTATCAAAAAAAGGTGGTGTACACACAGTAGCTGTATAGCTGCTGTAGGTACGTGGCGTGCGCAGACGAGCACTAACGCTCCTCGAGCTCCGAGTTGTATGAACGGTTCAAAGGAGATTAAAGTTACGTGGGCCCCACAGTGATGTATTTATTATATCTACACCGTTCATCTATTTTTAGAGATTATTTTAGGGCATGATCCAGAAAATGAATCATATCCAAAGATCATGTGGACCACACCACAAATAGCAGCGGAGATAATGATTTTCACCATTAAACAATTCGTTGGGCCACCATAACGTTCTGTAGGCCCCACCATGATGTATGTATTGTATCCTTACCGTCCATCTATGTTTTGAGACAATTTTAGAGTATGAGATCAAAAATGAGGTATATCCCAATCTCAAGTGGACCACATTACAGGAATAACGTAGACCATTAAAAACCTTTTGGGACATATAAAAGTATTGGATCAAGCTAATATTTGATTTTTGCCCTCATCTAGGTCTGTATGACGTACTGCATACAGATTGAATATCAAATAAATAGTACAGTGGGCCATAGGAGGATTTTAACGGTGGATATCCAATCATTATTGTTTTCATGTGGTATGGTTCATTAGAGATTTGGATCTGACTCATTCTTTATCCTGTACATTAAAATGATATCTTCCAATGGTTGGACGGTGTGGATACGAAACATAAACCATGGTGGGCCAGATAACAGCTACACGTCACTACGGTGGCAAGTCTTGCCGCTCAACCTGTCGTAGCTGAGCGGCGTCCCTACCAACTCGAGTACATATGTGTTTGCGTACTGAGTAAATTATGTGGGGTCCACCATGATTTACATATTTTATCCACTCCGTCCATCTATTTTAACAAATAATTTGAGGGCTTTAGCCCAAAAATTAATTATATCCAAATCTCAAGTGGACCTCACCACGGAAACAGTGTGAATTTAAATTATAACGTCTAAAATTCCATGAGGCCTAAGAAAATCTGGATCAATATATTATTTGTGTTTTTCCTTCATCCATGTCTTTGTGACCTTATGGACAGGTTAGATGACAAATAAACATCACTGCAAGCCCTACCAAGGTTTCAACTCTGGAAATCATTATTACCAATGTTTCATGTGGTGTGGTCCACTTGAGCTTTGGACATGCTTCAAATTTCGAAACAACTATTAAAATGAGCTGAAAAAATGGATGGCCAGCGTGGATAACCCGCGCACATTCATAGTGGGCCACAGTACTACTCTCAACGGCCATAAGATCTGAACAATGATTACGAGTCACCTTGTCATTCTATGTAGGGATGAAATATGGCCATAAATGTGTATTTTTTTTTAAATGCATTTACTTTTCCATGTTTTAATTATTATAAGCTTACATTTGTATTACAAAAACTCATTTTGGTTATTATTTGAGTGATTTCTTACGACAACGAGTGCCTTTTGGCCCCCATTAAATGGAAACTTCTTATTTAATGCATTCTTTTTGTAATTTTTTCATTTCTAAATATGTAAATATGTGTATTTAGACATGTCATGAAGTTTCACTGAAAAATTTCACCATTTTCTCCATGTTTCCCCCTTTTTCCCTGCATTTCCAGTTATCGGCGATATTATCGGCGATAACGATATTATATCTTTATCTCTGGCCAGCGAAACTTGTAGCGATACCGACAACTCGAACACTGTATATATATATATATATATATATAAAGAGAGAGAGAGAGAGAGACCATATCTGCCATTACAGCCCGTATCACAACAGCAACGACAATGTTTGTTACAGCTACCATTATCGTTATGGAATACCTTGATTATTGTGTTTTTATCCCCTCCTTTGAACCACGTAACCTTGGGTTTTTGCATCCACTTGATCTCTTCTTCTTTAACCAGATCATGTAGTCCTTAGAGAGCATGACCCTCTTAATTTCCTTTTCCACGGACAGCTCCACTACCTGCTCCTTCAAGTCGAAGTCTTGGATATCTTTCAACATCTTCCCAACTTCCACTAATAACTTTCCTTTCAGCAACTTAAGTTTATGGTGTGTCTTAAAGGCTTCATATACCTCCACCTAAAAGGAGAGCTGCCATTCTTTAACCATATCATAAAAGCCTTCACCTATAACCATAGGAGTTCAAATCTGAATGGCTTGGTCCCCCAATTCTCTTTAGTCACTTACATTGTGATAAGAGAATGATCTGAAATTAGACAAGGGAGACCCCTTTGCCTTACGAGAGGATAGCGCGCTACCCATTCAGCCGACACTAGAAAATGATATAGCTTGGACATGATAGCTCTCTCCTAACCGATGGACATAAACCTAACATCCCAACACCAAATCAACTAGCTTATTCTTATCCAACAATTTAGAAAATCCCCGCATGCTTAGAGATATTCCACCCCCATTTGACTTCTCACACAGGAACCAAATGGCATCGAACTCCCCACTAAGGACCACAGGACTTGCCAACGATTCCTGATGGAGTCTCATTCTTTCTAGAAATTCAGACGCATCACTGCCTAATTTGAGCCATAAACTGCTAAGAAGACCCATGTAAACCCCAAGGTTATATACCTCAACAACACTGAAGCTGAGAATGAACCGCACCATCCTCATGTCTCCAAATCTTTGGATCCCAGATAAAACGAATGACGCCAACAACGCCAATTGCGTTCAACGCCACCCAATCAACCTCCCTTCTCCCCCCAATGGATTCCATCACCCCCTTGTCTATCGACTGGAGGTTGTTTCCTGCAAAGTTATTTACTGTGTTTTGAACATATCCTTGATTTGAGTACTCTCAGCCCGACAACCTAGACCTCGCATATTCCAAATTAGAATTATCATTGATAGACTATTCTTCTTGCCTTCCCCTTTTTTGCATACCAGGAAGAGCTCCCAGCTTCGTAATTTATCGAAGACTCAAGTCTTACCAGCTCCCTCCCTTTCGGTGTCAGACAAGGCCTCTACACAAGCCTTTCCCAAGCCTGAATTACCAATTTTTTATTTTTTTTAAGACTGTTTTGTTTGGAAAGTTTACATGAAACTCTAATGGTTACAAATTCTCCTGCAATAGTTGGTATGAGAGCAAGGATAAGATGATATGATGAGCAGTTGATATAAGAGAAAGTCCACTCTTTGGGGAGAGAGACGACAGTAGAACTTCTAAACAAATAGCGAAGATTCGTCTTGGTATTTGGGCATTTACAGTAATCAACATTAAAATAAATAAATAAATAAATAAATAATAATAATAATAAAAAGAGTGAAGCTAATAATTCACTTAAAACCAATTATTTTGACTGTGCTTTGTATATAGACAGAAATAACACTTGTAAGCTACGACGAATACATTATAAAGACATGGACACAACTTGTAAAATCCTTTCCCCCTAACCTCTCTACCCCATTCAAGCTTTAGATCCTAATTCCAGTTAAAATAACTGTTGTTAGTGTCACTAGTAAAAGACCTCATAACTTCTGAAGTTTGTCAAGGGAAGTACCTCAATGTAGTAACTAAATGCCAACTTTGTTATTAAAAGAAGAACCCAGAACATAGTGTACCTGAAAGTGGGAAGAAAAGAAGTTTATCAATTTAATATAGAACGCATTATGGTCTCTACCAAGTAGTAACTCAAGCTAGTTAATATTTCCAGCCAACATTCTGACAATGAAATCTTACTTGAAGAGTGAGAATGTGCTCTCATGCATTCCCCTTCCTACATAAAGCCGAGGCTGCCATTACAAAATCAAGGGTGCTTCAGCTAAAGAACATAAACTGAGACATAATATGCCAATAACTACAAGACAAGCAGCTAGACGACTAAACGTTTATAGATCATATGCAGTCAGCAAACAAGTTCTATACTATTTTGGAATATATACACGACTCCTACGTTCTTTTTTCTGCATACCTGAGACCACCACATCATGAGTGTTATGATCCTGTAATTTGACCTTTCAAGATGGCGCCTTAAGAAGGGCAACAGAAACAACAAGATGGCGAGCATATTTGGCGACAAGTAAATAACAACAGCCAAAATGTATAATGAAGGCGCACTGTTGCTATTTCCAATCCATCTTTTTATGGTCATTGCTAGTCCAGAAGGATTCTCCCAGGTGTAAGCATAAGTCACTGGCAAAACTATCACCCATGCGGCAGATGAAACCACCTTTAAGATATATCTAAGCTTAACCGGAAATGACATGCTCCTCCTTGCTTTCCAGCTCAGGATTATATCAAGGACAGCTGCAAAAGTGCAATAGTGATTAATAACTGTGCAGATGATTAACACACTTCAGTATTTCGCAGACCAATAAATATAACACTGGAATGAGTAAAGAATAATTTGCTTCTTTTTTTCCAAAAGTATTCCTTCGATATACAACTAGAAGATTCCTTATGTTAAATACAACATTTTGAAAGTTCACAATTAACATCAATGTGTAAACTATGCTGGATAAAGCATAGTTAACCAAACACACATCAATGTGTAAACAATGCTGGATAAAGCATAGTTAACCAAACACACACACACGCATGCACAAACGCACACATGCACGCACACGCACGAACACACACATGCGTGCGCGCACGCGCATAGACACACCCACACGCGCACACGCACATGCACACACTTATCCTGTTCTAGAAGCAAGTATGCAGAAAGCAGTATAATTAAGATTTCATTAATTGATAAAAACCAAATTGAGGATCACTAATTCTCCACAGTATAATAAACTTACATTAACACAATCAATAGTACAAGTTGAAAATGGCTCACATGCAAATAAAGACAATGCCAACTCAAAAGTTTCAGACCAGCAAAACATACATGCATCCAGGTAGCAAGTAATAATTATCTTAAAGGCAGTGACAGTGGACAAATGAATTGTTGCTTTAACCCACCTTGTCCAAGCTTCAATACTGCAGCTGTTATAAAGATGCTCAACGTCTTTTTGAAAACATCACCTTCAAACACAGCACTTGGTGAACCTGACCCATTCCAGGCAATTATAATCATTGCCTTGGTAGAATGAACAAGTTCGCATCAGCATCAAATCATAAATATTTAGAGAAAGAGATTAAAAACATGAAATGATAACAAATTACCTGCAAACACAAGATAAAGAAGCTCCACATTCTATCGAAACTTCTAAAGATGTGCCAGAATGAGCGTATCTCAACAAAATTAACCTTGCCCACCCATCGATCCCTGTTAGGGGTTCTGCTCTCCTGGAAATTATCAAGCATATCCTTCATAAATGCATTGTTCTCAGGTCAAAGAAGTCATCGCATGAATATGCTACTCACAAAGGAGATTTCTAAAAAAACAGACAGAGATACTACTTTACGACAAACCATCTAACAAAATTCAATTAAAATTTCTCTTAATATTTAGCGATAAGCCATTCAATGCTACGAAAAGAATCAATATAATAAGCATTTCAAAGAAACTAAGTTTTCTACCTTTATTTGATCCTAGGAGTTGACAGGTTTCTTTCAAATATTCCAGTGAAAAAAGGTAAAAGAAAAGTAACATCATTAGAGATTTGTACAGGTTCAGGGCTATTGAGAACATATGTGTAAAAAGTAAACCCCTTTTTTCCCTTTTTCCTGAGTGTGTATACATATCATGTATACTCTATTGGAGTGTTGTACCTTCCATATGTTAATATTAATGAAGTGGCGTCTGTAAGTGAGATAAACACGACAGATTGCCCTACTTTCTTTTTTCTCTTTTCCCTTTTTCCTTTCTTTCTACGTCGTATCTTTTCTTTCCTCCAGATTTCTTCTCCTCTTTTCTTCTATTAATCTCTACTTGGTATCAGAGCAAGGCCCCTTGAGTGTGGTTGGCCATCGTAACCTGCTGACATCAACATTCGTACAGCTGACATCAGGATCTGTACTATTTGTACGGGTATGTAGCCTATGAAGGGTATGGTTTGGAAGATCTCGATTTTAGAAGATTCGTAGTGATTTTTGTAGATTTTTCTATAAACGGCTCCAATTTCGAGTTTTTTCTGCAATTACTTCCAATCCAAAGGATTTTTTTATAGAAAATCCAACTCAGGGCTGGTCAGATTTGCTGTTGATTGGTCATTTATAGGTCCTATTTGCATGTTGATTGGATTTTTACCCTTCTTTTTGGAAGATTTGATGCATCATTTTTGCCCTCTTTTCAACAAAAATCATTGGATTACACAGAGGGAAGATATCCAGCATGCATCTGGACATGTTTTGATCACCCTTCTTAAGTTTCAGACCAGATATGTGGGAATTTTCCCTTATTTGAGCCTTTCAGACTTTGGTTATACATAGAAATCTGGGCGTATCTGTTGTCTTCATGTGATTCATTTAATTCAACTTTGTTTGTGTATGGTCATTATCAGTCCTTCCTATAAATCTAGTATGGCAGATAAGCTCACTTCTGGAAGTCTTGTAGGGCCGTCTGATTCCCCAACCTTGCTAATTACAACCATTAAGTTAAATGAAAACAATCATTTACAATGAGCTCAATGGTCTAGCTATTTTTTGGAGAAAGAGAGAGAGACTTTCTTATATCTTGGATGAACCCCAAGACTCTACAGATGAGAGATTTAAAACCTGGACCAAAGAAAATTATAAAGTCATAGCTTGGCTTCTAAATAGTATGGAGACTAACATTAGTAATTCAGTTCTGTTTTAATGTCGGCTAAGAAGATATGAGATACTATCCAGGACATGTACTATGAAGATTGCAATATATCCAGGGTGTACAAATTGATTTCAGACATGTAAGTTTCAATGAGTATTTTACTATTTCATGTGCTATGTGGGACGAGCTAGATTTGTATCATCCTCTTCCATCTCATTGTACCCAAGACCATGATCTCATCTAAAAACAACGTGAAGAGACTAGAATTACGCAGTCTCTATGGATTAAATCCAAAATATCATAGTATTTTTTATCAGATCAGAGTTATGGAGCCATTTCCTTCTCTTCTAGTGGTCCATTGTTGTCCCATCTTCTACTACTCCCGTTGCTCCTGATAGATTTGCATACATAGCTGGAGATCAACATTCTCCTGGTCATAGCTCTATAGCTCCAGGTTGGAGCTCCCTGAGTAGCAATCGTGTTTCTGGACATGGTCATCAAGTTAAGGGTTGAGCTTCTAACAGAGCCAATCGTGGCAACCGCACTTTCGGCAGACATGGTCGTGGTCCAAATGGATCAACTCGTACTTGCACTTATTGCGGTGGAATTAATCATATTGTTGATCGATACTGGGATATTGTTGGTCATCCTACGTGGGCATGAGCCTATATCAGCCAGTTCCAAGAAGATTCATAAGGCATCTCTATATCAGATGATTCTGTCAACATTTCTAGAGAGGACTATGATGCATTGATGTACCAAGACTCTATTTCCACTTCCAATGCTAGCTTAGCCCAGTCCGGTACTACACTTCATGTGTCCTCCTCATCTCCCTCCTAGATCATTAACTCTAGAGCCACATCACATATAACTAGTTGGCTTCACCTTTCTAAATCTTATCGATCCAATAGTCTGTCTAGTTTTGTTACAGTAGCATATGGTAATTAATCTCCCATCTCTGGAACTGGTTCCATCACCCTCTTTCCACCATGCAGTAATCTTCTATTCTACATGTTCGTAACATTCTTTCCTTCTCATTGTGCATTTCAAGACCTCTAGACAGAGCAGCTGATTGGTGGAGGCAGTGAATGTGAAGGGATTTACTCCCTGAATGATATCTTGTTGGTCCTACGAGGGCTTTGTGTTTAGATAGGGAGTTTGTGTCCAGATGGCATCCTCATTTAATAAATCCATCTTTATCGAGACTGAAACTTATTTTTCCTTCTATGACTATTTTAAAACCATTATGTTGTAATACTTGTGAATTTCCTAAGTATCATAGAACTACGTTTCCCCCCAGCTCAATTGAGAGGAAGTCCAGACCTTTCGAATTGGTTCATTTTGATGTTTGGGGTCTTGCACCTGTTGACTCCGCCTTAGGTTATAAATACTGTCTTTCATTGATGATTATTGTCAGATAACATGGATTTTCTCCCAGGTCAATTGAGAGGAAATCCAAACCTTTTGGAAAGGTTCATTCTAATGTTTGGGGTCCTGCACCTATTGATTCCGCCTTAGGTTATAAATACTTTGTCTTTCACTAATGATTATTGTCATATGACATGGATTTATTTTATGAAATTTAAACATGAAGTATTTGATGTGTTCAAGGCTTTTTACAATCAAGTTGCCACTCGATTCCAATGATCCATTAAAGTTCTTCATTTTGACAATGGGGGTGAGTAGGTGTCAACCGCCTTCTCGACTTTCTTGTAAGACCATGATATTCTATCTAAGACTTCTTGCGCTCGGACTTCTCAACAAAATGTTGTCAAAAGGAAGAATCATCACCTTCTCAAAGTTACACGTGCATTTCTCCTACGTCCGAATGTTCCTAAATGTTTTTTGGATGATGCTTATTGTTTTTTTCTTATTAATAGAATCCCATTTAGAAATCTACAAAATAAGTCTTCCTTTAACATCCTTCATCCTCATGATAAAGCATTTCCCTTCCCTTCTAAAGTTTTTAGGTGCACATGTTTTGTTCATAAGCTCAATGGTAGTAACAACAAGTTAAGTTCTCGATCTGAAAAATGTGTTTTACTAAGATATTCTCAATCCCATAAGGGGATAAATGTTATAATCCTCCGATTCGTAAGAGATACATGTCAACAAATGTCACCTTCTTTAAGGATGTTTCCTCCTTCTCAACTGAAGGGCATTCACTCCATAATCACCTTACCAGTTAGGGAGAGACTTTGTTAAACCAATCTATACATCTTCTAGTCCCTTCTCTTGGTGAAGATTCCCATTCTTCTGAACCTCTCAATTTTGGTGAATTGATATCCAAAGGGATTCTTCAAAGCCTTTAGAGGGCTAAGCCAATGGTATCCACACTCTCTCCCTTTTTGTTGTAGTGGTAGCAGAAGCTTTGAGCATATTGTTGGTGAAAGGGCAAGAGGTAGGGTGTGTATCAGGTTTCAAAGGCGAGTCAGAAGATCATCGTATCTCCCATCTCCAATACACGGATGATACCATTTTATTCTATGATGCAATCATATTATTGGTGGATAGTGTAAGGAAAATTTTGGGATGCTTTGAGTTAGTCTCAGGATTAAAGGTGAATGAAAAGAAAAGTGAGATGTTGGGCATCAGAATCTCCAATGAGGAATTTATCAACTTTTGCAAGAATGTTTGAATGTGGAATCAAATCCTTTCCCTCGTCCTATCTAGGTCTAACACTATGCATAGGTAAATTGCCGAAACACTTATGGAAAAAGGTGATAGAGTAGTTTCAAAGGAAGCTATCAAGATGGAAGACGTGGCATCTCTCACTAGTAGGCAGGATCACTACCATCAAAGCGGCCTTATGGAACCTTCACGTCTATTATATGTCATTATACAAGTGCTTGAAGTCAGTTTTGGACAAATTAGAAAAAGTTGAGATGTGATTTCATATGGCAAGGAGCGAAGGAAAGACAGAAATTCCACTTGCTTAAGTGGGAGGAGGCAATGTTTTAAATATGGACGATATAGGCCGATATATCCCACGATATATCTTGTATCCCACCTGTGCGATACGAAACGCACTAGTGCCAATATATCCCACGTGTTCGATCCAATGAGCATTTTAAAGTTTTGATACTTTTTTTGCAGAAATTATGTAAAATCAGTGTCGAATGGTTATAAATCCATTAGTTCTTCATGTTTTGCATGAAAAATCATGGAGTTGGAGCTTTGATTTCGATATCCATTGGTTCTTCATAGTTTCCGTCCAAGTTTTTTTTCTCGAAATTTTCCTTCAACCAGCTATCAATTGAGACAAAGTTCAAAGTATTTATGAGTATTTGATGAAATGATCATCACATGCACTCTGATTTCGAAATTTGAGTATAGGTTGTCCAATTTAGGGAAAATTGGAGAAATTTTGAAATTTTTCCAATTTCTCCCAAATTGCTTGCAATGTTGCACTTGAAACATAAAACCAAGCATGTGTGAGGGTTGATCTACTGATTTGTGAAGTCCTTTTCAATTTTTGGAAAATAAAATTCACTTTTTAATTAAAAATTATTAAAATATTTTATTTTGAAATTTTCCTTCAATCAGCTGTCAATTGAGACTGATTTCGAAGAATGTAGGAGAGTTTGATGAAATGATCATCACATACACTCTAAATGTTATGCATTCAATTTGAATACTGTTGTATTAGTTCAGTTAAATAGCGCATGGTTTAAGACCCTATACAAAGGAAATCTATTATGCACACTTCTTTTTTTGAGATATTATGATTTAAAAGTGTGTATTAAGGTCTTTTTTAACAATCCCTGAAGTTTCATTGAAAAATTCAACCATTTTCCCAATGTTTCCCCATGTTTCTCAAAAAGTGTGATAAATTACACGATACAAACGATATATCCCATGTGATAACCGATACGTATCTATATCCTAAGGATGCGATACGTAATGCGATAGCGATATTTCAAACATTGGGAGGAGGTTTGCAAGCCCTTATCAAAGGGGGGTGCAAGCATAAGAGACCTAGATTCAATGAATGTAGCTCTATTGGGAAAATGGCAATTGCGATTTAGATCTAGAGTAGGCAGACATTGGAGAGGAGTTATATAGCACACAAGTATGAGGTCCAAGAGGGGGGTTGGGAGGTGAAAAGTTCATAGCATTACCATGCATCTGGAATATGGAGGGTTGTCAATTCAATAGGACCCTCATTTAAGCACGAGTTAACCTTCTCCCTAGGAAATGGGAATCAAATTCATTTTTGGGAAGATCTAGTAGGACCCTCATCTAAGCACGAGTTAACCTTCTCCCTAGGAAATGGGAATCAAATTCATTTTTGGGAAGATCGATAGACCCTTGAAATCGGAATTCCCATCTTGGTAAGGTTGGCCCCATCAAAGAATGTATTAATATCCAGATGTTTCTCCTATGTTGGAGAAAGTGAAGTATGGTGCCCCCCGTGTAAAAGAGCTCTATCAGATGAAGAGGCGAAAGGCTTCGCACAGTTACTAAGTCTGAGGCGGCTTCATAACATTCAGCCCTCGCTAGCCTTGAAAGACTCTATGGTTTGGAATGCTTATCCATTAGGAAAATTCTTTGTCAAGTCCTTTTACAAGATGATAAGAGGCCATGAAGGGTATAGGGCCTCAGAATTTTTCCATGCGTAATGGTTCTATAGGGCACCTCCGAAGGTCACATCCATTGCTTGGCTGGTTGGACGCAATTGTATTTTGACGATAGATTAAATTCAAAAAAGGTCTATGGTTCTCCCAAATATGTCTCATGTGCATGAACAACGCAAGACCAGTAAATAATCTCTTCGTCTATTGGCCCTTTGTGTGACAAGTCTGGATCACCTTCCTAGCATCATTCGGCATCATATGGGTGATTCCTCAATCGATTGTTGATATGCTTTGGACCTGGCATGGCACTCATCTTCCAAAGGAAAAGTAAGAGATTTGGCAGCTTGTGCTGTTAGCATGGTGTGTCGTAAAGGCCGTAAAGGCAGTTACGTAAAAGTAATGGTGGCAACTGTTACACGTTAAGGGGTCGTTACGGCCTTAATAGCCGTTATGGAAAAAAATGACCCGTAATTGCCGTTAACGGTACATTTTGTCTCCTATAAAGGCCATAACAGCCCCATAGTGGTCTATTACTGGACAGATACAAGTTTTTCATACTTTTTAATCAACATTAACGGGGCAGATACAGGTTTTTCCGGGGGTTTTTCAATAAATAAATTTTATATAAAAAAAAAAAAAGAGAGAGAGAGAGAGACCCTAAAGGCCGTTATGGGGCGGTAACAGCCGTTACGCCCCGTAACTTAAAGGTAACGGTGGTGGCCGTTACGGCCACCGTTACCATTACAGAACACCTTGGCTGTTAGTGGTTTTTTAGAACATACAAAGGGAGCAAAATCGATGTTGCTTCCTGAACAAGCAAGGAACGTGGGAAGAAATGGCATGGCTTTCTAAGAGGGATGTTATGGATTGGGCATTAGGGAAGGAAAATGTAAATGAAGAGGAACAGAGATCTGCATAGGGACTGTAATTTGGGGTCAAGGATGGGTTATTAAAGGGGATTTGTTCTCTCTTTTACCTTTGATGTACATAGCGATTTGGCAGGGCTGAATTTTTTGTTGTTTGACTATTGTCATTCAGTTTGTTAATAAATTAAATTCATTGCTCTTAAAAAATAAATAAATAAAAAATTTAAAAAAAAAAAAGATTCCTAATGTACTAGCGAAGGAAGAGAATCCTCACTAATCAGCCACCCATCATTCCATATACTTATGATAGAGGTTCAGGTACTGCCCCCCCCCCCCCAAATCCATAATTATGTTTCCTTTCAGTATTTGTCTCCTAGTTTCACATCCTTTGATACCTCAGTCTATTCTTCATCTACTCCACAAAATCTCACGGATGCTCTCAACAGTCCTGACTAGAGGCAAGCTATGATGGAAGAAATACAGAGTCTTGAGACAAATGATACCTAGGAGTTTGTTCCCTTACCTATGGGTACGCAAACGGTTGGGTGTCATTGGGTCTAACAATTATCTTCCAGATAAATCAATTGACGGATATAATGTTCGCTTAGTAGTCAAGGGCTACATGGAAACATATGGTGTGGACTATATTGAGACCTCCTCCCTAGTGGCCAAGCTTAACTCAGTTCGTGTAATCATTTCTTCATGTGCAAATTTGTCTTTGCCACTATTCTATTTGGACATAAAGAAAGCCTATTTATATGGTAACCTTGCTGAGGAAGTCTATATGGATCATCCACTAAGGTTTTCCTTAATTAGTTGGTACTCATATCATGTATGTCATCTTAAGAAGGCTATCTATGGCTTTAAGCAATCTCCCCAAGCCTAGTTTGACAAGTTTAGCCACGCCTTAATAGACTTTCACTTCATCCGCAGCCATTCAGGTTTCTCTCTCTCTCTCTCTCTCTCTCTCTCTCTCTCTCTCTCTCTCTCTCTCTCGTCGCACTACTAAGATAATGGTTTTTCTAGTCTATGTAGATGACATTGTATTATCTAGTAATGATGCCACAGGAATTGCTAACCTCAAATACTTTCTTCAAGTGTGATCTATGATCAAAGATCTAGATACACTTAACTACTTTCTTAGAGTTGAAGTTGCTAAATCTAAGTTTGGAATTGTTCTATTTCAATAGAAGTATGCTCTTGATCTCTTATCTGAGATCAGTATGCTTAGGTGTTAGACACGTTGCCACACCTATGGATGCTGCTCAAAAACTTAGTATTGATGATGGAAATCATTTATCCGATCCCAGCATGTATCGTCACTTGGTTGGTCACTCATTTACTTAACTACTACTTGGCCCAACCTGTCATATGCAGCAGGTGGTCAGCCAGTTTATCACGCTCCTCATAAAGCTCATTTGCTATTGTATATTAGATCCTCCATTATCTAAGGTTGGCTCCGGGTAAAGGTATATGATTTCGGCGACATGGTTACCTACACATCTCTGGTTATTCTAATGCTAACTATGCTAGTAGCCTACATGATTAGCGTTCTATAGGTAGTTATTGCACCTTTGTAGGCAGTAATCTGGTCAGCTGGAAGAGTAAAACACAATCAATCATTGCTCGATCAACTATAAAAGCTGAATATATGGCAATGGCATATGCGACGTGTGAACTTTTGTGGCTTCGAACTCTGTTATAAGAGCCTGGATATTCTCCTTCTGATCTCATTCCTTTGTATTGTCACAAACAAGTTGCCATGCACACGAAACATATTGAGATTGATTGTCACTGAAAAGTGGCCACTAAAGAAATTGAGAAACTCCATTTATCCGTTCAAGGGAGCAGTTGGATGATATGTTCACTAAATCTCTTGGCCAGACACCCCACAACGTCATGTAGACATGTAGGCATAATTGACATCCGTGCCCCAACCTGAGGGGAAGTATTGAGAATGTGTAAAAAGCAATGTTGTCATGTGCGGTCGCATATGCGAATATGCAATTACATGTGCATATTTATGCATTAATCATATATGCAGTCATGGCATATGCGATCACATATATTGCATATGCGAGAATATGCGATCGCATATGTGATGCATGCAATCACATATTTCTATTTAGAATTTGATTGATCAGTCGTACCTATATCTAGTGTTTAAATTGTCAGCGATATTATCAAAATATCGCCGATAATATCGATGTCACTGCATTAGCGACACCGAAACCGCAATTTTTCGTTTCTCTACGAAATATCAGCGAAATTTTCGTTATTGTCGATAATTTGGATTATCGCCGAGAATATCGACTATATTAAATACGTAAAAATCGGGAAACAAAAAAAAAAAAATCTTTGATTTCAATAATACCTGGTTGATCGGAACTCGGAAGAAGAGAATCTGACATCGATTGATAGCTCCCTCTTCGATAGAGGTAAGAAAAATCTCAAAATTTTCCTTTTCTTCTTTCAATTGGAAGATTTTCACAAGATGGATGATTTCGGCGAAAATCCAGGATTTTGGTGATTTCTTCCTGATTTAGGTTGGATTTAGGGTTTTGAAACCATCAATTGAAAATCCCCCTTTTTTAGATGGGAGAGTTTTCAGTGCAAACGAACCCCCCCTTTCGAAAATCCCCCTTTCTTCGATGAAATTCCCTCCCCTAGAAGTATTTTTTTAAGCTTTGAAGGGTTGTAAGCCGATTGTTTACTGATATACTCAGTACGCTTTATCGTACTGAGTAAACTCTCTTGGGCCCACCTTAAATGTATGTAGTTTATCCACACCGTCCATCCTTTTTTACAACTCATTTTAGGGCCTAAGCCCAAAATTGAAGTGTATCCAAATATCCTGTGGACCACACCACAAGAAACAGTGAGAATAATGATTTCCATCGTTGAAACCTTCCTAGGGCCCACAGTGATTTTTATTTGTCACCAAACCTTTTCATAAGGATACAAAGGCAAGGATGAAGGGATAACACAAACATCAGCTTAATTCAAAATTTGTGGCCGCGAAGAAGTTTCAATAGTAGGCGTTCAATTCACACTATTTCCTGTGTTGTGGTCCACCTAAGCTTCTGATATGCTTAATTCTTGGTATGTTTCAATAAAATTTCCTTATAAAAAGGATGGAAGGTTTGGATAAGACATCCAAATCATTTTGGGCCCCACAAAATTTACAAAGTACACTCTCATGCAATCTGTTTATTAAGGGAAGTAGATTAGGTGTTACGCGGGTAATACTTTAGTGGGTGTTACCCTTAATGTGTGGGGCCCACCTTGATGCAATTTTTGTATATCCACACTGAACATCAGTTTTTACCGATCGTTTTATGAACTAATGCAAAATCATAAGTAGATCCAAATCTGAAAGTCCCTAAGAAGTTTTCAATGGCAGACGTTCAATCCTCACATCTTTCTGTGGTATGGTCCACTTGACATTCGAATTTGACTCATTTTTTGGCCAATGCCCTAAAATGATCTCGTGAAATGAATGCACGGTGTGGATATAACACATGCAACATGGTGGGGCCAAAAGAACTTGGTGACGTTAACACACCAAGGAGGTCGGTGGTGTGGCACACACGTAATCCACCTCCATTTTTGGAGCGGGATTGGGTGAGACCCCGGAACCCGTGATGTGGGTGGGACCCTTACCGTAGGGCTCACCTCTATGCATTCATTGTATATCCATGTCGTCCATCTGTTTTTTCATATTAAATTGGGGCATGGTCCAAAAAATGAAGCAGATATAATTTTCATGTAGACCAGACCATAGGAAACAGTGGTTAGTGGCCATTAAAAACATTCCGTGCCACACAAGTTTTGGATCAAACAAATATTTTTGTCACTTTCATCCGGTCTATTTGACTTTATCAATAGGTTAGATAATCAACAAACATTACGGTGGACCCTAGGAAGTTTTTAATGGTGAACGTTCAATGATTGTTTGTTGTGGTATGGTCCACCTGAAATTGATTCTTCATTTATTGGTCCACACTCTAATTTAGGCTAGAAAACAGATGAACGGCATGGATATACAATGCATGCATTAAAGTGGGCACTACAGTCAGGGTCCCAACCACATTGTTGTTCGGGTCGCACCCAAGTAGCGCTCCCGATTTTGAAGGATTCTGGGGGCGTAGCTTTCATGGGTTTGTATCCATTGAGGTGGGTGGAATCCCTAACCATGGGGCCCACTATGATGCATGTGCCTCATATCCACTCCGTCTATCTGTTTTGAAAACTCATTTTAGGGCATGGTCCAAAAAATAAACAGATCTTAATAGCAAGTGGACCATAATATGGGAAGCAATGGTAATCGACCAATAAAACTTCTCATGGGCCACGAAAATTTTGGATTAAGCTGATATTTGTGTGGTCTCTTCATCCATGTCTTTGTGACCTTATCAATAGATTGGATGGCAAATAAACATTCCAGTGGACCCCATGAAATTTCTAGTGGTGGTGATTTAATCACAACGGTTTGTTTCCTGTGGTATGGTCCACTTAAGATTTGGATCTTATTCATTTTTCTATTCATGCCTTAAAAGGAGCTGTCATATTTGATGGACGGTGTGGATATGACGCACATACATCTGGGCCCTATAGTTATGTAATGCAAATTTTTTGTATTTTTTTCTAAATATGCAAATATATGTATTTAGGCTTATTATAAAGTTTCACTGAAAAATTCCACCGTTTTCCTCATGTTATTTCCTTTTTTCCCGAATTTCAAGTTACCAACGATAATATCGGCGATAACGATATTATATCTTTATCACCGACCAACGAAACTTCTAGTGACACCGACAACTCGAACACTGCCTGTATTGCAATAATATGAATAACTTGCTATTCACTCGGTTTCTAGGTCATAAACATAAGATTATGTAGGAGAGATGGCCGAGTGGTTCAAGGCGTAGCATATTCACCTAATGGTCAAAAATATGACTGTTGGGATTTTATTTTTATTTTTTATTTTTTATTTTTTTTTTGCAAAATCCGAACTTTTTGCCTATAAAAAGGCTTTCAAGGCCCCTCTATATGCAAGTTTCATTCACTCAAACTCGCATCTACTCTTATACTTTCAAATCTCTCATTCTCTCTTACATTCTCCATATTTCAACTCTCAAGTTCCAAGTCTCCAAGGCCCAAGCTCCAACTTCTTTCAAGTTTCAATCAAGATTCAAGATAGAAGAACCAAAAACACATCGAATTCAAGTCACGCATTACGTAGTTCTACATTCTCTCATTTCATTTTTTTACATTCTCTTACTAATTAGTAATCACTATTAGTTATTAGTACAATTTAGTAATCTACAATCTCTCATTTCATTTCTTACTAATTACTATTAGTTATTAGTGCAATTTAGTAATTTACATTCTCACATTTCATTTCATTTTCTATTTTTAAGTTTCTAAATACATTCTCTGATTTCATTTTTCTAGATCTACATCTATCTATTCTCATTCATTTCATTTTCTACATTCTCTTATTAGTTACATACTTACATTCTCTCATTTCATTTTCTAGTTTTAAGTTCTAGAACTAGATACATTCTCTCATTTCATTTTCTAGTTCTACATCTAGATTCTCATTTCTACAATCTACAATCATTCATTCTCATTTCTTCAATCTACAATTCTACATTCATCCATTCTCATTCTCTACAATCTATACATTCATTTGATCATTTCTATTGAAATTTGAATCTATATCTCTTGCCATCTCTCTTTCTCTACATTTAAATCAAGAGACAAGATTCAAGCAAGACATTTTTTATTTTTACATTTTACAAGTTACAACATACAAACATGAGCATGATCCATTCATCCATCCATGCATACACACATAGATGCATGCATCCATCCATCCAACCATCCAACCATCCATCCATACATACATTACATACATCCATGATCCATTCATGCATGCATGCATATATACACATACATGCATTTCATCATACAACCATGCACCCATAAAAAAAAAAAAATTTGAAATGGATTTTTTTAATAAATAGATTGTTGGCGATATCATCGATAATATCACCGATACATTGGTTATACAAGAGACATCTAGAATCCATATAGTCGAAAATATCGTGATACATCGATGATACTTTGCAATATATCGGTGATACAACACTGATACACAATGTTGCCAAGTCACTTAAGCGATGTGAATTATTATTATTTTGAAAAATAAACAAATAAAAGGAAAAAAGGGGGAAATCTTTTTTTTTCAAAAAGACTTTTAACTACTCCAATTTGATTTTGTTTATCGATTTCAATTTTCAATCTAATTTGCATACTAATAAGTTATAAGCCATTAACCACGAGATGTAAAAAATTTAAAATTAAGGACTCAACAACTTATTAATAAAAAATTAATAATTTTATTGATAAACAAAATCTGCAACCTACTAATCTTCTATATACATTGTCCAACACCCTCCCCCATTGTCGGAGTCATCTCCTTCTTCAACGTAAACTTCGTCTTCTTTTGTTTCTTCATCATCTGTTCACAAAAATTGCTCATCTCAATCTCAATATCATCTTCTTGTCATTGACTGCTAGTAGCCCTCGTGCTACTGCTCGCCCCTATTCTCCGCCTTTGAAAACTTTCGCTAGGTATCGATCCATAAGCGGCATCTTCAACTCAGTGTTCGAAATATCGGTATCACACAATGTATCGCACCCTTGGGATACAGATACGTATCGGTTATCGCACGGGATATATCGTTTGTATCGCATAGTTTATCGCACTTTTTGGGAAACATGGGGAAATATTAGGAAAATGGTTGAATTTTTTAATGAAACTTTGGGGATTGTTAAAAAGGCCCTTAATACACACTTTTAAATCATAATATCTCAAAAAAAAGATGCACATAATAAATTTCCTTTGTATAGGTTCTTAAGTTATGCGATGTTTAATTGAACTAATACAACTATTTTTAAATTGAACAGTGTAGATATTGCTCTAATATGATCTAATATGATCTCTAAAAATAGATGAACGGTGTAGATATAATAAATACATCACTTTGGGCCCATGTAACTTTGATCTCCTTTGAACCGTTCGTGCAACTGGAGCTCGAGGAGCATCAGCGCTCGTCTTTGCACGTCACGGATGCGGATTGCGTCCTAGCCCTGCCCGTCTCTAGCCCCGAACGGGCAGTTCTGTGGGTTGGGCCCACCTTGAATGTATGTGATCTATCCACACCGTCTATTTGTTTTTCCATCTAATTTAAGGGGTTGAGCCAAAAATTGAATCATATCCAAAGATCAAGTAAACCATACCACAGGAAACAGCAGGGATAATGATATCCACCGTTGAAACCTTGCTAGGCCCAACAATGATGTTTATTTGTCATCCAACCTATTCATAAGATCGTACAGACATGGATGAAGGGAAAAAATAAATATAAACTTGATCTAACATTTATGTGGCCCCCAAGAAATTTTCAACGGTAGACGTTCAATTCAACTGTTTCCTATGGTGTGGTCCATTTGAACATTGTATATGTTTCATTTTTGGGTTGAAGCCCTAGAATTATCTATTAAAATAGATGGACGGAGCAGATAAAATACATAAATCATGGTGGACCATACAACGTTTGCTCAGCACACTAAGCGTAGTGAGTTACTCCGTACGGAAATTGGATTGCGTACTGAATTACTTAGTATGCTTTTATCGTACCGAGTAAACTCAGTTGGGCCCACTGTGAATTTATGTGGTTTATCTACACTGTCCATCCATTTTTACAGATAATTTTAGGGGTTGATCCCAAAATTGAAGTAAATACAAAGCTCAAGTGGACCATTACATAGGAAACAGTGTGGAATAATGATTTCCACCGTTGAAACCTTCCCAGTGTCTAAAGTAATTTTTATTTGTCATCCAACCTATTCCTAAGATCACAAAGACATGGATGAAGAGAAACCACAAACTTCAGCTTGATCCAAAACTTCTTTGGCCTCCAAAAAATTTTTAATGGTAGAGGTTCAATCAAACTGTTTCCAGTGGTGTGGTCCACTTGAGATTTTAATTTGCTTCGTTTTTTGGGATCAAGCCCTAAAATTATCTTTTAACATGGATTAACGGAGTGGATAAAAAAAAAAAAAATAGTGGACCCCACACAGTTTACTCAGTACGCAATCCGCTTCCCTCGGTACGCAATCCACTTCCAGCGCGGATTACTGAAGTCACGTCACCAAGTTACGTGGGTCCCACCATGATGTATTTTTTCTATCCACACCGTCCATCCATTTGAACAGATCATTTTAGGGAGTGAGCCAAAAAATGAGTATGATCCAGAGCTCGAGTGGACCCCACCACAGAAAACAGCGGAGAGAGTGACGTTCACCATTAAAAATTTCTTGAGGGCCACAAGAGATGGATGGTTAAGATGATATTTGTGTTTTCCATTATTCCATATCTTTTTGGACTTATGAACAGATTAGATCACAAATAAACATTATGATGGGCCCTCAAGAATGCTATGAGTTTCAATGGTGGGCGTCACTCTCTCCACTTTTTTCTGTGGCGGGGTCCAATAAAGATTTATATCTACATCATTGTTTGTGTCATGCCCTAAAAAATTATTTCCAAATTAATGAACGGTGTGGATATGACACACATTACCATTGGACCCACAGAACACGGACACCACTTTATATGATTGTACAGTGAGTAACAGTACGCTTAGTGTACTGTGTAAACTCATGTGAGGTCCACCACGATTTATGTATTTTATCATCTCCGTCCATACATTTTAACAAATAATTTCAGGGCTTTAGCCTAAAAATAAACCATATACAATGTTTAAATGGGCCACACCTTACAAAATAGTTGAATTGAACATCCACCGTTGAAATACCATTTTTGGCCACAAAAGTATTAAATTTAGATGACTGATAAACATCACTGCAGGGCCCATATGATCATATTAAATTCGTATTTTCCTTTCATCCACATCCATATGATCTTATTAAGGGTTTGGATGACTAATAAACATCACTGCAGGGGCCAGAAAGGTTTCAACGGTGGAAATCAGTGTCACCACTATTTCCTGTGGTATGATCCACTTATCATTCTAATTTTTGGGATCAACACCTTAATTTAGATGGGAAAACAGATGGACGGCGTAGATAGACCACATACATTAAAGGTGGGCCCCAACTGAGTTTACTGAGTACGATAGGAGCATGCTCAGTAAACCACACCAGCACCGATTCCCATTTCACCCCTCCCGCCCCATCTTCTTCATTTTCCCTCTCTGTCACGAGCGCTCTCCCTCTCCTTCACGCAGCGAGGGTTCCGGATGAGGTAATATCGTTCCGTTTCCTCAAATCCGGCCTGATTTCTCGCCGAATCTCCGAGAAATCCGCACAGGCACGCTCCAATCAGCGAAGAAAGAGAAAAAATAAAGAAAATAGCGAGAAAAATTCGAAGAAAGAGGGATACAGATACTTACCTGTCGAATGGCCCACCTCCGATCACCGCTACAGCCTACGGCTACAGGTACTCTCTCTCTCTCTCTCTCTCTCTCTCTCTCTCTCTCTCTCTCTCTCTCTCTCTTCTAATTCAAAATTTTTTGATTTTCCGCAACCCACGGCATCGGGGCGGGTTGTATCGGCGATATCGACGATGTATCGCATGATGTCGACGATATATCGCACGATATCGATGATAATATCGTACGATATCTGAAGTTTTGGATTTTTGGTATCTTCCGGGTGTTATCGGCGGAGTTTCGTCTCGCACTGGTGCGATACCGATAATATCGGCCGATATATCGGCCGATAGTATCGATATTTCGAACATTGCTTCAACTTGGGCCCATGTAAGGGTCTCACCGACAAAGAGTGGATCCTGTCTCCACAAGCCACTCACCATCTGCCTTCAAATCATCTAAGCAGATAGGATCATAGAATCCAGGCTTTTCTTGCCTAGAATCTTTCCCATGGCTTCTAGTTATAATGGACAAAGACCAAGTCATTGAGTTTCTTTTGTTCGAGACAATTTCTTTTTTTAGTGTGAATCTGCATAACATTTAGAAATTTCAATTAAATGTGAATTAGCAATTTAGCATTGAAACTAAAAGTGAATTATAGAACTTTTAAGTTATAAAACTTTCCGAATCGAATGTACTCCAGTTATGCTCCCAACAGCTCGCAGAACACGTAAGGCCATGAATTCTCATGGCCAACTTATGTAGTGTCGGATCCCTCCTGACTGTTAGTTGAGTCAACTCCATACATTGACCACTACTCAGTTGTGCAAATAAGTTTAAGTTAGACACTTTCTCGTTTAGACTTCTTTTATTGTAAGTTGTACCTTCATAGAATTGCATACTCGGCGATTCCATACTTTTATGCTTAATAACAATGTCTCTTAACCAAATCCTTGCACTCTTCATGTAGAAGTCCAACTCTCAAGAAATTTTATCATGTTCTTTTTCTGAAATTGTTCTTTCTAAAGCATCAACAAATCCAACCAAATGCATTGATGATGCCACAATCCGATCGACAAACGTAAAGAATACGGCCGAATTAAGGATGTAGGCAGTCGAATACAATAGGGATGACATTTGGCTGGCCCATCTAGCGTTTATAATATCTATGATGGGTTGGTAATCACATTCTTTATAGTTGAAGTGTTACATGATTTTCTTTCTAGCCCTCTCTATAGCATCATAAATAAAGCCCATAGGTGGCTTTTCATCATTGTCCATCAATCCCATCACACTTACTAAGGGTTCTGATGATTTCAAGGCCTTAACCACTTGATTCCAAAATGATTGGGAAAGAATAGTTTGTTTGACTAACTTTCTTTCAGCCTTCTTTGACCATAGTCCAGTATTCCAATCGGTCGACACTACAAAGGTCATAAGTTCAGCTTTCTTTGAATTTAACCTTTTTGTAATGTTAAAAAAGTTGTCGTGAATCGGATAATGGCGGGACAAAGAAAATTACACCCAAGGTGGCTTCTCATGTGATAAAGAAACATGCTTGTACATTAAACACATGATTCTCCTAACCATAGCAATTACCTTAAGATACAACCTACCTACATCTTCTAACATTAAATCAACAGAACGAGTCGCGCATGGTGTCCAAACTAAACATCACCGCCTTTTCATAAGAAGGCGACCAACAGTTGCATAATTAGTTACATTGTCTGTGATAACTTGGACAACATATTCTTCTCTTACATCTTCAATTACACTATCTAAAATTGAATAAATAATCGGTCGTGTGGGAATGGCTGATGCAACCACGAACTTTAAAAAATTGTCCCAATTGGACAATTAACAAGAAAGTTTATCAATGCCCAACCAGATCTATCAGTCTATCCATCGGCCATTAACGTGTAGCCGTAGATTTTCAAACTTTTTTTATATTCAGACAGTTTCTAGTAAACCGAACCTACTTTTTTAGGCAGCGCTCCCTCGCTTCATGATAGGAAGCAGGCTTCAAGCCGGGTCTAAATTGACCTATAGTTTCAACCATTACTTTGAAACACTTCATCTTCACTGTGTTAAAAGCTACACCAACTTGATACAACCACTTTCCAATGTATTGAATCGTGATTTTTCTATCCTTCTTGTATCGGTTATCCAAAGTGGTTTGAGCGGATCCTTTACCCCTTTGGTCAACCAGATCTTCCGGATGTGGTCTACACCACCTATCCATAGGCCCATGCCCACAGGCTCTTTTGGATATCGGTCTAGATCACCCTATGGATGAAGGTGGCATAGAAGCATCCAAATCTACTACATCGATGTCCTCGTAAGCTTCTCTCTCCATAAATTTTTATTCAATAGTCATTATGTCATATCTTTTTTAGCATTCTTGTCCATGTACTCCATGATTTCCTTACGGATCTCTGGAGTAATATCGGGGCATGCTCTTGCATTTGATCATAGTGTGTGTGAAAGGTGTTGTTTATACCGGCCAATACCACCGGAACTTACATATCCACACAGATCACACACTATCTGGGACTTTTCAATGGCACTTTGATAGTGCCCGTACTTCCAACCCGGGTCATTTGACTTCAATTTCAAAGAAGAAAATTAAGAAGAAGACCTGATAATGACACTAGCTAGTGTAGTAGTGTATGAGTAAGTGTACTAGACAAATAATGAAAGTATGAAACAAATAAGCTATATGCTAGCTACTAGTTAAATACTAACTACCAATGTTTTAAATATCGATGATCTATCCACTATATATCTTCTATTCCACTTGTGCGATAAGAAACGCACAGGTAGTGTCAATATATCCCACGTGCTCGATCCAGTGAGCATTTTCAATTTTCGATCCTTCTTTGTTGAAATTATGTTAAATCAATGTCAAGTGGTTAAAAATCCATTGGTTCTTCATGTTCTCCATGGTTTTTTCAAAATTTTCCTTCAACCAGCTATCAATTGAGACTAATTTCGAAGTATTTGATAAATTGATCATCACATACACTTTAATTTCAAACTTTTGAGTGTAGGTGGTCCATGTCAATCTACCGATTTGTTGAGTCCTCGTCAATTTTTGAAAAATAAAAATCATTTTTTATTAATAAAATTTATTAAATATTTGATAAATTGATCATCATATACACTTTAATTTCAAACTTTTGAGTGTAGGTGGTCCATGTCAATCTACCAATTTGTCGAGTCCTTGTCAATTTTTGAAAAATAGAAATCATTTTTTAATAAAAAAGATTATTTTTTTTTTTTTTTGAAATTTCCCTTCAATCAGCTGTCAATCATGACTAATTTCAAAGTATTTAGGAGTGTTTGATGAAATGATCATCACACACACTCTAAATGTTTTGCATTCAATTTGAATATAGTTTCGTTAGTTCAGTAAGACAACGTATAGCTTAGGAGTATCGTGTTACATATCACATCTTTTGGATAACAGATATGTATAGGTTATCGCACGGGATATATCGTTTGTATTAGATAATTTATCGCACTTTTTGGAAAACATGGGGAAACATTGGGAAAATGGTTGAATTTTTTAATGTAACTTCAGGGATTGTTAAAAAAGATCTTAATTCACACTTTTTTAATCATATCATCCCAAAAAAGAAGTGCACACAATAGGTTTCATTTGTATAAGGTGCTAAGCTATATGCCGTCTTACTGAACTAACGCAACTATATTCAAATTGAATGCATAACGTGTATGTGATGATCATTTCATCAAACGCTAATTGACAGCCGGTTGAAGGGAAATTTTGAAAAAATAATAATATTCAAATAATTTTTACTTAAAAATGATTTTTATTTTCTGAAAATTGACAAGGACTTAACAAATCAGTAGACCAGCCCTCATACATGCTTGATTTCATGTTTGGAGTGCAACATTGCAAGCAATTTGGGAGAAATTGGGGAAATTTCAAATTTTCCATAATTTTCCCCAACTCAGACCACCTACACTCAAATTTCGAAATTAGAGTGTATGTGATGATCATCTCATCAAATACTCCTAAATATTTTGAAATTAGTCTCAATTGATAGTTGGTTGAAGGAAATTTTCAAAAAAAAATATGGAGAACATGAAGAACCAATAGATATCGAAATCAAAGCTCGAAGTCCATGATTTTTCATGCAAAACATGAACCAGTGGATTTATAACCAGTTGATATTGATTTAACATAATTTCAACAAAAAAAAAAAAAATCGAAAATTGAAAATGCTCACTAGATCGAACATGTGGGATATATCAACACTACCTGTGCATTTCGTATCACACACGTGGTGTACAAGATATATCGTGAAATATATTGGCCGATATCGTCAATATTTGAAACATTGCTCCTATGTATTAACTAGTAAGTACTAAGTAGTAACTACTAAATACCAAAGTAGTTACTGTTTACTAAATAGTAAATACTAAATATAAAATGCTATTATACTAATGTAAAGGGAGAGAGTGTCTAACTATATGAGTGAGAGAGAAGGAGGGGAGAGAATGTCTCACCATAGTTGAGTTATAATTTACAACAATTGTAAGAGAGAGAGAGAGAGAGAGAGAGAGAGAGAGAGAGAGAGAGAGAGAGGATTGTGGTGTGAGTGTGAGGCTTGAGAGTTGTCTCAATGAAGTCTTGAATTGAATCTTAAAATCTTGATTCTTCAAATGAAATCTTGAACTTGTAAGTCTTGAAACCTCTCTTGAAGTCTTAACTCCTGAATCCTTGATGTAATGTCTTCAATCTTGATTCTTGATAAAAGAAATAAGTAAAAACTAGAAAATAGAAACAAAGAATGAATGAATAATACACTAAAGTAACTACACACACAAATACACAATACACTTATACAATTAAAATTTATAAATTACAATAAAAGAAAATAATGTTGAATGTTGGGTGACTCCTGGGTTCACTTGTTGTATGAGTCTCTTGAGTCTTGAGAATGCTAATGAAAGAAATTGATCATACAAGTTAGAACTTAGAATAGAGATTACAAATAGATGCTAAGGAAAAAAAGATTGAGAGATGAGTTGAGAGAATGAGATTAAAGAATAGATTAGAGAATAAGAGAATAGAGAAAGAATAGATTAGAGAATTAGAGAAATGGAATAGATTAGGGAAAGAAATAGAGAGTAAATAAGAGAATAAAAGATATTAGAAATAGAATGAGAGATTAAAGAGAATGAAGATTGCTTTTTGTGAATTGTGATCGTCTTCTTGTCTTCTTGAAGAATGAAGAATGAGGACTGATTCTTGTCTTCTTGTCTTCTTGAAGAATGAAGAATGAGGATTGATTCTTGTCTTCTTGCTTTTTGATCTTGTCTTCAAGTGAAATATGAAAGAAAGAATGAAAGTATGGGATTGGAGGACTTTATAGTGCTTTAGAATGAGAGCAAGAGAGCGTATGAGAGTTTTGGGGAAGATATAATGCAAATGGACAAGGGAGGAGTGCCTTTTTATAGGCAAAAGAGCCGGAATTCAAATATATATATATATATATATATATGCTCCAACAGTCAAATTTATGACCGTTGGAGACTATGCGATGACATTATGCGATATGCAATTGCATACCATGAATATGGCATATGCGACCATCGCATGTGACATATGCATGGGCTTATGCGATTATGCAATTGCATAATTGCTTAAGCAATCGCATGTGACAACACTGCCGATACCTGGAATTTCTGATACTACCAGTATTATCCGTATTGCTAAGCTAGTGATACAGATAATATCAGCGATATTATTGTAATATCACCGATACTCGGAAAAATGCTTGTGGCGGAAATAGAATTGAACTGATATGAACCAAGGATTACTTAACAGCAGCGGTATATTAAAATGTAAAAACAGAAATATTTCAAAGATAGGTCATTGTAAGTCGTAACTTGTAACTAAACCTAAGATGTACTACAGAACTATTCTGAAGAGGCAATGGCAAACTCATACTCTATTAGCCCAGATCATTCGTCCTGTAAAAGTTGGAGTGGAAAAGAATAGATCCTAGTAACAAGAAATTCAAATGCTATCATGAAAAACAAGGGGTGGGCAAGGCTGACACCTTGATTGGCCCTGATAGTGGTTGGTAGTAAGAATGTAGGACACAGCCCAAGATTATGGTGAAATTTTCCAAAATGAGGTCAAATTGAAGAGAGATTGGGATAAGAGAACTGATTGCAGGAAAAGTCAATTGAATTGATGTGGGCAAACATCTTGCCATTCTCATGTTGAAACATGATTGAATGGATACTGACAAAAGGAAGAAACCACTCATGGACCTGCCACTTGACACAACCCATCTAAAAATGGGGGCAGAAGGAACTCATGAATTGATAACTGTAAAATATCTCAAAAAGAGAATTAACCAGGTGACTTCAAAAGCAATGTGCTTCCCTAAGGTGTTTTTATAATGCAAAAATGAGGTCATCTTCCTCATGTTCGGGTGAGCACAGACAAGTCAAGAGTCAACCAGGTGACTTTGAAAACCCTGTTTTTTTTATTTTAAATACCACTGGAGACAACACCCTGTAAATTGCATAAGAAACATCTGTGACCAGTGTAGCAAAGAAGCATAAAATACATAATAAAGTTTGTAGAATTAGCAATATTTGAAGCCAGTAATCATGACTAATGCTGCTGAGATCAGTATATGGATCACCATGTAAAAGATAATCATTTGTTAATGGCATTGGACAGTAACACAATGGAATCAGATATAACTTACTCCATTTTTATCAGCAAGAAGCTCTTCCAGAGGCTGACAAAAGAAATCAGCATCGGCCCGCATCGGCCAACCTAAGCGGAAACAATCGACTGACCTATAATATTACATGATGATTTTATTTCATTGGTAACAAAAAGAACACTAAAAACTGCAGACCAAAGTCAGACTAGCGCATACCAAAAGTATTCATTTATATCATCGTAGTTCCTCCACTGTGAATGCTTTGATCTTGCTTTTTTGCTCCTTACAGCTTCCTGTAGAAGGAAATTCGGATAATATAAACAAAGGTTAAAGAACCAGAAGTCTGAAATGAAACCCCAATTGGCCGGAATAGAAAAGCAAATTAAGAAAAGTAGCAGCATGCAACACCTTGGCTATAATTTTATAAATTGGAGTGACAATTTTTCTTAGAAAAGCTTCATCATCGCCTCCATAGGCTGGCTTGACATTTTCACCAGTCATTGGACTGACATTCCCAGCGAGCATTCCATAAAGTTCGAATGCCATCTAAAACGAAAAGTTAAGGAAGCAGTTAAGTACAGATGAAATCACCAATGTGAAAGATATTCACATAGATAAGGAACACTGACAAGAATAAATGAATATATGGAAGCGTGAATATTGATAAACAAAATTAACCGAAAGAAAGATAAATAGTTTTATGAAAACTAGGTAACATTGAAAAAAAAAATGCAGTAGATAATTTCTTTAAAGCATAACAAATGCTACTTCAGCAACTCAAGAAAACATTGTCGGAAATCCTTTTTCCAATTTTTTGGTAGAAATTACACTTCCATCCCTTACAATTTTCCGTCTATAGTATGCATGCCTGCAACTTGTTAGAATGATCACACGTGTGGCATGATCACACGTGTGAAGTGATCACATGTGTGGTCATCTTGACTGGGTTCGGTCTTTATGTATTGGGGGCATGTGACATGAGCCTTTGGCTCTTTGGTAGTGGTTTTTAACTATTGAGGGTATTCTTGTAATTTCACATTTTAAGCAATGTTTTAAATATCGACCGATATATCCCACGATATATCTTGTATCGCACCCGTGCGATATGAAACGCACAGGTAGTGCCGATATATCCCACATGCTCAATCTGGTGAGCATTTTCAATTTCCAATCCCTTTTTTGTTGTTGAAATTATATCAAATGGTTACAAATCCATTGGTTCTTCATGTTTTGTATGAAAAAATCATGGAGTTGGAGCTTTGACTTCAATATCCATTGGTTCTTCATGTTCTCCATGTTTTTTCAAAATTTTCCTTCAACCAGCTATCAATTGGGACTAATTTCGAAGTATTTACGAGTATTTGATGAAATGATCATCACATACACTATAATTTTAAAATTTGAGTACAGGTGGTCTAATTTGGGGAAAATTGGAAAAAAATCGATATTTCTCTAATTTCTCCCAAATTGCTTGCAATGTTGCACTCCAAACATGAAATCAAGCATGTATGAGGGTTGATCTACTAATTTGTTAAGTTTTTGTCAATTTTTTTTAAATAAAAATCATTTTTAATCAAAATTTAATAAAGAAATAATTAAAATATTAATATTTTTCAAAATTTCCCATTAACCAGCTATCAATTGAGACTAATTTTGGAGTATTTAGGAGTGTTTGATGAAATGATCATCATATGCACCCTAAATGTTATGCATTCAATTTCCATATAGTTGCATTAATTCAATTAGACAACGCATAGCTTAAGACCCTATACGAAGGAAACCTATTATGTGCACTTCTTGTTTGAGATGCTATGATTTAAAAGTATGTATTAATGTCTTTTTTTTAAGAGTCCTTGAAGTTTCATTGAAAAATTCAATCATTTCCCTAATGTTTTCCTATGTTTCCCAAAAAGTGTGATAAATTACCCGATACAAACGACATATCCCATGCGATAACTGATACATATCTGTATCCCAAGGATGCGAGACGTAACGCAATACCGATATTTCGAACACTAATTTTAAGTGAAATTCCTAATATAATAAAACAAGTGGTGGGACGTGTGGGGCTACTAGAGCATCCCATTCTCTCTCACGTTTTTCTCTTCCTTTTCTACTCTTTATTTTCTTTCTTTTTCTCCAAAATCAACATGGTATCAAAGCTATTTTGATCCATTTTTCTTCTTGATCTCTCACTTCTTCATCTTCTTCTCTCTTTTTTTTCATTCTCTCTGGTGAGAAACCCTAACGTGTTTGGGTCTAACCTAACCTAATCTCTTCCCGTTGTTGTACCCCGATGTGATGGGTGGTGAAATCGTGTTTAACAAAGGTGTGTAAGGCCTACTTTTGCATTCTACCCGCGTCATAGGACAAAGTGGGCCATCTTTCATCCAAAATGCAATCTACGGTCAATTTTGAAGTATGGAATCGATTTGAAGGCTGAAAATTCAGAAGTTCCATGAGGCCCTCCTTTATTGTGTTGACCGAGACAAGTTGAAGCTTGGAAGCAGGTCTCGATTTAGTAGGCCAGTTTGATGAAGGAATTGTGTTCAAGAAAAATTATTTATTATTCAGATGGATTCCAAAAATGATCCCAAGAGCAGTATTTAATCCTCATCGGATTTGGTGCCCCTCCAAGTAATATCAACGAAATTGAATGGCACGAATTATCTACAATGGGCCACATCTGTAGAAATTATTCTGACTGGAAAGAGAAAAGTTAAATATTTGACATCGCTTAAACCTAATATCACTGCGACTGACTATGATGATTGGGTGGCAGAGGATGCCCAAATTAGGGCATTGTTGTGGAATAGCATGGAACCACATACCAATGCCAATGTAATTTTCCTCAAGACCGCCAAAGATGTTCGGGACACCTTGAAGCAGATGTATTTTGGTGAGAAAAACTTAATCTGTATTTTTGAACTCCTACAGAATATATACACATTCCAGCAGGAAGATGGTGTGAGAGAATATTATTCTACCCTACGTGGCATGTGGGAAGGGTTAAATGTATACCAACCGTTGTCAACGGATTTTGAGGTTTTCCTTAGGCAAATGGAGGAATTTCGTGTTGCAAAATTCCTCTCTAGCCTTCGACCTGAGTTCAAGCCTGTGAAGTCTCAGATTCTCGGAGGTAGTGAAATTCCCTCGGTGACAAAAGCGTTCGCCAGAGTTCAGAGGACAACTAGCATGTCTACTCAGAATTCCACCTCATCAAATCATTCGGCTTTTTATCTCTGCATCGGGTAGAGGTAATGGGGGAATTCAAGGTGGCCATGGTCGAGGTGGTAGATTTGGAGGTGGTCGTGTTCGTGGGGGCAGTACCAGTCATGGTTGCAATCGCGGTAATCGCCACTACACTCATTGTGGCCTCAACAATCATAGTGTTGATTTATGCTGGGATTTACATGGGAAGCCTATCTAGGCTAATCAAGTCAACTCACTAGAGGATAGTTCAAAAGATTATGTATCCAAGCCTGCCACTCCTGCTGAACCAAGTACTTCATGTGACAATCACCATGTCCAGGGAAGAATATGCCAAGCTTATGAAAAATAATTCCACTCATGCCTCTTCCTCCACTACTACACATGCTCAGTCAGGTACATATTATCTTACATTTTCTAAGAATACTCCATGAATTATTGATTCTAGTGCTTACGATCGTATGAGCGGTGAGCATAATTTGTTGTCCAAAGTAATCCAGTCTTTATCAATTTCATCTTTCACCCTGGCTACTGGTACTTCAACCAGTGTCTAGTAAAGGCACTGTGTGTCCCACATCAGATCTCTCCTTGTCTTCGGTTTTGTATATTCCCAAGTTCCCGTTGAGCCTATTATCTGTAAGTAAAACTAACCAAATCCCTAAACTGCTCTCTCAAATTGTATCCTTCTTATCGTGAGTTTCAGGATCTAAAGACATGGAGGATGATTGGCGGAGGGCATGAATCTACTGGAGTCTACTATCTTAAGAGTGGAACGAATGGAGCTGGAGCCGCATTGCAAACTAACATACATCATCATCAATGACATTCTAGGCTTGGGCACCCATCTTTAACTAATTTGAAGAGTCTTGTCCCGTCTTTTTCTTATGTGACTAAGTTAGAATGTGAAGCTTGTGAGTTAAGCAAGCATCACAGAGTGTCCTTTCCGTTCCATGAAGATAAATTTAGTGATATACTATTTTATTTGATACATTCAGATGTTTGGGAACCCATTCATATTTCTAGTTTATCTAATTTTAAATATTTTGTCATCTTTGTGGATAATTGCTTTAGAATGCCATGGTTATATTTGATAAAAGATCATTCTGAGGTGTTTACATGTTTTAAAGAATTTCATGCACAAATCCAAACTCAATTTGATATTAAAGTGTGTGTTCTAAGACCGGATAATGCCAAAGAGTACACATCATATCTCTTTCACTCCCATCCCTTATCTCATGGCATCATTCATCAAATGTCCTGTGCACACACACCGCAGCAAAATGGTGTTGCGGCACGTAAATACCGTCATGAGCTGAAGTGGCTAGGGCGTTATTATTGGACATGAAGGTTCCAAAGAGTTTTTGGGTTAATGCCATTTTAGCTGCATGTTATCATATAAATCAGATACTCTCATCAGTATTAGGAGGTAAAACTCATTTTTTTGTCTTGTATCCCCAATATCCTTCCTTTTCTCTTACCTCTTAAAATTTTTGGATGAGTATGTATTGTATACCAATTTGATCATGTCTCAAATAAGTTTGAACCCAAAGTTGTAAAGTGTGTGTTTTTGGGGTACTCAAATACTTAGCATGGCTACAAATGTTATAATCCTATCACCCGTAGACGATAGGTGTCTATCAATATCACCTTATTTGATAATACTCCATATTTCTCAGATAATGGGAAGACATTGCAACTTTCCAAAACTCTACCACCCTTCATATGGTGACAGACACAGATTTACCTGGAAAGCAAGCCACCGTGTCACATTCAAATCCACCACCGTTGCAGGTCTACTCCAAACATTCCAAGAGAAGTATTGAAGTGCCTAGTAATGTGTCATCCGCCAATTCTACCAATCCATCTAAAGATCCTCCTTTTCAATCTCCACCAAAGTCGTTGAATAAAGTTGATCAACCTATTGCTATTTGAAATGGTATACGTTCTTATACTCTACATCATATTTCCAATTTTGTTTCCTTAAATGGTCTATCACCTTCATTTCAACAGTTCGATTTGTCCTTCTTGTCTGTATCTGTCCCTCGATCGTTTTAGGAGGCTCTTCATACTAATGAGTGGAAAAGAGCAATGGAAGAAGAAATAATTGTGCTTCATCAAAATCAAACTTGGACTTTCGCTAAGTCACCTACAAGGAAAAGTGCAGTAGGATGCAAATGGTTATATACGGTAAAGTACAAGTTTGATGGCACTGTGGATCATTTAAAGGCTCGGTTGGTGGCAAAAGGGTATACTCAGACTTTTGGAGTAAACAACTCTGAAACCTTCTCCCCAGTGGCCAAGCTTCATTCAATTCATGTGATGATCTCTATTACTGCAAATTTGGACTAGCCCCTATATCAATTAGATGTGAAGAACATGATTCTTCATGATGATTTGCTTGAAGTACACATGGAGCAATCATCTGGCTTTGTTGCTCAAGAGGAGTCCGATAAAGTTTGTCGACTAAGAAAATCAATTTATGGGTTAAAGCAGTCTCAACGCACATGGTTTGACAAATTTAATAACATGGTAATTTAGTTTGGGATGAAACGCAGTCAAGATGATCACTCAATCTTTGTTAAGTAGAGTGAGACTGGCACTCTGGTTCTTGTTGTTTATGTGGACGATGTCATCATTACTGGAAATGACGATAAAGGTATATATGAGTTAAAGAATTTCTTGTAGCAACACTTTTGTACAAAGGGTTTAGGTAGAAGAGACAAGTTTACTGGGGGCTAAGCCGATTACAACACCCATGGACACAAACTCAAAGTTAAGTGCAGATGAAGGAGACCAATTTGATAATCCAGGCGGATATCGTCAGTTGGTTGGTAAATTAATTTATTTAACCATTACACGACAGGATATTACTTATCCAGTTAGTGTAATTAGTCAATTTATGCAGGTTGTGTTCCGCATACTTAAATATTTGAAGGACGCCCCAAGCCATGGAATTCTCTACAAGCGAAATAGACACCTTAGAGTGGAAGGATTTTTTTATGTAGACTGGGCTGGATCTCCTTCAGATAGGTGATCTACCACTAGTTTTGTACCTTTGTAAGAGGTAATCTTGTTACCTGGAGAAGCAAGAAGCAACAAGTCATTGCTCATTCTAGTGCAGAAGCAGAGTATAGAGCCATGGCTCATACCACATGTGAACTATTGTGGCTAAAGACGTTGATGTGTGAGTTTGTTTTGCGATTGATACTCCCATGAATCTATATTGTAATAACCAAGCTGCATCAAATATCTCCAATAATCCAGTTTATCATGAGAGGACCAAGCATATCGAAGTGGACTGTCACTTCATTAGAAAGAAGGTCACGAACAAGGAAATATCAACCCCATTCATTAAATATGAACATCAACTGGCCGACATGTTCACAAAGGCTTTAAGTCAAGCTCACCTAGACAGATTTTTTAACAAGCTGGGCATTTATGATATATATGCTCCAGCTAGAGGGGGAGTGTTAGAATGATCACACGTGTAACGTGATCACGTGTGTGGTAATCTTGATTGGGTTCAATCTTTATGTATTGGGGGCATGTGTCATGAGACTTTGGCTCTTTGGTAGTAGTTTAACTATTGAGGGTATTCTTGTAATTTCACATTTTTATAGCGACTTCTCTCTAGAATTTTCTGTAGCATATCAGTTATGCATACTCAGTAGCAAAACTTGCAACAAAAGAAAAAGAAGAAAAAAAAAAAACAAACAAACAAACAAACAAATGAAAAAAAAGACGAAAAAAAAAAAAAAAGGATGACTGGATTTCTTGAAAGTGGTGAAAATGTCAAAATTAGATATCACGATTCCTGAATCAATGTTTTGGTTAGTCTTTATGATGAAGTGAACTCTATCTCTATGGACATCTATAAGGAGATATGGTACAACTAACAGAAAAGGTGGCCATAGTTAATCATACAGGGTACATTCTAAGAAAAGAAGTTAAAAATAAAAAAATAATAAAAATAAATAAAAATAAAAACAAGAGTATTTAAAGGCATACGTGATGATAGATACAGAGTACATTCTAAGAAAAGACGTTTTTATAATATATTTTTTAAGTATTTAAAGACATACGTGGTGATAGATATAGCAAAGACATTCTGGCATGAATCGCAAGTTTGCTGCTTCACCCCATATAAGAAGATATAAACCCATATATAATAGTTGGCGTTGCTGCACTTCTTGCTGAATAGTTGGCAACCTGCAGTTTCAAATGAACCACAAAATATGACCAAAAAAAGGGGTGAGGAAAACCAAAAGGCTCATTGGAAATTGGGAGCACAATCAGCCAGAACAAATGACCTGGAAAAGGAAAAATAGAGTTTTTTGGCAGAAGACGAGACATAATAATATGTAACAGAAGGTTCTCACCAAAGGCTACTCTTGCGGTCCAAGTACTTGCACCACCTCTTGTAGTTCTTGAACAGTTTCTTCATGACTTCCGTCAGTGCAGCCTCCTCCAACTAAGAAAGAAATAAGATCCGGTAAGTATGCTGCAAGCGATCAAAGAGTACCTTAGTGATTGTAGCACTACACAAATAACACACATGCATGCACGTGCGCGCACACACAGAGAACCTTTGGTGCTTGACCAGGCTTTGGAAATTGCCGTATATGAACATTTGCAAGTAGCAAAATCAAGTGCTCCCTTTGATTGGCGACATTGTCCTTCTGCACATTACAGAATGCAAAACGAAATAAAGGAAAAATAAAATAAAAATAAAAAGGGGAAATATCAAAACCCCAAACAGAATACTGATCAAATTAAATGGAACATCAGTAGGAAAGAACCACAAGAGTCGACTGCATACAGTTGAGAGAGAAATTAGTTTGTACATTATTCTCTTTACCTGAAACCCAAACATAGCCTGAAGCCAATCAAGGAGGTCTTCATCTACCTTCTTCTTGTGGTCTTTGTGCCATGGAAGACCCCTAGTGTTACGTAATGCAAAAACAGCAGCTTGAATCTGCAAGAGTCACAAATATCTCAGAAGAACTCATAGGAGGGAAAGAAAGGATTTTGATAAATAATTATCCAATCCAACAGATGAAAAGGTTGCACACAGACCTCAGGATATTGCATAATAGCCTGATTTGCACTATCAGGATCAAGAGGAAGAATATTGTAAGGCACATAAATCTCCTTCTTTTCAGCAACTTTTTGTTGAGCTTCCAAAATCTGGATGGAAATTCAATCATTTTATAATCAGCAATACACGATAGCAACTAACCGCACCTCTAACACAAGTAGATTGATATACAAGTTTTACTTAGCAAATGATCATTCACATCAAATGTTCTGTCCAGTCCAAGGAAGCGGTAACATATAAGAGTCGCTAAAGCCAGAAACTGAAATTTTCCCTTTACCTCATGATCAACCTCAACAGCCTGTGTTAGATTGACAGCCTTCAAAACATCAAACAGGACAGAGGCAGTTTGGTAGGCTTTGGTAAGCTGAGCACTGAAGAAATGGAGAAAAAAGACAATGCAATTCCAACATGAGTTAAAAAGCAAAAAATCTCAGATGAGAAGTTTGTAGAATCCAACCACCTAGATGATTCTTACTTCAAATCTCTTGGAAATAACTCACCGATCAGCTTTATCAGCAGCTGTATGCAATGCTTGGATATATTTCTTGTAGTAATGATGATAGAAGCTCTGCATTTCTCGTGCATCACTTTGTTTCGCCCTTCCCGATAACGTTCGATCATTTTCCTGAAAAAGCAAAGGGGAAAACTATAATATCCAGTGAATACAAAAGAGCAAGATGTAGAGAGGCTCCATCCATACATTCTCACTGTTGTATCAGGCAATAAGACATTAACATAATCGTCGCTGCCACCAAAAAAAGGGCATCAAGTATAACAACTGCATCTACTGGAAACTAACGTGTACTTTTAAATGGAAAGAACAAGGTAATTCTGTAATCAAACAATATATTGTGTTAAAACTTAGTGGCATTAGCACATAGCCATAGAAAATACATAAGATAGAATGAAAGAAATTCAAACCGTGCGACATCATAAACAGAAGAAAAAAAAAAAAATTGTTTTGACATTCCCAAAAAACAGTGAAACAAAATATGTATTTTAATTTTTTACTCAAGTTTAAAAAGGCAAGATGGCATCAATAAATACAAAATAATTTACCAATAGAGACCATGAACAATAAATTTTCATTTTATCAATGTTTGCTTCTCTAGTTTACATGTACTTCCTTAAGTGTCATAAATGAGAACGTAATACCCTTGTATATTAATTATAGTGTGTTAATCCTTTGGAAACTTTTCATGTTCGATAACGACATGAGGCCTGCTTGGACCCAGACATGCACATCAGTAGTTGAGTGATAAGACAAATGTTGTCAAATCACATATGCCATCGTATGCGACTAGCATATTCTGTTCGCATTTGCCATCGCATACTCGCATATGTGATCGCATATTTCTCTAGCTTTTTTTGAAATAAAAAATAAAAAATATATGTGTGCAAAGAAGGGGGGGGGGGGGCGTTGCGGGGGATTACTACAAGTGATTGGATTGGGTTCTTTTACCTATTTCATTGTAGTTTGAGTGTTTGAGACTATTAGGCCATCTATTATATATTTAATTACTTATATTATATTTACATAAAATTTAACAAAACAAACAACATGTTACATTAAGAGAGAATTAATTGTTAAAAACTTTGAACATAGAAATTTTATTGATAAATGGTAACTTGAAAACATGAACAACTTGTAAGTTACAAGTTACAACTTGCTTTACGAATACAATTTACAATTTACCAAAAAAAGAAAAAAGCACAAGTTGCAAAGTATGCCATCGCATACTCACATATGTGATCGCATACTTATCGCACAAAAAAGTATGCCATTGCATACCATCCTGACATTTGGGTCTTCAAAACAATGATATCAAATTCTTTATCTATGACATGTGGAACAATGAGATAGTGATCTTCAAACAATATTTAAGGGGGGAAATCCTTATCACTTGACTGGGAACAATAAGTAACATTGACTTCCCACAACCAAGAAGCATTTTTATCCAGAATAGAGATTAGGGTCATGTTAAACAGGAATGCATGCATACCAGAAACTACTACCAGGCAAATGTAGTGCTCACCCTTTCAAGACGCTGTAGAAGTGCAGTTTTGAATTGTCGAACACCACGTCCACTTGACGTGGGATCCAACCTGTGAGCTTTCTCGAAGGCATAGAATCGACCTGGTTACAATACCGATATTGATATGCATCAGATTGAATGAAATAATAATTAAGAATATGAACAAGGAAGTTCAAATAGACATTTCAGATATTTTTGCTATCTACCCACTAGAAAAAATCATTACACCATGAACAAGTCAATGACAATCACATATGCAATGGAGACAACCAAATCAACAATGTGAAAACACATAATAGCTACAGCACCCCCTAAAAAGTACCATTATTCAGCATGGCAAACAATCAAATAACTATTTTCCAAGCAAATGGTGACCAACTCAAAAATGACATCCCTTGTTTTTTTTTTCTTTTTTCTTTTTTCTTTTTATCAGTGAAAAAGGATACCAAAAGCAGAGTCTACAGCCACACTTGTACAACATCAAAGTTATCTGGCCCTATTGAGTGAAAAAATCCACAGATCCAGGTAAGATAATTTCTATTTCCTGCATTAATCAAAACCTTTCCCTTCGCATAAAATGGTTGAGGATTGGCAAAGCCTAGACAACAAGATGATGCATGAGATTGTGAATGTATATCACCTGAGAAGGATAAAAGGAGATTACATTCACAGGCTACATGAAGAATTAAAGAAATGTCTGGTAAGGTAAACCACCTGCAACATCAATTAGCAACCAGTACAAGGAACTTTATGAGGTGCAATGAATTTTCCACAAACATAACAAAGAATGACTAAAACCTCCTTTGAGGATGATGTTGGGCATAGTTGAAGCACGCAAGAAGATAACAGGGTGAAGTTGAAGGAATCAGTAACAAAATATTCAAAATGACATCCTCTTATAATTGAAGAGGACTCTACGCGTTTGATCCCATGGCCAAAGTAGAAGGCTTTCCCATGGTGTCTTGTCAAGATCTTGGAGGAAATATCTATCTGAATTAATCTTAGCATATTCATTGAGGGGCAAATTCAGAAGTGGATCTCATATCCAAGAAGGGACGAATAGCCCAGATGTTGATCACTCGCTCTTCTCCTCTAGATTTGTATGATGCTGCGGTTGTTTTGTTTCTTTTCCATGGGTTATAGCACAGTGTAGGGTTTATAGCACAGTGTATGCATCTTTCCTGCTTTTCTCATTTTTCTCCAATACAACTCTTTGTTATCCCAAAATAAATAAAAATAAAAATAATAGCCCTTTGTTATCCACACAAAAAAAAAAAAAAAAAAAAAGATCACACAATCCTAGATTTGCAAGATTGTGCATGCATCAACCATACAGGCTAGACCTAAATGACAGGTCAATACTCAATACTATATAACAGTCAACTTAAATTCTTCAGTTTCATCATCTAAGCCTTATCCTAACTAAATGGGGTCAGCTACACGAATTTTGTTCTACCATTCCACTCTATCAAGGACCATAACCTGTTAATGTTATTGAGAATTGCTTATGCAAACATAAACATTTTGATAAACATACATTAAAAGGAAATGATTTGCAAGATGGTCATCGAATGAATGGTAAAATATGATGGCCAGTATTCCAATGGATCAAAGCCATCCATCACAGCAAAGCTACACAATAATCCAAATTATCCCCAAAAAAAAAAACCACCAGTAGTGCTATTTACCATATCAAATGATCAAAAGCTCATGACATCATCAATGGGGCCCATCATATAAATAGTATTTATAATTGAATTAAATCCAAGATCTAATAGTCAGGCAGGCCCATCATATGAATGAGTTGGATCATTGAAGTTTGGTCCAAGATCCAACTACCATCAAGCTATTCCATAACAGTAATGGTGGCTGTAATGACCACCACCATTACCGTTATGATACGGGCCGTAACAGCCGTTACTCTCTCTCTCTCTCTCTCTCTCTCTCTCTCTCTCTCTCTCTCTCTCTCTCTCTCTCTCTCTCTCTCTCTATATATATATATATATATAACCTGTATCGGCCATTACAGGTCGTTTTTTCTGTAATAGCCATTATATAGTCACACTTACCAAAGATGAGTTTGCCGAGTTATTGAAGAATCAACCTATCTTTGCTGCTAATCCCACTTCTACAACCACACTTGTAAACTCAGGTATGACTTATTTGGGGTCCAAGTGCTCTACTCCATGGACTATTGACTATCAGGCCTCTGACCATATGACAAGTGAGCCAAGTGCCTCTTCTTCCATTGATACATTGTTGTCGACTTCATCAGTCACTTTGGTAGATGGTACCAAATCCAAACTGTGTAATGGGTACTATTCATATAAACTCCTTTCTTTTATTTTCATTTGTTCTCTATGTACCTAAATTTCCTTTTAGTCTTACGTTTATTGGTAAACTCACAAAATCACTTAATTACTCTATAACTTTCTATCCTTCACACTATGTTTTCCAAGATTTAAAGACGAAGAAATAGTTGGGTGAAGGACATGTACACTATGTTGACCATGAAATAATTGAAGCAGTAGCACAAAACAACATTTCTTGTTACCAATAGCATTAGCACCTTATCCTTAAAGATTCTCCAAAGTGTTATTCCTTCATTATCACATGTGTCAGCTTTAGAATGTGAAGTGTACGAGTTAATTAAGCATCATCGACTCATTTTTCCACCACATGTGCAAAAACACAGTCTAGTTCTATTTGTTTTGGTTCATTTAGATATTTAAAGACCTATTCTACTCTCTAGTTTGTCAGGGTACAAGCATTTTTTTACTTTTGTTAATGATTTTTCAAGAATGACTTGGCTTTATTCAATGAAAGTTTGATTTAAATTTTTTTTTTTTTTTTGGGGGGGGGGGGGGGGAATTGAAATTTTCCCGATTTCACCCATTTCACTTGCAATTAGCATATGGCAAAATAATGTGAAAGAGCGTGGAGGTTGATCTACGGATTAACATAACTTTTTGAAATTTTTGCAAAAAAAAATATTTTTTAATTAAAATTTACTAAAAAAAAAATTTAAAAAAAAAAATTTTTAAGAATTACATTTACCAGTAATTGTGCCTAATATTTACTTATTTATAACTGTTTATTGATATTAACATTAGCCACGCTCATTTATTTATTTTCAAAAATAATTTTTTTAAATTTTTAAAAATAATTTTTTTAAATAAATGCACCGTACATTGTAGGATAAATTTAGTGCAGCTAATTAATACATAGAATGTGCTAAGAAATTATATGAATATAGCAAAAGATATTTTATTTTTATTTAAAAATAATTAAAATTTGTGAAAATATTAGAGATGATATTACTTGTATTTCCTAACATTCTTTTTTTTTTTAAACATATTGCTTATGTTTTCATACATATCTTCTTAGATTTATAAATGATATGAATTGATTTTGAATATAGTTTGCATCATTTATAAGTTCTATCAGACAACGCATGGTCTAGGACCCTATACAAAGGAAACTTATTATGTGTGCTTTTTTTGTGATTTTATGATTTTTTTTAAGTGTGTAATGATGTCTTTTTTAACATCCCTTGAAGTTCCATTGAAAAATTCAACCAATTTTCCAATGTTTCCCATACAACGATACATCATGCAATATACATCCAATATTTCCCATGCATTACCCAATATGTTTCCATAACCCAAGGGTGTTATACATCCGTTGATACTAATACTAAAAACACTGAAACATTATTTGGGCATCTTCAATATTTCCTTGGGTTATAAGTAGCCACAAAGGCATTAATCTATCATAAAGGAAATATATTTTGAATTTGATCTCGGAAACAGGCCTTCTTGTTACTAAGCCAGATGATATGCCAACGGAACCAAATCATAAGCTAGTTAGCGATCAATGAGACATAGTTGAAGGCCCCAAAAGAAACAGAAGATTGATCGAAAAACTTATCTACCTAAAAATTACTAGGCCAAATATATCATATGTTGTAAGTGCGATAAGTCAATTTATGAGTTCTATTAAAGTGCCTCGCATGGATGCAATTTTTCATATTATGTGACATCTTAAAAGAGAACCAGGCCAAGAAATTTAATACAAAAGAAATAATCATCTTCAGGTTACAATGTATTTTGATGCAGATTGGGCAAGCTTCCCGACTGATAGGTGGTCTACCACTGAGTACTGCACATTTGTGAGAGGAAATTTGGTCGCATGGACAAGTAAGAAGCAGAGCATTGCAATCCGATCAAGTGCTGGAGCAGAAAAATAGCTCATACCACTTGTGGCCTTGTGTGGATCAAGAAACTGTTGCAAGAAATGGGTTTTGCAGTGAGCCTACAACGGAGTTAGTTTGCGATAATCGAGTAGCCTCCCATGTTGCAAACAACCAAGTTTATCATCAGAGAACCAATCATATTGAAGTCGATTGTCATTTCATACATGAGAAGATTTCTAGTGATGAAATTTCTATATTTCATGATCAGTCTCAAGATCAACTAATTGATGTGTTCACAAAAGTCTTGGCCACAAGCAATCTACACGTATTTATTCCAAGCTAGACATCGATAGAACCTATGCTCCAGCTTGAAGGGGAGGATGAATGTAATAAGGGGCCATACAGTACATCCCACCTAGTCTTGAGTTTAGTTGTTGTATCTCTTATTTAATTGATTGAGTGCACTTGGCCACTTGGTATCCAAATGTCATATTGTTAAGTGATGGGTAGTTTCGAAAATTTTACTTTTTTGACTTACTATAGAAGGGGACGAAATTAGGGGCTTGCAGCCCTCATTCACTCTCTCCCCGTTCTCTTTCTCCATCTCTTTTTCATTCTCTTTTCTACCTTTCATTTCTACATAATTCTACAACAATGTTGCACATGGGTTAAAAATCAAAGCAATCCACCAAGAGAGACACACTCTTTAAATCTTAAAGACAATATGGCAGTCTAAAAATCAGGCAGGCTGCAAAGTATTAAAAAAAAATATGGATGGTTAGAAAGAAAGAAAGAAAATAAAAAATAAAAAAAGCTTACTTTGTACATCCACGTCTAATTGATGAGTGGACTGGCCTTATTTTGGCTCAGATTATCTAAACAGTGTGCCCCACTTAATGGATTAATCAAATCTTGCATATGGTTATTATATTAAAAAATGAACTAACATGTAGATGGGCAAGGTTGTACACGCATGTGGCGACCATGCCATGGACTACAAATAATGATTTGCCAATTCATCAAAAGAAAATGTTGATCCTAGTGTTCTAAATAGCTTATGCTACAGCATAGCCTAGCATTGGCACTACAAAGTGCATGAAAATAGTTTATATGCCACATGCAACGTAGCATACACTACCCACTACATAGCCTACACTACATGTTTTTTTTCACTAAAATAATAAAATCAATTAATGTGATCAATAATTTGTTACATTTTGCCATTTCACTGAAAATTAGTTGATGCCTTGAAGGATTTTAGCGAAATAATATGAGAAACAGTATTAAATCAGTGTTGCTGCTATTTTTTCTACTCCTTGCTCTAATTTTTCCCATTATTTTAATAAAAAATCTTAAGTAGCCTTACACCTCAAGCATCAAAGGGAGTGAACACTACATGCTACATTACACGCTATTCCCTATTCAAAACACCAGTTGGTCTGCTGATCGTTCAAGTCAAACTTGTATGATAGAAATCAGGAGTTAGGAAAAGAAGAAGAAGAAGTCCCCCAGTACAAATTCAATGTACATGTGTGGCTAACTTAACAAGTGTAATAACCTGAGTACAACATGTTCACAGTTGTAACAACCTGGAAAAGAAGAAGAAGTCCCCCAGCCCTACATGATGATGGTCCAGATCTCTGACACCTATATGCATACACAGATCTCTAGCATGTGTATCACCCTCTCATATGAGAGGCCATTCACTGAATCACAAATACAGTGGAGAGTGGAAACGCCTCTTGGGAAATATCCCAAAGTTGCTTAGGAAAAAAACGCTCTTTTCGATAATTGATTTTTATCGAATATCAAGTGGGCCCTGACCAACGTGCTTAAAACATGTTAAGTGTTTTCGGAATTACAATTGCCCTAAGAAATACAAAGTTGTACGAAGATGCAGAAACAATTGTCCGAATGGATGTACAAGATCAATAAGTGGGTGATGGATTAGAGGAACAATGTAAGGCTGGATTTGCTCCAATTGTGTTTCTAAAAGTGCAACATTGTGTTCTAGACATTCATCCATGTCGCTAAGATGAAAATGGCATGTGTGCTTATGAATTGAGAAGCTAACAAGGTTGAACAAGTTCTTTTGAAGGATGAGATGATTTGTATTAAAAAATAGCTAAAAGAACGCAAGGGGAGAGAATCTCTAAACAAAATCAATTGCAGATTGGAGCCCTTTTGCCAAATTACCAGCTACATTATTTCCTTCCCCAGGAATATGAGTGAAGGACACTAAGAGAGTGTCCTTCAACTCCCTAATTTCCTCCACCCATCTCCCTAGCTTCCATGAATATCCCTCCAACGACGAAGCCCATCTAATAACAATAGATGATTGGCCAAGAAAGTGGAAGTTCGGAACATGCATCCAAGCTCTTTTATTTCCAACAACAAGGAACTCACCTCCACCTCATGGAATCCAACATCCCAATGTGCCCACCAAAAAATAGGGCAGATATTGTGGCATATGGACATGAAGAAAGAGAATATGGAGCCACTGCCAATGTTTTTCCGGAAACGATCAAACAAGCTTTGAGGGCTTAGCACTAAGCATGGCTGAATTCTTCTTGTCCAATGGTTGGAACAAAAGCTCCAACCTTTTTACAAAGAGAAGAAGAAATGATCTCAATCATTTTCATTCATGTCGATAAAATAATTCTTACAAAAGATGTTGAGTACAAAAGATGTACAGTAGGCAATCACAGCAAGGTTTGAGATCAAACAGCAATAGTTGAAAAGCTTCACTAGACTGGAGGATGCAGGAGCAAGGAAGCTTTGTTTCAAAAAGTTAGCAAGTCTAAAGTTCTAGGAAACAGAAAATGGAGGCATGAGTCTGGAGCATGATTTGAGGAGTGGCACCTATGAGAAAGGTTCTTGAAACTTATTTTTTAATGGAGAAAGGTTGATACAATTAAGGAAGCATGGTGAAATTCCACTAGCGTGTGTGTGTGTGCGTGTGTTAAAAAAAAAAAAAAAATGAAGCACGTACTGGAACTGTTTGATAAGATTGACGAAAATTTTTAAGCTTGACACTACAATTGAGGTGAATAAGAAGTCGAATACGAGGTAGGTGATGAGTTTTTTTTTTCCTTTTTTTTTTCTTTTTACAGTGAGGTAGGTGATGAATTAGATGATGCAATTATATACTGGTAGTCTAGTAGGGTCAGCAGTCTCACTTAGTGTTGATACAATCTGTACAAGTTCCATTCGAAGATGCTTCACTTGGAAGCAAATTGAAGACTGAGGTAACTTGAACCAAAACTTTGACTTCGGATCCTCTAAAAAAGTGGCAATCCATTTTGGTTCATTTCACCAAGGCTGCTAATGTGGATGGCCAATTTGCCCAGAGATTGACCACTGAAAAATGAATTCAATGCTAGCTCAGGAGCAGTTCTCAGTAAGAACAACACTTACCAAGTACATGGCAACAACGGTGTATGCAAGTCAAAAATTGTTGACCATGACAACCAGCAAAGGAACCATTGTGATTTAATGTGATAACCCAAGTGAGATTCATCTTGCACGGAACTCAATCTTCTATCCAAGAAGGCGTGTGTGGGCTCATCATCCTTTTATCAAGGACAATGTTCTCTACTTAGAGAGAGACAAGTTGTTACAACAAAAACAGCAAATTGCAATCATATTTCCAGATGGGAATGAGAATGATCCAATATTTTATAGTAACTTACCATGTGGTTGAGGTATGTGGGGCCCACTGTGGGGTGTGTGAATGTGTTTCATCCAAAATTCAGGCTGATCCAAAAGCTAGGTTGGCCACACCATGTGAATTTGGAAGATTTAGGCATAATTTTACACTAATACCTTTGGTGTAGCCCACCCAAGTTTTGGATCAGCCTGATTTTTGGACTCATGGCCCATCATGAGGGGGAGAACCAGATGCACGGGTTTGGATGCCACACACACATCACAGACGCCCCATACAGCTCAATTGTATGGTAAGTTACCATACAGTATACTGTATCGGATCATTCCCGGTTTCCAAAAGGAATACCAAGGAGCAAGTTCTCTAAATTTAGAGCTGAGTTAGCTCCGAAAGGAAGTCTGCATGAAGGCAGTTAAGTTCACTTAAATTGATATGAACGGCTCAAAACTAGCTATAGAAAGTAAAATTAAAATAATGGAATTTATATTTACACCCACCCTCTTTGATGTCTAAACCCCTTTTCTCTTTTTTATTTTCAAGACTCTAGTACCGAGTAGTATTCTTGTAATACCAAAAGTAGAAAAAAAGAAAAGGGGGAAAGTGAAATGGCGGAGCATGGTTGGAACATACAGAGATAAGCAACCCTAGGGTTGCTGGATTCGACTTCGTTGGCGACACGAAGGATCGGAGCGATCTCAACAAGCGAAGACGGGACAACCTCACTGTCGAAGATGGACTCCCCCAAAACGCCTGCAGTCTGCGTCCGCTGAAGCCGCCGCGACGGCTGATGATCCAGGCCCCGTCTCGTTGCCATTCTCCTAACCCCTACTTCTTCTTCTTCTTCTTCTTCCCAAATTCAAAAATATGTACATATATATTAAAAATCACCCGATTTTCCTGCCGAAAAAAAAAAATAAAAATAAAAAATCTTAGATCATGTTAAAAATCTGAAAAATCAAAAGACAGTAAAAATCAAAATACTGCTGAGAAATGAGGGATTTCACTTCATTGTTCTCAGAGAAAGAGAAGATTGCCTGTTTCTGAGTAGCTCTTTGCGCTTTTGAACTCTCGCATCTTTAGCTGGGAAGAAACGGATTCTGCTTCTAAAATTTCTGAGCAGAGATGCTAATACGAGTAGAAATCATGAAATCGCCATTGGAGATGAGAGAGTGATGATTGAGATCTGTTGCAGAGAGAGATGGCTGCTGCTTTAAGCTAACTGGTAGGAGAAATGGGAGAGTGGAAATGCAGGTTTAGTGAACTCGCTCGAGTGTACTTTGTAATTTGTACTCCCTCGCAAGTAGATCGGGTCGCATGCGTGTGTGGGATCAGAGCCGCTCATCAGGTGAGCCCCACTTTTTAGACATTACATTTCTTAAAATTCAGGAATCTATGATCATCAGTTGGTCAACACGTGGAGGGAGAATTTGAGCAGTTGATCAACTTCATTAATAGCTCTTCTATTTTCTACATGTGTATCCCGTCCGATGTTCGTGGGGACGGCATGATGTGCGGCCTTGTGGCTTCCACGTGTGAGGCGAATACACGTAGTCCACACAGGCGAGTACACTTTGTGAATGAGTGAGTTGCCAATCCGTTTCCGTTTCCGAGTGAATGAGATTGTGATAGGACGCCGGATTTCATACCAGAGACTTCCCCGTGAGGTTTCTGTACCGGGATTTCTAGGTGGGGCTCACTGTCATGTTTCTGAAAAATCTATCCGTCCATCCGTTTTCTGAGTTTATTTTAGACATCAGAATAAAAATGAGTAGGAGATAAAGCTCAAATGAGCTACACTAATGGAAAAAGTGGAGATTAAGTGACCATCATTGAAATATTCGTATGGCTGCAAAAGTTTTATATCAGGCTAAGTCTCCTGTGTTTTCACTTCATCACAGTGTGAATGACCGTATAAACGGTTTGGATGGCATGTGAATATAAAGGCGAACCCTGAGAAAGTTGCAACGGCAGATATTTCTTTTACGCTTTTACTTCTCTCGTGGCCTGCTTGAGTTTTGCAACTTCTTCGTTTCTAGTCTCATGTTTTAAAATGATCTTGCAAAACAGATGAACAGCTGAGATTTTTCACAAACGTTGCCGTGGGCCTTACTTAAAATCCGGGCACAGGAATTTCCTACAGAAGGCTTTTGCAGGATATCACGAGGGGAATATGCGTAGGTGGAGTGAGCTTTCACTCGTAAGAGTGCCGTATTTTTGTCGTAATTATATTATTTTGCCATCATGTTCTTTGAAATGAAATGTTGGCGGAGAGGAGTCACATGGCCCTTAGATCCGTGGCCATGCACGGGAGCAGATCAGGTGTTACCAGGTAATACGACAGTGGGTGTTGCCCCTTACCGTAGGGCCCACTTTGATTTATTTGTTGCAAATGTAAGTTGTAAGATCATTTTTTCAGCTTCCTTTAAGGCATGTTTTAAAAAATAAGCAAATCTAAATATTCAGCCGGCAACACCACGTGAAACAATGATTATCAAATGTTCACCGTTAAAATTTTACCAAGGCTCATTGTAGTAATTATTTGCAATCCAACTTACACCTAGATCCATAGCTAAAGTTATAGATGGGGTGAAAGATACCTCATTACAACCCGGAGGTCTGGGTATCGATTCCCTAATAGGGTGGCTAACAGTGAAGTGTGAACTGGCAGGTGGTGTACTAACAAGCTAACAAATAATAATAATAATAATAATAATTGTGATCCAACCTGTTGATAAGGTCACACTAGACAAATGTAAATTTAATTGATAACTTGCGTGGCTTCCAAGACCTCGGGTCTCCAAAGGGTAGGCTTCTGTGTTAGTTTTACACCATTTCAATAACAGTGGTGACTCTTGAAACGGGGGTATGGAATAGTTGTATGGCAGTCCTCATCACCAGCCGTAGATGGAATATAAGCAAAAGATTGCACCAACAAGAAGATATTAACCACCTATTTTTACCTTAAGCTAACCACTTAATGGCCATTAATTAGTTATCAGCATTCTTTAAGTAAGTAGGACTTTAGATGTAGGCTACATCCACGATGAGATCCACAGTTTGGATGGTGGATTGCCCACTAACATGGCAAGTACCTATTCACTTGAGTGGACCACACCACGTTAGTGGTGTCTGTAACCCCCAATGTTAAAAACTTTTTTAGAACCTATTCATAAAGTCACATAGGCTGGGTGGGCTCATGCCTTACAATGATTTTTACTAATAGATAGACATCGCGAATAGAACAAATACATCAACAGGGATCAGCACATGCCCAGCGAGGATTCAGACAAGGATTGTGTGGTGTGACACACGCATCACCAAGTTCCTGTGGGCCTGACAATGATGTATGTTTATATCTATACCGTACATCTATTTTGCAATATCATTTTAATGCATTTGCCTAAAATTGACGCATATTAAAAGTTTGCATAGAACACATCAAAACGTAGTGGAGACAATAACGCTCACGCCACTGAGGTAGCACACCACGCCCCTCACCGTCTGTCTCAGCTATGTAAGGGTGAATGTATTGGGGATCCGTGGATCCTTGAGTATGGGCCTCCCTTTATGTATATGCCTTACATCCAACCCGTCCATCACCGTGACAAAGGAAACATGGGGAGTTTGAATACCCACCATTAAAAATTTATTGGTGGCCAGCTGCGTCTTTATTTTCCATCCAATCTGTCGATAAGGTCACATATACATGCATCCAGAACAACAGAAATATCGGCTTGTTCTAAAACTATTTGTGTCCCACGAAAAGCTTTTAATAGTTAATCACTACTTTTTCCTTTGTTGTCCTGCACCTGATATTTGGATCTGCGTTTTTTTTAAGATCCTGCACTAAAATTATCTTTCAAAGCATATGAACGGTGTGGATATAAGGTACATACTCCAAGGTGGCCCCCATATTCAGGGATCCACCCACCTCGGTAAATCGGGATGCACCGAAGCCGCGCCCGGGACTGGTAGGGGTGGTATCCAATCCGCGCCCCGACTTTTGAAAACGCGAAAGTATAGAATCATGCCACTGTGTTTCCAGGTATTACTAAAATCAGTAAAAGCCCTACTGTTTGGACATTATATCCTCAGCCACGGCCTTTCTTAATTTCCTATGCTAAAGAGCACTTGTACAAAATTGTAAATTCATTTAGATGGATGGAGTTTTCAGTAATCTCACATGCCTGAAACGGTACATTGTCAGACACCTGTGGCTTTGTGGCAGCGGTAGTTTAGATATTTTAATTCAAAAACGGGGCATTTCGCATTTCACCCATCCGACTCTTTTGTCCACAAATGCGATTTGTTTTGGCGTGTGGAGCCGACTTCTGTACCACACTAGACCAGCGTCTAAATGGCATGACAATCCCGGTAGCCGATTAGATGCGGCGCCGGTCTCACCCCCACACGGTGCCGCCTGACCGTGGGGCCCACCTATATATATATATATATATATATATATATATATATATACCGTCCCTCCCACAGTTCAAAACTGAATTAGATCGGAATCTCAGGTATACTACACCATAAGAAACAGTGATGATTGAATGCTCACCATTAAAATATCGTAGGACCACCGTAATATTTATTTTCCATCCAACCTTTGATTAAGTTACATAGACCTTGAAGAAGGGAAATGAATAAATATCAATCTGATCCAAAACTTTCTTGGCCCACAAGAAGTTTTTAATGGTCGTGCGCTAGCTTATCCTATTGTATGGTGCACCTGAGATTTAGATATTCTTTACTTTTAGGCTTATAGCACAAAGTGATCTGGAAATTTTTGATGGACGGTATGGATATACAATAACTTTATCGATGAAGTCCCATTGGTCAGGGCCACACCCTATCCGCTTCACGAGGAGTAATCAAGGTTACTCGTCAGGGGATGCGGATTGCATCCTACTCTCACCCGGACGCTCAAAAAGATGAACTAGCCGTGTTACTCTCTTATGGGCTGACACTGTAGGGCCTGCAAGGGAGGAAGTTCACGGCGCATTGCATGCCATTAGGCCTTTTAGCACTCGACCCTGATTTTTTTTAATTTAAAAAAAAAAGAAAAAAAAAAGCCAAAAATCCCTCAGGCTCTCTCTCTCTCTCTCTCTCTCTCTGGTGCTCGATTTCCTTACCTACTTCTCAGATTTCTCTCCTTTCACTCTTAGATCTCTCTTTCCTTCCCTCCCTGCATCACTCTTTTCTTTCCTCTTAGATTTCTCGCACCTTCTCTCCCTGCTTTTCTCCGAAAAATACCGCATTGAATCATCCTAGAGAAACGCCGCACTGAATCATTTTTCTCACTCTGCAGCAACTTTCAAGAGGCAATATACAATGTTTTTGAAATCAGAAGATTTAGGATTTGTAAATTTTGAAATTTTAGGGATTTTAAAATTTGGGGGTTTAGAGATTTAGCTACTAATATGGTTTTGGAAAATTCTCTTTTGTGAAAATCTTTGTTAAAAAAATGGTTAGAATATATAGGAGGGAAGGAAAGAGAGATCCGAGAGAGAAAGGGAGAGAAAGGGAGGGTAAACAGGTACCTCTCTATTATTATATTCTATTTGAGGTGCATTTGGATGCTCACTTCAACTGAATTACAATAAATTCTATTCGATACCTAAGAAAATTACTAAAATAGGGGTGGGATGAAATGGGTCTATACCCACTTGTTCATTTCATTTTATCAATTTGCAACACATCGTAATTCAATCCAATTCAACATCCAAACACATAATAATCAGTGAAGTCCCACCATTTTTGCATGCCAACTGTTCGATGAAATGCGTAAGCGTGTCTTAGAAGTTCTATGCAGTTCCATCCTCGCCCTACATGTGCAAACATGTAATGCAATTGAGATTGTTGGTCTGGTGGGCCACAATGTAGATGATTTGTGGCCAAAAAGTCATGGTGATTGGACAACTACTACCGTCCATTTTATTGTGAGTTTCACCTTTTATATGTGCACCATTGCTCCATCAGAACTATCCCTTTTTAACGCACCGATCACCTTGATTTTTGGATATGGCTCATCCCTGTGGTGTACCTCGAGTTTGCCAATCTTGCTCACAGCATGCTAGTTCGCATGTATAAATTAACATGTCTGCTAACCTTATCCCATCCCGTACTTAGAAAAGTAGGGCCCACTGTTTTATAGGGCAATCACCTTTTATATTGTGTTTGGATGCACTTTTGCAAACCTTATCTCGCTCATTTCATTTGAGTTGACAAAAAAACACAAACACCCCTTTTACAAAAACCTCCTTTTGTGAAATTGCATCAAACCAACCAGGCGCTTGGACAATAAGCTGGGGTACCTCTCTGCTCAGTGCTTTTTTGCACGTCACCTCCTACAGACCTTGGGTTGTTTGATTCTATCACTGCAGATGGTCAAATTCCTCCGTGTACCATGTCCTTTTGGGATCCACTGGCTAACACATGTCAACATGACTTAGGTGTCCAATATCCAAGTTCCTCATCAAGTAGGCCAACTGCATAGATGCATTGGTTGAAGATTCAGGCTGGTCCACTTGTTAGGTGGGCCATGCATGCATTGAGTATGAATTGGTGGATGACATGCAAACAAGCTATCACTTCCAATATTTTCATAGACAAGATATGCTTTATTTATTTGGGAGATAGAACGTCTCGTAATAATAGTCTTCAGTAGTTTGGCAAAGGAAGGTGGTATTGATACTTAAATGCCTTCTCTTTTGGTATGTGTGGTCCATTTGCTCAGACTGTCTATTTATTTATTTTATGCCAATGCATCTATGCGGTGGGGCCTACTTGGTATGCATCATAGATCCCTTGCACATGTGCCTTTTGGGGACATGTAAGCCAAGAGTCGTCCTTTAGCAAGTACTCCAAATGACTAGTCCTGCTAGCCATGAATGTAACTGGGTGAAGCCCCGACCGAAACATATCCATGTTGTGCCCCTCCCCAGGAGCTTAGAGACCCCATGTCCATACCCAGCCCAGCCAGCTAAGTGGGCTATACCTGTATGTTGAATCAGTTATCCCTTGATTTTAATAGTGTGGCCCACTTGATGGTAGGATGAGCATGATTTTTGAGCCAGGTGAGATATGGCGTTCTAAGCTGATTTAGGAGAGAAAAGGCCTGAGGCAGATGGGTTCCAGATATTTTCATATTCAACACTCAATATGGGATTCAGACGCTTCTTATTTCACTCTAAGCTCTGTGAAGTTGATGGAGGCATGTCTTAGCTGCCATTGGAAATGACTTGTTTTGGTGCAGATTCCTATACCACAATTCATAAACGGGTTGGTTTTTATCGAATTTTCCTCAAATGTTACCACTGACAAGTCGTGGATTGTACCACAAATCAATCTTCCTTCGCAGCCAATGATACAAACAATGTTTCCTTTATGACATCCCTAAGCTTTAGAACAGATTTCCATCTTGTAGACACTATAAAGTTGGGTTGGACAATCCAAAAAGTCCCTTAAAATATTTTACAAAAACTCATTATTGTTAGGTGGTTGGCTAGATGATGATTATTTTTCAGGTCTTTGACAACACAAGCAACGTTCCAATTTTAATTCCAAGACTACTAACTTTTTTAAGGTCAATTTATTCATAGTGGTACAACATATGAGGTAACATTGATATTATAGGGCCCATTGTAGATACCATGTGCTGAAAATAGGCTATTTCGCTCCTTAAATTATTAGCATACAAGCTATAACAATGGCATATTGTCTCAATTTAACAAATTGTAACCCTTTTGGTTGTATCCAAACAGGTAACTTCACAACACAATGCAAGGAGCTATCATCCAGTGAAGGAATCTCACAAGGATAGAGAGTGGAAAATGGATCAAGAGAAGATCCCAACAATCAGCGACACTTATATAAGATCAATGGCCTCATTAGAACTAATGAACTTTAACGTTAGATGTATTTTGGAAATTGTATTTATTTCTAGACTGAATCTTGTTAGTACAATGAAAGCTTTGCCCTTTCCTTTCTCCATTTGGAAATTGTATCTGTATTTGCAAAACCATCTGTCTTGGATCAGAGCAGTTTCAAGATTATCTGTATTAGCTTTAGATGGGTTGATCTATCAGGGAATGTACTAGCAAGAGCACCATATATATATATATATATATATATTGGAATTAGCTACGGATATTAACCGTAGCCCTATATCTGGAAACAGTAGCAATTGCAAACTTCAGTCTATAGCAACGGATAATGTTGCTCTATGTACATTTCGCCACAGAATTTTTGGCCACGGCATCCATTGCTACGGTTATACTACAGACTATAACCGTAGCTATATGTTTATTTAGCTACGATTTTATCCATAGCGCTTGCCCCCTTTTTCTGGTAGTGTACATGGAAAATCCTAACCTGTCAACTGGTGGGGAGTATTTTTTTTCTTCATTAAGAAAGAAAGACAACAACTTTACACATTCCACCACAGGAAGGGCTACTGTTTTTTATTTTTTATTTTTTATGGTTAGGAATTTACAATCAGGGGGATTTTTGGTGCATGGGCCTGCCAGTGTGGCTAATCATATCAACTGTTGGATCATATCAAGATGAATTGCAGAATCTCTTGAGCTTTATTCGTGGTAGTGATAGCATGACATAAGCTATTCATCTCTTTGTAAGTTGATAGCACAGCCAGATCATTCTGTGCAGATACTAGAATCTGATTTCAGCGTGGATTGATGGGATCTTGTCAATTCGCTGCCTTTGAGATGGCATAGGGAAAATACCCCCCACTTTTTTTTTGGACACTCTTTTGTGGACTTCCATAGCCAACGATCTATATATTTCACCTTGTAATTATAAACAGAATGTGGTAGATGATGATCATTCTCTTATAAATGTGCACTGTTTGTGGATATGGTTTGAAGATTTTCTTCATTAGACCAAGTTATGCTTGGCGATCATACTGTGGTCACAGTGACAAAGCCTTTTTTCTTGGGCATCTCTTGGGAGATTTTCAATGGCACATGAGGTGACCCATCATCAATTTCAACCATTCATTCATTCAGACAATGAGTAAGCCATGTAAAAAAAATCACGACAATCATCAATGCAATGGAAAATGGAGAACCAAGATTGAGCGGAAAAAAAAAAACCCCCTTCCAATCATCATTTTGAAACATCTACCAGATAAATCCTACTTTGGTCTGCTTATGATTTCAAAGCAGTACTTTTATTTGATGATTCTATGTTACATATCAGCCTCAAGCATTATATGGACGCCTTATTAAAAATCTTGGCCACCTGATAATTAATACAGTGGGCCCACAAGATAAATAATTTGACTGTACAAAATCTACAGAGAGCCACAAATTATTAGACTAGCAACACATCCATACCGAACGTCCTTAGAGTTTGCTTCTTGGAACATGAATCCTACACAAGAATGAAAAAAATATAAAATTAAAGGTTATTCTTCAAACCTACAATCTTCATGACATGTAAATGAAAATAAGCATTCATATCAACAATTTGAAACTACAGATTGGAAATACATGTCAACATGACTAGCACCTGCTCGCAATGATTGAAGAAACGCAATGATTGAATTTGGTAGTGGAGAATCTCCTGATGTGGAAAATTGAAAAGTGGACTTTTGGAGCCATACTGCAGACGTGGCAATCACATGCTTACATTGTTTTAAGTTTGGAGGGTTCAAATGATCATGATACTCATTACCATTTTGAAAATGGTGAACCTTCAACTGGCATATTTATATACTTATCCCAATCTGCTTTTTCCCTAACCCGTTTGTGGATGGAGCAAAATCCAAAAACTGCATTAGGGAGAATATTGGTGCTCACCTTTGACAAAATATTAGAATGTATGTGATGCTCTTCCCACCGATTAATTATTGTCAGATTGTTGTGATGATAACTGCATAGAAATTTCACATATAAATAAAGAAGATATCTCAAAATATGAAATTTAAAAAGGTATGTTCAATATATTTTGCCTTTAAAATGATTAATTTTACCTGGTTACACACAACACTTTCTTGAGAAAATAATTGTGGGTTGCTCAAGAGAAATTGCTGATTCGAGTTGATGGTTGGATAGTCACAAGCAACAAAAGGGCCACTCGTGGATCCACTAGGACCACTCCCAAGATTATAAAGGTTTTGTTGAAACATGTTAAGATTAGCTGGTTGGTATTCACGTTGAGGTAATAATGATGCATCAATGGATCTACCAGGTAATTGAAGAGAGCTCGCCACCATACTCTGTGAACTCTAATAAAAGCAAAAGGAAAATTAAAAACTATAACAACATAAACATATGTCATGACAAGCTTTCGAAGCAAGTTTCGAGTGATACTTTATTAAAATGACACATTGGGGTGAACGTAAATTGACAATTTGAAGGTTAAAATGCTTGGGCCATTTCCTGTCTCTCTTAATTTGCTTTTGTTTGAGCAATAGGATTTCAAAATCTTTTCTTCCATACTTTATCTAACGGATTTTTATATGTACGATGATTGCCCATAATTATAGGCTTTACTTTAATCCCATGTACAGTTTGTGAACTCAAACTATCCACAAAAGTAAATTTTTTTCAATCGGTTCACGGCATGCGCTTTTGGTATCTACACTTACAATTGGCTTAGGATGTGCGCTTTTAATATCTACATTTTCAGTTGGCTCAAATTGTGCACCTTCAATTTCAGTATCTATACTTTTAGTTGGGTCTGAGCATGCATGTTTAATATCTACACTTTTGTCAACAACTTGATAAGAGTTTGGCAGAAGTTCCTTAATCCTTTTCATGCATTCCATCAATTCATCATGAAATTTATTAGAATATCTATCAGCAAATTTGAAGACCTCTTCATGTTCTCCAACTATTGCCGCAATTTTAAGAAGTTCGTGAGACATATATTTGTGTCGCTTACCCGATACAATATTGCGGTTATCTTGTATTGTTAATGTAACCGCTTCTCTAGCAAAACTTACCTTTACATCTCTATGCCATCTTTCCAGAATATAACAAGAAGGAAGCACCTTTGTATTATAATAATCTAAAACTTTTAATGCATGACTACATAAGATGCCCACAAACTCAAACTTGCGGCAACTACATATCACTGTATTGTCTAGCGAGTCAAATTTAACAGTACGTCCTTCAACTTTGTCGTTATCAGTAACTTGAAATTTCGCAACTGTGCCAACCTCACCACATTTAAAAAGAGAATGATTAAGAATTTTCTTAAACTCATTTTGAAAATTTTCAAACACTTTCGGAGTGTATGCATTTGCTGCTTCCTTTAGCATTTTTATATCAAGAACCAATACTATAGTACTTTACCTCATTCTGAAATCAGCTACGGCTTCTTCGTATTGTCTATGAGCTAGCACTTGCTCGTAATAATTGAAGAAACGCAAGAGGTTGTATTTAGAGTTTAGAATCTTTTCAAAATCTTATTCATGCTCTCGCTTCAGTGCATACTCTTCATGTCAGTACAAAATGTATTTCTTCCATAAACCAAAGCCCATTTTTCTTTTTCTTTAAATAGATTCTGTAGCCACTTGTTTTGCATTAAATCATAATCTTCGAGCATTTTATTCCATGCTGTTAGAAACTCTTCCTCATCCTCATAATCATACACACACTTACTAAAATCATGTTCAAAACTTTTTGAACCTTTAAATACATTGTTAAGGTGCTTCAAAGCGTTTTGGTAGATATGTCAGATACATAGACAGTGATATGTTTATAGCATCATTGTAGTTATTGCATTGGTCATTGCAACATCTTGGTCTGTGAGAATTATCATTGGTTGCCTTCTAGACATTGCACTTAAAAATATTTCAAACAACCACTTAAAAGATTTAATCGTTTCATCATATAGTAATGCCGCACCAAATATTACAGTTTGTTTATGATGATTTACCCTAATAAATGGAGCAAATGGTCGTCCATAATTATTTATTCTTTATGTTGTATCAAAGAAAATCATGTCCTCAAAAAAACTATAATGCATTATTGACTTCCCATCTGCCCAAAACATATTCATAATCAAATCATCTTCATCCACTTGTATTGCATAAAAGAACAATGGATCATTTACTTACATTTTCTAAAAGTATCGTAGAACGGCTCTTGCATCACCTTTTTCCATTGCTTTCATTCGCTTCCTTTGTAAGTAATTTTTGTAATCAATGTGCATGAAACCTATATTCTCTCGCCCTCCAAATTGTTTACTAAAATATTCTAAAGCCGCTTTAGGTGGTATACCTGAAGCTTTCATCATCTCTGCTTCAACTTTTTAATCATCAGTGAAGCCTCTCTGTGACTTTAACATGTGCACTTTTGATGGTGTAACAACTTCATGGTTATGCTTTTTAATAAATTTAATGTAACGCCCCAAAATCCGAGGGTAGAGCAGGAGCCCAACTCCCGAGTTCCAACGCATCACTTATGCAACATAGATAATGATGATTAAATGTTGTCTGTATTAGCACATTAAACAAGAATGAGATTACACTAAATCAGCATATCATATTCCAACGATAGTTAAATTACGCAAGTAGAAGACTGTGATAAGTATATAAAACGTATAAGTGGTTGTAAGTCCCCAGAGTATGAACATGATATTAGGTTAAATAATTAGATATTTGGTTTCAAAATATACAAAATAATAAAATGTAATGTCATCTAATCCATATTCTTGTAGCCCCGGTGACGCAACTCCAGATCTACATAGACCCGCCAGAGAGTTGCAAATAGGAAAACTCCTCCTCATCATCATAGAAGTCAGGCTCCACCTCGTAAGCTTCGACATCACCTGAAACTACAATAGAGTCTGGTTAGTATTTTAAAGCACCGTCCTAGAGTGAGAGTGAGTGATCAACTCAGTGGAGCTATAAGGCAAAGGTTAACATGTTATCAATTCAGTCAAGCAATAATGATGAAGCAATACAACAAACATTTCTAAGTACTCTGAATAATGCAATGATGATATGTATTAATGATGCATGCCCTCACCTACACTCCCTCTGCGACATTATCTCATGATCGCGGCATGCAACACTCCCACTGTGCTCAACTCCAACGCCAAAGGCACATGCAATGCGGTGCATGTGCGTGATTAGCCAAGTTATTAATTAGTCTTATTCATACAGTAGATTGAGAAGCTAAGATACCTCCCTTTATATTATTTACCCAAACAATGATCCATCTAGGGTCGTCAATCCTAGTTAATCTCATACGATAGCAGTTCTAGGTCGCTACGGAGAGGCTCGTCACCTCAGTGCATGCCTAGTTTATACTCAAAGTCACCACGGAAAGGCTCGTCACTTTAGCGTAGTCTTAGTATATACTCGAGTTCACTATGAGAGGCTCGTCACTTAATCATAAGCCGATAGCTCGAATACAGTATCTCATACCACTGTATTCGGCTCACGAGTTTGCGTTGCTCACTAGTCACTACGAAGAGGCTCGTCGCCCCAGTGTAGGCCGACAGCTCGACCACGGTGTCCCATACCACCATACCCAGCTCATGAGTCTTGGCGGATTGTGGTACTAAGGTTAAACGGACTTTTCACTGGTAAGTTGGTACCTTAGATTCAAGCAGTAACGTCCATACATGGTGAACATATGTTAGGCCAATTGAGTTACTTGACAAGCTCGACTGGTACGAGTATACGTTGAATTTATCGACATGGAGTGCGTAAGCATTCCGCGTGGCCTAACCACTGTTGACAAGCAACGTACGACTCAGATTCATCAAAAGTGTCTTGTGTGGCGTAACGACCTCGGCTACTAATTCAGGAATCATTACCGATTGCCTGGACTACATCGTAGCCCCAATTACACTCCAAACAATAGCATTCACATGTGATAGTCAAAGACAGCATTGGACAACCAATCTAAGTATAAATCTCATTTGAGCATTTTAATAAACAAATAGTACACATGTTATCATACATAGGCATTTCATTCATAAATCATATAGTAGTAAGATAGGTTACATAAAGGAAACTGCAACTATAGATAAGGGAATCGAGAATCCTATCTCAACACCCTCATTAAATACATTTTAATAAGCATTTTCTCATTCATGCATTTTATCAAATACTTAGACTACACATATCAACATACATATAATATAGTAGTTATAACAGGTATTATAACAAATCTTTTCACAAGGAAGTTGTCACACGTATAACCATCATGTATCCTCAAACATCAATCATAACAAGCACAAATCATAATTCCATATTCAATCAAACATTTCAACAAACATATAGAATGCATTAAAAACAACATAATACACATATATATGTAATATATGGAAAACATCATATCTAAGCACATGTGATAGCAATCAAGTCAGTCATAAATCATTAACTGACATTGAAAGTCTTGAAAACCATAACCTAAACGTTTATAGTCCACACCTTTCGCCCGTAAACTCGTATCAAACTCAGTTCGAACCCTAAGTCTTCGTCTACGGCACAACGACAACCTATAGCATGAAATAGGTTAGCTATTTCACCATTTACTCTATTTGGATACCTAGAACCAGTAGGGTTAGGATTTTTTACCCAACAACGGAATCGGAATCGCCGGTGTAGCGACACGAGAGAGGCGATTCAACACGTAGAGCGGTGGGATTGAATCCCAAGAACTAGCCCTCACACTCTCTCTCTTCTCCTCACCTTTTTCTCCTCTTTTCTCTCTTTTCTCTCTCAGGGTTTAGGAATTTCATATGGAATAAGAGAGGGGTGGGTAAAGGCCCTCATATAGGCCCAGAATTGGTGTAAATGGCCCTAGGGCCATGGTATACTTAGGTTATAGCCAAAGAGTAGCTGTTTCGGTCCAATGGAGCCCATCTGGAGGTCCATTTTCTGCATACGGTCTAGAGAAAGTTTCCTGACATGTGTTAAAAATTTTTGGTCCAACGGTGTATGTCAAGTTAAGTTTTCGGTTAAATCGGATTTATGTATCGACCGCGGAGGACCGGTTTCAATTCAACGGTTGTCGTTACTCGATTAGGGCTAGAAGTGCACTAACATACGTTGAAAATTTTTCCTATTCCAAGGGTGTAGTTGGGTTAGAATTTGACGGTCTGAAACCTTAAATTTGGCCTGCAAGCAAACGGCCCAATTCACTTAAGCTTGAGTTCATTTTCTAAAGATATTCCCGTTTCTCACACACTTCGCTCCGGGCTCAAGTTGTATATTTCTGGATACTTTGGGACTTGATTTTCGAGATGGTTGTCAAGCCTAGAAAGACGGTCATAATCGCATAGTTTTGCATTAATCGGACTTTCGACGCGCGGTCCAAGTTCGATACGGAGTTTTACTGTTCTTCCGAGAGCAACTGGGTTTTGAGATTGATCCTAGGTTTCTAGGTAATATAGCGTTAGCGATTCTACTAGTTTTGGTTCTTACAGATCGTATAAAAAGTGATTCAAGCTAATTTACCGATTAATTCAGCTTAGTACTTAATTAATTTTCGTCTAATTTCTAAAGGATTCAGTCCTTAGTGATTTTTACCTGAGGTGGTACTCGGGTCTTTATACGGATTTTTCCAAGACGTTACATTTAATCACTTTGTACCTTCCATTTACTTGAAGCTTAATAATCATGTTTGCTTGACATTGAGTTCTAGTATTCGGACGGGTGCTTTTTTTGATGATATTTTTTTTCCACGCTTTTGACCTTATTTAGAACAACAAAACTACCTCTTAATCATGACATTATTATCTGATTTTTTTGTTCAATTTTTTCTAATACTGAATCCTGTTTTTCTAGCATATTTATTGTAAAATTTATATGCACTCTCATCAGAACTAAACTCCATTCCTAGTTCTGGTTTTTCATCTAACTCCTCGTCAAAACTAAAATCCATTCCCACTTCTAGATCTTCATCTAGCTCCTCATTTGTCTGGACCCGTACAACCTATCTTACCTCATGGTTGTTTACTTGCTGGTTTGCTTGTTGATCATCTATTTCAATATCAAACTGTAGCCTTCGACATGGTTGAGAAAATAGTTGACTCTCCAGAATATTATCATCCATTTAACCAATTAGCCTTCAAAAGAAAAAGGTAAAACCAAATAACACGAGACTTTGAACAAAACCAACATGAACTACAGAAACAAAACCCATTGAACAATTATTATTTTTTTAACGAAGTAAACATTTAAGCATCATATGCAACAAGAGTATTGAATAACTCCCCATAAAAATTCAGAAAGGAAAAAAAAATACAATACAACTAGAAGATATATATTCTAACCATTTTTTTAAAATAAATATTTTCACAAAAAAGAATTTTCCAAAACCATATAAGTAGCTAAATCCCTAAACCCCTAAATTTAAAAATCCCTAAAATTTCAAAATTTACAAATCTTAAATCTTCTAATTTCAAAAACATTGTATATTACCTCTTAAAAGTTGCTGCAGAGTGGGAGAAATGATTCAGTGCGGCGTTTCTCGGAGAGAAGGTGCGAGAAATCATAGAGGGAAGGAAAGAGAGATCCGAGAGAGAAAAGGAGAGAAATCTGCAATGCAAAGGTTCTAGTTGCGAAGTGTAAGAATGCTGGAGCGCATGAGTGTAGAAAAATATATTAGAAAAAAGTACAAGATAAAATGGAAATGACAAATAAAGAGGAAAAAAGCCAACTACCTTATGTAATTAAAATATTGATTAGCAAGGGAACCTGTGTATCTCTTGAAGGAGCCCAACTACGCACTCCTAACATGCGGCGATGTGGCATACATGAATGAGATTCAGGTCATTCATGATATCAACCAAACAGTGTATATGCTGTGACTTGAAAGTCAGGCTGGTCCGGTTGTTAGATGGATCACACTTGTACATCAAATGCTAAACATGGTCAATTCCTTTTAGTCATCCATTTCCCTTAGATATTGGTGGCACCATCTGATTTTATGCCATCAAGCGAGTTTGTTATTCATAAATAGATAATCCAAAACCTACAAAAGTAGAAATGGACAACCCATCCCTTGTTAATTTCCACCAATTCTTGTATATGAATGGACCAGCTTGATTTCTAGGCCATAGTGCATACACATGCTGTGGGCCACCTAATGAACTGCCAAAATCTCACACACATGGCACGGAATTCTAATCCCATGAGTAAGCACCACATTTCGGTTCTTAAATAATTAGATCAAGCATCTCATCAAACTAATAAGCAGGCCAAGCATTACCGATGAACAAAAGATCGATAATCCGCAATGAGGGATTCTACAGTGATACATGCATGTCGTGATGCTTGAGAAGGTGTTCGCAGACATGTTAATTTATACATGAGAACTAGCATGCTATGAGCAAGATTGGCAAACTCGAGGTACACCATAGGGATGAGCTATATCCAAAAATCAAGGCGACCGGTGCCTTAAAAAGGGACAGTTCAGATGGAGCAATGGTGCACATATAAAAGGTGAAACTCACAACAAAATGGATGGTAGCAGTTGTCCAATCACCATGACTTTTTTGCCACAAATCATCTACATCGTGGCCCACTAGACCAACAATCTCAATTGCATTACATGTTTGCACATGTAGGGCAAGGATGGAACTGCACAGAACTTCTAAGACATGCTTACGCATTTCATCGAACAGTTGGCATGCAAAAATGGTGGGACTTCACTGATTATTATGTGTTTGGATGTTCAATTGGATTGAATTACGATGTGTTGCAAATCGATAAAGTGGAAATGAACAAGTGGGGATAGACCCATTTCATCCCACCCTTGTTTTAGTAATTTTCTTAGGTATTGAATAGAATTTATTGCAATTCAGTCGAAGTGAACATCCAAACGCATCTCAAATAGAATATAGTAATAGAGAGGTACCTGTTTACCCTCCCTTTCTCTCCCTTCCTCTCTCGGATCTCTCGTTCCTTCCCTCCTATATATTCTAACTATTTTTTTAAAACAAAGATTTTCACAAAAGAGAATTTTTCAAAACCATATAAGTAGTTAAATCCCTAAACTCCAAATTTTAAAATTCCTAAAATTTCAAAATTTACAAATCCTAAATCTTCTGATTGCAAAAACATTGTATATTACCTCTTGAAAGTTGCTGCAGAGTGAGAGAAATGATTCGGTGCGGTGTTTCTCTAGGATGATTCGGTGCGGCGTTTCTTGGAGAAAAGCAGAGAGAGAATGTGCGAGAAATCTAAGAGGGAAGGAAAGAGACATGCATAAAGAGAGATCCAAGAGAGAAAGGAGAGAAATCTGAGGAGGTAAGCAAATCGAGCACCAGAGAGAGAGAGAGAGAGCCCGAGGGATTTTTGGCTTTTTTTTTTTAAATTTTATTTTATCGGGGTCGAGTACTGCAAGGCCTAATAGCGTGCAATGTGCCGTGAACTTCCTCCCTTGTGGGCCCTACAGTGTCAGCCAATAAGAGAGTAACACGACTAGTCCATCTTTTTGAGCGTCCGGGCGGGGGTAGGACGCAATCCGCATCCACTCGATAGGGTAGGGTTTCATTTCCTACTCTCCCTACACGCTTGGTACATGTGTGAGAGATCTAAGTCCGCAAAAAGTTAGGGCAAACTACCCAGTTGGCAGCTTGGCACTCACCACTCAGGTTTGTTTTCTTTACGCGCGCACGCTAAAATCGATAAATCAGTTCCATCCAAATCGATTATGACCGTAGCTTCGGAATAAGCTAGTATGTCTAATATGGATGTGGATTGCGGCCTACCCCCGCCTGTCTCTAGCCACGACCGGGCAGTTGAGTGGCCGACCATTGTGATGTATCCGTTTATCTAAGCCGTCCATCTCTTCTCTCTAGTCATTTTAAGATATAAACACAAAAATTAGGCAGATCCAACACTCGAGTGGACCACGTACACCATATATGACTCTCGCATTTAATGCAACGGACATTTAATGCTTTATGTGTTTAATGCAACCAAGCTTATTATTTGGTGCGGCCCACTTGAGCGTTGGATCTATCTCATTTTTGTGCACGTACCTTAAAATTATCCGAAAAGAGGGCGGTAACTTTTCTATTAGCGCTCCTGACAGAAACACTTCATCCAACTTAATTCCCTCTGTCAATAGTTCATGAACTAGATTTTGAAAATCATGAATTTGATTAGTGACATGTTTATCATCTGTCATTTCATAATGAAGGAAATTAGCAGTTGCATGTTTCTTAGCACCTGCATCTTTCAATATGTACTTCTTTTCTAAAGTAGTCCGTATGTCTTTAGCAGATTCATAAGAAGCATACACGTCATATAGTTCGTTGGACAAGGAGTTTAGAAAATAGTTTTTACAATTATTTTCATCCGCTACTTCGGTTTGATTTGCTGGATTTATAGTAAATGATTCAGATAGTATATATGAAACTTTAAGGGTAATCAATGCGAATATCAGTTTTATTTCCATCGTTTAAAGCATTGTCCAGCGAACGGTTTGATTTTGGCTAACTTAGCAGAAACATTTACTATTATTGTAGTCATAGTCTATGTAATTCAACAAATTCGATTTCAAGATTGTTGGAATATTTGGTTGAATTAAATAGACTATTAAAAATCAAGAACCAAAAAAGAAAATAAGATTTGAGAAAAATGACTTATTGAATTAAGTCAAGGTGTGACGTGAGTCACTCGGCTTGAAATCGAATTTGCTCCCCTTGGACAGTGTCCCAAGTGCAAAAGGTTTCTAGAGCAATCGACCTCTAGGATATAACGACTATGACCCGGTCCCAACGGTTCATTCACTTTACGCGGGATCGAACCACTTGCAGTTTAACCCGAAAGTGCCGAGTCGACTCAACAATTAAAGTTCTTAAAACATACTATCAGAGAGTGTTTTATAAAAGAGAAAGATTTTTCGTATTTACAAACATAAATCCGAAGTCTTTATATAAACTCTGAAGTGATGCATAAGCACCCTTTACAAAAGGGTTAGGTCCGTTAGGTTTAAACTCAACAGATGCGACCAATCGGAACGAACACACATATCTGGTTTAAAACGAAAATGCGCAAGTGCAAGTACACTTATAAATAAAGTCTCGCGAGTACCCATACACATCGCACCCGCACCCAGCCCAGCCCAGCCCGTCGCGCACGCGCACGCGGACACGGACTTAGACTCGGTTCAACACCCGCGCGTGTGGTCAATGGCATAGATTAAAGCTATTGGCATAGCCTCCCTAGGACCAAATTCACATGCCCCTTAAATGGGGCTCAAGCCCCAAGGCAAAAAACCTATCTTATATACAAGATATTATCCTTTGTCAAATCCGATGTGAGACAAAACTCACACCTCAAAAACATCAAAATTTAAATGTGGAGGGAAACCATCGAAAATTTAAAAATCAAAATTTAATATTATTTTAAAACAAAATACAACAACAACTGTGGGTGGGATCCAGAGGGACTCGCCCTTCAGTACCCAAGTAGGTACTAGCACGAGCTGGAAAAGCTATGTGAACCCATATAATGTATGTGCTTTATCCAACGTTCATTCATTTTTCTATATCATTTCAGGGAATCAGCCCAAAGGAGAGACATAAACAAATCTCAGGTGACCACACACAATATACAGAGGTGATTTAATACCAGCCATTAAAAACTTACCAAGGTCGACTATAATATTTATTTACCATTCAACCAATTAATAAGGTCACCTAGACGTGTATGAAATTTTTAATGGCGGTCGTTCAAGCATCACTCCTTTGGTGTGGTGGTCCATATGAGATTTCAACGTGCAGTAATTTTTGGAATCATGCCTTATAATGAGCAGTCAAAATGTGTAAACGATACCGATAAAATAGATGCAGCATGAGAGGCCCACAGAGTGACTAACAAAACCAAGTCCACATCATGCAAAAGCAAGATTTCGATTTTCTCACTTGATCAACTACATCTGTAATTGTATCCGTTTGATGATGCTGGGTTCGGGTCTGAAACACTCACCTGAATGTGGCCCAGTGAATTATTGTTAAGGCATCCTGTCATCATTGTGGTGGGGCTCAATGCATTCACTGGATACATCATACACAATGGGGCATCTCGCACATGGCAGAGTATTTAAATAGGTAAATAGGCAAGGTGAGAAAGCAGATGAAATCGAATAACTTGAGATGGCAGATATAATACTCCCTTGAACTTACCTGGCCCATCTACAGCAGATTGGTGGTTGATATTGTACAGTCCACACTGGAAGTTGAATTATTAATCAGGTGGGTCCTACAGTAGAAGGTCCTTAGTGAAAGAAAAAACCTAAGATCTGCCTTTGTTGCTTTTGACCATTGAACATGGGTGATTACTTTCAACTTTTCTATTTTTTTTTTTTTTAAAATGTTCATCAATGCATCTGATGGTTAGGATCGTCTGATTAGCATCATCTTGGTTAGGATAATCTAATAAATGTATTTTTGAGCTGTGTATCCTACCCAATGGACGGAATGCACCTCAGCCCACCCTCCACGTGTAATGATGTGGATCAAGGATTGGTGTTAGGTATAAAATAATGGAAGTTTATTTACTTTTTGTTGTTGGAAAGAAAGAAAGGAAAGGGACGTGAAAGGACTCCCTTTACCTATCTCTCACCTTTTATCTAATTAAAAAAATAATTAGAAGAGATTAATAAAGGTGTATACTTAGTCTAAAAGTGCCTGTCAGGGAATAAACGGGAGAGAGAGGTTTGTGGTCACACATGCAGGACACGTGACAAATTAGCACAAGTGATCCGTCCATAATGTGGTGCAAAAGTCAGGTTGGTCCACATATGTTCATTAATATTAAATATCAAGTAAAATCAAGTAGATATTTCTAATACTTAAGGTCACCAGCCTGACTTATGGGGTCTATTTGTACGGTTTAGAATCTTCATAGCCCTCTTTCGCTACTCGAGATATCTATCACGAGTGCAACACACATCCACTACATCTCATCTAGGAAATTTCCTACTGGACGACCCATTTATGGCCCACCAGCCATTTTACGCCCACTTCGTTTTAAGCTTCCAAGAATACTCCCCTTGTGTACGGGCGACTTTTCAAGGGACCAAAATACCCCCGTCATTCATTCCTTCCGGAAGTCGATTGGCTGGTGTGCGAGGACGAGCGCTGACGCTCCTCCACATGGCCCCACAATGATGTATTTATTATATCCACACCGTTCATCCATATTTCGAGATCATTTCAGAGCATTATGGGCAAAAAGGAGAATCATATCCAAAGATCAACTGGACCACACCACAAATAACAGCGGGAAACTTGATTTTCACCGTTAAAAATTTCGTACGGCCCACCATAACATATATTTTCCATCCAATCTATTCATAAGGTGAGAAAGACCTGGATGAAGTGGAAAAACAAATTTCATATTGATCTAAAACGTAAGTGACACCTAAAAGGATTTCAATGGTAGACGTTCAATCCTCCACTACCTTTTACAGTGTGGACCATTTGATAGGTAGATCTGTCTTATTTTTAGTCTCAAGCCTTAACATGAGTTCGCCTAATAGATGGACGGTTTGGATATAACACATACATCATAATAGGACTCACCAAAAGCAGTGGGGATTAGACTGACCCGTTGACCCCGACTTGCTGTCCCACCTGTGGAAATTTTTTTAATTAATTATTATTATTTTTTTTTTTACAAGGAGAACATTTTCTCTCCTACATTTTTCTCTAATACATATTTATATAAATATGTATATATAAGCATATAAATTTTTTTTCTCTCTTTTTATTCATTTCTTTCTTTATTCATTAATAAACATATCTCTTAAACCAGAATGAGTTACTTGACATATCATATAGGATTTTGGGGTAGGAGATGCTACTTTAGCTAACCAACCTACTTATTTTTCAAGATTCAATGAGGTCGATGGTCGAAAATCCATTTCATTCACTTCGCGGTCAATTTCAATCAGTTCGCGATCAATTTCATTCACTTCGTGGTCAATTTCAATCAATTCGCGGTGAATTTCATTTACTTCATTTAACGGTCAATTCCACGCATTTCACGGTCAATTCCTTTCACTTTCATGGTCAATTCGCTTCACTTCACCGTCAATTCCATGCATTTCACGGTCAATTAGCTTCACATCATGGTCAATTCCATGCATTTTACAATCAATTACCTTTACTTCACGGTCAATTCAATGCATTTCACGGACAATTCCCTTCACTTCACGGTCAATTCCATGCATTTCACGGTCAATTCTGACGATTCCCCATCACTTCGCGGTCAATTCTATGCATTTCACGGTCAATTCCCTTTACTTCACAGTTAATTCAATGCATTTCACGGTCAATTCCCTTTACTTCACGGTCAATTCAATGCATTTCACAGTCAATTCCCTTCACTTCATGGTGAATTCCATGCATTTCACGGTCAATTCCGATGATTCTCCTTCACTTCATGGTCAACTCTATACATTTCATGGTCAATTCCCTTTACTTCACAGTCAATTCCCTTCACTTCATGGTCAATTCCATGCATTTCACGGTTAATTCCCTTCAATTCACAATCATTTCCATTCATTTCACAGTCAATTCCAGCGATTCCCCTTCACTTCACGGTCAATTCTATGCATTTCGCAGTCAATTCCCTTTACTTCACGGTCAATTCTATGCATTTCACAGTCAAATCCCTTTACTTCACGGTCAATTCAATGCATTTCATGGTCGATTCCCTTTACTTCACAGTCAATTCAACGCATTGCACAGTCAATTCCCTTCATTTCACGGTCAATTCCATGCATTTCACTGTCAATTTGCTTCACTTCACGGTCAATTCGATGCATTTCACGGTCAATTCACTTCACTTCACGGTCAATTCGATGCATTTCACAGTCATTTCCCTTCAGTTCACGGTCAATTCCATGCATTTCATGGTCAATTCCCTTCACTTCATGATCATTTCCATGCATTTCACGGTCAATTCCCTTTACTTCACAGTCAGTTTTTAATGGTGGGCATTCAATCACTAGTGGTTCACCTGCAATTGGGATTTGCTTCAATTTTGGGTTCATGCTCTAAAATGACTTGGCAAAATGGATCGACAATGTGTATACAACCAAGTCAAGTTGACTTGGCCAAGTTTCGAGTCAAGTTAACAAACTCTAGGGCTATGAAATAAGTGCTACACTGGAAAGTTTTATGTGTAACTTCCAATGTTCTTGGAATTATCAGAGGTTGGCTTGCATGTATAACTTCTTAGATTGATTGCTTGCACTCTTTAATATTATTGTCCAAGGCACTATAGGGCCTTCTTCTCCTTCTTCCGTCCATTGCTTGCACACATTAACTTGTTATTATTGTCCAAGGAACTATAGGGCCCATCTATAATGAAGTGAACACCTGAATGAAGTGAAAACACAAATATCAACTCAATACAAAACTTCTGCAACTCTTACTAAGTTTTTAATAATGGGAGTTAAATGGATGGACAAGACTGGATAAAAAAACATAAATCATGGTGGACCCCAACCCGGTCGACCCCGAATTGCTGTCAAGTAACCCGGTCGACCCCAACTGCCTACCCCATAAAGAAATGGGGTCGACCGGGTACCAACCCAGTCAACCGGGTAACTGGACAACAATTTGGGGTCGGTTGGGTTGGTTATGTTTTTTTATCCGGTCTATCCATTCATTTTACAAGTTGCGTAGGTCTTAACTCAGACTCTATGGAGCCCACCTTGATGTACATGTTTTATCCATGCCGTCCATTCATTTTGCAAGATCAATTTCGGGCATGAGTAAAAAAATGAGGTAGATCCAATACTTATGTAGTCTTTTAGAAGTTTTCAATGGTAGGCATTCAATCTCCACTGTTTCTATCATGTGGCCCACTTGAACTTTGGATCTACTTCATGTTTGGGTCCATGATCTTAAATCATTTAAACAAATGAATGAACAACATGGATATATAACTCATACACCAAGGTGGGCCCACAAGGTTTTGGCTTGGACTAGTTTGAATTTTAGTTTTTGAGGTGAAATTCCACCACCATTCCAACCTCCATTCCAAACACGTGTGAAGAAAAATGATTACCCATTTACCTCTAATTTATAATAGATATAGTAAATCAAACAGGCCATAAACCCTTGATTGGTCTGCTTTGACTATCTAGTTCTTAAATGATCTTTCCAATGAGCCACAGCCAAAAGATTACACCACCGGTTAAGAGCAATCCAACTCATCATAGTTTTTGTATGGTCTAGGGGAACGGTAGTGCAGATCCAACGGGTAGGATTAACTAATCTTTGGAACCTTTTATCATTGGTTTATACTTGATATGGCTCATGAATTAGTTCGAATCGGTCAAAACATTCAATGATCTCCAAGGTAACTGGGTTCTCGCATACACTATGATCTGTCCACCACAGTAGTGTGACAAGTATCTCTCAGATTTTGAAAATATTACAAAAATATCTTGAAAAATACACCAAAAGGTGTTATCATGATATTTTTAAGATATGGGTAGATTTTAGAATATGGCATTTTTATTACAATTTTCACGATCATTTCCCTTCACTTCACGGTCATTTCCATGCATTTCCCTTCACTTCACAGTCATTTCACGGTCATTTCCCTTTACTTCATAGTCAATTCGATGCATTTCACGGTCAATTCCCTTCACTTCATGGTCATTTCCATGCATTTCACGGTCAATTTCGGCAAATCCGCTTCAATTCATGGTCAATTCCCTTCACTTCATGGTCAATTCCCTTCACTTCATGGTCAATTCCATGCATTTCACTGTCAATTTAGGCGAATCTGCTTCACTTCACGGTCAATTCCATGCATTCAACGGTCATTTCCCTTTACTTCACGGTCAATTCGTTGCATTTCACGATCAATTCCCTTCACTTCACGGTCATTTTCATGCATTTCACGGTTAATTTCGGCGAATCCGCTTCACTTCACGGTCAATTCCATGCATTTCATGGTCATTTCCCTTCACTTCACGGTTAATTCGATGCATTTTACGGTCAATTCCCTTCACTTCATGGTCATTTCCATGCATTTCACGGTCAATTTAGGTGAATCCGCTTCACTTCACGGTCAATTCCATGCATTTCACGGTCGTTTCTGTCATGCCCCAGACCCGGAAATCGGATTCACAGGAATCCTGATCGCCAAATCCGGTGCCGACAGCCTCCGTAGTACCCCATTCCCGGCTCCTAGCGTCCAGACGCCAAATTCCGATCCTGGGATCCTATAAGGAGGATTTTTTTTTTTAACGAACATTTAACTTGTAATAAGCATAACCACAAGATTACCCAATTCACAAAGGCAACATCATCATCACATATCCACTAATATAATCATTGAGTACAATGCTAAAAGGAAATACATAAATCAAAAATCAATCTCCAGAAGATCACTGCACGCTCTAAGCTCAACACTGCTGCAACCTAACATCACCTGCACGCATCTATCATGCATAAGCTTATAGAAGCTTAGAGGGTGGTGTAAGTGTGTGCACAAGGTAAGAGCCAATTATGCAATACAATGCCATAAATCATACAATGGAATAAATGGAAATACTGACAAGATACAATATCAGAGTAAGCGGAATTATACTGGTAAGTCCGTAAGTTACATAATATCAAAGTAAGTGGAATACAGATCAGCTATACAAAGGAGTCAAAGAGAGCCAAAAATCATATACTGAGGGTACAATGCAATATGTAAATCCTGCTAAGTCCATCTAGGCCATATAAGTGCAGAAAAATAGTAACTCAAAATGCTAGGTACTCGGATGCAATATAATATGCAATGCGAATGAAATGACCATGCTGGAGTGTGAAGTCGGGTTGATAGTACGTAGTATCGCAGACTACAGGGTCCACCACAAGGGACTTCTATCCAAACTAGTCCCATACCTAAATTTGGATAGTCAGACTCAATGTAGTAAACTCCTGATCTCAGGTTAGTCGCGCGCCCAACCGAAATCCTGGTCATGCGAAGGTACACGTAACAAATAATTACGCACCACCAACCCGAGTAGATAATGAATGAATGAATATGCAATTCCTGCTCAATAAGTCCACATATCAGTACAGTTTCTCTCTGGGGAATCACCGGGGTCTATTACACTCCAAACCAGATTGTCGCCCCATCGCGCACAACAAGGTGAGTGGAAGAGACCTCACTATCCGCCTGCCAATATCGGGCCCAGCTCGTCGATAGCGGACCCATTCCTCTAGTTGGTCAGACTCAGCCTAGCATTGCCCCCTCCTCCTGGGCAGGTAAGGCCGCACCCCCTTCCAACCGACCACGACACAGTGGGAGACGCGGCCTACGGTATACGGCCCTCATGCGCTCATGCATCCACTCGGTCTAAACGTTGGAGCAACCTCTGGAACCAAGACGGTTTAGGGACTTTCACCCAGGGATATCTATAGCACCCCATGTAGAACAGATTTTCGGTGTCCCATCTGGCCATCCACAAAATACCCGTGGAGGCTATGGCCCTGATGTCACTAGGGCGTACGGTGGTCATGTCACACAAATGCGAGATGCATGAGTCACACAGTCCAATCATGCATCAATCCTGCACATGTCGTGCTCCCATGTGGGGCAACTTCGCCTATCAGGAAGTCCCATGAACAACCTACCCTATAGCATATGCAATGGTCAATCACATCTCATAACAAACATGCAAATGATGTGTATGGGCATGTATCATGATGCTATGCTGTCATATACTCATAATCGGTATCAAGAATCGGCATCGACAATCGATCTCGACAATGTGGACATTTAACCAGCATTACCCTCAAGGAATGACTCACATAAAGCCTAATATATAGTAGACTCATGGCCTCACACAAGGACCTAATATATAACACCATGGGCCTTACTCAAGGGCCACATATACACAACAGGTGGGCCCTGCTCATGGGCTTCACTTACATGAAATGTGAGCCTACACATGGGTCAAGAATACATCAAATGCGTCATACATCATGGGCCTAATACATATCACAATGGCCTTGCCCATAGGCCATGAATACACCACAATGGGCCTTGCCTATGGGCCATGAATACATCACAGTAGGCCTTGACTACGGTTCGCATATATATCATATAGGTCTCGACAATCGGAATTGACACTCGGAATCGGCCTCAACAATCGGAGTCGGCCTATACAATCGACCTTGACAATCGAAATCGGCCTCAATACTCGGCCTCAACAATTGGGATCAATCGATAATCAAAATCGGTAAATCAGTCACGATAATCAGCCTCAATCGCTAGTCAGAATCGGTAAATCGGTCACGACAATCGGATTGATGGATAATCGAAATCGGTAAATCGGTCAGGACAATCGGGATCGATCGATAATCAAAATCGGCAAATTGGTCACGACAATCGGGATCGATCGATAATCAGAGTCGGCAAATCAGTCACGACAATCGGATCAATCGATAATCAGAATCGGCAAATCAGTCACGACAATCGGATCGATCGATAATCAGAATCGGTAAATCGGTCACGGCAATCGGATCGATCGATAATAAAAATTGACAAATCGGTCACGGCAATCGGATCGATCAATAATCAGAATCGGCAAATCGGTCACGACAATCGGATCGATCGATAATCAGAGTCGACAAATCGGTCACGATAATCGGATCGATCGATAATCAAAATCGGTAAGTTGATCACGATAATCAGTTTCGATCGCTAATCAAAATCGACAAATCGGTCACGACAATCGAGATCGATCGATAATCAGAGTTGGCAAATCAATCACGACAATCGGATCGATCGATAATAAAAATCGGCAAATCGGTCACGACAATCGGGATCGATCGATAATCAGAGTCGGCAAATCAGTCACGACAATCGGATTAATCAATAATCAGAATCGGCAAATCGGTCACAACAATCGGATCGATCGATAATCAGAATCGGTAAATCGGTCACGACAATCGGGATCGATCGATAATCAGAGTCGAAAAATCAGTCACGACAATCGGATCGATCGATAATAAAAATCGGCAAATCGGTCATGACAATCGGGATCGATCGATAATCAGAATCGGTAAATCGGTCACGACAATCGGATCGATCGATAATCAGAATCGATAAATCGGTCACGACAATCGGGATCGATCGATAATCAGAGTCGACAAATCAGTCACAACAATTGGATCGATCGATAATAAAAATTGGCAAATCGGTCACGACAATCGGGATCGATCGATAATTAGAATTGGCAAATCGGTCACGACAATCAGATCGATCGATAATCAGAGTCGGCAAATCGGTCACAATAATCGGATCGATCGATAATCAAAATCGGTAAGTCGGTCACGATAATCAGTCTCGATCGCTAATCAAAATCGGCAAATCGGTCACGACAATCGGGATCAATCGATAATCAGAGTCGGCAAATCAGTCACGACAATCGGATCGATCGATAATAAAAATTGACAAATCGGTCACGACAATCGGGATCGATCAATAATCAGAGTTGGCAAATCAGTCACGACAATCGGATCGATCGATAATCAAAATCGGCAAATCGGTCACGACAATCGGATCGATCGATAATCAGAATCGGTAAATTGGTCACGACAATCGGGATCGATCGATAATCAGAGTCGACAAATCAGTCACGACAATCAGATCGATCGATAATAAAAATCGGCAAATCGGTCACGACAATCGGGATCGATCGATAATCAGAATCGGCAAATCGGTCACGACAATCGGATCGATCGATAATCAGAATCGGTAAATCGGTCACGACAATCGGGATCGATCGATAATCAGAGTCGACAAATCAGTCACGACAATCGGATCGATCGATAATAAAAATCGGCAAATCGGTCACGACAATCGGGATCGATCGATAATCAGAATCGGCAAATCGGTCACGACAATCGGATCGATCGATAATCAGAATCGGTAAATCGGTCACGACAATCGGGATCGATCGATAATCAGAGTCGACAAATCAGTCACGACAATCGGATCGATCGATAATAAAAATCGGCAAATCGGTCACGACAATCGGGATCGATCGATAATCAGAGTCGGCAAATCAGTAAGAATGGTCGTAACAAGGCCTAAGGGAAGGTCACAATGAGGACATCTAACCATCATTGCCCATCAATGTAGACATCTAACCAACATTACTCTCCAGGAGTGGCCCACATAAGGGATTCATACATAACCTAACGGCCACACATATATCACATCGGGCCTCGCCCATGGGCCTCAAATACATCACAATGGGCCACAACCTATGGGCCTAATACACGTCACAATGGGCCGCACGATAAGGGCCTAATACACATCATAATGGGCCTCGTGAACATTAAGTCGGGCCTCATCATATGGGCCTCATATACGCCATGTGGGCCGCATCAATGGGCCACACCAATGGGCCTCATACACATCAAGTGAGCTGCATTTATAGGCCGCACTAATATATCAAGGTGGCCTCGGGGATGGGCCACAAATATATCAAGGTGGGCCATAAAACATCATATTGGGCCTTGACAAGGCCACAGATACATAACAGGTGGGCCCTGCTCATGGGCCCTCAAATATACTACATGGGCCATATAAGCATCAAGTGGACCGCATTACATGAGCCTTATATACCACACGTCGGGCCTCATGGACGGGCTACAAATTCATCGAGGTGGGCCTCATGGATGGGCCATAAATACATCAAGGCAGGCCTCATGGACAACCACAAATATATCAAGGTGGGCCTCATCATATGGGCCGCACCAAGAATCATTTTAATAGTTATAGGTGTAACATTTGTATCACTGCACACATGGCCCATGTATGATGATTAGCACTGTCCAAACATTGTCCAGGTAAATCAGTACCATCCAAACATTGTCTAAGTAAATCAACGCCACCCAAACATTGTCTATGTAAATCAGCGCCGCCCAAACATTGTCCAGCACCGTCCAACATATTCTGGACGGTGTGGATGAAATAAATACATCATGGGGTGCCATGCTGGTGAGACAGATGGACGGCTAGGAGAAGTACATGCGTCATGGTGGACCCTCACACATATTGACGGTCTGGATTAAAAAAAATACCGCATGATGGCCCGCAATACTTGCTGACGTGAATACAGGTAAGACCAACTGAACTCGCAGACGTCTTAACAGATGGACAGTCTGATAAAACCCATAGAGCTCCACCGTCCAGCAATGGACGGTGAGAATATAGAATGCATACATCAAGGTGGTCCCATCCCACACGTGCAGTACGTGTGGGTGGGCCCCACACGAGCTACCATTTGGATGGGCGGGGGATATGTGCAAAGCACATACATAGCAGTGTGTCCATCTGCATCGTCCATGGACGGACGGTGTGAGTATGGAAAACATACATGAAGGTGGGTCCCACATGGGGTCCACACGTACAACCATGAAGCTATATATGCCACATTACATTATTGCAATATAATATTATATTATAATATATACATAACATATGTATAAAATAATATTTATAAATTTTGAAATAGGTCCAGCGTCCAGGGTCTGGACGCTGGACGGTGTGTATAAAACATATACTTATGTGGGTCCACCGTTTTGGATGGTGTACTTAGCAGGTGGGTGTCCACCGTCCAGACTATGGACGGAAAGGATACAACATATTCATCATGGGTGGGTCCACGTGGTGGCCCACCAAAGCTTTGGATCAACTTGATATTTGTAATTTCCCTCATCTAGGCCTGTCCAAATGGACGGGCAACAATGGTGGGTCCCACAATCGGACGGTGTGGATCAAACTCAACATGGTGGGCCACACACACCTCATCAACATCATCACCAAACAAAGAGGAAAAGAGAGAGGGAGAGGAAAACGGATGGTGGAGATGGGAGGGACCCCACCACTATGGGCCCATCTTTGATACAAGGCATACATCGAGATGAGTCCCACCACATGTGGGCCCTCAAATGATCAAATCCACACAACAAAACAAAGGAAAACACCCACCGTTTGCAAATCTTCTAGCCTCTTTGGTCTCCCCGAGCTCCAAGGGATGCGATTCAACGGTCGAGATTATCTTTGGAGGGTGAGGATGGGAGGTAAGAAGGTGGGCCACACAAGCATTTCCATGGAAGTCATGGACGTTGGGTGTTCTCATGGTGCTTGAGAGAAAAAATGAGAGAGAGATGAGAGAGAGAAAGAGGTTGTAAGAGAGAGAGGGATGGGTGAGTGATGGGGTGAGTGATGGGTGTACTTGAAAAGGGATGGGTGGAGAGAGGGAGAGTTGACTTTAGGTTGCTTTTTGGGTAATGTGACATGTACTTGATTGATTTGACATATTGTTGAGATTCTCTCGGTATTGCCACGAGCGGTGTTTTCTTCGAACTGAACGCGGGCCCACATCTCCTTGCCTGGGTATCGCCTCGGCGCCCGAGACGTAGCATCGGAACCGCGGCGACGGCACGGTCGCACGGGTACAAGTCTCGGGTCAAGCCGACTCTGAATAACGGGACATGACTCAGGGTTGCGCGCAAACCCCGATAACAGAATGCGGGTCGCCGGAATTCGATCGAGAGGACCGCGGAAGCCTACAGAACGGTACGGGTTAGGATACGGGCCTTACAATTTTCCTTCACTTCACGGTTAATTCGATGCATTTCATGGTCAATTCCATCCACTTCACGATCATTTCCATGCATTTCATGGTCAATTTCGGCGAATCCGCTTCCCTTCACGGTCAATTCCATGCATTTCATGGTCATTTCCCTTTACTTCACAGTCAATTCGATGCATTTCAGGTATCCTCGAGTAGAATGGAAATAGAAGATGCAATATGATAGCAGGATGGAGATTTAGTGAAGAAAATATGTGAAAAGAAGAAATAAAGATGGAAGAGATGAGTTCATACGTGTATTTGAGGGAATAGAGATGGCAGGGATGAGTTCGGATGTATATTTGAGTGTAAGGGAGTGAATGGAGTGAAATGCAAGGAATTGACCATGAAGTGAATGGAATCGACCATGAAATGCATGGAATTGACTGTGAAGTGAAGGGAATTGACCGTGAAATGAATTGAATTGACCATGAAATAAACGGAATTGACCGTGACGTGAAGGGAATTGATCATAAAATGAATTGAATTGACCGTGAAGTGAAGGGAATTGACTGTGAAATGCATGAAATGAATTGGATATAGCACATATATTCGATTAACAAATTCCATTTAATTTTCCATGTTGTAAAACCTATTAAATTCAAGTGTTTAAATTCTACCACGTACGTCAAATGAGCCCTTGTGTTATTTTCAAGTTGGATTAGCAAAATTGCAATTTGAGGGCCACTTCCTGTCATTCCCACTTGGTTAAAATGAATGTTCTCAATTGAATTCATTTGTAAATCCAAACACAATTCAATCATTTGCTGGAGAACTTGTTGCTAAACCCATAGTCATGATCATCATAACAAGATGAATTACCGATAGTTAATCAAAATGCTTATCTGCTCTTAAATTCTAATTTATAGCTCTTTTGAAATAGCTCTTTTGAAAGGCAGGGGCATTTTCGTAACGTGAAAAGTTGTCCGTACGCCTGGGGAGTATCCTGGGCGGCTAAAAAGAAATGGGCTTAAAAAGGTTGTGGGCATATACTGGTCGTTCGGTAGGAAATATCTCCGTCTCATCTTGTGCAACGCATGGTTCGGTGGTGGATTTTGATTGGTTGGACCGGGCTTATCTCTCTAACAGCGCATGGCCCAATCCTCTTCCATTCCCAACAAGATGATCACTTATTAGTACTGAAAATTAACAGGTGGCCCAGATACGTCATCAACTTTCCTTAAAACTGTCCATTATCTTCATGTACTGGCCCGATTTTTCCCATGTACTCACTAGTGGGGTCTACCTTATGAAACCGTTTGGATGCCAGAGATGCAATGTGGCAGCCAATGGTAGAGAGAAAAAGTTTTTGCTAGACCCACAAGGGCCACTCCATGCAGCCACCACATGTCAAACTGTCACAAGTGTGGAACATCCGATCCGTGCACGATTTGGGCCTCATTGTAAAAATCCGTTAAGCCCCATTCAAAGTCATCTTAAACGGTCCATTGTTTCCAGATGAGTGGACCAGATCATCTCCAGTCTCCACAGTGGGGTCCGCCCAATCAAAGTTGGCGCATGCGGCCCAATCCCATAGATATTCCATCCGCAACTTACGGGTTGATATTATTGTTTTACAACTTTGGATCTAGTCTAAAGAAAAGAGGAGTAGGAAAAGATGAGGGAGGCAGAAAAGCAGATGAAAGAAAAAGATGGATAAAGATACGGCAGGTCCTTTGAGAAACTCTTGTTTACTTGGATGGCAAGAAAATGCATCTTCATTCAAGCAAGCATTCCTTCCTTATAGGTGGGATCCACCGTCACAATGATCCAGACCGTTCATCCAGTGGATCTAAAAATAATTTAATTATGAGATTCAGTGTTCCATATTGATTGTAATAAAGAAAGGTCAAGTCATTCATTGATTTGGACCATCCATCGTGTGGCCTACCTTTGACTGTTGATTAACCCCAGTGATCTAGTCATCCGGTTATTGGCTTGGAAAATAAACGGTCCATATAGTTTAAAAGAGAATGTCCAATAACTGAGGTGGGCCGTCCATCATGTATGATGGTCCACCTTTTATTGTTGCCCTTCCTCTCGGACTATTATACTTTTGATCTGATCAATTGCTAGGATAAATGTGTGGGTCCTTGTTGATTTATGATAAAGAATGTTCAATAATTTATCTCAAAAAGTCCATGGCGGTGGGGGGCTAATCTTCGATTGTTCATCCATCTTAACAGCCACTTTGATTGATTAAATTGCCCTAACCACGTGGGTCAGGCTGTCAAGGTCCTTAAGTTGGGTTCAGGTTCGAAAATGCAAACCCAATTTGAACTTGGATTGGGTTCAAGTTGAGAGCAGATTCAGGTCAGGTTCGGTTGTGTTGGGAACTCACATGTCAGACTAGGTCAGATTGGATGAGGTCAAAGTATCGAAAATTTCTTGTTGCATTTAGATTGGGCACCCCTGGTTGAACTCGCTTGAGTTGCAACCTAATTCCAAGCACTTGTACCAATGATAAGCTTACTCTTCAAGGGTCTAACATGCATGTAAAAGTCACCCAATCTACCTCTTCACATCAATAGGCACGTTGCTTGTACGCTATTGCTCATGTAGGCTATTTTGTTGTGTGTATACCATGTAACATATGCTTTAACCACCATGCCCATGATTGAGACACCCATTTCACATTTAATCCGATTTCAAGTGTAATTGGACTTATTACAGTACAATCTATATATATATATATATATATATATATATATAGAGAGAGAGAGAACTTGTTGCGTAATTAATGCTAATAAAAATTTGTTTTGGTGAAAGTTGTTTTCCAGAGGAAAAGGACTTGATGGCTTGGGTGGGACCTACGGTGGAGTTAAGATGAAATCCACACCAACCATCAGATGAGTCACCCCATAATGGTTATAGAGGCAAAAAATCAGATGCATCCATAAATAAAATGGACCACACGGTAGAAAATAGCGCCCTGGAAAAGCTTATCCTCCAAATTGTTTCCCTTCCTATGGTCCAATTGAATTACAGATCAGCGTGATTTCTTGGCTCTAGGTCTAATACGGAATTATACATATAATGAAAGGAGTGGATCTCATGTAAACATCATGGTGGGCCACATCAAAAGATGAATGGTGTGCGTTGGTTCCGAGAAAGACTCGGATGGCCGGGCGGGGAACACACAGCCGAATGTGTTGATGTGGCAAAGCTACATGGTCCTCAGCATGATGTATATGTTATATCCACACCATCCATCTATTTTATCATAACATTTTTAGGGCATGAGGCCAAAATTGAGGGAGATCCAAAGTTAAAGTAGACCACGCCACAGAAAACAAACGGTGAGGATTAAACCCCACCATTGAAAACTTGTTAGGGTGATGGAAGTTTTGGATCACGTTGATATTCTTTTTTTTCCTAATCCAGGTCTGCGTGACCTTATGAATAAGTAGAATTATGAATAAGCTTGATGTTAGATGGAAAATAAACATTACGGTGGGCCATAGGAAGGTTTTAATGATGGGCGTTCAATGTTCATTATTTCCTGTGGTGGGGCTCACTTGATAGGTGGATCTGTTTAATTTTTGGGACCATCCATTAAAATGATTTGTAAAAACTGATGGACGGCGTGGATATACAACAAATATATCAAAGTGGGTCCCACGATTAAGGAAGCACCTATTGGTATGTTACCCAGGCAACACCTGATCTACTTCCGTCCATCCTCGGTAATGTACCAATTTTCTCGGAACCAACAAGTGCCTCACCGACTTCAACCTTTCATCTTTTAACGGGGCCACTTTGATATGTGTGTGGGATCCACTCCAATCATTATATGTTTAATCCCATGTTGGGCCCACAGAAAAAAATTTAGGCTAATTCGTGAATGAAGTGGGCCATACCAAATGAAAACAATTGGGAAAGACGTCGACCCTTGATTTTTACAGGGCCCACCCGGTTGGGCCTTGGAAATCCACTCCAACCATTATATACCACACAAAAAGTTAGGCTTGATGTCCAAGAAATCATGCCTGTACATGATTCAACTGGGCCATGCCAAGGAAGACGATTTGGAGGATAAGCTCCTCTCGTATTCTGTTTTTAGTCGTGTGGTCCACCTTAACCATGGATGGAGCTGATTTTAAGACCATGGGTCCAGCGTGAGGTGAATCATGTGATGATTGGGGTGAATTTCCAATTAACACCATGGTGGGGCCGATCAAAGTGGGTAAGTCATTTTCTTTTTTAAAATAATTTTTCAGATACAGCATTTATTAACATTAAATGCCCTGCTTGTTGGACCAAAAATCACAGTCAACTAGTTGTGTGTGAGCATTTCTCACACACACACACACACATATATATATAAATAAAAGCTAAAAGTAAGAAAATTCTGAGCATCCGGTAGACCACAAATGTAAGGATTACAAATAAGTAACTTGTCAATGATTTTTAACCATTCATTTAAATAGTTAATGTTTGAATAGTTTAGAGTGTGATTATAGTGATATAGTCGATAATTGAATTATTTCGTAGTAGTATCAATAGTGTGCCACACATGTGGTATGCATGTGTGAAATGACAATCTTTGTTTACTCTGCAACTCTTTGAGGGAGTCCAAAAATGCATTTCACCAAATTTACTCCCGAATCTCTCCTTTCCACGTACTTCAAATCAGTCCCATTTACACTAAATCTCATTTACCTCAATTTACTCCCATCCAAACAACCCCTAACTAATTGAACACTAATTGAAGGAGCATTGGATCACTCTAGACTAAGAAATTTGCAAATATCTTCATTGGATTTAAAAAACGGTTACAAATTACAGCCTCATTATACTAAATAGAAGGTCATTGGCAATCTATCTAAATGAAATTTTATTTGTTTATTAAAAAAAATAAATAAAAGAATTAATATCAATGGCAGAAATTAACTGCCAGCTTATAGAACTCTGCAACTAGACGAATTCATTTCGGAGACGAACGTGCTGGTTGCAATGCTTTTCGATGAAGATTTTCGAAGCTCCTTCAACGGTTTTCCGCCATGTCTAATAAAAATGAAAAGAATAAATGCAAAACAATAACATTAGATGGATTTCGCAAGACTAAAATTCGCTGACCTTTTTCTTTTTTAACACACACCCACCAACTCGCACGTTCACAATGTCACGAGGCCCTCCAATCTATGACTTGTGTGTTGAAAGCGTACTCCTTCCACACACGCGCACACTCCTTAGAAGTGGTACTCTCCTTATTTTATAGAGAAATGGGTTTTCTAGGAGATGGATGGCTCGAATGTCGAGAACGTGACACGTGTGTGAGAGGAGTAACACACGCTCAAAAAACATTTTCAAATGTCTTCTTCTTCTTTCTTCTTCTAAAATAGCTGTGATTTTCAATTGGTTCCATATTGAACCGTCGAATTTTCCAACTTGGCCCAACCCAAATCACATTCTAGCATGGTTTTTGGGCCACAAGTAACGTGTGATACTTTACATGGAGGACTAGATGGTTTGTTCAAATCATTAAGTACCAAAATTAAAGCTCAAAATAAACAAGTTAATGAGGAGAAAATTCTAAACAAAATAATGCTATAAAATTGATATGAACGCACTCAGAAATATGCGTTGATTAAAAAAAAAATAAAAAAATGGAACATTAATAGATTTTAGGAGGCGAAACACTTGTTGAAACAACGGATGACCCCATTTCATCATGCCATGGTTTCCCGTTGATTACAAGGCCCATTGAGCCTGGTCCACTTCAATATGGGCTTGGGCTGGAATATAGGCCCGATGACCCAGGACCAACATGAATATTGTGCCCAGCCCGTTTAGGATTTCAAGGATATTTCAGTCATAACTCATTCATGCATGCATGAATATATATATATATATCTTGTTTGTTATATGTATGGGCCATCACGAACCCAGGATGGCAAATCATGCATGATGAGAGAGTACACTAATTAACAGCCTACATCTTGAACAAAAAGTGGGTGGCCAGGCTGGAACCCCTGCATAATCATCACAGCCCTACGTTGCTCCGGATCCAAGAATCCGCCATTCGAGGACCCCCTTAATTCAAAATGTGTCACCCCAGTCGCCCCCAACAATGGAAATGGATCCTTAAAAGGAAATGAGAAATTACAGGATCCTAATGCCCCTCAAGACATGAATGAGTCTGGTGTGACTCATTCGAGTCAACTTGGACTATAAGTCATCAGACCTGAATCTGATCTAGTTCAATACTTTTTTTTTTTTTTTCACGTGGTACAACACATGAAAGAGATCTGAAGATAGAATTTCACTTGAAGATAGTGTGACATTTATGCCATATTAGCACATGTGGGCATATGTACTACATGAGTATAGAGTCTGGTAAACAGGAGAAGTCGGTCTAAACATTTAAAAAGAAAACAAACAACCAAGACCCTATCTATAATGATAAAACAAAATTTCTTCCTGTGCTTATAAATAATAGATAAATTATAAACAAGAGATTTGTCTCAAACTAACTAATCAGTGATTTTAAAACTTTTGTCGCTATCAGCATTTCAATGCATAGTCGAAAACTCAGCAATGCAATGATTATTTGAGAGATAGCCTCTCTGCACTTGGCTCTCTCTTATTAGATTGTGGCACCCATACACAATGATGATGATCACTGCATACAATAATCAGTCCAATCAACTCATTGATTTGTACCATTTGTGTTGTCCATTGTTTTTTAAAGCAGTTTCCCCTTCAATGAGTTGATCAATCTGGTTAAATTTATAAGGTTAATAATCATCATGGTGGTGTGGACCACTATTATACATAGATTAGATATATTTTGCATATTTGACACTTTGGTTATAAAAGAATAGGTGCATGCAAAAAGTTCACAAACAACTAACTACATCGTGTGATCATTTCTCATTGCATTTGCCAGCATTTGTCAGCTAATCATTCGCTCTAGTCAATTGATTATTATTATTTTTTTAAAGAGACTTTTAGACCAAACCATCTAAAAAATTGTCACATTCTTTGTTTAATTAGACAAAATGATTTAAAAAATTTATTTTAGAGATACAATTTTTTTGTTGACCTTCTTTTCTATAATAACATAAATAATATAGAAATACATTACCTCCCAAGGACATCAGGTAGCAATCCAGACCGTCTAACGACCTAGGGACAATTTATCTAGATATCTCAAAAGTCGATAGTTAGCAATTTATACCACCTAATGAACTAGTAGTATATATGGTCCATTTAAGTTAGCGGTCAACAATAATACCTTAGATTGTTCAAACGTTGATTGTCAGCTATTTGGATAATTCAAAAGTTGGTGGTCATCAATATGGTTCACAAATAATTGGACAACTACAAGAATCATTCAATACCCATTACAAAATTGTTGACAGCCAGCCTACTTTTCAAAAGTTGGTACTCATCAATATGAACCACCACACATTAACCTTGGATATTGATATGGACCATTTAAAATTTGGTGGTCATTGGCCTATACCACCATCAAATGACCTTATTAGACAAATGATGTAAATTGTTCAAAAGTTGATAGTCTATAGTTACAATTGTTGACCATCAACTTTTGAAGGGTCCAAATTACTGTCCAACTTCAGTAGACGGTCCAGATCCTTGTCCAAGGTCATTAGAACAGTACAAATTGATGACCACCAACTTTTGAATGGTTAAACCACTATAAAAGATCATCATTGGACGATACTAATTGATAACTACCAACTTTTGAACTGTTCAAATCATTGTGCGAGATCATTAGACGGTTGGGATTGATGACAACCAATTTTTAAACAATCTAATTCACTATTAAAGATATTGGACAATACTAATAATTGATGAACATGAATTCTATAATGGTCCAAGTCATTGTCTAAGGTCATTAAATAGTCCATATTGTTAGCCACAAATGACCTTTGAAAGGCCGTGATAGACTTTTAAACGGTCTAAATCAATGTTCGAATTCTTGGATAGTTCAAATTGATGTCTGAGAGCTTTTGTAAATTGTTGTCCAAAGTCATTAGGTATCATTAGGCATCCAAATAGATGACTACAAACTTTTAAACAGTCCAACTGCTATCCAAGGCCATTGGGCAATATAGATTTGACTACCACAACTTTTAAACGAAATATATAACTAACCAATGTCAATGGACCACCCAAATCACTAATCATCAACTTCCATAAACTTTTTGACCACCAGATCACTGTCCCAAGTTATTGGATGGTCTAGATCATTAATCACTAACTTTTGAATGGTTTCAATTGCTCGTCCTTGGTTATTGGATAGTCCATATCGCCAACCACCGACTTTTCAAAGGTTGATTTTTTAAAACGGTCTAAATCAATGTTTCAGGTAAATTTGGAGGGTCCATATTGATGGTTAAGGGCTTTGGATGGTGTAGATCATTATATCTAAGGTTACTAGATTCTCAAGCTAAATGACCACCAACTTTTTTAAGTGATTCAGATCTCTTTCCAAGGTCATCATCGGACAATAAAGATATCCTTCAAACTACTAACATTCTAAACGATCCATATATCATTGTGTAAGGTTATTTGACAACTCAAATCACTATCAACTTATGAAACAGATAGCTATCTTAGTTCACTACTGTGTTGTCCAAATCACTATCCATGGTCATTGGAGATAGCCTAGTCACACACTGAGCATCAACGTGTGGTCCAAATTACTTACCATTTGTATCCTAGACCTTTGAACGGTTTAGATAGCTAAACGCTGACTTTTGATGAGCCTTGATCACTGACCATCAACTTTTGAAACAAATGGCCACCATAGATCATTGCATGGTCCAAATCACTTACCATTTTGACTCTTTAAAAGGTCTTGATTTGTTGTATCCTCAGGGCATTGAACGGTTTAGGTTGCTCTCTAACATCCAAATTAGAGGGAGGATTTTTTTATAATTTTATGGAGGGAAGAAGGGTATTTATTTCCATCCTTTATCAGCTACGAGTATTAATCAAATACATGGCGGAGTCTTCCATTTTATCTAGCACTGCTGCACATCAAATTGGGGTTTTTGTGTTTTTAAACTATGATCCCAATTGCCCGTTTGAGTCAGCATTAGTAATGGGCAATTGGGATCATCATATAATTATGTGGTCCATTTGATGGACAACATATAATTAATATCTCCACAATTAATAAGCTACTAAAAGGTATTTATATCTTCTCCTTGGACATTAGATGGCTATGATCCATAGTTTCTAAGACAACCAAATTTTGTACCGAGTCATAAGTGTAACTCAGTCTCAAGTTGATATTACAGGTCAAGTTGTAAGTTTCAAACTCACGAATGGCTGGAAAATTCCTATTCAAACCACACATCAAGACATAATATTACATTGTATAGATATCCCACCCTAGGCTGAGAAGTCGATTGAGTTTGAATAGATGGATGGATAGATAACCGAACTCCAATCCTACACCCATTTTAGAAGCCTGAACCCTAGCCCTAAATGCTACTCAACCCAATTAACCCATTCAACTTAGCCAACTTGGTTAGCCTAACCTTGAACCCTAGGAACTTAAAACCCTAGAGTGTAAAAGACCTTGTATAGATATCCCACCTTAGGCTGATAAGCTGATTGAGTTTGAATGGATGGATATACAACCGAACTCCAATCCTAAACCCTAACTCTAAAAGCCCCTAACCTTAGTCCTAAACCCTACTCAACTCAAATTTTAAACCGAGTCATAAATGTAACTCGATCTCAATGGGATAATACACGTCAAGTTGGTAAGTTTCAAACTTACGAATGGCTTGCAAATTCTTATTCAAACTACACATCAAGACATATAAAATGACCTTGTATAGATATCCCACCTCGAGCTGATAAGCTAATCGAGTTTGAACGGATGAGATATAGACAACCAACTCCAATCCTATACCCTAACTCTAGAAGCCTAAATACCTTACGAACCCCAGTCCTAAACTCTACTCAACCAATATATATAACCCATTAAACTCAAGCCAACCTGCTTAGCCTAACCCTGAACCTTAAGAACCTAAAAACCCTAAAGCCTTAAGTCAACTCACCCGGTCAGCTTACCCAACCTTATAACCTAGTTAAGCTCAAAACTAAGCTTGAACCCAAGCTCAGGAGCAAGCTCAGAAAAATGGTCGAAACTTCAAAGCAACAACCCTTATAATAGAGAGCCTCCATACGCTTGAAGGATGGTGCTTGCCAAAGTAGGGAATCCAAGTGGGGGCTGGCGGCATTCAGACTACCATCGGCTACATGACACTCCTCATCTTTAAGCCAGCGTCCCTCAAACATGTGGAACTCTCTTTTTTCGAACCTTTAGTGTGTGATTGAGGTGCGTTTACTCCGATGCCTATCTTTTTACCCAAAATTACCATTTTATCACCTCATCCAACCGATGAGATGATGCCGCCATGTGGTAATCTCCAATCCCAACTATTTAACCACCTTTTGCCTCTAGGATTACCAGGAATTACAAGAAAATTGGGTTGGAGGCTATATACACAGCCCCCTTCCCTTCTTATTTTAAACACACCAAGCATCAGAGAGCATCCCTTCTCACCCAGACTCCCTTAGCCCGAGCCATCTAGCCATCCCTCCACCAATCAGAGAGAGAGAGAGAGAGAGAGAGAGAGAGAGTCCAGCCTTGGTCTACCCTAGCCTATTAAGAGTCTAAGCCTCCTGAGCCACCTAAGTTTAAATCTGAGTCACTCAATCCAGCCTTGTGACACTATCGTACATCTAATCATTAAAAACTTTATCAGTTACATCGAATCAGTGCATTAGCATTGTGCAACATTCATTCTCTTTTTAACCCCATGCTCCTTATATACATTAGCGTCATAATGCATTTTCATCGTTTTCTCGCATTTGACTAATGGGCCGTATGCTCTGACTCTGAGACTTTTCGATATAATCAGATATTGCCCATCAAAAACGTTAACCAGTTAGCCGTTGTTTTAACATATACATTGCATCCCATCATTTTCTATCGTATTTGACTGGCGGGTGTATGCTTTAAGACATGCTGATATAATTACAACGTCCATCAAAAAACCTTAGCCAGTTGGCTGTCATTTTATCATAAGCATCCATACACCATTAAACATCCCATACATATATACTTTACACCTTATACTTGATCGTTTTAAACGCAAGGGGAAAGGGATGAGTTTCCTCTAATCCTTCTTACTCTTTCTACGGCAAGGGAGACGTGCTACCCCTTTATAGATAGAATGATCAACTTGCATACATCTGAAGAATATCAACTTAACATAAATGAAAGCATAAGCAATACTTGAAATTAAATAACATGGAATGTAACTAGCAAGAAGGAAATCATACACACTAGTGGGAGAGTTGAAAATCGCTTCTCAACGCCCATACTAGGTTCAAATATCACACTTTAGATCATTCAGGCATTTCTACAAACACTTAGAATACATGATACAACATACATGACGTATGTTGAAAAACAAGCATTTGGACAATTCCTTTTACCAAGGAGTTGTCATACATACATCTAGCATACATACGTGACAAATAATCATGGCAAACACAAGTGCATATTTTGTACGTATACGGTACTTTATACATACACATAGAATACACAAATCTTAATATAACACATGCATATCAGGAACGCAACATAAACATAACATTTGGCATGTGAAATCTCATCCGTAACAAGAATAAATCATTAACTGGCATTGAAAGCCTTGAAAACCATAACCTATACACTTAAAGTCCGCACCTTAAGTCAGAAAAGAAACACCGAACTGATTTAGACGAGTTGTCTTCGTCAACGGCGATAGAATACCCTAAAACAAGGATAGAAATGAGACACAACAACACCAAGACTAATCTAAGCTCTAACACAGATTAGGGTTAGGTTAACTTACCCACAGATGAACTCAGAATCGTCAGAATAACGATTCAAAGTGAAGGTTCAAGGATGAAGAAGAACCGGAAAGAATCCAAGATGATTCACCAACTTCTCTCTCACTTTCTCTCTCTTTTCCACTCTCTCTCCAAGCTAGGGTTAGAGAAATTCGTATGGAAAAGAGAGCTAGGGTTTAAGGACTATAAATAGGCCTCATATTGATGAAAATAACCCCAGGGCCAAGGTATACTTAGAGTATAACCAAAACCAGCCTCTCACGATCCAACGAAGCAGTTCTGGTGGGCCTATCACCACGAAAGGTCGGACTTAAGCTCTTTGACCATGGATCTAGGTCAAGCTGAGTTTTCGTACCGACTGGCTCTTCAGATCAGCCGTGGCGGACCACACTCAATTCAACGGTCACAGAATCTTAATCAGGTCCACAAGCACAAGGATATGCCTGGGCCACCTTCCCTGATCAGAGGGTGAAATTGGGTCAGAATCCAACGGTCAGATAGCTTAAAATCATCGCGCAAGCGACACGACTCAGATTTCATAAAAGCTTATTAAATTTCCAACCGTTCTCACACTCTTCACTCCGAACTCAATCAAATTGACCCAGAACATCACATGGACTTGATATTCGAGGTGATGGTCAAGCCCAACACGGTGACCGCAACAGCCTAAGATCATCGCAATCGGACTTTCGACGCGCGGTCCAGGTCCGATCCAAAACTTCCAAAAATTTCCCAGAACAATTGATTTTAGCGATGGATCCCAGATTTCAGAGTAACATAGCGCTAACTAATCTACAAGTTTTGAGTCATGCAGATACAATTTAAAGTGATTGATGCGAATTTCACAAGCAATCGAGTATAGCGCTAATTACCCCAAAAGCAACTACTTAAGGAAAGATTAGCACAAAATTTCCAAGGTCGTTACAGGAATGTAATCTCACGAGTCATCTATCATAAGTATCCATACAACGTAAACTCTGAGACCTACTGATATAATCACAACAGGTCCACCAGAAACCTTAGCAGGTTGGCCGTCATTTTATCAAAAACATCAATACTAAGTATCCTATACACTTTGTACGTTACACTTGACCGTTTCGAACATATATTTTATGGCTTGCCGATATAGTCGGATCCTGCTCATCAGATTGGGGGGGGGGGGGCAACTAACCCACCACTCATCAATCACGGTGTTCAGCTGAGTTGCACTGATAGACCCCTATTGTCTTAACGACTTTATGCTTGTTTCGACACTGCTCAACCCCCATCTCGATCAGCTCCAACTGAAACTCTTGATTTTGCAATTATGACTTCAAGCAGGCGAGTTGCAGCCTGCAATCCGAACTGAGGATGGGTTTTTAGAGTTAGCTCACCCTCGCGGGATCACAACCCTTTATCCCGGCTATTGTAACACGTGTGTCGCCCAGGGCATAAGGGGCAATGATGACTTGACGTCATCCTCACCTTCCTCCTTACTGATAATAATAGGTCCACCAGAAGCCTTAACAAGTTGGCTGTTATTTTATCAAAAACATCAATACTAAGTATCTTATACACTTTGTACATTACACTTGATCGTTTCGAACAAATGCTCTGCGGCTTGCCGATATAGTCGGATCCTGCTCATCAGAAATTCAGATCGATCAATTATTTGTATCATTGCATCGCAATACATTTTCTGAATGCGAGAACTATCCTTATTCTTCAGAAACTAGTAAGAATTTATGAAGTAGAGACCGATACATTTGTACGGGCAGAGTGGGTACCTAACACCTTCCCTCTCTATAACTATGGTCTTGTATTTGGAAAATTTGGAACGTAAACTCACGAGTCATTTTATGGTTAATGATCTTCAGGTTATCTTAAACATTTCTATGGAGTCTAATTGATTATAGAATTATAATAATTGGTTAGTGGCGACTCTAGTCAAATATAATAATACTCTTTTACTTCATCACAAAAGCCTTCGAGCAAGGTGACCATTAGAAAAAAGACAGTAGATTTCATCTCCCATACCCTCGAGGAATCTACATTCCAGCGTCCACACCTTGGCCAAGGGCCTATTTGGTAGCAAGCGAATTTAAGGCTTAGACATAGTCAGTCCAGGATCGTCCAAGATCAAATGACCTTGTTGTTTGTTAAATACTTGTAATTAGGACCATAAAATAAATGGTTCACGTGTGGACATGTAACACAAGTTGCGAATGTCACATTGGTAGTTGTAGGGTTCTTAATAATTAATGGTTGCATATGCGGGGTGTTTGAAGATGGATGGTGGCACATGCAACACATGTGACACATACCCTCGAGCGAGGTAACCAATAGAAAAAAGATAGTAGATTTCATCTCCCGTACCCTCGGGGAATCTACCTTCCAACGTCCACACCTTGGCCAAGGGCCTATTTGGCAGCAAGTGAATTTTAGGCTTAGACATAGTCATTCCAGGATTGTCCAAGATCAAAATAACCCAGTTGTTTGTTAAATACTTGTAATTAGGAACACAAAACAAAATGGTTCACGTGTGGGGACATGCAACACAAGTTGCAAATGTCACGTTGGTAGTTGTAGTGTTCTTAACAATTAATGATGGCATATGTGGGGTTTTTGAAGATGGATGGTGGCACATGTGACACATGTGTATATGTTTTAATGGATAATGAAAGAATAAAACATTTATGAGCTGTTTAGGCAAAGTTCCATCTCAAATACGCTATCTTGGACAATTAGCTTGTTCCTAATTTTCCTTGTCAATTTTTGTACAAGAGCAAAAAATAGGGATAACTTGTTCACAATTGTTGATCTCCATTAAGTATAGCTTGTGCTAGAAAAAAAAGCGAAAAAATTATTTTCCCAATTCAATATCCACAAGGAAAATGATATTCCACACACATCGCGCGACATGTGTGACCTAATATTCTAGACACATTTGTGACATGTGAGCCATTCATCTTTAAATGCCCCACATGAGTCATCATCCATCTTCAAGCACCCACATGCGCCAATCATGATCTTCACGTGTGTTGTTTGTGCCAACACATACACATGCCACACCCATTTTCTGTTCTTGATTTTCTAGTTGTTTGATGGGCATTGTTGGGGTCATTTATTTTAGGATATATTGTTCGGGCCTGAAGTTTGTTTACTACTAAAGTGTAACTTTCATATTATTTGTTGGAACAAGATGTCCTTAATGTACTTAAAAGTATCCATCGTTTTCTTAATTCTCATATAGAAATTGAGTTGATAAAATAGGAACAGGCTAATTTATTTGAGTCATTCTGTTTTGGATATATATATATATATATATATATATATATATATATATATATATATATATATATATATATATATATATATATATATATATATATATATATATATATAGTGTATGTGCCAATGTGCACATACACTACCTATTTTAGATATATTAACCACTCAAATGTGGCACCGCTATTTTATATTCTATATTATACGTGTTTGACAAATAGTGTCCAAGACAAATCATCAGAGTTATTTAGTTCCGGACAGACTGTCTTGGGCTAAACTTATTTTACCACCAAACATACTCTTCTATTCTACTCGAGGAAACAAACTATTCTTAATATAGTTTATAAACAAGTCATCTCTCTTTTCTTAGTTCCATGCAAAAGAAGAAGAAGAAGAAGAAGAACAAGCTAGTCTGGTGTGGGAGAGACTTTGGAAATCAAATGATCCATCATTTGAGACAGACTTTGTATGTACTTTGTTTGTTGGAAGAAGTTTACTAAATAATTTTTCCTAAATTTCTTGTGGAAAAATCACTAAAGGAAATAGGAACAACTTAATTACTTTGAACAACTTTGTCCTAGACAAAGCTTTGCTTGCTTGCAATCAAATGGCCCCTAAAGGAACCAAAGATAATCAGGGCTTCATGTGGCATTGAGCTATTTGTTTTAGCTATTTTATATGTTTGTATTAATATTTTAAATATTTACTATTAGTTACTTTAAATGTGTAGGTCTCACCTTACAAGTCGTTGTAAATGCAACTATTTGGGGGCGTGGGGGCCATCATGGTGTATGTACGGCATCCAATTGGTCTAAAATTGTATTACTGGTAATTGAAATATGAATGCCCCTTTCCCATCATTATGGGGGCAACTACATGAATTTCAATATTTTTTGGATTGTGGTTCATTGTTTTCTATCATGTGGTCCACATGATGCTTGGATCGGCATGATTTTTGGGCTATTCTATTTTCATCTTGAGGCAACCATTTTAGATGGCTTGGATGTCGTACGTACACCATGTTGGGCCTCACATGTAGCTAGTCGCACATTTTTTTCTTCCATAAATAGCTTGCTTGTGAGATCTTCCTACTCGTTATATTTTTAATGTAATTATTAAATTAAATATCAGTTGAGTTAAATAAAGACTCAATATATTTGGTCGAGTCTTTGAGTTGACTTAACTTGTAGGTTGGACACAACGATCTTTAGGTCTTTGAGCTAGCCCATTCAATGACAAGGCCCTTGAGATTAATGACACAAGTACTTGAGAATATGGGCCCCACATGTACCATTTGGGTGGAAAAGGACAATTTTAGTATTTAAAAAATAATTAAATAATTATTAAAATCATCTAAATAATTGGTGATGAAGAGCTCTAACTTTTGGTACAATATGTGTGTAATTGACATAATGTATATCATTACTCATAACTAATAAAAATAATATCATTAACGATATAAGTATATTTTGGAGTACCCTATTAATATAAGACATGTTATTAGGACTTCTTTTTTTCTTAAGTATTTAATTTAGTTATCTAATATATATCATAAAATACGTGATTTTTATTTTTATTTGTAATAATAATTACTCTTTATATTGGTAAAATATGCATAACTGACATAATGCAATATTAGAATTAGTAGGTATTATGAATAAAATTTTCAGCATTAAAAATATAAGTATATTTTAGAGTACCCTATTGATGTATCACCTATGCTCTCTATTTCCAGGTATTAAATTTGGATAAGTACCCTAACACTGATGTGAGATTACCTATACCTGTCTATTTCCAAGTATTTAATTTGGACATATACATTTTAACAATGATTTGGACTTTTATCTATAATAATACCTATTCACTACCAATATATATTGTATAAGTTATACATCCAAATTGAAAGCTAGAGTAGATAAAGATGAGAGGGTAAGACCAACACAAATTATACAACAAAAGGTAGCGATTTAATACAAAAATGCTCTATTGATATAAATTTTCTCAGAGGATTGTCTTTAGAACAAAAGTCATTATATATATATAACCCCACTAAGTGGTGATTCAACATAGATTCTACATCTTAGAACCAAGCCAATTTTGGAGCAGCTTTTTGATAATGGAACCAATCAGTAAAAAACATTAACGCTATAAAAACCAATGCATCAATTGCAGTACAATCAAGGAATTTAGTATCGGTTACGTATACGGTCGATACGTAATGGTAAAAGTCAACCAGTCGACCCCGTTATGGGGTCCCCCCCTCGCTAAGTGGTGATTCAACATAGTTTCTATATCTTGAACCAAGCGCCAATTTTGGAGCAGCTTTGTGATAATGGAATCAACCAGTAAAAAATATTAATACTGAAAAAACTAATACACCAATTGCAGTACAATCAAGGAATTCAGTATCGGTTACATATACGGTAACGACCGACCCAATTACGCTCTCCCCCCGGCTAAGTGGTGACTCAACATAGATTCTACATCTTAGAACCAAGCTAATTTTGGAGCAGCTTTGTGATAATGGAACCAACTAGTAAAAAATATTAACGCTGAAAAAACCAATGCACCAATTGTGGTACAATCAATGAATTCAGTATCGGTTATGTATACGACTGATACATAACGGTAATGGCCGACCCCGTTACACGATACGGGGTCGTAACGGGCACCCCCCTCGATTTTGTAAAATCATAGTAGAACATATTAATGTCTATTTTACAGATTATTGTTATGATTTTATACTTTTTAATAATTTTTTTCTATTTGCGCACTATTTTCTACCATTTTTTTAAAAATTCAAAAAATTAATTTTAATTTAATGTGTTGCTATTTTAATGATAGAATATGATGTGTTGATCATAGTAGAACATATTAATGTTCATTTTACAAATTATTGTTGTGGATTTATATTTTTTTAATAATTTTTTTCTATTTACGCACTATTTTCGGCCTTTTTTTTTTTAAAATTCAAAAAATCAATTTTTATTTAATGTTTTGCTATTTTAATGGTAGAATGTGACGTGTTAATCATAGTAGAGCATATTAATGTCCATTTTACAGATTATTGTTGTGATTTTTATATTATATATATATATTTTATATTTACACACTATTTTTAGCCTTTTTTAAAAAAAAATTTAAAAAATTAATTTTTATTTAATATGTTGCTATTTTAATGGTAGAAATATGATGTGTTAATCATAGTAGAACATATTAATATATATTTTATAAATTATTGTTGTGATTTTTATTTTTTTTAAATATTTTTTCTATTTACGCACTATTTTTGGCCAATTTTTTTTTTTGTAAAATTTGAAAAATCAATTTTTTTTTATTGTATTGCTATATTAATGGTAGAATACGATGTGTTAATCATAGTAGAACATATTAATGTCCATTTTATAGATTATTGTTATGATTTTATATTTTTTTATAATTTTTTTATATTTACGCACTATTTTTGGCCTTTGGTTAAAAAAAAATTGAAAAATTAATTTTTATTTAATGTGTTGCTATTTTAATGGTAGAATATGATGTCTTAATCATATTAAAACATATTAATGTCCATTTTACATATTATTATTATGATTTTATATTTTTTAAAATATTTTTTTATATTTTCAAATTAGTGACTTTATGTTTATATTTTCTTATATTGGACAGGTTTTTGAGCTTTTTAGGGTTTAGAACATAAAATTATCTTTATTGATTTGATTATGAAAACTGTATATAAATTTAGAATAGCAAGTAGACTCACAATCTCACATAAATATAGATCGTATCTAATTTACCTAAAGAAATGTCTAGGTTTGGCCAACAAGTAAGTGATGATATTGATGTCAGAGGGTTGGTGGTACTAGGTATTAAATGAAGTACAACTATTGTGATAGACTAATAACTGGTGGAATCACGCGGCTCAAACAATATTTGATACATCGAAATGATCAAGTTGTGGGATGTACTAGAGTACTGAAATAGATAATGATTTTAATGCAAGCTAGTCTATATGAGTCGAAGGGTAAACGTGTTGCTGGTTAAAAGAAGAAAGATGAGATTTTAGATGCGGCTCGACAGGAGGTGTTTGGTCCTAAATATATGGGCGTCCATGATAAAGATATTATTGATTCCGACGAAGATTTAGATAGAGAATTAATAGATAGGAGAGAGAGCTTACGTCTAGCTCGTAAAGAGGAAGAACGTCGCCCGCATGTTTGGCGCGAGTGAGTCAGTACGTGATACAAGAGGGCAGTGAAAGTGCAGCTGAGAGGGCGACTACTTTTGTAGGTAGGGGTGGGGGGAGGGGGTAGGTTTGGTGGGTTACGACGTATGTTTGGAAGCCGACGAGAGGCATCTTCACATGTTGCCCTATACATTTGGATGAAGAAGTAAATGAGCCTAGGAGACCCTCTATTAATCTAATCCTATTCAGGAAAGAATCAACTGAACAAAAGAAGATAAAATAAATGTGGAATAAAACTTCCGTTGAGAAGCTATGTAGGGCAACAACAAAGTTATTTATACATGCCAACATACCCTCCTAACGTAACCAATTCTCCATATTGGTAGGTGGTAATTGATGCAACAGTAGAAGCAGGTGAAGGAATTAAAGCTCCCACTGCTAGGAATATTAGGGAGAAATGGACACAGATGTAGAGTATGCAGATGTGAAAGCATACGTGGCTACCTTTAAACCTGTACGGCAGGCCAGAGGATGCACGATCATGTGCGATGGTTGAACTGACCCAACCAGACACATAATGATCAACTTCATGGTATACTGCCACTTGGGAACTAAATACCACAAGTTAATTAATGCTTTAGCCGTAACAAAAAATTCTGATTATATTACTGGACTAATGGATAAAGTTGTGGATGAGATTGGAGAGGAGAATGTAGTACAAATTGTGACAGATAATGAAGCGTCATATAAGCTTGCGGGACATAAGTTGATGAAATAGAGACCACATATTTTTTTGTCACCATGTGCTGACCATTGTATTGATATTATATTGGAAGATAATTAGAAAGAAAAATAATGTTGAAGGAAATGGTCAAAAGGGCAAGAGAAGTGACGACGTTTATTTACAACCATAATCAAGTAGTCGCAATAATGAGAAAGTTCACTAAAGGACGAGAGTTTTTGAGGCCTGTGGCGACTAGATTCGCAACAAACTTTATAGCATTAGAAGTTTATACTAGTATAAGGGAGAGTTGAGTAAGATGTTCGCTTCCCAAGTTTGACTCAACCCAAAAACATGGGTAGAAGACATTAGGGACATTGGTTGAAATTGTGAACACCATACGGGATAATAAATATTGGAAGAAGGTCAAGTCGATCCTAAAGGTGATGGAGCCACTAATGAGGGTATTCCGTCTTGTTGGAACTGACGAAGCACCTACCATGAGCTTCCTATACGATGTCATGAATAAAGCAAAGTTGGCAATTCAACGTGATTGTAGAAGCTGAGAATCTTATTGGAGGATGATCGACAAAAGATGACAAGACAACTCCATCCTGATCTTCATGCAGCAGGTTACTGCCTAAATCTTAGGTACAGATATACCCAATCATTTGTTGCGGATAATAAAGTTCGTGTCAGGCTAAAGAATGTGATAAAGAGTTTAGATCCTGACTTAGATATGCAAATAAAGGCGTTGAATGAATTAGATACATTTGAAAAAATTGCCTGGATAGCTTTGAAAATTGCATGCAGTATTTAGGTTGCAATTAGCCGAATGGTGGATGAATTTTGGAGAGAGTACGAAAGCTCTTCAAAGAATTACAGTAAAAGTTTTGAGCCATACAACATTTTCTTCTAGCTGCGAAAGGAATTGGAGTTGTTTTACACTTATTCATTCAAAGAATAAGAATAGATTGCAGACTAGGACGTTGGATAGACTCGTCTTCATGCACTATAATATGAAGTTAAGAATGCGATGACATCATAAGAGCATTACAATTGCCGATGACACAGACTACTGTCTAATAAACTTGAATAATATTTATGATGAGGACGACCCACTTCTACCTTGGTTGAAAATAAAGGGAAAACATAAATTGAAGAGGATAGTGAAGAATTAGAAATTGATGACCCACTAATACGCACAACGCAACAAGAGAATCGTGCAACTGTGTTGGACCAAAAAAGAGAGGCAATTTTTAGGCCAATTACGGCTCAAGATCAACAGAAGAGTATGAGCAGTGGTAGCGTGACCATGTCAGATGATGGTAATATAACGCCCTTGCCCCTGGTGCTGGCACTTCTAGTGTTGCTCAGCACACTATACAACTGTCTAAAGATTGCGTGTCGATGAACATCGACAAGGTAGTACACGAGGTCAGATTTATGAGTGTACTGAGTCATGATACAGCTAGCAGGAGAAGGGTAGGTCTAGTGTTGTACTGGGTCCGGGAGGTCCGGAACATCAGCAGTCTCATGGTCCTGGTTATTATGATGGATATTCTTATGTCCAATTGAATTATGATTATAGTTATACTGAGTCTGTTCCATCACATTCATGTTAGAGTAGTCCTCCCGATCTATATCCATATGATTATAGATATCCAGATCCAAATCCAAATCCAAATTACTCATCACAGACACACTCTCAATCTTAAGTTTCTTAACAACTTGAGTACGGGGCACCAGTATGACTAATCGACGGGCATTGGTGGATATCCTTACTTGGGGTCGGAGTCGTTGCCTAGTCAGGATCAGTCATCCTCAGTTTTGTTGATCCTAGTATTTCCTTCTGGCACTGGATATTGTGGATATGCAGCAACTCCACCTATTGGGATAACCTCAGCCTGATGATGACGATGGCGATAATGTGGAGGTCGAGCAACCATAAAAAAATAGAATTTCATTTTAGTGGTGGCTTTGAATTTTATTACGGTAATTGTAAGTATATATTTGTATTAAGGTAAGTATTTGCAACAGTATTATTACAAACACATACTTGACATTGCCGAACTTGTATTTAAAATAGCCTCCCCCCCCTTACAACCAATCAAGTAATCCCCAATCAAGTTGCAGAAGAGTATATCAAACACTACTACTTTTTTTTTTTTTTTTTTTTAATATTCTTGACTTGAAGATGACAGGTCACAGGACAGGAATCACAGTCATAGCCACAAGAAGTCAGGAATAGGATATAGGAGGAGAAGTCCCTCTGACACGTTGAAGAATGAAGACTTTAAAATAGAATGAACATTGTAATTTACGCAAGTCTGGACTCACTTTAGTATGTTGAAGAATGGAGACTTTAAAATAGAATGAACATTGTAATTTGTGCAAGTCTGGACTCACTCTAATATAGAGTCATAGACTCTAGAGTAGAGACCTCACTTCTTCTCAGGTATGTTAAATTGTTAATAACTTAATATCGAATAAATTATAAAAAATAATTACAAATACCTATACATGTAAGACATTTTGATAGTAAATAGTTAGAAAATTAAATATATAAGTTTTGCAGTCAAATTCATAAATTTATCAGACAGCCTGATTCAACTTCTCACCAAAGAGTGGACTGTTACACTACCATAAACACGTTCCAATTTACAAATGAATGCATATTTGGAATACTTGCAATATTCCAGATTTAATCCATATTTTTTCATTTTTTTTGGCATTTTTTTTGTACCGTTAGAGGCCGTTATGCTCCCGTATCCGTATAAGTAATGGTGGGCACTGTTACGCCCACCGATACCGAACACCTTAGGTACAATAGAGTTGCAATTCATTAGTTATTCCGGATGCTTGCTAAATTCGAAAAAAAACCGAAGGTTATTTGTATTCCTTGGAAACCCCCGTCCACATTACAATTCAATATTTCTTGACCCACTATTGGCCAAACCACCGGGGCGCTAGGTCCAATGTAAGTAGGATCGCTTAGCCATGCCTCGTAATTGGAAAAACGGGCGCCATAGAAGTACATGCCACTCAACCAAAGAAAGATGATGGAGAGTTGATCGAAATGAGCACTAAATACTTTTCGAGAGATCTCCAAATCACTGGTATGGCTATTGAAATCGTGAGCATTAGCATGTAGGTTCCATATCCAAGTGGTGGTAGTATTAGGGCTCTCTCTCTCTCTCTCTCTCTCTCTCTATCTCTCTCTTTGAGGCTAACTGAGTAGCTCAAAAGTTCAGTGCGAATTGGTGTGAGTTGAGCATTCGGATATATATATATATATATATATACACACACACACACACACCAAAGGGAAGGACATTTTGGAATTGTGAATGGATGGTTGAAGTCAATTTGAACAATTGTTTACATTCAATCTACAAATGCTCTTCAATAAGACAAGATAAAATGTGATCCGGAATGGGACTAATGTGGATGAATGATGAATTAAATTATTCAAGTAATGTGAGGGCATGTTCCATCTACACTAAAATCCATGATTTTGAATTGCCTTGATTGGTGGACATGCATACCACATGTAAAATGAATAATTTACCATAGATAAGTAAATTATTCCAAAAGTATTTAACCTACATGCTACCCCCTAAGGCATTAGGGACAACCTTGAGTAACAGCCTAGCATACATGTATGACATCAGGCCGGTGTATCATATGTTGGATCAATGGCCATGAAGCTTCTTTTTCACTCTAATTGCTTGTGATGGAGATCCTAAAAGTAATACCTAAATTAGCTTACCAATCACGCTTTTAAACAATTTATTTTTGTATCGTTATTATATCTATTTTTAAATTAATTTTTGAACCCTTTAAGAAGAGTAATTTAAAAAGGAATTAATATTTCAAAATCACATTGATGATCTAACAATTAGAATGAGGGATCAGTGGTTACAAAAGGTAATTAAAAAGAATGAGGGATCAGTTGTTCAAGATCACATTGATGATCTAACAATTAACTAACATTGATGAAATTACAAAAGGAATAATTTCAAATGAATATAGATACATGTCTTATAGATAGGAAGATAATGGATGGACGGTTAAAAATACTTTGCAAGTTTATTTTCGATTATCCATCAATCTTATAAACATGGGGGGCTTGCTGAAATATCTACGATTTTGGACATAAATTGAATGTCCTGGACAATCCAATTTGGTAGTTGAGCCACTAGTAGTAGTACACATTAGAGTATTCTCTCATGGTAAACACGTGCACTACAAAATATCTGACTCGTCAACTTCCTACATGCACTACATGTGCCCTCATATGCCAACAAATAATTAATTCTTTATTCCAAGTTGTTGACAAACAACATTAGAATAATTAGCATGGTCTAAAAAGACTAAGGATACTTTTTAGCAATGAGCGCAGTCCAAAGGCACACACCTCCTGCGGCTGTCTAGATCCACACCTAAAATACTCTCTACCATACCAACCCATACCTCAACATATCAATGCCACTCTACCAACCAACCCACATGTGCTAACATCTATCTAAGCAAAGCCAGGAGGTGGAGCAAATCCTTTAAAAGCAAAACCTCTCTCTCTCTCTCTCTCTCTCTCTCTCTCTCTCTCTCTCTCTCTCTCTCTCTCTCTCTCTATATATATATATATATATATATATAACTTAGCTAGCTCGTGCTAATATGTTTGAGCGCCAGATGCTTACCTCCTTTAAAAAGTAATAGGTTTGGGGCTAGCCACTGCACTAGTCTGCTTTGCTTCCTCCCATTCATCCATAATCACCCTGTTTATCTTTTGGTACATTTTTATTTAGGATAAGAAGACATCATATGTGGATTTTAGGTGAGCCAACTCTCCTTTTCGTAGGGGCAAAAAAAAAAAAAGGCTCTTTCCTTAGAAGCTAGGTTCCCCATATGACTCGTACTTTCCCCAGATTTTTCACACACGGCATGTACCAAGTGCATCCCTCTGCCAAATCAGGTTTTCCTCATTGGTTCACTAATTTACATCTATCTTCACCATCCAAATTGTTCGATACATTCACTCACCAAGAATTCCCGACTGTCCAATTGATATCTAAGGATTAGTTTAAAAAAAAACTAAAACAACAAGTGGTCCAGATTCCCAGGCAAAATCAAATGATGTATATATATATATATATATATATATATATATATATATATATATATATATATATAAAATCAATCTTTTGCTTATATATATATATATATATATCGATTTTGGACTGTCCATATTTCTCTACCTGTACTGGTAATAATCCCAAGCAGTCTACTCGGATTCACACCATATATGGACCAGGCTCGAGAATTTCCTCCGGATAACAATCACGACCTTTCAATATGTAGCCTGATAATAGACGTCTAAGAAGAGAAACACATGGACGGTCCACATTCAACTGAGAAAAGGCCCAAGATTGGACGGTCCACGACGACCACTTGCATAAACTAAAAACTCCATTCTGTGCACATTCCCAACAATAATTTGAAAAACCAAATAAGAATCTAACCTTTTCAATCTTTGCCATTAAAGATCGGCCAATGAACATCTCCTTGGATCGCAACACTGGCGGGCCAATCCTGAGCTGCCGAATCAATGCCGACCGTCGATTGGCTGGCGGCAGCAGCAATTTCCGCTCCACCAGGCTGCCATTTTTGGTGGGGCTCTCGCAATGATCTTTATCGCTGGCAGTTCTCGATCTCTTTCGGCGTCTTCGGCCGTTGGATTCAGCCTTTTCAGATGGATTGCGGTCAATTTCTGAATCCAAATCGGCGAATTTCCGAAGGAGTTGGTCGGATGATGCTCTGGGCACGCTCTGGACTTTACAAGAAGCCATGAGAGTTTTGAAGGAAAGCTTCACAGAGAGAGAGAGAGAGAGAGAGAGAGAGAGAGAGAGAGAGAGGATACGGTGGAGTTTGGTGGGATTTTGGCTTATGAAGTGGGAGCGGCAAGTGACCGTTGAAAGTGACGTGGCAATGATTTGAATTAAATAACAGAAAAACTTCGACACTCTGGCAGTGTGATGGATGATACGCAGGCACTTAGAAATTTCTTATAAATTGTACACGTGGAATGCAAGTAGTCAAAATAAACCGTCGAAATTACGATCCACTGCAGATGTATGATTAATGAGAAATTAAGCTTATTTGATAATATTTTTCTATTGAATTGGTGGACGTTTATTGGACGGTTAAAAATGTAAAAAAATATCAACAGTCCTTTTTCCACAAACAAGTGTCTACGAATCAGAGATTGAGATTATTCAACCAATATGATCTACCTATCGTGACTTTAAAAAAATGGGCCACACAATTTAATCAGTTTAGTTGAGTTAATACATGTAACGTCTAAAATTTCTAGGTGCCTGCGTATCAAGAATCATACGCCGCCTGAGTTTACTCTTTTAAGGACTACGCTGACTTGCATAGGCACGCAGAGCGCCCCACTTGCGCTAACTGATCGCTATGTGGGAGAAAAATGCATCAGATCCATCCCGTCCACCATTTTTTTCGTCACATCTTCACTGTATATTTTAGGATTAAGTTAACGCAAAGAATTTTGGGCCGCACCATAGTGAACGGTGTAAGATCATGCCTAAACTTCTAAATTCAAGTGATGTGTCCTACATGTCTTGGAATGTACTGATTTTCGGAAAATCTATTCATCCTGGTGTAACACGGAAGATGAGTGAATTGGATTTTATATAAACACGACGTTGATCCCACAAGAACTTTGGACAACTTTAATGGTGGGACTTGCTATCTCAACTTTTTCACATGGTGTATTCCACCTGAATGTTGAATTTTTCTGATATTCGGCTCTATTTCAATATACAATGTTGTTCACCTGTTGGACGGTATGGATCTTAGTTATATGAAATCCTTACGTCCACGTCAGCAAAGGTAACGCCCAAGTATCCTATCGAAAGTCACACAAACGTTTTCGTTTGAATATGAGATGGGAAATATAGCCGTTACGAGGATTGCATAGGATGCTCCAAAATTCCACGTGATGTGGAGAGATTATATGGGTACAGCTGTCTCTACAAGATACACACGTGGCAGAATGATGTATCAATCTGGTCCATGAATCCATTGGGCCTCATTATTTGATGGGCTATATTTAAACAATCCCTCTTTTTGGGAAATTCCATTTACTAGTTTAATTCAATTTAACTTACTGAATATATGTCCCTTAATAATTATCATTTTCTGCTGCTAATTTAAGAGAAAGCGATCGTATGAGTGGTATATTTATTTTTAGGCCATTTCCTATCCACGATATGCGTAATTTAATGGACGGTCTCAATTGGAAACTATTCTTCTCAATTGGAAACGCTCATATCGTACAGTAAACTCGGTTAGGCCCATGCACCATGGATGAATGTAGTTTATCTACGCCTTCCATCCTTTTTTTCCAGGTCATTATCCAAAGATCAAGTGAACCATACTGAAATTACGGTAATGACCGCTTTAATTGAAGTGAGAATATGTCAAGATATCCTAGAGAGGGGTGAATAGGACTTTTTAATATTTTATGATGATTAAAAACTTATCAACTCTATCCTGAACCAATATGCAAATAGCAGGATTCTTTTAGTGTAACTCTAATGGCTTCCAAGCCAAATAGAGGATCCAATCATAAGACTAATCAAAACATATACAGGATGTATAACATAGTTCATGATGGATGTGACTTTGTGTGGGGTGTGATTCTACTTAGTTCCAGATAATCATGTACACATGCAATATGAGAACATTCAGAGAATTCACACAAGCAGGAAAAGTAAATAGTAATCTCAAACATAGTCATTTCTATAGTGGTTCGAGTACGTGTTTACTCCACTTCCGGCGGATGCACTCAATCCTTGAGTGTACCGGATCTCACTAACGAAGGTTTCAAATCAGGTTTACCTCAAACAAGTACAACCTACACCAGGCTGACTCTAACGTGTCTCCATGAGACACAAGTTTATGCCCCACACAGGAGCAAGGTTAACACACAACACCCAAATTTTAGACCACACAGGTCAATGATCCACACAAGGAACCTACCAGTTTATGCCCTACACAAGAACAAAAGTCAACACACAACACCTAAGTTTTAGACCACACATTTCAAGGACCTATACAAGGACCTAAGTTTATGCTCTCCACAGAGCAAGAGTTAACACACAACACCCCCATGTATTCTCCCGTCAGAGGCCTCCTATGAGGACTTGAAAGGGGTGAGAAGCACCTTTGACCCAATCCTACAAAGGAATGATCAAAAGGGTTTCTGGACTCTAATGACTTACAGATAAGTAGATGAGCCCCATTCAACATGTTGATGAAGATCTCCCTCCTTTGATGATGAAGAATCTTCAGCTCCCTAAAACCGCAACACAGATGATGCTCCAATGTAAGGCGATAGGTTGAGCTAAGGTTATGTTGGAATCTAAAATGTTTTCATATTTGAGAAACAGAGTGATTCCAATCATTTATGCATTCAAGGTATCCCAGCTCAATGATTTGCCATTAAGGTGGTAGCTGCAGGATCCTTGAATGTGGAAGTTCATTCTCCAATCCACTCTATTGAATATCAATGATGAGGGTGGATTGGAGGATGAACTCCCATGAGAGAAAAAGGCTTAGGGTATATGATCTAGATTAAACACTCAAAAGCTCTATCTCTTTTTCTCTACCAACAACCAAAGGCAAGATCTCATTAAATAAGCAAAAAGCTCTAACGGAAATAAAACAGTCATATTTTTGACAGAGTTCGATATAATCGAGCAGGATTCGATATCATTGAGTGTATACTCTCGATACCATCGAATGACCGCTCGATGACACGAACTCAAGTTGTCAAATACTTTATGACCCTTTTTGCCAACTGGTCGAGGAAATCGAACACTCTTCGATGTCATCGGATTTCGAACTCCGATTTCATCGATGCAAGGTTCGATTCCTCGACATTTGAAAATATGAGAGTAGACTTGCCTTTGAAGCATAATAGGTATTTGATATGATCGAGCATCCCTTGATATTATCGGAATTTGAATGTCGATGATATCGATGACAGAGTCGATTCATCGATATTTTAAAGGAATTTTCCTATAAGCTTGCTGGACAGTTTGTGTTCTGTTTTGATGATATCGACTAGGTCTCGATATGATCGATATTTGAATATCGATTTTATTGAGTGATCCTCGATATTTGAAAGATTTTACCTGAAAGTTTGCTGGATAATTTTGTGTCCCAATCCGATATTATCGAATGTCCGTCAATATCATCGAGATTTGAATTTTGAGGATATCGAGGCTCTCCTCGAGATATCGAGAATCACATGATTTTCCTTAACAGCATATTGGACACGACTGACCAGATGTCGATGTTATCGAGCCTTCCCGATGAACTTGAGATTCGTTATTCGATGATATCGATCATGCCATCGAGTCATCAATAATTTAGTCCAGAATTCATTGAAGTTGCTGGACATCTGAAGTCCTCAATTCGATAATATCGAGTGAGTTTCGAGGACATCGATAGCAGAGTTTGATTTCATCGAATAACTTATCGATAAATCAACAAAGGTAGAAAACTTAGACTTTTTCCTAATTTTGCAAAGTAGTTTTCTTACCTTAAACCTTAAGATGTTCTATGCATTTTGTAAGGGTTTTATATACCTGTTGTTTTGGGACATAGGATGTGACGCTAAGGTTTACCTTTGACGAGTTCGGGCACACATCCTGTTAGGGGTGCACATGGGTCGGTTTGGTCCAGTTCTGGGGTGAAACTGGAACCGAACTGTTCCTAACGGTTCTTCAAATATTGGAACCGGAACTGGACCGTTAGCACCCTAGAACTGGATCGTGAAAAACAGTTCGGTTCTGGATCGGTTCCACAGTTCTGGGCTTTTAAAAATCCAGCCCAGTTAGATACTGTGTTGATTTTTTTCCTTTTTGGGTTATTCAATCAGTTGGAGCTTTTGCCACTATTTTCTTCACTGGGATGCGTTGAAAGCTTAATGAAAAACCTCCCAACCATTGTATAACGAGGATCAAGCATTAGAAAGACAATGCGAAAAGGGAGTGGGTCATTGCCAGTGCAGTTGCTGCCAAACATGCAAGATCCCAGAGACTCAATATGCAAGCCCCACTTGGTGGCCACAGATGCACAGGTCATGCATTGTAAGCTCTGGCACAAATATCAAGCTGGTTCACTCAATTCAGTGGTCCCTACGTCTGTGTTGAATGACTATTGGTCAGTTTTTCTAATCATCCATGTGCTGTGTTAGATACCCAATGAGCAGATGGCTAGATTTCCCAGCCAAGGGATCTACATGGTGAGACACACCAGATGAGTGACTTAGATTTCACACATGTCAAACAACTATGGAGCTGAGATTTGCATTAGCCATGTAGGCAAGGCTGTAAGATTATAATTGCATAGTCATCCTTGTCATTAAGTCAACATAGAAAGTTAATATTTTCTTGCATATAGTAAAGCAAAACAAAGCACCATGTTTATCCTACTGATCAAACAATGAAAATCCTCACAACTATGATACTAGTAAAGAGGAGATCAATGATGCATTACAACTATCCAGCTTTGTTTACTATTAGCATTGCTATGTAACTTATATTAGAGAACAACTTGGCCTACCCATGACCAGATAAAAATGATGGCATAAAAAGATGAAGAATAAGGAATTCGATGCAATACAACCAAAATGAGTTGGAAGATCTATTTCAGGTAATAAAAGATGGCTTTGTACATAGTTGTCTTTGAGCTCCAGTTTCAAAAGAAATAAGTTGATGCTATGGATTATCTTTCTAATATACCATTAAAAGAAGAAAGAAACTTTAAAGTAAAGGTTCGGATCAATGGTTCGGATCGACGGTTCGGTTCATTGTTCGGCTCAACGGTTCGGATTAACGGTTCGATTCGGTTATACAGGGCCCTAAACCAGAACTGATCCGTATCCAACGGTTCTTGAACTTTTGGAACCAGAATCGGAACTGATCCTGTCTAGAACCAGACCAAACTGGACCGATCCAACGGTTCTAGTTTGGTTACACGGTTCTACCGGTTCGATGTGCACCCCTACATCCTGTTGAGGCATACGCTTGAATAATCTTCCTATGGGGCTCACTTGACTTGCTGACTCAACACTCACGCTAATTGACAAACCAGGGCACTTTCAATCTCCTCCTTTGTCAATTACATGACAAAACACTTGAAGTCCTAAAACAACATCTAGACTAACACCCTAAATTGTGTGTACATGAACTTTACACAATTTTACAATGCTATTGAGTTCACATACACGGCTGTATCATTCAGTAGTAGCTGCTCCCCCTATCTTCTTGCAGCTGCTCCCCCTAACACTTGTACCACCATTATACATGGATACACACAATTTTTCGTTGTGGTGGGATTTGTTCTTCTCCTTTTTTGTCAGTTATTGGCAAAGGGCAATATAACAATACTAGTTGACTGAAGTTGAAGCATAAAGATATGGGAGAACCAATAGAGACTGAGATAGTTCAATGCATAACAGATAACGACATCTCTATTTTCAGGGAAACCATTTATGCATACTAGGTCAAAAGAGACTTGTGATTTGAACAGAAAATAGTAGCATAGACAGAAATCACAAAACCAATTCTCAATTGTTAAGGAATATGTAGGATAAGACAATCACAATTTATACAAGCATTTCTCAGAGTTTTATGCATAATTGAGAACAGAGAGATATGACAACAAAGATATATGAATTTTCAAACAAACATAAAAAATATCCAAAATAGAAACTGCCCAAGCTTGGCAGTATTGCAACATCCATTCCAAAAACAATCAAACCAAATTGCTAGCCCAACCATGGGCTTATAAAAAAGTTATTTTCCTCATGCGGAGGATATCCATAAACCACACCAAAAAAAAAACTGTTAGACTTTTCATGTTAGCTAGCCACCACATACACACAAGACCGCAGGACATTAAAAAAGATATCCATGTCTGTACATGCAGATGAGTAGTCAATGTATGTGGTGGCATGAGAGCTGTCGACTCTAAGGTGCTGGAGCCGAGGAGGATGGTGCTGTATCATCGCGATGGCATGTTAGCAGATCAATGAGTTGCTGGACTGAGTGCTGTACGCTAGACACCATTTTCTCCAATTCCGAGAACCGCACATCATGTCTCTCCAGCTTATCCTCTATTCGAGCCAAGCCATGCTGCATTGGCCCGACCCTATCTTGATGAAATTTGAAGCATTGGGTCTGAGCCGAATCGGTCGGAGCTGGAACTTGTTGAGGCTCTTATGGATCCTCTCCTGGTGGCACTGCTCCTCCCATCTCCCCTTCTCCATGAATTTCATCCTCAGGTTGGCCTTCCGAATATGCATGAAATGTAAGGTCCAGTTTTTGAATATTGACCCTGTTAAAATGCTGGAGAGGAGCTCAGGATCGTATGTCGGAGGAAGACTGATTGTATTGCATATCACATGAATGATGTGAGGAAAAGGCAGATAGACTCCTCTGGACTAATGGATGACACTTGCTATTTGGTGAAGGATCAGGGTAGGCAGACACAGTTTGACTCCAGTGGCAACACCGTACATAATCATGACCATGAATCCGGTAAGATCAGTGCGATTGGGTCCATGAGGATAAGCATTTGAGCAGAATATCCCGTGTAAGACTCGGTATTGAGGGTGCATGTATTTCGCCTTCAACGCATTCCTTTGGTACCATGGGTTATCTCGATCCTGACACAGAAATTTTGAAATTGTAGACCGAGTAATGGGATTTTCAAGATCAAGGTTAGACAACCCAACTGGAGACAGGGTTAGACTGAACATACTGGCAATGGATTCCGTAGTGATTTCAACGCTATCATCCCCGACAGTCACTGTAATGGACGGTGGATCTAGGACTGGAGAATGACAATATGCAAGAAAATGGTAGGTTTGCTCATCATGACTTGGACCACCAAAATCAAGAAGGGGCAGCTAGTCGATTGCATCCAACAGAAGTTCCACATTGTAGGGTTTGATACATTCCCTGTCAACTCTACGTTCATACACCAAGCGCCTCCCTGCGTATTTTTTAAGAATATGTGGAGGAGGACCCACAACCGGATGTGGTGGTTCAGGTGCCGCAGTCGGAGCTTCCCTACGAGACAATTGCCGAGTAGAGGAGCTTCGTGGGCATGCAGGGGATCGTTGAGACTGAGCCCTTCCTCGTTCTCTTGAGGCCATGGATTTCTTTCCGGTAGGCTTGGATGACTCACCGATGACAGGGGACTTTCCTTTCTCCTTACTCATTTGAATAACTCAGAGGGAAATGGTAAAGAAAAAGAAATCTGATAAGACTGAAGATTAGGAGGGCCAACCCGAAATTTCCAAATGGATGTTTTCAATCAATCTAGAGAGGCCCTAACACAATGAAGTGTATGTTGAGGATGTAAGAGATTACCCGATTCAAGTCACCCTCGATGGCAATCGGTCGAGAAAAAATGAGAAACACGGAAGAAATTTCCAGAGAAATCGATCAGGGAAGCAAAAATGAATTTTTCCTGCTCGCCCGCTTTTTATCGTGTGGTGGCCTTCGATATCATCGAAGTTTTATTCGATGATATCGATATACTCCATTCGATGTTATCGAAGAGGTCTTCGATAACATACTAGAACATGTGACGCTTCTGATTCCGAATGGGCGTCGATTATATCGATAGATGTTTGATTGAATCGAGGATTCATACGATTTATCGACAGACTTATCGAAGAGAAGATGTATGACCCTTTTTTTTTTTAGTACTTCGATGGTCTTTCATATATGTGTAACTTAGTATATATTCATATCAGACTGTATACATATCAAAATTTATACAGACATTGTACCATCCAAAATTATAAACATTAGAAATGCTTAAACACAAAAGAAATGTTTGAGGTGTAGAGACCTCAAGTATATCATGAAAATCATTCAAAATTGCATCATTTCAACATCCATCCAGATTTAGATGCCGTAACCTAGACATGTTTTTCATGCTCAATTGTTACTCATCATATGAATCAAACTTTCCATTGCCTTTGATGACATAACAGTGGTTGCTGGTGTAAAGACCCTTCATAATCGATTTTTCTGATAGGTCCAGGATCTTGCATGTTAGTTTGTCAAAGGTAACCACATGTTTGTTGTCACATATTTGAGATATGCTTAGAAGATTATGTGTCAATCCTTTTATGCAAAAGGCATTCTCATTTTTAAGCACATCTATTCCTTTGATAGTTCCCTGCCCTATTACCTTAGTGGTGTTTCCATCCTCATAAGTGACTATCCCATTATTAAGATTTAAGTAGTTTGAAAGAAGGGATTTGTCACCCGTGACATGTCTTGAGCACCCACTCTCTAGGTACCATTTAGTACTATTGCTTGTTGAATGATTTGAATGAATAACAAGACAATTGTTCTTTTCTTTCACTACCCATTTTGAGACAGGATTTCTTATTATGGTAGTTTTTGTTTCATTACGGATTTTGGTAGGCATGTTGGGAAACTGAACCATGTTTCCTTGTTTCACAAATTCATTAGTTTTTGATTTAATTAAGTCACCTGATTCAATAGCTCCTTCATTCTTTTGGTCACTCTAGGTGGAGACGGGTATGTTCCTTTTTCCATATAGTTTAGTGGATTCTTAGCATTTTGTATTGATTTTTCAGTTTGTCTGCATTTACCAGTATGATTCGGACAGGAATCAGATTGAGTCCACCTTGGAGCAATACATTCAAATTTGAAATGACCAGAGTCTCCACAAGAATGACAGATAGAAGTAGCTGTTGTTTTACTTCCTGATGTAGTTGATTTCTCAAACATTGGTGTTGCATTTTTGAATTTTATTTTGAATTTGTCATATCCTAATCCACTCTTATCTTTCCCAGGTCTTCCCAATCTTAAGAGTTTTTCTAATTTTTCACTACTCTGAGAAAAGTTATAATTCAGTTTAGCAGATTTTTTGGATTTCTCTACATCAAACATGAGTGTGTGATTTTCATTCTTTAGATGCTCATTTTCATCTTTCAATAGATTAATCTATTTAGTAAGTTTCAATGTTTCAGATTTAAGGGACAGATTGATTTTTTCAGCTTATCATTTTCAGAGTGGTATTGCTGTAGATCATTGATTAGATGTGTATTGGCTTCTGAAGTTTTATCTAGATCCATTTGTAGCAATTTATTTTTATTTTCATTAATCCCAAGTCTTTTAAGGATATTGATGCTATGGATATAAAGTTGATTATAGGCATCCTGCAGTTTATCCTTTTCTTCTTCTTCTTTCTCTGTTTCCTCATCATCAGATGGAAATGATTCAGTGGCTTAAGATTCTTTGATTTTCTCAGTTTCTATAGGAATGTTGGAGGTTGTAGAGATCATAAGAATTTTCAGGAATTTTCGGTCTCCATCACTCTTTGAGTTACTACATTCTGAATTTGACTATTCAGTATCATCCCATGTGGTTGCCATTGCCTTTCCTTTGGTTTTCCTATTTGGGCATTCAGTGGACAGATGTCCAAACTTTCGGCAAGTATAGCATTGTGGCTCCTTAGACTTTTTACCAGATTTACCTGTAAAATGTTTGTTGTCCAACTGTCTACCTTTAAATGGTCGGCCACGATTTTTATGGAAGAATTTTCTGAACCGTTGAGCCAGAAGAGCCACTTCATCATCTTCATTCTCCTTTTCACTTTCATCTTCCTCATTTGTAGTATTCTTTGAAGTTTTGAGGACAATATTTTTAGGTTTAAGAGTTTGCTTGAAGTGTAGTTTAAAATTTTGTAGGGAACCTACGAGTTCTTCTACTTTCATCTCATCCATGTTTCTACATTCTTCAATAGTTGTGACTTTAGAGTTGAACCGTTCCGGTAAGGATCTCAGAATTTTCTTATAGATTTTTGGAACCGGAACCTTTTCTCCTAATCCACCCATGGAGTTGCAGATGATGTTCAATTTTGTGAAAAACTCCATGAACGTCTCATGCTCTTCCATTATGAGACTTTCAAACTGTGATGTTAGGAGTTGTCGTTTGGATCTTTTCACTGTGCTGGTTCCCTCATGAGTTGTTTCCAACAAGTCCCGTGCTTCTTTAGAAGTACCACACATACTGATTTGATTAAATACTTCTTGGGACACAGCATAGTAAATCGCATTCATTGCTTTTGCTTCAACAGTTTGTTTTTCTTTATCGAATGCTGTCATTTTTCTTTGGATTTTGGTTCGAATATGGTAGTGCCATTTTCAAGTACTATTTGTTCAGTTAGCGGCACATCCGGTTTCAACAATATCCCAAACATCATGATCCAATGATCTCAGAAAGTAGTGCATTCTAGCCTTCCAGTACGAATAATTTGAACCATTAAATACAGGAGGTCTAGTTACAGATGAGCCCTCTCCTTTTCCATATTACAAACTTTAGTCAGGATCACTCTCTAGGCGGCGAAGCCCTTAAGAGAGACCCTCTCTGATACCAATTGAAATTACGGTAATGATCACTTTAGTTGAAGTGAGAATATGCCAAGATGTCCTAGAGGGGGGTGAATATGACTTTTTAATATTTTATGATGATTAAAAACCTATCACCTATCTTGAACTAATATGCAAATAGCAGGATTCTTTTAGTGTAACTCTAACGGCTTCCAAGCGAAATAGAGGATCCAATCATAAGACTAATCAAAACATTTACAGGATGTATAACATAGTTCATGATGGATGTGACTGTGTGTGGGGTGTGATTTTACTTAGTTCAAGATAATCATGGACACATTCAATATGAGAACATTCAGAGAATTCACACAAGCAGGAAAATTAAATAGCAATCTCAAACACAGTCGTTTTTATAGTGGTTCGACTACGTGTCTACTCCACTTTCGGCGGACTTACTCAAACCTTGAGTGTATCGGATCTCACTAACGAAGGTTTCAAATCAGGTTCACCTCGAACCAGTATAACCTACATCAGGCTTACTCTAACGTGTCTCCACGAGACATAAGTTTATGCCCCACACAGAAGCAAGGGTCAACACATAACACTTAGATTTTAGACCACACAGGTTAAGGATCCACACAAGGAACCTACTAATTTATGCCCTACACAAGAGCAAAGGTCAACATGCAACACCTAGGTTTTAGACCACACAGGTCAATGACCTATACAAGGACCTTAGTTTATGCTCTTCACAGAGCAAGGGTCAACACACAGCACCCCCATGTACTCTTCCGTCGGAGGCATCCTATGAGGACTTGAAAGGGGTGAGAAACACTTTTGACCCAATCCAATAAAAGGAATGATCAAAAGGGTCTCTGAACTCTAATGACTTACAGATAAGTAGATAAGCCCCATTCAGCACGTTGATAAAGATCTTCTTCTTTGATGACGAAGAATCTTCAGCTCCCTAGAACCGCAACACAAATGATGCTCCAATGTAAAGCAACAGGTTGGGTCAAGGTTATGTTGGAATCTAACTCTATTAAATGTTTTCATATTTGAGAAACAGAGTGATTCCAATCATTTATGCATTCAAGGTATCTCAGCTCAATGATTTGTCATTAAGGTGGTAGCTGAAAGATTCTTGAATGTGGAAGTTCATTCCCCAATCCACTCTATTGAATATCAATGATGAGGGTGGATTGGAGGATGAACTCCCATGAGAGAAAAAGGCTTAGGATATATGATCTGGATTAAACACTCAAAAGCTCTATCTCTTTTTCTTTACCAACAACCAAAGGCAAGCTCTCATTAAATAGGAAAAAGTTCTAATGGAAATAAAACAGTCATATTTTTGACAGAGTTCGATATCATCGAGAAGGATTCGATATCATCGAGTATATACTCTCGATACCATCGAATGACCGCTCGATGACACGAACTCAAGTTGTCAAACGCTTTTTGACCCTTTTTACCAATTGGTCGAGGAAATCGAACACCCTTCGATGTCATCAGATTTCGAACTCCGATTTCATCGATGCAAGGTTTGATTCCTCGACATTTAAAAACATGAGAGCAAACTTGCCTTTGAAGCATAACAGATATTTGATATGATCGAGCATCTCTCGATATTATCGGAATTTGAATGTTGATGATATCGATGACAGAGTCAATTCATCGATATTTTCAAGGAATTTTCCTATAAGCTTACTGGACAGTTTGTGTTCTATTTTGATGATATCGACTAGGTCTCGATATGATCGATATTTGAATATCGATTTTATTGAGTGATCCTCGATACTTGAAAGATTTTACCTGAAAGTTTGCTTGATAGTTTTGTGTCCCAATCCGATATTATCGAAGGTCCGTTGATATCATCGAGATTTGAATTTCGAGGATATCGAGGCTCTCTTTGAGATATCGAGAATCCCATGATTTTCCTTAACAGTATATTGGACACGACTGACCAGATGTCGATGTTATCGAGCCTTCTCAATGAACTCGAGATTCGTTATTCGACAATATTGATCATGCCATCGAGTCATCAATAATTTAGTCCAAAATTCATTGAAGTTGCTGGACATCTGAAGTCTTCAATTCGATAATATCGAGTGAGTTTCGAGGACATCGATAGCAGAGTTCAATTTCATCGAATAACTTATCGATAAATTGATAAAGGTAGAAAACTTAGACTTTTTCCTAGTTTTGCAAAGTAATTTTCTTACCTTAAACCCTAAGATGTTCTATGCATTTTGTAAGGGTTTTATATACCTGGTGTTTTGAGACAAGGGATGTGAGGCTTGAAAAGGCTAAGCTATATGTCTAAACAAATTAAATAAAGCTAGTATATAAACAATCTCACAAAGCTGAATTTAATGACAACCTTAAATGTATGAGTATTGAGAGATTGATACAAATGTTGTTCTAAGGACAAACTTACACAAAAAACCAAGGTTTATGGTAGGACAACCTGATTCCTAAAAAGGTCTGTGTATCAAATACTCAAACTGATACAGAGGAATAAAGAAATGAATAGCAAGAAAAGAAATCTAAGCTATTACAACATTCCCACACTTGCGTAAAAGAAATTACAACATTCTCTACAAATGCAAAAAGGGAATTACAATCATCCACAAAAGAAATAAACAATCAATCTATAAGACCAGAAATTATAGTTGTTCGCTTGTGTGTACACTAACTATTAAACAATAGCCACACAACTACTCCACTCCTAATATCTTCACAAAGTGGATATTAGCGTTCACTAAGAAAATAGGTTTTTTAAGGTTCACCTAAAACCTTCACAATTGTGTCTTTCAAGTGGACTTACACAATTCAAAAACCCCACACTCTGAGTTTTCTGGATCACCTTAGATAAACCAAAACAAAGAGATTTTTCTTGCACAATCTCAATGAAACCATAATATAGAAATTTATAATAATGTAAAATACCTGGATATTCTCTTTTTGATGCCACTCGGAAGAACCAAATCGAAGTAGAAGTTCAATGTCCACACTCACTTATGAAATGGTTCTAAGTTCTAAATTGATTTTAAATTAAATCAAGTTGGGCTAGCTCTATTTGATTTTGATTCCAAGAAAAGGGTAAATCTCAATCCCTTCTTTAAATATGATTGGAATAAAGAATATAAAATCAAATATAACAAAGCTAAATTAAGAGAATATTAAATGAGCAAAATATAGCTTAAAAAGATGACTAACTTATCTCTCAGAGTGGCGTATTGATTTAGCTTGAATTTGATGAAAAACTCTGAAATTCGTGCTCTATTTATAAGTGAAGAAATCGCACTCTCGACTGATCCTGTGGTTGCCATGACTGGTCGTATGAGCAACAGATTTTTGAAATTTGGGCGTGATAAGATAAAGCCGTTCCACAACTGGTCGTAGACCATACACGACCGGTCGAGGGACCTCTACGACTGGTCGTGTGGAACCGGATTTAGTTGCTGGACTTTGAGTCGAGGCTGCAGGACTGATCGAGAATGAGTCGACCACTGTTCACATGACCGGTCGAGCAGTCTCTAAGACTGGTCGAGGCTTAACAAAAAAATCTGAAAATCTGTAACAAATTTAGGACTGGTCGAGAAATTTCTTGGACTGGTCGAGCCAGTGCTAGGACTAATCGAACATAGTCTAAGACTAGTCGAGAAACAGTCTATGCACTTATAAAATGACTTAATTGAATTATGTATTCAAATTGACCTACCCTATGCTCAATCTAGGGTCATTCATACCTTAATGTATGAACATTGAAACTTCTTTTCCTTCGGTTGATAGTTGATCTTTGAAGCTCACGAAGCTTGTGATCATTACACATGATAAAGCTTAAACTTGAAACCTTTTGAAGCTTTAACTTAAAGTATATTGAAACTTAAATTTGTAACTTTAAGAAGCTTGAACTTGAAATATCTTAAATCTTGAGCTTGAGGTTCAAAGTAAAAGACTTTGTCTTGACTTGGAGTTTGAATTATGAATCTTGAACATTGAACACACACTTGATGTTGAACTCGAATATGACCATGTAAACTTGCATTTCTTGAAGTAAAGATCTTTGTTCTTGAGTAATGCACAATCTTCATTATGTAGATGAGCTACACAAGACACAGATTCTAAGAGAGATTTTGGCACTACAAAATTTGACAATATAGGAGCTATAAACCATAACACTTACAAGGCTAAGGTTTACCTTTGACGAGTTCGGACACATATTCTGTTGAGGCAGATGCTTGAACAATCTTCCTATGGGGTTCACTTGACTTGCTAACTTAACGCTCACGCTAATTGACAAACCAGGACACTTTCACATACCATTATAGGAAATAGTAGGAATAATGATTTCCGCAGTTGAAACCTTTCTAGGGCCACAGTGATGTTTATTTCTCAAACTTTTTTATAAGATCACATTGGATGAAGGGAAAATAAAAATACAAGCTTGATCTAAAATTTCTATACCCCTAAGAAATTTTCAATGGTAAACATTTAATTTACTGTTTCCCGTGGTGTGGTCCACTTGAGGTTTGGATATACTTCTTTTATTTATTTATTTTTATTTTTAGACCCACGTACACACACTCCCACACACACTCACGCCCTAGTGGAATTTCACCACCTATGGGTACTCGAACCCTTGCCGGGGTGTTGAAACTCCCGAGAGTCTAACATCAGTGCAAGGTTTGGATATACTTCATTTTTAAGTTCAAGCCCTAAAATTATCTAGTAAAATGGATGGATAGAGTGGATAAAATACACAAATCACAGTGGACCCCACAGAGTTTACTCAGTACGCTTTGCTTCCGGGTTCCAGTAGGGGATCAATGGGCCGGGCTCGGGCCTACAAAATCAGAATTTTGAAGGATGCAGATTGCCTACCGAGTAACTCGGTACCATTAGCATACTGAGTAAATTCTGTGGGGTCCACCATTATTTATTTATTTTATCCACTCTGTTTATACATGTTAATAGATAATTTTAGAGCTTGAGCCCAAAACGGAAGCACATCTAAAGCTCAAGTGGACCACACCACTTGAAACGGTGTGATTGAACCTCTACCATTGAAAAATTCTTTTTCGCTACAAAAGTTTTGGATCAAGCTGATGTTTGTGGTTTCTGTTCATCCATGTCTTTGTGATTTTATGAACATGTGGGATGACAAATAAACATTACTGTGGGCCCTAGGAAGGTTTCAACGGTGGAAATCATTAATCCACACTGTTTTCTGTGGCATGGTCCACTTGATCTTTGGATTTACTTTAATTTTAGGATCAACCCCTAAAATTATCAGAAAAAAATAAAAATAAAAATACACCCAGATCCATAGCTCAACTGGTAGACGGAGTGGAGATACCTCGTTTCAACACTTGAGGTCCTGGTATCGATCCCTAGCGGGGGTGGCTAACATGGAGTGTGTGTATTGACATGGGTGTGTACTAACAAGCTAACCCAAAAAAAAAAAAGCAGAAAAAAAATGGATGGACGGTGTTGATGAACCACGTACATTCAATTTGGGCCCAACTGAATTTACTCAGTACGATAAGAGCTCAGTACGCAAAAAAAAAAAACAAAAGCAGAAAAAAAATGGATGTCCAACCGTAGCTGAGATGTACTCTAACAGGCCATTTGGTAGTTTCATGACCCATCTAAAGTGGGCCTTCCTATTTACACTAATTTCAATGAGTTAAATGCGTCGGGTGTATACAACATATGAGTGCATGCGTTTGAAACACCCAGAGTTTGAAAGTTTCTCAGTCTGACCACTGACCACGCATCAGAGGAACCGAATTAGCTGAGCTCCCCAGTCACACGAAGTTAATGTGGTCGGAAGCTATTTGGGGTCCACAGGGATTCCGGTGACAAATCCACTCGGTCCATCAGTTTATAAACATCAAAATAAGACTGGATTAAAATAATCAGGCAGATACAAACTCAAGAAGGCCAGACCACACGAAACAGCAGGGATTGAACGCCCACCATTGGAAATTTTGTAGTCAGGATAATATTTTATTCCTACAGCTTATCATAGTTTTCAAAACCCTATGAACGATTTCGTTGGCATATAAACATCATGGTCAGCTCCAGTAAGTTTTCAACGGTGAACGTTTCTATTATCATCGTTTCATATGGTGCGGCTCACTATGGTTTAGGATCTATTTTATTTTTATTTACTGATGGACGGAGTGGATTGGTCACAGGCATCTCTGTGGGCCCCACGCAGCTTCCGACCCTAGTACTCTCGTCCGAATGCAACCATAATAGACATTCACATAGATTCTTCTCAATCCAAACCGTTCAAATTATGTTAGCTACCCTGAATGGTTTATAATACATATCATGATAAAGTCACACATCAATTGCTGACTCTCCGGATGTCTGGCCCAATTCTTACAGTGATAAGATGATATTAACCGTCTGTTCTGCCCATGGAATTTTGGATCTCTTTGCTATGAAAATTACCTTCTGAACAAAGTCATACGTCCTAGCGTAGCAAGTGGTCAGGGCCAACCGGACCGCCGTCCAGGTCCAAACCACCTAGGTCTGGGTTAAGGTTTAGAACCATGGATGGAGCTTGGGCATTTTAAAGCTTGATAGCCGGGGGTAGACCAAATACGCTTGGTCGCATGAGGTGGTCTCACGTGGTCCTAGTCATTGTGTTCTCCTGTTGAATTTGTATTTTGGAAAATAAAAATAAAAATAAAAATAAAAATTCCAAACATTGTACATGTTATTAACTATATATGCTAAGGGTTCGTTTGTCTATGCTTGCAATTATATATATATATATATATTTGTTAGCTTGTGTTGAGGGCAAAATCTGGACCACCCTCCACTCAATACTGCGAACTCGAAATGGACCCGAGTCCTACACCAAAAGAGTGAGCAAAGGAGACCCTGGCTTAAATAGGGGACCTTCCGATGCCTAAGTCAGGCTAGGGAATTTGGGTCTAAGTTGCGTAATGTAGAGAGAGGATTCTAGATATTGCGTACCTGTTGCAATGGGGTCCCCTAGTATTTATACCTGTGGGTCGGGCGGATCGTGTTCATCAATCTTGGCGTGATCTACTCAATCAAGCGGATATTGCAATAGTGGAGATACTCCAAAATCTTTGGATAGTGTAGCACATCGTGTCTTAATGGAGCGTATCTCCAGGCGTGATCTTCGGCCGCGCCCACATTCGGACTGGTTTCCCAGCTCGGTACTCAGAGTATCTTCATCTGGGCTCGGACCACGTCCTATCCAAGTCCGCTGTTGAGTACCTTTAGTTGGAATTCATAGTCGAGTCATCGGGGTCAGAGTCTGTTAGGTGCGCTTATTCAGGGCTTAGCTCTCGGCCTCTAGGTCGAGGATGAGTCGGTCAATCCGGGACTGTAGCTTTTTAGATGAAGACGAGGATGAGGACGAGAGCTCGGCTCGACCAACCTTCTTTCGATGAGGATGAGGATGAGGACGAGAGCTCGGCTTGGCCAACCTTCTTCGGATGAGGATAAGGACGACGACGAGGACGAGAGCTCGTCTTACCCGGCTTAGGGTCGTAGTCCAGAGTTCCGCTCATGCCCGACATGATGTTCTCTTTTCGAGGCCCTATTAATTGGTTCAGATGGCTCGGGCCGACCCTGTCCAGATTTTTCCATAACAGAAGCTCCCTACTCTCTTAGTCCGAGTTCGGACTTAGAGAGTAAATGCCTGGGGAAACGAGGCGATGCCTCCACGCCTCTGCTCATGATGATGGTTGGGATGATTGGAGCTCAATAACTGCGACGATTGCTCTTCGGGTTACACGTGCAGTACGACAACTACGACTCTTCGGATTTCGACCTCTGAACGAAGGACACGTGGCGATGGTTACGATTCGTAATCGGCGGAGCAGAGGAAACGATGTCACGAGCTCATAGTGAGGTGAGAGGCTGCCTGCGCCATAAATAGCTTTTAATGCCGATGAGACTTGGACCTGGGAACGCGGACTCGAGCTTATCAAATCCCTCCACGTGTCCCCTGGTGACAGTGCCGAGCCGCCTCGACTTCAGGGACAGCTGTCCGCAATGATGACGTTGAGTGATGGGAGGGTTATATAAACCCCTCTCGCTCTCATTCACATTCTCATTCTCTTGCATTCTAGCTCTCTTGCTTCCTATTCCCTTGCTCTTTTCGTATTGCCTCTGCTGGAAAGTGCTTTTTCCTCGCCGAATAAAGGGTTTCTGATAGCTGGAGAAAGGATTTTGCTCGGAGGAAGCTGCCGGAGTAGAGATATTTTCTGCAGGAGCGAATCGCCTTCAGTGCAGTGAGTCTTCTACCATTTAGACTTTTTATTTTACAATGTCGAGTAACTCTGATGAAGTTGAGGAGGTCTGAGGAGCGAAGGCTGACTCCGAACCGGGGACCACCGACTTAGGGCCTGGGGACTCTGAAGGTCCCTTCGAGGCCATACCGCTTAACCCCTCGACCCAGAGAACTGCGGGTCTGAGGACTGAAAGCCGAGACAAAAGACGAAGGGGGCACTTAGAGATCTTGCAGGACGGTCGTAGGCAGGCCCATCGGGAGGTAGACCAAAGCCATTGGTCCCCGGGGCCTCGGTTCTGGTCGAGTCCGAGATGGCCCAGATTCGCGAAGACTACCAGATTCCGGACTCGGTGCACATCCAAGCTCATTCTCCCACTGATCAAGCGGGTCTTCCTGCTAAGGGGGAGATTGCTATATTCAGTAGCACCCTTCAGTGCGGGCTCTAACTTCCCATCCATCCGTTTGTGCGCGAGCTTACTGTACAACTGAAAGTGGCCCCGGGCTAGCTGGTTCCGAATGCCTAGTGAATCCTAGTCTCCACATTTATCATCTGGCACCGGGTGAAGAATCAGAGGATAACGCCGGACGAGTTTTTATATTTATACATGGCTAAGTATGACAGGAATGAGCCTTTCTGGTATTACTTCTCTGTCAGGCCCCCATGTATCTCGGGTTTGGCAACTCGACTCCCTCCTTTCAACAAAGATTGGAAGGGGAAGTGGTTTTCGGTCTCGGGAGAGTGGGAGGCCTCGACCTTTGAGCTGGGCAAATTGTGGGCCCGGGTCCCTACCAAGTTTGCTAACCCAAGTGTAACATCTCATAAAAATCCGTACAAGGACCCGAGTACCACCTCTGGCAGAAATCACCCAGGACCAAATCCTTTAGAAATTAGGTTAATATTAGCAAGTGCTAAACTAGAGTGCTTATGAATTTAGCACTAATCACTTTAAATATGATCTGTAATACCCAAAACGTGCAGAATCATTGACGCTACGTTACCCTGAAATCTAGAATCCATCTTTAAACCCGGTTGCTCTTGAGAGCATCTTGAAACACCGTATCGGACCTGGACCATGCGTTGAAAGTCCGATTACCCCGAAACTATACAGTTAAGACCGCATTACTAAACTTGACAACCCCCTCGAAAATCAAGTCCTAACTGTGTCTAGAGATGCACAACTTGAACCCGGAGCGAAGAGTGTGAGAAACGTGAAAATATTTAAGAATAAAATCCGAATTTAAGTAATCTGAGTCATGTCATTTGCGGGCCAAATATAAGGATTCAGACCGTCAGAATCTGACCCAAATACACCCTCGGATCAGGAGAAATGTCCCTCACATGTCGATGTACTTGTGGCCCTGATCGAATGACCGTGACCATTGAATTGAAACTGGTCCGCCACGGCTGATCTGTAAATCCGATCAGGACGAAAACTCAGCCTGACCTAGATCCATGGTCAGGGAGCTTAAGTCCGACCGCACGTGGAAAATGGGCCACCAGAAGTGCTCCGTTGGACAGGAACGGCCCATATTTGATATAAATTAAGTATACCTTGGCCCTGGGGCCATCCCATCAAACCTGGGCTTATATAAGGACCTTAAACACCCTCTCTCATATGCCATACGAATTTGATAAAACCCTAGGAGAGAGAGAAGAGAAAAGAGAAGGGAAAAGAGAGAAAGTAAGGGTGAGAGTTGGAGATTCCTCCTGTGATTCAATTCCATTGCTCCTCGGCCTTAGCTACCGCATCAACATCACTAATCCGATGTTTCTGACAATGTATTTAGGTAAGAAAACCTAACCCTAATCCATTTTAGGGTTTCTGATAGTGTAGGTTATCAAATAGCTAACCTAATTTATGTTATAGGTTGCCAATCTACCGTAGACAAAGACAGCTTTAAAACGGAGTTCGTTACGAGTCTACTGGCGAAAGGTGCGGACTATAAACGTATAGGTTATGGTTTTCAAGGCTTTCAATGTTGGTTAATGGTTTATTATTGATGTGGGTACAATTTCACATGCCAAATGCGATGTTTGTATCGCATTTCTGATATATATGAACTATATTGAGTTTAGTGTATTCCATGTATATGTAGAAAGTATCGTATACGTATGAAATTTGAACATGTGTTTGCCATGATTAATTGTCGTATGTTTGTGCTAGTTGTATGTGTAACAACTCCTTGGCGAAAGGATTTGTCCTAATATGTGCCATCACCAACATACATCATGTATGTTGGAATATGTAGTCTAAGTGTTTGTAGAAATGTCTGAATGAACAAGTGTGTAATATATTGTACTTTTTATGGGCGTTGAGAAGAGATTCTCAACTACCTTAACGATGTGTATGATGTCCTCCATGTAACTTACATTCTCTGTCTGTTTAACTTAGACATTGCTTATGTGTGAATTCATGATTAAGTTGAAATCCATCAAATGCTCATATGCTTGTATTTGAAATTGTTGATCCATTACCGTTCTGATTTGCTCGTATGAGTATCTGTTATAATTGAATGTGTTTGGGACTATGGAATAGTCCAGGCAATCGGTAACAGGTTCTGATTGGTGGCTGAGGTTGTCTTGCCACATAGGACGTGATCGATGAATCCGATCCGTACTTGAGTTGTCGGCAGTGGTTAGGCCACACGTAGTGCTCACGCACTTCATGTCAATCAGCTCAACATGCGCTCGTACTAATCGAGCTCGTCAAGTAACCCGATTGACCCAATGTGTGTTCACCATGTATGGACACTACTTCTTGAATCTAAGGTACCAAACTCACCAGTGAAAACCCTTTTAAACCTTGGTACCTCGATCCGCTAAGACTCATGAGCCGGGCATCGTGGTATGGGACACCGTGGTCGAACTGTCGGCCTACGCTGGGGTGACGAGCCTCCCCGTAGTGACCAGTGAGTAACCCAGACTTGTGAGCCGAATACAGTGTTATGGGACACTGTATTTGAGCTGTCGGCCTACACTGATAAGGTGATGAGCCCTTGGTAGTGACCTCGAGTGTACACTAAGTCTGCGTAGAGGTGACGAGCCTTTACGTAGCATCAAGAGTCACTAGGCCTACACTGATAAGGTGACGAGCCCTTTGCAGCGACCTAGAACTATATCATCGTATGAGATTTACTAGGACTAACGACACTAGGATGGATCATTATTTAGGAATTGATATAAGGGAGGTACCTTAGCTTCCCAATCTTGCTGTATGAAAAGGACTAACAATAACTCGGTAATCACACTCATGTTATCGCACTGCATGTGCCCCGGGTTGAAGAGCACAGAGGGAAGAAAGCATACCACGATCGTAAGATGGTGTCGCACGAGGGAGTGTAGGTGAGGGCATGCATCATGCTTACATTTCATCTTTGCATTAATCAGAGTACTTAGGGATGTTTGATTTTATTGCTTTATCATTACTGCTTGACTGAATTGAAAACATGTTAACCTTTGCTTTATTGTTCCACTGAGTTGATCACTCACTCCCACATTCTGGGACGGTGTTCTGAACACCCAACAGACTCTGTCTTAGTTGTAGATGATGATGCGACTCAGGATGCAGAGCCCGATTACTACGATGATTAGGATGAGTTCTCATATATGCAGTTCTCCGGTGGTTTTGCTTAGGCCATCCGGATCGACGAGGCTACAGAGTTTATTATTATAGTTAAACTATTTTGAACTATTATATGTATATGGTGACTCAGTGATGTATTCATACTCTGGAGACCGATCGTGATTTGTTCATACTCGTTTATATACGTTTTTCAGTCTTTCGCTTGCGTTATATGAATTGATCTGGAGTATGAATTACTGTTTTGGTATAATCCCACTCATGATTAATGCACTAACATAGACAACATTTAATCATCATTATTTATGTTGCATAAGTGATGCGTTGGAACACGTGGATTGAGTTTATGCTCAACCCCCAATTTTTAGGGCGTTACACCAAGTCGGGCACTTTTCATTTTGTCGCACTTTATATGTTTGACTTGTCTTTTTGTGTTTTAACTGGTGTTTTACTTCTTCCTGTAGTCCAACCGAAAGGGGCTCCTGATCTTAATCCTCTCCAGCAGAACCAAGTAGCTAGAGCCAGAGTGCTCGCCGAAGAACAATGCTCTTGGTTCAAACTCATCAACGGGGAGAACTTAGTGTCGTTTGGTTTCTGCAGACTCCATCCTACTCCCTTTGCTTTAGGTAAGCAGGGTAAGGGTCCTCGGAGACTGTTCGTTGTTCTTCTGTAGATTTCGCTTAGGCTGATTTTGTTTCTTTTTGACTAGGAATGGAAGCGTGCAGCTTGAAAAGGAGGAGGCCGGTAGTGTCGTGCCCTCCGATGAGTGTGGTCCTTGCTAATGAGCGGAGGACTAAGGTGAGCTGAAGAAGAGGAAGATTTTTGAAGCCGAGTCTGTCTCGGCTAAAGCTGCGCCCACCTTAGCTGAAGCCATGCCCGTCCCAGCCCCAACCCTTGCCCTTGAAGCGCAAGCCCCGGAGGCCCACGCAGGAGCCGAGCCTATCACCATCTTGACTTCGACTCCAGAGGGGCAAGCCTTCGAGGTTCCACCCCTAATCCCTACTGGTCCCCCCGGGATAGGGGGAGAAGTTGTCGGGGAGACTCCCGATGCTGATGACCCCGCCCATTCTGCAGCCCGCCTTATTGCTGCCAAGGTCGGCTTCCCGGCCGGCAGAACCGATGCCCTAGTTGGATACACTACCATGCTTGAGGCTGCGGCTTAAGCCTTTAAGGCCAGCAGAGTCGGACGAGCTGCCGAGCCCACTCCTCTAGAGATCTTCCCTCCTGGTTACCATATTACTTTGTTGAATGATTGGGCAGCCAAGCATGTACCAGAGTCAAGCATAGGCAGCACCCTCTCCCACAACTACACCAAGTTCATGAACGACTATACAACGGTCTGCTACCAGTCACTGCCGATGATGGTGGAGGTTAAGGAAAGGTTGAAGGAGATGGACCAATTCGAGGCGGAGAAGTGTAACGCCTCGAATTTCAGGGGCCGAGTAGGAACTCGGCTCCCAAATTTCCGGGTGCCACACATGCCCTAATGGGCTCCAGATTCCAATACATTTGGGTTTGTTTATAAGCAATTATGGGTTTAACAAACCATAAGCATGAGAATATAATAAAATGTGAATACGGGCCGTTAAACATGTAAGATATCCAAAATACAGTTCCAAGAAAATCCAAACCGGGAATTAGTCCCACCCAGATAAATATCTCAAAATGACTAGGGCCCTGACCCATGTCCTGCGACCATCCAAACATAAACTAGAAAAAACTGCTGAAAGTCTGCTAGTATGCTCACTCCTTATTGTGAGACCCGTATCGTAGCCCGTACCGTTCCATAGGCTTTTGCGGTCCTCCCGGTCGAATTCCAGTGACACGTGACACGTAAATAGCACTTGCGCATGATCTTGAGTCGTATCCCGTATTCTAGAGTCGGCTTGACTCGAGACTTATACCAGTGGACCGCGCTGTCACCGCGTCTCGCGCGCCGAGGCGATACCCGGGCCAGGAGATGTGGGCCCGCGTTCAGTTCGAGAAAAACGCCGAGCGTTGCAAATCCCAAGAGAATCTATCACATCAAATGTCAAGTACACATCCCATCACTCTCATCACTCACACCCATCCCCAAGTACAATACCCATCCCCAAAGTCAACTATGTCAAGTACACCCATCCATCACTCGCCATCCCTCTCTCCCATCACTTCCCTCCCATCACCTCTGAAAAGGCTAAGCTATATGTCCTAGAGGGGGGGTGAATAGGACAATGCCAAATAAAAACTTATAACAGCGGAATAATAAAGAAAATGATAGCCAAATTAAATAATAATGCAGGAAAGAAAAACAACCTCAAAATTCAGATCTTGAGAGGTTGATACAAACGTTATTCTAAGGACAACCTTACACCAAAAACAGAGTTTATGGTAGGACAACCTTATTTCTAGAAAGGTCTTTGTATCAAGTCTCAAATCGAAGAGGAATACAAAAACAAATATGAACTGAATTGAAATAACTTGTAATTAAAGATGTATTGTTCTAGGGACAGCCATACACCATAAAAATGGCAGGGCAACCTTGCTGGAACAACTTTCAAATGAAATTGAAAATCAAGCTTATAAAGGAATAACAGAAAGTAAATTCTAAGCTATTACAACATTCTCACAAAGCTTGAAATAATTACAACATTCACCACCATACATACATCCCACAAAAAGAATAAAAATTAGAAGAGTAAAACAATCAACCACAACACAAGGGTTTATAGTGGTTCGCCTGTGTGTTCACCAACCGTTATCCAAGCCACACAAAAAGTTACTCCACTCCTAATATCCTCACACAGGGATATTAGCGTTCACTAAAGATAGGTTTTCCCGTTCACCCAAAACCCTTACAATTGTGTCTTTGTATGTGGGCTTACACAATTAAAAACCCCCACTTCTGAGTTTTCCTGGCTTTCCTCAGATAACCAATATAACAAGATTTTTCTGCAAATCTTGAAAGAAACCAAAATAATAGAAAGGAATTTACAATATGTAAAATACCGGAATATCTTCTTGTTGCAGCCCGGAAGAACCAAATCAAAGTAGATGATTGAATGTCCAAGTTCAATGTCCAGTACTCGATTACAATGGTTCTAGTTCTAATTGATTTTAAATTAAACCAAATAGGGCTTGCCTTAATTGATTTTGATTCCAAAGAAAGGGAATAACAATTCCTCTTTTCAAATCAAATTATAATAGAAACAAAATCAATTAAAATAAAGCTAAGGAAAGAAGATATTAAATAAGCACACTTAGCTTAGATGGAGCACAAAATTATCTCTCGAAGTTCGACGAAGATTGGCGTGAATACTTTAATTAAATCGATGATTTCTTCGAGATTCGTGCACTATTTATAGGTGAAAAGATCGGGTCTTCGATCGTCTAGAGTGCTCTTCGACTAGTCGAAGCCATAAAATATTTGAAAGATTAGGCGGGATAAGCGACCGTTCTACGATCGGTCGTAGCCCTCCTACGATCGGTCGTAGGTCACCTACGATCGGTCGTAGGTTTCCTTCGATCGGTCGAAGAACCTAAAAGTTCGCTTGACTTCGAGTCGTAGATTCTACGATCGGTCGAAGATGCGAAACACTGCTCACGATCGGTCGAATGCATTCCGTGACTAGTCGAAGGCTATGATTTTATCCGAATTTGTAACAAACTTACGATCGATCCAGGAAATGTTTAGATTGGTCGAAGCAAGTCTAGGACTAGTCGAAGCAGGCCTAGGACTCGAAGAAAAGACCAATCACATGTAAAATAACATTCGACTTATGTATCCGAAATGACCTACTTCTAAGGTCATCCTATGGTCAAACAAACCTCAATCATGAAGTATGGACATTGAAACAAGAGACCATGAAGAATGAGCCTTGAAGTCTTGATGTAGACTAAACCTTGAAGTAGCTCAATCATGAAAGTGGCTTGAGTTTCAGCTTGAGTCTTGAGTTCAGCTTGAGTCTTGCCTTGTACTTTCTTTTTCTTTTCAGCTTGAGTCTTGTGAGCAGTTCTTGCATTCAAGAGTCTTGTCTTGTGATCAGTTCTTTCATTCAAGATCTTGAGTCTTGTACTTGAGAGCTTTGCTTGATGTGAGCTTAGCTTGTTCATGTATGTTGATCCTTGAGAGAGCTTCACTTATGCAAGTTATATATAACAGAGTATAATAGTGATTTTGGCACTACAAATTTGACAACACATAGGGATAGAAACTATAGCACTTACAATCTCCCCCTTTGTCAAATTAGTGACAAAACACATAACCAAACAAAAGTAAAACAACTGGTTAATACATGCAAATCAATATTCAACATTCAACATTCAACCAGTTTCAACATTCAACAAGATCAAACATATCAACATTCAACAAGATCAAACATATATTCTCCTTGACACCCCACTCCCCCTGAGTAACATAACCAATGCTACTCCTCTCACAATCACATTAACAACAAACCATTCTAACCCTTTTTGTCACAATATGACAAAGGAGAACTAAATAAAGGAATGAGAGTAAACATGAGGAGGAAATAGAGTATAGCAAAAGAGTCATAGAGATACTCAAGATAGCATCACAGATATCCAGCATAAATTTTACATGAAAAACAAATATCCAGCATAGAATCCAACTCAAACCCAAGCAAATAAGTGCTAAGAAGAAAGTTATTACAGACCAAAATGACTCATAAAAACTAGTCAGAATTAGAACTTGAAGATGGAGCAGGAATAGAAGGAACAAGTTGGTGCATGCCTTTGTTCAAGCGCCTAAAATATTTGCGCATATACTTGAATTGCAAATCATGAGCAACAGACATGTTTTCCAACTTAACATTTATATCCTCAACTCTACCTTCTAATGTCCAAATCTCTTGATTAGATTCAGACGTGCATCAACATCAGATGGTACAAAATCTGGATCATTAGCAGAGTCAGAATCCAGTTCCTCAAAAATATCATCCATATTAATATCAACACCAGCTTCTTCAGGACCACCACCACCACCACCTTGTTCAGGAAGCAGATCCAACTTCATCTTATTAATATTCGTATTGTTGAAGATCAGATGATGGATAGGTGCTTCATCAACAGGCATATCGACTAACATATGAGTAGCCAATACAGTCATAAAGTATGCAAATGGAATGTCACTATGACCAGGATGGAGTCGAAACTGAAGAATGAAATGACAGATTAAGGAAGGCAAACAAATCTGAGTACCATTTGAGATAGCATGGATAACACGAACCATAAATGAAGTTAAATCAGATTTATTACCCGATCGAGGATACAGATTAGACACAAAGATTCTGTATTTGGGTAACAAATACCTTGCGGGGAGCGCATTCCCTTTTTGAGTCCATTGAACATCCATATTACACAAGTCTCTAGTGAGCATGCGTTTTTCAGCCATTGAGGGTTTATCAGTTAAATTATGAATTGGAATACCCTCATCATTCACAGGAATTTCCATAAGGGCTGAAATTAAATGACGATCAACGTCAAATGGCCCTTCTCTAGTAGAAATTTGAAAAGTTAAATTATCCTGTGAAAATGCACTAATACATGAAAACATGGATTGGGCAATGGACCGGTATGCAGGCCCACCCCAATGCAATAAGTTAGTCCAACCTACAGCTTCAAGCATAGGAAGGATGTCAAATGGAGCAATATGATTGACATCAACAGGATGTTCAACGATAACCTTACGAGATCTAATGTCCTTAACAAATGATGGATCATCATTGGGAACAAGAAGATGACGTTTAGATATAGGGGTAGATCTGGAGGAAGAAGAAGGACCACGTGAAGTAGTTTTCTTACCTCTAGAAGCCATTTGCAACAAGGATTTAAAGGAAAAAAGAAGTTGCAAAGGATTGAGAAGAGGGTTTGCTCAAAACAGATTTTTCAAAATCTCAACCCCAAATCTCAATGATTTTCAAGATAGAAAGCTTCAAGAGTGAAAAGGAAGTAATCTTGACACAAATATGCAAAAAAAACGGATTTGGAACACTAACCTTGAAGAACTTGAAGGATGGGTTCGACGAGTCGAAGTTCGGCTCCAAGGAGAAGAAAGAAGAAATGAGGAAGAAAGTGAAAAATCCCCAATATGAAGTGAAATCCGTGCTCCACGACTGGTCGTGGGTATCTACGACCGGTCGTGTATACTCACGACTGGTCGTACAAACCCAAAAATTCAATATCTTGCAATTTACACAAAAATTGAAATTTAATCTAGCAAATATATACAATAATATACAAGAAGGCATAAATTATCAATTTAAAATGCACATGCCAAGATCAAATTTCATCTTTTGAACCTGCTTTTATCGAGAGGTTTTGTGAAAATGTCAGCTCGTTGAACTTCGTAGGAATATATTCTAGAGATATAACTTTTTCTTCTACTAATTCCCTTATATAATGAAATCTAATGTCAATGTGCTTAGTACGAGAATGCTCGAATAGGATTTTTGAAATATTTATCGCACCGAAATTATCACAATGTAATAACATAGAATCTGTTTAATTTCATAATCACTTAGCATTCGTTGCATCCAAACAAGTGTGTACATGCATTACCAGCTGCAATCAGCTTCAATTGTTGAAAGTGATATAGAATTTTGTTTCTTACTAAACCAGAAACTAGACAATTTCCAATAAAAACAACCACCACCGGTTGATTTTCTATCATCTAGATTCCAGCCGAGTACCCAGCTAATTGAACATTGGTTTCATGAGGATACCAAAGACCTAGATTTATAGTACTTGCGACATATCTAATAATTCGCTTAACAGCAATCAAGTGAGATTCTTTTGGATCAGATTGATATCTTGCGCAAATACCAACACTTAGAGAAATATCAGGTCTACTAGCAGTTAGATATAACAAACTACCAATCATACTCCGATAAAGTTTTGAGTCAACATTTTTACCATTAGAGTCTTTTGATAGTTTCAGGGTAGTACTCATAGGAGTTTCAAAATTTTTACCATTTTCAAATCCAAATCTCTTGATTAGATTCAAGGCATACTTAGATTGAGAAATGAATATTCCTTCAGGTTGTTGCTTTACTTGCAATCTAAGGAAATAAGTCAATTCCCCAACCATGCTCATTTCAAACTGTGATTTCATCAAATCTGCAAACTCAGCAGTCAAGTCAGTACAAGTTGATCCATAAATGATATCATCAACATAAATCTGTACCATTAGGATATGATCATTATGTTTCTTAACAAACAGAGTTTTATCAACAGATCCCATTTGAAAATTATGAGTTAAAAGAAATTTTGTTAGTTTCTCATACCATGCCCTAGGTGCTTGTTTTAATCCATAAAGTGCCTTTTTAAGCCGATATACATGATCAATATTTTTGGAATCTTCAAATCCCATTGGCTGTTCAACATAGACTTCTTCATGTAAATCGCCATTTAGAAAAGCACTTTTCACATCCATCGATAGATCTTTATCTTTTTAAAAAATGCAATGGATATAAATAGACAGATAGAATCAAGACGTCCTACTGGTGCAAAGCTTACATCGAAATCAAACACTATAATTTGAGTATAACCTTGTACCACCAGTCTAGCCTTGTTTCTCATTATATTTCCACATTCGTCAGACTTATTTTTGAAAATCCATTTTGTTCCAATGATGTGTTTATCTTTAGGTCTTGGTACGAGATACCAAACATCATTTCTTATGAATTGGTTGAGTTCATCTTGCATCGCAACAATCCAGATTTCATAAGCGCTTCTTTTACGTTAGATGGTTCAATTTGGGATGTAAAACATACATAATTATATATATCCTCAAGTTGTCTACGGGTGCGAACACCAGTGAGAGGGTTTCCAAGAATTTGTGTGGTTGGATGATCTTTAACAGTCCTCAACTCAGAATCAGTTTGATTTGATGAAGTATCAGGTTTATCAATGATTAGTACTTCATCATTATCTGAATTAGAAGTTGGTGTGTTTAAATGATCATCAATGACAACATTAATGGATTCTTGAATCACACCAGTCCTTTTGTTCAGAACTCTATAAGCTTGACTGTTTAAAGAGTATCCTAGAAAAATACCTTCATCACTCTTCGTATCGAACTTTCCCAAATTTTCACGATCACGTAAAATATAACACTTGCTGCCAAAAACTCGAAAGTATTTAACAGTAGGCTTTTTATTGAACCACAATTCGTAAGCCATCTTATTATTATCTTTTTTTGTGTAGACTCGGTTAATAATATAGCAAGCTGTGTTGACTGCTTCAGCCCAAAGATTTTTAGAGAGCTTCATGCTATTCAACATGACATTAGCCATTTCTTGAAGCACCCTATTCTTCCTTTCTACAATTCTATTTTGTTGTGGAGTTTTGGGAGCAGAGAATTCATGTAATATTCCTTGGTCAGTACAGAACTTTTCAAAATTGCTATTCTCAAATTCAGATCCATGATCACTACGAATTTTACTGATTTGAGAAGATTTTTCAGTTTGAATCCTTTTGAGAACTTTCCTTACTTCTTCAAGGGTTTCAGATTTATCCCTTAAGAAGACTACCCAAGTGAATCTGGTAAAGTCATCGACTATTACCAAGATGTACTTTTTACCACCACGACTTTCCGTTCTGGTAGGTCTTATCAGGTCCATGTGGAGAAGTTCGAGTGGTCTTGATGTGGTATTTGAATTCACCTTTTCGTGTGAGTTCTTTGTTTGTTTGCCTATCTGGCACTCACCACATATTTTATCTAATTTCTGAAGTTTGGGTAAACCTCTTACAAGTTTTCGTTTGCTCAATCGATATAGATTTCGATAATGTACATGTCCAAGACGTTTGTGCCATAAATCAGTCTCGTCTGTATGGACCATGTAACATGTTTGATTAGATGAGCTGGATTTACTAATAATATAGCAATTTTCAGACATTCTACGTCCAGTTAATATTACAGAACCCTTATTATTTAATATTTCACAGCTTTGATTAGAAAACCGAACATTATGGTTATTATCACATATTTGTGATATATTAAGCAAGTTGTGCTTTAGGCCTTCAATGTATAAAACATTTTTAAACACAGGAAGATTAAAAAGTTGAACCGTACCTTGGCCTATTATCTTGCAGTTGCTACCATCACCAAATGTGACTGACCCATCAGTCATATCTTTCAGATCGGTGAATAAAGCTTTGTCACCTGTCATATGCCTGGAGCATCCACTGTCTAGGTACCACTTTGAATGACTTGTTGCTTTGAAAGCAGTGTGAGCAACCAAGCAGGTGACTTTAGGAACCCATTTCATAACTGTTTTGGGTTTAGGAACATAGTTGGTCTTCTTTTGTGTATATTTGTAGGAAGGACCTATAGAGTTAGATTTTAATAGCTCCTTGAGTAAATCAACTATCTTTTCAGCTAGTGGATTTCGATTCTGATTAAAGTTGACATGGCTATTTCTAGGTTTTTGAAAAGTTTTTGAATTTTTAGAAAAATCTTGATAAGTACTTTTCCCTTTTGAGTTTGAGGACTCTCCTTTAACAAACATAGGAGGAGTATACTTTTGTTTAGGAGGTTGATTTTTATCATAGCCCAACCCGGATCGATCGCCACATTTTCTTGATCCGGATAACAATTTTTCTAACTTTGGATCACCTTGGGCATATTTCCATGTGTCCTTTAAACTCAGAAGAGAGGAAACTTCAGTTTTAAGTTTCTCAATTTCAGATTTTAAATCAACAATTTGAGAGTTTTTGAATTCCAAATCACATTTTGATTTTTCAAAACTATCTGAAATTTGTGATTTTTCTAAGACAAGTGAATCAAAACAATTTTTGAGTTTAGAAAACTTTTCTTTTTGAAGTTTAAGTTTGACAGCAATTTTACAACTTTCCTTATATAGGGCATTGTAAGCGTCTTGAAGATCATCTTCATTTTCACATTCACTATTCAGATTTTCTTCACTTGTAGAGTCATTATCTGAAAATGTGAATTTGGCTAGAGTCATAAGAGCTTTGACCTCATTGCCCGACTCGGTTTCAGAATCTTCTGATTCAGAAGAACCTTCAGAATCAGATGATTCATCCCATGTAGCCAACATACCCTTCTTCTTGGGTTTGTCCCTTTTAGGACATCTATTTGCTAAGTGCCCATATTCTAGACAGTTGTAACATTGACTATCTTTCAAAGATTTTTGAGATTTGGGTCTAAACTTCTTTTTGTCATTTGATTTTTGAAAATCAACTCTTTTCTTGCTTTTGAAAATTTTGTAAAAATTTTTAGCTAAAAGAGCCATGTCATCTTCTGAATCAGAATTTTCTTCTGAACTACATTTAGAAGATTTTAGAGCGATAGATTTACCTTTAGGAGCTTTAAAGTTTAACTCGTAGGTTTGTAGAGAACCAACTAGTTCTTCAACCCTCATATTATCCGTATCACGAAGTTCCTGGATTGCGGTTACTTTAGAATTGAACCGTTCAGGAAGTGAGCGTAGTATTTTTGCACACACTTTACTTTCTGGGATTTTATCGCCAAGACCCCACATTGAGTTTACAATGTCATTCAATCTAGTGTAGAAGTCCATAAACATTTCATTTTCCTCCATATGAATTTCTTCAAATCTGGTTATGAGGAGTTGGACTTTAGATTTTTTGACAATTGTAGTACCCTCGTGTGTCATTTCTAATATATCCCAAGCTTGCTTTGCAGTATCACAAGAGATGATTCTTTTGAACTCATCCGGTGATAGTGCGCAAGTAATTGCATTTAGTGCTTTAGCATTTGCACTACTCTCACTTTTCTGAAGGGTGGTCCATTGGTAATATGGTGTGGTTTTCATAGACTTTGAACCATCAACCCCAATAACTTCCATAATAGGAGGATTCCATTCAGTCACTGTGGCTTGCCACACATTTTCATCCATTGATTTGAGGAAGATCCTCATTCTAGCTTTCCAATAAGCATAGTTGGAGCCATCAAAGGGTGTAGGCATAGTGACTGAAAGGCTATCAAAATTTGACATCTTAAATAGCTTAAATCGTTAGCTCAGGAATTAAATCCAAGAATTAAAAGGAGCTATTAGGCTCGATACCACTTGAAAAGGCTAAGCTATATGTCCTAGAGGGGGTGAATAGGACAATGCCAAATAAAAACTTATAACATGAATAATAAAGAAAATGATAGCCAAATTAAATAATAATGCAGAAAGAAAAACAACCTCAAAATTCAGATCTTGAGAGGTTGATACAAACGTTATTCTAGGGACAACCTTACACCAAAACAGAGTTTATGGTAGGACAACCTTATTTCTAGAAAGGTCTTTGTATCAAGTCTCAAATCGAAGAGGAATACAAAAACAAATATGAACTGAATTGAAATAACTTGTAATTAAAGATGTATTGTTCTAGGGACAGCCATACACCATAAAAATGGCAGGGCAACCTTGCTGGAACAACTTTCAAATGAAATTGAAAATCAAGCTTATAAAGGAATAGCAGAAAGTAAATTCTAAGCTATTACAACATTCTCACAAAGCTTGAAATAATTACAACATTCACCACCATACATACATCCCACAAAAAGAATAAAAATTAGAAGAGTAAAACAATCAACCACAACACAAGGGTTTATAGTGGTTCGCCTGTGTGTTCACCAACTGTTATCCAACAGCCACACAAAAAGCTACTCCACTCCTAATATCCTCACACAGGGGATATTAGCGTTCACTAAAGATAGGTTTTCCTAGGTTCACCCAAAACCCTTACAATTGTGTCTTTGTATGTGGGCTTACACAATTAAAAAAACCCCCACTTCTGAGTTTTCCTGGCTCTCCTCAGATAACCAATATAACAAGATTTTTCTGGCAAATCTTGAAAGAAACCAAAATAATAGAAAGGAATTTACAATATGTAAAATACCTGAATATCTTCTTCGTTGTAGCAGCCCGGTAGAACCAAATCAAAGTAGATGATTGAATGTCCAAGTTCAATGTCCAGTACTCGATTACAATGGTTCTAGTTCTAATTGATTTTAAATTAAACCAAACAGGGCTTGCCTTAATTGATTTTGATTCCAAAGAAAGGGAATAACAATTCCTCTTTTCAAATCAGATTGGAATAGCAGAAACAAAATCAATTAAAATAAAGCTAAGGAAAGAAGATATTAAATAAGCACACTTAGCTTAGATGGAGCACAAAATTATCTCTCAGAAGTTCGACGAAGATTGGCGTGAATACTTTAATTAAATCGATGATTTCTTCTGAGATTCGTGCACTATTTATAGGTGAAAAGATCAGGTCTTCGACTGGTCTAGAGTGCTCTTCGACTAGTCGAAGCCATAACAGATATTTGAAAGATTAGGCGGGATAAGCGCACTGCTTCTACGATCGGTCGTAGCCCTCCTACGATCGGTCGTAGGTCACCTACGATCGGTCGTAGGTTTCCTTCGATCGTCGTAGTCCTGCAAAGTTCGGCGACTTCGAGTCGAGATTCTACGATCGGTCGAAGATGCGTAAACACTGTTCCTACGACTGGTCGAACAGATTCCAGGACTAGTCGAAGGCTAACAAATTTTATCCAGAATTTGTAACAAACTTACGACTGGTCGAGGAATTTCCTAGACTGGTCGAAGCAAGTCTAGGACTAGTCGAAGCAGACCTAAGACTAGTCGAAGAACAGACCAATCACATGTAAAATAACATTCGACTTATGTATCCGAAATGACCTACTTCTAAGGTCATCCTATGGTCAAACAAACCTCAATCATGAAGTATGGACATTGAAACAAGAGACCATGAAGAATGAGCCTTGAAGTCTTGATGTAGACTAAACCTTGAAGTAGCTCAATCATGAAAGTGGCTTGAGTTTCAGCTTGAGTCTTGAGTTCAGCTTGAGTCTTGCCTTGTACTTTCTTTTTCTTTTCAGCTTGAGTCTTGTGAGCAGTTCTTGCATTCAAGAGTCTTGTCTTGTGATCAGTTCTTTCATTCAAGATCTTGAGTCTTGTACTTGAGAGCTTTGCTTGATGTGAGCTTAGCTTGTTCATGTATGTTGATCCTTGAGAGAGCTTCACTTATGCAAGTTATATATAACAGAGTATAATAGTGATTTTGGCACTACAAATTTGACAACACATAGGGATAGAAACTATAGCACTTACAACCTCTCTCTCTCATTCTCTCTCCATTTTCAAGCAACCCCATGAGAGGTGGATGTCCAAGCTTCTATGAGAGAAGCTAGGTGTGGTCCACTCCTTACCACCCAATCCCACCCTCCAAGCTTCATCTCAACCGTTGAAATGCATTCTTTGGAGCTATAGAACTCGTTGGTGGAAGAAGGAAGAATAGATCTTGAGGTGGGTATTTTTTTTTGTGTGATTTTGGTGATTAGAGGGCCCACTTGTATATGGGACCCATTTTGATGTATATGTTGTAATCTAGAGGGGCTCATAGTGGCGGGGTCCCTCCGCTACACCCGATCCCTCTCTTTCTCTCACTCTCTCCCTCTTGTGATGCTGTGTGGCCCACCTGATTTACGTATTTCATCCAGCCATCCAGCGGGGACGGTGGAGCCCACATGATGTGTGTATCTTGAATCCACACCGTCCTTCATTGGATGATGCTGCTATGGGGCTAACCATAACATATGTGTTTTATGCAAGTCATCTGTCCATTCGCTGGATGGGTAGGCCCACCTTGATGGCACATGTGTATCCACACCGTCCATCCAAAATGAGGCAGATTCAAATCTCTGGTGGGCGAGGCCGTTTGTCCAGAGGACGTCTAGTACGCCTGGACGGTAGAGACCACACAAATATTCAGCTTGATGTCATGTGGGGCCCACCTTGGTGACGTGTGCACCCTACACGTGGGGCCCCCTTGATATATATGTTTCATCCCTGCCGTCCAGATGTCCTGGACGGTAGGGCTTGCTGTGATATGTGTTTTTTACACACCGTCCATCTATTTGGACGTGGGGCTATCCCACACGTGTGGGATGGGACCCACCTTGGTGTATATATTCTGTATCCACCGTCCGTCCATCTGATCTGGACAGTGGACCCTACTTGATGCATGTGTTATATATCCTAACCGTCCATCCATTTTACATGGACGTGGGCCCACCCCACACGTGTGGGGGTGGGGTCCACCCTCTATATGTATTCTATATCCTGCCATCCATCTGTTTGCCACATGGGATAGATGGGACCCCCATTGATGTACGTGTTACATCCAACCATCCATATGCATGAACGTTCCCAAGTCCTGTGGGTCCTGTGTGATGTACGTGAGAAATATCCTCATCGTCTGTCTATTTGGTGGGACCCACCTTGATGTAAGTGTATTATATTCGCACCGTCCATCTGTCCAGGACAGTGGGACTCACCTTAGTACATATGTTGTACATCAATACTGTTCATCTATTGGGTTGCTGGACAGCAGCCCAGTAGCAGTTAGCTGCTGACCACGTCAGCAGGTGCTGTAAGGCTAGCATGATGTATGTATTTTATTCACCATCCGTCCAGGACGTGGCCCATCCCACATGTGTGGGTGGGATCCACATTGATGTATTTATTATATATGCACCGTCCAGATCTTCTAGACGGTGGCCACACCTTGATGTAAATGTTTCATATCCCTGTCGTCCATCTGTTTTGCTGGGACCCACCTCGGATTTATGTGATCTATTCAAGCCGTCCATCTATTTTTCCAGCATGGGACCACAGTGATGTTTTTATTTCATCCAGACCGTCCAGATCATGCTGGATGGTGCTGGACGATGTTTGAACAGTGCTGATTTACATGGACGATGTTTGGACGGTGCTGATTTGCACATCCAATGTTGGACAGTGCTGATCATCATTAGTGGCCATGTGCCCCACAGAATGAAGTGTACAGTGATACACATGTTATACCTGTAACTAGTGAAATAATTTTTTTTGGTGTGGTCCAAGCTCATTTGAGGCCCATTGGTGCGGCCCATCTAAGAGGTCCATCATGATGTATTTTTGGCCCATGTGCCAGGCCCACCTATTTGTATTCTTGGCCCTTGTGATGGGGCCCACCTATTTTGCATTTGAAGCCCATATGATGAGGCCTGACTTGATGTACACGAGGCCCATAGTGATGAGTGTTAGGCCCATGTGATGCGGTCCATAGTGATGTGTATTAGGCCCGTGTGAGGGGCCCATAATGATGTATTTTAGGCCCATGTGATGCGGCCCGATGTGTTGAATATGAGGTCCATATGATGAGGCCCGATGTGATGTATAAGGCCCATGCGATGCGGCCCGCTTGATGAATGAGACCCTTGTGTAAGGCCCTTTGTAATTGTATGTGGCCTATTGAGATTGTATGGGGCCTGTTGTGATTTAATTGTGGCCATTGATGAGGCCCAATGTGATGATTCGAAGCCCATATGCCGTGGCCCATTGTTGCGGCCCATGTGTTGCGCCTCATTATGATGTATTTGTGGTCCGGGTATGAGGCCCATTGTGATGTATATGCGACCCAGATATCAGGCCCAGTGTGATGTTTATATGACCCATGAATGAGGCCTATCGTGATGTATATTAGGCCCTTTGTGTGAGGCCCATTATGTTGTGTATGGGGCCCTTGCGTGAGGCCATGGGCCCACGATACGTTTGGCTCCATGTGGGTCACTCCTTGGGAGCAATGATGGTTAAATGTCCACATTGATGGGCAATGATGGTTAAATGTCCACATTGTGACCTTCCCTTAGGCCCTTTGTTAGGCCGATGGCCGATTCCGATTATCGAGGCTGATTGTCGAGGCCGATTGTTGAGGCTAATTGCCGATTCCGATTATCAAGGCCGATTCTGATTATTGAGACCAATTCCAATTGTTGAGGTCGATTGCCGATTGCCGATTCCGATTGTTGAGGCCGATTCTGATTATTGAGACCGATTCCGATTGTCAAGGCCGATTACTGAGGTTGATTTCGATTGTCGAAGTCGACTATCGAGGCTGATTCTGATTGTCAAGGTTGATTGTCGAGGCCGATTGCCGATTACCAATTTTGATTGTCAAGGCTGATTCTGATTATCGAGACCGATTCGATTGTCAAGGCTAATTATTGAGGCTGATTCTGATTGTCGAGGCCGATTGCCGATTGTCGAGGTCAATCTGATTGTCGAGACCGATTCCGATTGTTGAGGCCGATTATTGAGGTTGATTTCGATTGTCGAGGGTGATTCCGATTGTTAAGGCTGATTGTCGAGGATGATTATTAAGGCCAATTCCGATTATCGAGGCTGATTCTGATTGTCGAGGCTGATTGTCAAGGCTGATTCCCATTATCGAGGCCGATTTCGATGTCGAGGTCAATTATCGAGGCTGATACTGATTATTGAGGCCGATTATCGAGGCCGATTATCGATGCCGATTATGGTGCCGATTGTCGATACTAATTATGAGTATATGCCCATACGCATCATATGCATGTTTGTTATGAGATGTGGTTAGCCATTGCATATGTCATTGGGCAGGTTGTTATGAGACTCCCTGATAGGCGGAGATTGTCTCACATAAGCGCACGGTATGCGCAGGATTGATGCATGACTAGATTGTATGACTCATGCATCTTGAATTGTGTGTTGTGATTATTGTACGCCCTAGTGATATCAGGGCCGTAGCCTTCACAGGCATCTTGTGGATGGCCAGATGGGACACCGAAAATCTGTTACTAGCATCGGGCCGCCATAGATGGCCCTAGGTGAAAATTCCTAAACCTCTGAGGCCAGGAGACGCCCCAACATCGAGACCAAGTGGATATATGAGCGCCCGAGTGCCGAATACCAGCAGGCCGCGTCTCCCACTGTGTCGTGGTCAGTTGGGAAAGGGTGGTGGCCTTACCCGCCAAGGGTAGTGGGTATAGCTAGGCTGAGTTTGACCAGCTCGTGATTGGGTCCGCTATCGACGTGCCGAGTAGATATTGGCTAACTACTAGCCAAGCGGATAGTAAGGTCTCTTCCACTTGCATGGTTGCCCGTCAGTGGGTGGCGATTGCATGTAGAGTGTATTAGACCCCGGTGATGATCCCAGTGATGTACAATGTTGATATGTGGATTTATTGAGCGGGAGTTGCATACTCATTCATTCATTCATTCACTATCCACTTGGGCTAGTGGTGCACAACTATTTGTTACATGTACCTTTATAATGGCTAAGATTCCGGTTGGGGTGCGCGACTAACTTGAGATCAGGGGTTTACCACATTGAGTCTGACTATCCAAATTTAGGTATGGGACTAGTTTGGATAGAAGTCCCTTGTGATGGACCTCGTAACCTGCTATACTACGTACTATCATCCTGACTTCACTCCAGCTTTGTCATTTCATTCACACCGCATATTGCATCACATTCGCAACATTTAGCATTTTGGGTTACTATGTTTCTGCATTTATACGGCTTAGATGAGGTTAATGGTGTTCGTAGCTCGTCAGGATTTGCATATTATATTACATCCTCGACATCTGATATTTGGCTCATTATGATTTACATTCCGTACTCTGATATTATATGACTCGTATACTTACCAGTATGTTTCCGCTTACTTTGATGTTGTATGATTCATGATCTTGACAGTATTTCTGATATTGTATGATTATGGCGTTGTATTTGTGTGCTTGACACTTATCTTGCGCACACACTTTCACCACCTTCTAAGCTTTCTATAAGCTTATGCACGATAGATGCGTGCAGGTGGCGTTAGGTCGTAGTAGCGTTGAGCTTGGAGCGTGCAGCTGTCTTCTGGAGCTTTGATTTTATTTGACATATGTATTTTCCTTTCAGCATTGTATTCAAAGTCTATATTAGATATGTGATGATGATGTTGCTTTTGTAATTTGGGTAAACTTGTGGTTATGCTTCATATAAGATAAATGTACGTTGGAAAATCCTCCTTGTAGGATCCCAGGATCGGAATCTGGCGTATGCGCCATGCAAGCCGATAATGGGATACTACGGAGGCTGTCGGCATCGGATTCGGCGATCGGGAATTTTGTGAGCTCGGTTTTCGAGTTTGGGGCGTAACACTCATCGTTCATGCCCACATCCTCTAGCACATCTAGCTCTATTGACCCTGCATCTATGATAGGTTGTAACACCCCATACTTTCTAGTACTTGAGTATACCACATAATTTAATTTAATATAAATACAAGCATAGCTTAAGCGAACGTCCACGTTCGTTCTGGCCTAAATCCAATTGTTGAGAACAATCCCCATTCAAAAGTTCCCTAAATTAGTACGGGAAACATTAGGTGTGCTTAGGATTAGTTGTGAAAATATCCGACCATTAGATTGGTCGTCCAATTCGAAATATGCACTATGTTATATCACGACTTGATAATCATTTATAATAAATGAAATAATACAACATAAATATATATACACTATGAAATGTTATTTATGTACTTTGTAAAGATAAAAATTTCACGTCAAAATAATATATAATTATAATCCATATTATATTTATACATTCATAAAATCGTTTATATCAATTACAAATCATAGAATTTATATTACAAAGATTTATGAAGTTTATAACATATTTCAAACAATTTAATATTTCAACATAATACATACATAACTATACAAATAGTAAACAAATAATATATATTGATCGTTGTTTCTTCTTTTATTTTTCTAATGTCCATATCATTTATATATATTAACAACGTGAGATAATATGAATTACATGTAACAAGTTACATTAGTACTTAGTATTAATGTAGTTTTACTAATATAAAGCAATATAATTATATATAATCAGAATTTGTCGTTAGATGCCAGGTGAACATCCCACTAGGACCCTAGAACTTTCTGGATAGGGATGAATTAAGTTCGGAGGACATCTAACCCTTAGATCGTTAGAAAGCATCATATTATCACACAACCAAGTTGTGGGGTCCACCTAAGTCTTATATATGCCTGATCTTTAGTCAGGGACCAATTTAGACCCCTAGAACCTAATGGACGGAGTGGATCTCCTAAGGCAGTCGTGTGGGGCCCACTTTGGGGCTGCGCATGTGCACATTTCACATGCACTCATTGTGCACCCGACCTCCAATACAGTCAGACGAGCGCTGACCCGCGCTCGTCCAAGAATGGAAAATCTCCCGCCTGTTGCCGTTCAAAACACGGATCAGTTGTGTTTTTCTCTCCCTGTTTGGTTGAGATGTGGCCCGCTATCACGATCTGGTAGCTTGATCCGAACCATCCACCATTTGCAGCACTCAAGTTCGTCCAATCCCAAAGAAATTTCACATGTTGGAGCTCATCCGTGTGCGCACAAACCCCTACACAAGCAGAGCTACGCATGGATGTTTTTCCAAAAATGGAAATCGACTTCCGCTTGCCAAGCTCGCAATCCGCGTGATCCCATCTCCCTAATTCTTAGCCCTCCATTCCCTGAAATCCTAGCCCTTCGATTTAGGGCTTTCCTAGCCAACAAAACAGAAAAACCTTCTCTTAAGGCTGAAGAGATGTTCGGCCTCCGAAAAATAGCATAGCCGTTCATGACTTCTCAGAGAATCCAGACCATCCACACTCCCCACCTTACCTCGCAGGGAGCTAGATAATCGAGAACCGCGTAGCTCCTTCCCAACTCACTTGGCCTTGACAGTTATTGCCTGAAATCTCCCAATGCCGAACCCATCCATATTTTGAGATTGGAGCTTCGAAACGGTCCTTTCACGAGCTCCCTGGAGTTCATCCAGACCTGCTGCAGAACTCAGATTGAAGGAAGGAGCGGTGATGACAAAGACGCCATTAACGACCGTCTTCTTCTCCACCAAGAAACAGTCCAAGCGCTGGCGTTTCAACCCTTGTCTGGCCTCGTCCAAGCCTTATTGAATGTGTCTAGAAAAAAGAAAATGGGAGAAGGAAGAAGTGAAAATGAGAGAGGTTAGAATGGAGCTAATGCCACCTTACGTCGCGATTCGCTACCGAGTTGAGTTGTATGAGCTGGATCGTCCCTGGATGATCAGTTGTCGTCACTGGACCTTCTGTAGTAGCTGAGGTGGGAGAAGGAAAGAAATAGAAGAAGAAACAGAGAGAGGAATGGCTGCACCAAGTTGCTGTCTGGCTTAATGACGCACTGAGTCACGACCTGACTCGCTGATTTAGCCATCGGGGCGAGTTAGATGATTCTTTTTTGAGACCAGATGGTGCTGGACTAGTATTGCGAGTAGGGAGGGAGAGATTAAAGGAAAGAAAGGGAGAAAGAAAGAAAAAAATGAAGACAGAGAGAAACGAGAGAATAGGGGAGTGGGGTCGATGACTGTTGCACCAACACGACCCAGTCGAGTTGAGTGCGACTCGGCCGCTGGCTGGTGCATGTTCAGCTGGAGTTCCAGTAGATGAAAAAAAAAAGAATGAAAAAAAGGGGAAAGAAAAAGAGGAAGAAAATGGAGAGAAGACTAGAGAGAGTGTAACGCCCTGAAAATCAGGGGTCGAGCAAGAGCCCAACTCTTGAGTTCTAACACATCGCTTATGTAATATAGATAATGATGATTAAATGTTGTCTGTATTAGCGCCTTAAACATGAATGAGATTATACCAAATCAACATATCATACTCCAGAGACAGTTAAATTATGCAAGCGGAAGATTGTGATAGATATATAAAATATATAAACTATAGAAAGTCTCCGGAGTGTGAACATGTTACCAGGTTAAATATATACATGTATACTCCAAAACTGAACAAAATGAATACACATGGGTGTTCTAAAAGTATAAAATGACAAGTGTAATGACGTCTAATCAGCATCCCTGTAACCTCGTCAATTAGAACTTGTTCTACATAGACCGCAGAGGACCAGTTTCAGTTCAACGGTCACCGGTATTCGATCAGGGCCACAAGTACACCGACATGTGTTGGAAAATTTTCTTAATCCGAGCCTGTAATTAGGTCAGATTCCGACGGTCTGAAACCTTAGATTTGGCTTGCAAGCGAACGACCCAAATCACTTAAGTTGGAGTTCATTTTCTAAAGATATTCGTGTTTCTCACACACTTCACTCCGGGCTCAAGTTGTGCGCTTCTGGATACTATTAGGACTTGATTTTTGAGATGGTTGTCAAGCCCAGTAAGGCGGTCATAACCATATAGTTTCACGGTAATCGGACTTTCGACGCACTATCTAGGTTTGATACGGAGTTTCAAGATGCTCTCGAGAGTAACTGGGTTTAGAGATTGATCATAGGTTTCTAGGTAATGTAGTGTTAGCGGTTCTACTCGTTTTGGGTCTTACAATTTGTATTTAAAGTGGTTTAAGCTAATTCTACCGATGATTTAGTTTATCACTTAATTAATTTTCGTCTAATTCCTAAAGGATTTGGTCCTGAGTGATACCTACCTGAGGTGGTACTCGGGTCTTTGTACGGATTTTTTCGGGACGTTATAATCTACCCCCCTTAAAGAACAATTTTGTCCCCAAAATTGCCTAAGGGGAGTAGGTAAAAGTTATATTATTTCATTTTGCTTAGTCTTGTCGGTTTCACGTTTATATACGTGTTAGGGTATATAATAACTACATCAACCTAGCTCATATTAATCTACCCCCCTTAAAATTTTCTACCTTTGAGGTTTGAAAATAAATGTCCAAATCATTATTATCGTGCGAAGTGTTTGATGATAAATTTTACCTAAGGGTGGCATAATCTACTCTTTACAATTGGGCTAATACGAAAAGACAGTTGTGGTAGGCTCAAATCCGATACGTCAATTGCCCACCTGGCTAGGGCAGACAACTCGTTGTATCCCTTCCTAATCCTGATGGATCCTGGTTTTTTGTTCGGTCAAAGCAGTGAGTCCTTTGGTAATCACCCATGATTGAGAATTGAGTTAAGCCGCGAATGCCTCGTAGGAATATGGTTCTGAAATTCCGAAACCTGATAATCCTAATTATTTGAGGAGTATTATAATTCATTAGGAGGTTCAAGCCTCATGTTTATGAGGTTGTCCTTCGGGTCTCCTTCAACGAGAGTACTTGTCTAACTTATGCTTAACGTGGTGAATAATAAGTTCTTCCATGGTGCTCTAGTCAAAAGGCTATACTAGAAGGGTTTTCAATCTCCTAAAATTATATTTGTCTGTCACCATTTCGATCATATGGCTAGGGGGTTATGGGCAGATTGCACTTCGGTTTCATTAACTTCGAGAGGGAAGGAAGGGTCGAGAGTTCTAAAATATTTCAGAAGTTTGGAGTGTTAGCAACATAAGGCCGCGGGAAAGGAAAGAAGATGGACATTTCCTCAACGCGGTATGAATTTTAAATTTACAAGGGAATAAGAAACTTATAATATTTTTCTGTAGTCCGCCACTAACATGAGCTTATGGAGTATTAAACTATGAAACTCAATCCTACTCAAGGGTCCTAATTTAATTGCACAAAAACAATAATATATATATATATATATATATGTATAATTTAAATTTAATCACAGGATGATTCCTAGTATAATTACAAATAATTCCTAAATAGACACTAAATACTAAACTTTAATATGAAAAGGGTATGACCAGTCTATTGGTAACTCGAAGTTGTATTCAACCCTTCTATTATTTATAACATATTTGTCACCTCTAGTTACCATATATTTTTTTAAATTTTTATAGTAATTCATTGTTAGGCCTATTCTTTCATATGAATTGGTTTAATAGACCCAGTGTCTACTAATAGGAATACAGGTGTACCTTGAATGTGGGCAGTGACCTCAAAGGCCAAAGGTGCTGGAGTTGCTGACTCAGGTGTTTCAGCTGCAAGTGCATGCACATGGCCTTGTTGAGGATGATTTGGTTGCGTTGCCATATGTCGTTGAGGTGACCTATTTCGGGGTACAGGTGGTCGGTAAAGTGGCTGTGCTAGTGGTGCAAATTGTAGAGGTGGAATCGCTATATCATGTGGTGGCTGACGGTCGATCTTCTAAGGTGGCGTGATACCATTGTCTTTCATCTTAGTAAAACAGAAGGGGTTAGTGTGTCCCCCTTTATTGCAGTATGTACACCAACGACCTGTTCGTCTCTGATAGGTCGACTGAGCCATGGGTCTGGGAGGCGAGTCTACATGTGGCCTCTTACCTAGGACTGACCGGTGCTGTAATTCGGGACAAGGCCTTGGGCCCATTGGTATACGTGTCTGAGAAACTCTGTCTCCATCTTGCTCAACTTGTAGAGACATGTTGATTAGCTCAACATAATTGGAGATGCCAGCGCAACACGTCCTAGTGCGGATATCGGGCTGCAACCCATTTGAAAAATGCCGCATTTTTATTGGTTCATCTTCTGCTATCAAAGGGGCGTATCTGGCTAGCTTCGTGAATTTGTTCTTATATTTTGACAGGGTCATCCCTCTCTGTCGGAGGTGAAGAAACTCATCCTCTTTTTCATTCCGGTATGTGAGGGGGAAGTACTTCCCATGGAAGAGCGTCTCAAATGCATCCCAGGTTCACACGTGTCCTATGGGAACTGTTCGTAGGTTGCTATCCTACCATAAACTAGCCTCATTCTCGAACATAAACTAGCTCAACTTGTTCTGCCTCAGTGCAGTGTAGCAGCTTCAACATCTTAGAGATGCGATCTACCTAGTAATCAGTCTCCGCGGGTCTGTGAGTACCCGTAAAAGTGAGAGGACGGAAACACTGAAAGCGCTAAAAAAGTCCGCTGGTATTCATGTTCCCAACAGGGTGCATAGGTGATGCAGGCCGAACCACATACATATTCTGGGCAAAGGCAACTACTCTGGTGGTGAAAAATTGTTGCTGTTACTGTTGTTGCATCAAGAACATCATCTGCTCCAACCTATCAGGAGGAGGTGCCGACTGAGGTATGTGTGGCGTCGATGTGGACGCAGGGTTTTATTTGGGAACCAGTGGTGCATAAGGTGTTGGCCCATTGGTGAGGCCAGTGGCCGGTTGTGAATCCGGCATAATCTTGTGAGTCGGGCCCGAACTGGGGTCCATGTGGCTATCGCTTAGGGGAGGAGCCCCGTCAATCCAGTCGCCAAGTGTGAGACGTGCCATACTCCGTGTGGCCTTAGGTGGCATTCCCTATGTACAACATAGGGTGCAACCCGTGTAAGATTTAGCATAGCAATACTCACTTTGTCAAGCATCCTACACATTTTATAGTAAGAGGAGCTGCATGCATTTCATTTAACTAAATTTGTCACAATACAAGAGACATAGTATTACATGGATCATGACAGAAGATGCATGCGATCTAATCGAAGCAAGGTTCCAATCACAAAAACCTACAAACCACCCTACCACATTAGTAAGCCTATCAGGGCTATAAATAGGAACAAGAAAACAAGCAACAAAGCAAACCAAAAGACAACTACATGTATGACTAGTCGTCTGAATCTGACGATGGTGGAGGTGCACCCTTATCGTACAGACAACACAGGATAACCTTCAAGGTGCGAGATACTTTACTAAATTTTTGCTTCACGAAGGATTGATTCTTTTCAAGCTTGGCTCGGGTCACTGTGACCTCCTGTCGCAGGGCAACCTAGCCCTCCTCAAGTTGAGCCAAGCGGGCTTCTCTAGTAGCCCGATCACTGTGGTGCACCTGTGTAGCAGGAGGAAAGCCCTCATTCGAGTCTTGGGCCTCCTCAACTTCTTCCTCACTCTCTCCTTCTGACTCATTTTCTTCCTCTATCTCATTACTTTCTTCCTCTTCACTTTCTGTCTCATCCCTATACTCGTCAAGTTAGGTTTGACGTTGTCGAGGGCCAATCCTCATGTTGTTGAGCATAGTGTCATTAATGAAATGGATCGATGCAAGGTCATCCATGTTAAGTCTGTAGGCGATCTCTCGAGCAATCTTGCATACAAGTCGGCCAAATGGAAGTGAGACATCATTCCTAACAGAGCGTGCAGTCTGGGCTATCTGTAGCAGGGCGAACGTAGGCAGACACAGCTTGTCTACTTGCCCAGCTCTATACAGGACATCCACCATCAAGAGAGTGCATTCGGTACGGTTGCCCCACCTTGGATACACATTATACATGAATATGTGGTAGAGTAGGAAGAAATCGTCTGTCAATTCCGTTGATGGGAGGCATCTGCCTCCCCTCCAGTAAGCTAGTCGGCCGCAAAGGAACCGTGTGCAGTGATCTCTTTCTCGCATACTCTTAAGATTCTTTTCGCTAGCATGCACCTCACCACGTGAAATTCCCATGATCCAGGCCACCAAATCTATATTGATTGTTGCTTCCTGCCTTCCTACAGGAATCCTGAACTACAGAGGCTCTAGCGATGGGTCCCGCATATGGGCGTAGAAGGCTCGAACAGTGTTCTCACTTGTGTGAGACTTGTCCTCGAATATGGGACCCCACCCGGTGTCCGCCAGGTAGTCCATCATTGGATACAACCCAAATAGCTTTTCGTCTACATGAGCTTCAAGCACAACCCTACGACCACCAAATCGTTCGTGTTCGATGCCCGCTGGTAGAACTCTCTCGACTGGGATTTGGGGATCGAGATCCTGCTTCAACCTTCGCTCTTGGGTGGCGCTTATGCTAGCTTCGGCGCCCGCCTCTTTCCTTGAATGGGTAGGGCGGCTAGGCCCGACTTCATCCGTCGGAGCCCTCGTCTTCCCTATAAGAGAAAGAAGTGTGGAAATGGAGAAGATCACCGCCACAAGCTCGAAAAGAGCCATTTGAGTGAAATAAGATGGGAGGATTGAAGGGATTGTTGAACTTTAAGGTGTTTGAGACACAAAAGGAGGGAGGGGATTGTGCACTCAAATAAGAGGGATTAAGAGAAATAGGTGTTTGTAGAAGATGGGTTTGAGAGTGTGGTGTAGGTGGTGTAAGAAAAAGGAACAAGGTGAGATTGGGGGGGTGATTTGAGAGGGGAATATGGAACTTTTGAGAGATAGGAAGGCTTGGAGGTGTGTAAGGGAGGAAAATAGAGCAAAAGGGAAAGAAATAGGGGTCCTACACGTGTTTCATGGGCCCCACAGCCATCCACATGAGTTGGCCCGCCCGTCCCGTACCGGCCTGACAGGCCCAGGCGAGTTAGACCGGGGTGCACCCCGGTCCTCTAGACTGGTCGGTGTGCTGCCCCCCTCCTGAGGTGCCAAACGTGTACGGGGTCCCCTCGAATTGTGGGGTTTTGGCCCCCTTGATCGTTTGAGTCGTTTTGGGTCCCCTTTTTGCGTGTATTCGCACCTTTTGGTTTGTCTAACTGTGGAATAGGCTTGACTCATGGTCTAAACCCGCCGATCGACGGCCTAGAGGCGACCTAGGTCGATTCACGTGATCGAAGATACGTTGTGGACTAAATTACAGTATTTGGTCTCGCCTATCGGTGAAACCTTGGGGTCCTAATGTCATCTCTAAATTTCATCGCTCCCTTCCTAAGTTAGAGTGCGTCAGTGTGCGTCGTGTGACCATAACCCAGGTTCATTTTAATCCAAATCATGCTTGATACCAACTTGTAACACCCTGAAAATTGGGGGTCGAGCAGGAGCCCAACTCCTGAGTTCCAATACACCACTTATGCAAGATAGATAATGATGATTAAATGTTGTCTGTATTAGCGCCTTAAACATGAATGAGATTATACCAAATCAACATATCATACTCCAAAGACAGTTAAATTATGCAAGCAGAAGACTGTGATAGATATGTAAAATATATAAACTGTCGTAAGTCTCCAGAGTGTGAACATGTTACCAGGTTAAATATATACATGTATACTCCAAAATTGAACAAAATGAATATATATGAGTGTTCCAAAAGTACAAAATAATAAGTGCAATGAGGTCTAATCAGCATCTCTGTAACCCCGTCGATCAAAACATGGTCTACATAGACCCGCCCGATAGCTGCATATAGGAGAACTCCTCCTCATTATGATAAAAGTCCAGCTTCGCTTCGTAAGCATCGCCATCATCTGCAACTACAATAGGGTCTGCTTGGTGTTTAAAGCACCGTCCCAGAACGTGGGAGTGAGTGATCAACTCAGTGGAGCTATAAAGCAAAGGTTAACATGTTATCAATTCAGTCAAGCAGTAATGATAAAGCAATACAACAAGCATTCCTAGGTACTCTGGTTAATGTAAGGATGATATGAGTTAATGATGCATGCGCTCACCTACACTCCCTCTGCGACATCATCTCATGATCGTGGCATGCACCCCTTCCTCTGTGCTTAAGTCCAACGCTAAAGGCATATGCAAAAGCGGTGCATGTGCGTGATTAGCCAAGTTCTTAATTAGAGTAATTCATACAGCAGGTTTGGGAAGCTAAGGTACCTTCCTTTTTATCATTTACCCAAACAATGATCCATCTAAGGTTGTCAATCATAGTTAATCACATACGATAGGCAAGTTCGAGAGTTTACACTCTAGGTCACTATAAGAGGCTCGTCACCGTTAGCGTAGGCCTATTTTGTACTCGAGGTCACTCCACCAATGCCCTACCAACTAGTAGTCTATTTTTAAAGGCTCGTCACTAACCCCACTGGGGACCACAGCCAGGCTGCGCCAGTATAGGCTGACAACTTGAATACAGTGTCCCATACCACCGTATTCGGCTCATGAGTTTGGATTGCTCACTGGACACTACGGGGAGCCTTGTCGCCCCAGCATAAGCCGACAGCTCAACCACGGTGTCTCATACCACCATGCTCGGCTCATGAGTCTTAGCAGATCATGGTACCATGGTTGAAACGGGTCTTTACATTGGTAAGGGGTACCTTAGGTTTAAGTAGTAGTGTCTATACACGGTAAACACACAATAGGCCAATCGGGTCACTTGACAAGTTCGATTGGTACGAGCATACGCTGAATTTGTTGACATGGTACCATTGTTGACAATCATCGTACGACTTAGATTCACCGAACACATCAAATGTGGCGAGACTAGTTCGGCCACTCATTCGGGAATCATTACCGATTGCCTGGACTACGCAGCAGTCCCAATCATACTCAAACGCTTTAGGCATTCATATGTGATAATCAAAATAACATGTGATAAATAATTCAAATATAAATCTAATTTGAGCATTTTGACGAACACATAGCACACATGTTATCATACGTAGCATTTTATCCAAAAAGCACGTAGTAGTAAGATAGGTTACATGAAGGAAAGATAAGGTAATTGAGAATCCTATCTCAATACCCTCCTTAAACACATTTCAGCCAACATTTTCTCATTCAGGCATTTTATCAAACACTTAGTCTACACATATAAACATACATATAATATATTAGTTATAACGTATATTATAACAAATCTTTCACAAGGGACTTGCCACGTGTACAACAATCATGTATTCTCAAACATAAATCATGACAAGCATAAATCATAATTCCATATTCATTCAAACATTTCAACAAACACATGGAATACATTAAAATCAACATAGTTTACATATATATGTAATATACGGAAAATAATGTATCTAAGGACATGTGATAGCAATCAAGTCAGACATAAATCATTACTGACATTGAAAGCCTTGAAAACCATAACTTAAACATTTATAGTCTGCACCTTTCACCGGTAGACTTGTATCGAACTCAATTCAAACACTACGTCTTTGTCTACGGCACAACGACAACCTATAACATGAAATAGGTTAGCTATTTCACCAGTTACTCTATTTGAATCCCTAAAATAGATTAGGGTTAGGATTTCTTACCCAAGAACAGGATCGGAATCGTTGGTATAGCGACACGGAAGCGGTGGTTAAGCATGTGGAGTGGTGGGATCGAATCTCGGGAACAATCTCCCACTTTCTCTCTCTTGTGATGACCCGAAAAATTTCATGCCAAGACCCGAGTACTATCTCTATTTTCCTTAAAAATTATTTATGGGTTAATTTAGCACTAAACTCGATTGCTTGTGAAATTAGCATCAATCACTTTAAATTTGATCTACAGGACTCAAAACCTGTAGAATCGTTAGCGCTATGTTACTCTGAAATCTGGGATTCAACGCTAAATCCAGTTGCTCTTGGGAATTTTTAGAAGCTTTAGATCGAACCTGGACCGCGCGTCGAAAGTCCGATAGCGATGATCTTAGACAATTATGGTCACCATATTGGACTTGACCATCACCCCAAAAATCAAGTCCAGATGATGTCCTGGGTCGATTTGATTGAGTCCGGAGTAAAGAGTGTGAGAACGGTGAGAAATTAAATATGATTTTATGAAATCTGAGTCGTGTCGCTTACGTGATGATTTTAAGCAATCTGACTGTTGGATTCTGACCCAATTTCACCCTCGGATCAGGGAAGATGGCCTAGGCATGTCATAATGCCTATGGACCTGATCGAGTTTCGGTAACCGTTGAAATGAGTGTGGTCCGTCATGGCTGATCTGTAAATCTGATCGGTACGAAAACTCAGCCTGACCTAGATCCATGGTCAGTGAGCTTAAGTTCGACCGCACGTGGAGAAAGGACCACCAGAAGTGTTCCGTTGGATCGAGAGAGGCCTGATTTGGTTATAACCTAAGTATACCTTGGCCCTGGGGCTATTTTCATCAATGTTAGGCCTATATATAGACCTTAAAACCCTCACTCTCTTTTCCATACGAATTTCCTAAACCCTAGCTAAGAAAGAGAGAGGAAAAGAGAGAGAAAGTGAGAGAGAAGTTGGTGAATCATTTGAGATTCTTTCCTATTACTCTACATCCTTAAACCATCACTTTTGAATCGTTATTCCGACGATTTTAAGTTCCTTCTTGGGTAAGTTAATCTAACCCTAATATGTTTTAGAGCTTAGAATAGTTTATGTGTTGTTGTAGCTCATTTCGATTCTTGCCTTAGGTTATCTTGTCGCCGTTGACGAAGACATATCGTCTGAATTAGTTCGGTGTTCTTTTTATGGTTTAAGGTGTGGACTATATTCGTATAGGTTATGGTTTTCAAGGCTTTCAATGTTAGATAATGGTTTATTGTTGTTATGGATGAAATTTCACATGCCAAATGCTATGTTTATCTTGCGTTCCTGATATTATGTGTTATATTGAGATTTGTGTATTCTATGTGTATATAGGAAGTATCATATGCGTATAAAATATAAACATGTGTTTGTCATGATTATTTGTTGTGTACTTGTGCTAGTTGCATGTGTGTCAACTCCTTGGCAAAAGGAATTGTCCAAATACATGTATTCCAACATACAACATGTATTTGAACTATGTAGTCTAAGTGTTTGTAGAAATGTTTGAATGGGCTAATGTGTAACACATTATCCTATTGGCAGGCGTTGAGAAGAGATTCTCAACTCTCTTATTTGGTGTGTATGATTTCTTACATTAAATTTACATTCCTTGTTCTTTAAGTTCAAGCACTACTTATGTTGAAATCCATGTTAAGTGATATTCTTCAAATGCTCACATACTACATGATTTGAATTATTGTTCCATTACTGTTCTAAATTGTATATGCATATCTGTTGTAATAGAATGTGTTTGGGACTATAAAATAGTCCAGGAAATCGGTAATCAGCCTTGAGTTTGTGGCTGAGGTTACTTTCGCCACGAAGGACGTGATTTGACGAACCCGAGTCGTATTAGAGTTGTCGGCAGTGGTTTGGCCACACGGAGTGTTTGCGCACTCTATGTCGTTCAACCCAACGTGCACTCGTACTAGTCGAGTTCGTCAAGTAACCCGATTGTCCGATGTATTTTCACCATGTATGGACGCTATTGTTTGAATCTAGGGTACCAAACTTACCGATGAAATCCCGTTAACTATTGTACCTTGATCCGCTAAGACTCATCAGCCGGACATGGTGGTATGGGATACCGTGGTCGAGCTGTCGGCCTACGCTGGGGTGACGAGCCTCCATGTAGTGACCAGTGAGCACACTAGACTCGTGAGCCGATTATGGTGGTATGGGACACTATATTCGTGCTGTCGGCCTAGATTGATTGGTGATGAGCCCTTTGTAGTGACCTCGAGCATACCTTGACATTACAGTAAGGCGACGAGCCTTAAAGCAGTAACGAAGGTATGATAGGCCTGCATTGATTGGTGACGAGCCCTTTACAGTGACCTAAAACCATATGATCGTATGAGATGCCTAGGACTGACGACCCTAGAATGGATCACTGTGTGGAAATTGATATGAGGAAGGTACCTTAGCTTCCCAATCCTTCTGTATGAAAAGGACTAATAACAACTTGTAATCATATTCATGCACCGCATTTGCATGTGCGTGGTAGTCGTTGGTACTGCGGGAGGATGTCATGCGTAACGTGAGATGAAGGCGCAGAGGGAGTAAGGTGAGGGCATGCATCATTCTACATACATTCTTGCACTAACAAGAGTAATTAGGACATGTTTGATTGTTCTGCTTTATCATTACTGCTTAACTGAATTGATAACATGTTAACTTTTGTGATATTGTTCTACTGAGTTGATAACTCACTCCCACGTTCTGGGACGGTGTTTAAACACCAACCAGACTCTGTCTTAGATGCAGATATTGATGTGACCCCTGAGGCAGAGCAGGAGTTTGAGGATGATGAGGCCGCATTTTCTTTTATGCAGTTCTCAGGCGGGTTCTTGTGAGCCATGTCCTGATGCGCAGGAATTCTAGGTTATTGTAATAGATGATGTCATTTGATGTTTGTATTTTTGATAGCAACACTTGTAAGTATGACCTGGCATGTATATGTATTTCAGGGACTTACACCTGTACACATATATTTCTTTAAGTCTTCCGCTTGCATCTATCACTTATCCCTGAATTATGTTTGCAGTTTGGCTTAATCTATTCCATGTTTTATGTACTCATACAGACAACATACATCCATCATTAAATATGTTGCATAAGTGATGTTTTGAAACTCGGGAGCTGAGTTATGCTCGACCCCCGAATTTCAGGGCGTTACATCTCTTCTCCTCTCTCTTCTCTTCTCTTTCTTCTCTCTTCTCTCTTCTAGGGTTGAAATTCGTATGGAATGATAGAGGGGTGGGTTTAGGTCTTTATATAGGCACAAAACTGACCTCAATGGCCCCAGGGCCATGGTATACTTAGGTCATAGCCAAAAGTCGGCTGGTTCGGCTCAACGCAGCACATCTGGAGGCCCTTTTTCTGCGTATAGTTTGAAGTAAGTCCCCTAACATTGGATCTAGGTCAAGTTAAGTTTTTGGTCCGATCGAATTTACAGATCGACCGTGGAGGACCAGTTTCAGTTCAACGGTCACCCGTACTCGATCAGGGCCACAAGTACACTGACATGTGTTGAAAATTTTTCTTGATCTGAGGGTGTAATTGGGTCAGATTCTGACAGTCTGAAACCTTAGATTTGGCTTGCAAGCGAACGGCCCAAATCACTTAAGTTGGAGTTCTTTTTCTAAAGATATTCACATTTCTCACACACTTCGCTCTGGGCTCAAGTTGTACGCTTCTAGATACTATTAGGACTTGATTTCTGAGATGGTTGTCAAGCCTAGTAAGGCAGTCATAACCATATAGTTTCACGGTAATCCGACTTTTGACACATGGTCCACGTCCGATACGGAGTTTCAAGATGCTCCCGAGAGCAATTGGGTTTAGAAATTGATCCTAGGTTTCTAGGTAATATAGCGTTAGTGGTTCTACTCATTTTGGGTCTTGCAGTTCATATTTAAAGTGGTTTAAGCTAATTCCACTGATGATTTAGTTTAACACTTAATTAATTTTCGTCTAATTCCTAAAGGATTTGGTCCTGAGTGATATCTACCTGAGGTGGTACTCGGGTCTTTATACGAATTTTTCTGGGACGTTACAGAGAGAGAGATGGAAGCCATGTCTGCTGAGTTGACTCAGTCGAAACTGGATCCAGCCAAGTCGAATTGGGTTTGGACTGTCCAGACTCTTGCTGGATTTTCAGCATGTGGGAAATAGATGAGGAAGAAGAGAAGAAAGAGAGAGAGAGAGAAGGAGAGAAGAGTTGAGCCGAGTCAACTCGGACGTCGAGCTGAGTTGATTCAAGTTGTATTAACTGTAGGTGCGTTTTCTCTCAGAACATTGTATTGAAATTTTAATTAGCATATTGGTAGGTTATTTATGTTATAATTAAAGGTTGTATTTGTCAAATCTTAGTATTTAATATCATCATTAATGTGGCTATAATTATTGCGATTATTAAATATGGTTAACCATTGGTAGGTTAATTTTGCTAGTGTTAGTTATTACGAGTATTAGATATTAACCTTTATCATGTTATACCTATTTTGTCATTGTAGGTTATTAACAATAGGATTAGTGTTGCTAGCATTAATATGCAATTATCATCTACTTGCACTTCATTCTAAAATTAATATGAATTAATTGTATGAGTTAGATTTCAAACTCTAAACCAAAGTCTAAAATTAGATTAGTGTATAAAACCCTGAATATAAGTAACCTAAATCATAAGTTATTATATAAATTAATGAGTTTATCCTCTATGATATCACTATAGGTTCCTTTTACTGTTGTTATTACTATTATGAGTCACTATTAGTATCAATATTCGTAGGTTGTTAGGTAATTTAATATAATATTAGCAGTTGTAAGATTCTCAAAATTTATAACTAAGTTATTTATTAATTTTACTCATTTATTACTCCCATTAACAATGTCATTAATGACCACGCAAAATAGAGTTCAAATTTCATAATCAAATCCTAGAATCTAAGTTCAAGACTAAACCCTAGAAGAAAAATCCTAATGTTACATTAAAACCTTAAGAATGAGTAATCTAAACCCTAGGTTATAATCTAGACCATAGATAGTCTTTTAGAACCTTGAGTTAACCATACAAGTTCATAATCTATGGTAGGATCAAAGTCTAAGGGTGTGCGCACTTCCTAATGACATTAATAGGTGAGTTGACAAACCAGGTGATGATTCTTCCTTTTAAGCTTTCCATTTTCCCATTAGCTTAAGTTATAGTTTTATTTTAATTTATAAATGATAACTCCATTCTGTAACCACATGTGTAAATTATTGGAATTGAGTTGCTATATCACGTACTTAATGTTTATCCTGTATATTTAATTCATGTTATTGGATTACTTGTGGATTGCTTCTGGGATTTAAACTGGTATATTAGTGGGAAACCCCCACTTATAAATGTATACCCATACTTGGGATGTAACTCGATTGATGGTGATTGCAATGGACCTTCGATCTAGTGGTTATTGAGTGGTGGTCTAAATGGATCATTAATGTGGGCCTACCATTCAGGGTTGTTGTGTCTAAGTGGTTTTCAAGGATGCTCTTTTATCGCATGGTTTTGATACTCACCTTATGTGGCTTATTTTGATATTTGCCTTATGTGGCTTGTTTTGATATCGCCCTATGTGGCTTTGTTTTAGGTATTTTCCCTATATGGGTTCGATGTTTTATATCGTACAACCATGCGATGGCAAGCCCCATATACTGTAATATGATTGGTCACTAGTCGACGGGTTCCATTAAACATCTTGTAATGACCCTGAAAATTTTGTGCCAAGACCCGAGTACTACCTCTATTTTCCTTAGAAGCTTTTTGGGGTAATTAGTGCTTAACTCGATTGCTTGTGAAATTTGCATCAATCACTTTAAATTTGATCTGCATGACTTTAAACCTGTAGAATGGTTAGCGCTAGGTTACTCTAAAATCTGGGATGCATCGCTAAATCCAGTTATTCTTGGGAATTTTTGGAAGTTCTGGATCGGACTTGGACCGCGCGTCGAAAGTCCGATAGTGATGATCTTAGGCTGTTGCGGTCACTATGTTGGGCTTGACCATCACCTCAAAAATCAAGTCCAGATGATTCTGGGTCGATTTGGCTGAGTTCAGAGTGAAGAGTGTGAGAACGGTTGAAAATTAATTAAGATTTTATGAAATCTGAGTCGTGTCACTTGCGCGACGATTTTAAGCAATCTGACCGTTGGATTCTGACCCAATTTCACCCTCTGATCAGGAAAGGTGGCCCAGGCATGTCCTTGTGCTTGTGGACCTGATCGAGATTCGGTGACCGTTGTTTTGAGTGTGGTCCACCACGGCTGATCTGAAGATCCGATCGGTACGAAAACTCAGCTTGACCTAGATCCATGGTCAGTGAGCTTAAGTCTGACCTTTCGTGGTAATAGGCCCACCGGAAGTGATCCGTTGGATTGAGAGAGGCCTGTTTTGGTTATAACCTAAGTATACCTTGGCCCTGGGGTTATTTTCATCAATGTTAGGCCTATTTATAGACCTTAAAACCCTAGCTCTCTTTTCCATACGATTTTCCTAACCCTAGCTTAGAAAGAGAGAGGAAAAGAGAGAGAAAGTGAGAGAGAAGTTGGTGAATCATCTTAGATTCTTTCCTGTTCTTCTTTATCCTTAAACCTTCACTTTTGAATCGTTATTCTGGCGATTCTGAATTCATCTTTGGGTAAGTTAACCTAACCCTAATCTGTTTTAGATCTTAGAATAGTCTTTGTGTTGTTGTAGCTCATTTCTATTCTTGTCTTAGGTTATCTTGTCGCCGTTGACGAAGAAAAATCGTCTGAAATCAGTTCGGTGTTCTTTTCTGGATTAAGGTGCGGACTTTAATTGTATAGGTTATGGTTTTCAAGGCTTTTAATGTTAGTGAATGGTTTATTCTTGCTATGGATGAGATTTCACATGCCAAATGTTATGTTTACTTTGCGTTCCTGATATGCATGTGTTACATTGAGATTTGTGTATTCTATGTGTATGTATAAAGTACCGTATGCGTATAAAATATGAACATGTGATTGCCATGATTATTTGTCATGTACTTATGCTAGATGTATGTACGACAACTCCTTAGTAAAAGGAATTGTCCAAATGTGTGTATTTCAACATACGTCATGTATGTTGTATTTTGTATTCTAAGTGTTTGTAGAAATGTCTGAATGATCTAAAGTATGATATATCAACCTAGTATGGGCGTTAAGAAGTGATTCTTAACTCTCCCACTAGTGTGTATGATTTCCTTCATGCTAGTTACATTCCTTGTTGTTTAATTTCAAGTCTTACTTATGAGAAATTCCATGTTAAGTTGATATTCTTCAAATGCTTACGTACTACATGATTTGAGTTGTTGTTCCATTACTATTCTAAATTGTAGATATGAATATCTGTTGTAGTGGAATGTGTGTGAGACTATGCATTAGTCCAGGAAATCGGTAATCGGCCTTAAGTTCGTGGCTGAGGTTGCTTTCGCCACGTAGGACAGGATTAGACGAACCCGAGTCATATTAGAGTTGTCGGCAGTGGTTTGGCCACGCGGAGTGTTTGCGCACTCTATGTCATTCAACCCAACGTGCGCTCGTGCTAGTCGAGTTCGTCAAGTAACCCGATTGTCCTATGTATGTTCACCATGTATGGACGCTACTGTTTGAATCTAGGGTACCCAACTTACCGATGAAATCCTATTAACCATGGTACCTTGATCCGCTAAGACTCATGAGCCAGACATGGTGGTATGGGACACCGTGGTCGAGCTGTCGGCCTACGCTGGGGTGACGAGCCTCCCCGTAGTGACCAGTGAGCAACCAAACTCGTGAGCCGATTATGGTAGTATGGGACACTATATTCGTGCTGTTGGCCTACATTGATTGGTGACGAGCCCTCTGTAGTGACCTCGAGCATGCCTGGATACCACATTGAGGTGATGAGCCTTAGTGTAGTAACGAAGGTATGATAGGCGTGCATTGATTGGTGATGAGCCCTTTGCAACGACCTCAAACCATATGATCGTATGAGATGCCTAGGACTGACGACCCTAGAATGGATCACTGTTTGGATGGTGATATTGGGAAGGTACCTTAGCTTCCGAATCCTGCTATATGAAAAGGACTAATAACAACTTGGTAATCATGTTCATGCACCGCATTTGCATGTGCTTTGTAGATGTGGCGCACTTTGAGGCGATGTCATGCGTCACGTAAGATGAAGACGCTGAGGTGTACGCACGAGGGCACGCATCATTCTTCATACATCCTTGCATTAACAAGAGTACTTAGGACATGTTTAATTGTTCAGCTTTATCATTACTGCTTGATTGAACTGATAACATGTTAACCTTTGCTTTATTGTTCCACTGAGTTGATCACTCACTCCCACGTTCTGGGGCGGTGTTAAACACCCACCAGACTCTGTCTTAGTTGCTGATGTTGCAGATGTTGAGGCGACCTCTGAGGTAGAGCGGGAGATTGATGATGATGAGGTTGCATTCTCTTTTATGCAGTTTTCAGATGGGTTCTAGTGAGCCTTGTTCTGATGCGCGAGATGCTGGGAATTCTTTTGGGAATTAAACGATATAATTTGATACTTGTAATTTTGATAGTAACACTTGAAATACGACCCGGTATATATATGTACTTCAGGGATTTGCACATATACTCACATATTTCTTTAAGTCTTCCGCTTGCGTTCTTCACTTATCCCTGAATTATATTTGCTATTTGGCTTAATCTATTCCATGTTTTATGCACTAATATAGACAACATACATCCATCATTAAATATGTTGCATACGTGATGTTTTGGAACTCGGGAGCTGAGTTATGCTCGACCTCCGAATTTCAGGGTGTTACACATCCTAAGGTGGTAGTCTCATGAGCCGAGGATGGTGGTATGGGACCTATGCTCGAGTTGTCGGCCTACACTAGTGACAAGCCCCCGTAGTGACCTTTGAGCTTATTTAAAATGGCTAGCTGTAATTGGACTAATAACGGGTTGGCTAATCATGCATACATGGCACAGACCAACATCTATTGCTATCGTACGTGATGTACGTATTTGTTCGACTGGATGCTTTTCCAAGGTCGATGATGTCCGACTGGATGCTTCTCCCTAGTCAATGATTGCATAGGTGACGAGCCCACTGTTTGCATGGATGAGCATCCTCGGGGCGATGATTGCATTCACGCACTATGCACATAATAAGACCTGCATCATGTATTGTTTGTATGCTTTGTTTTATAACTATGCTTACCTAATGTGGCAGTGTGTAATCTTGAAGGGAATTACACTGAGTTAGCCACTCATCTATCAAATGTATAACCGTATAGGTAGCACAGGTGGCCCAGGTGACATTCATATTTATATTGAAGAGGAGCAGGCCATAATTGACAAGGATGCATGATTGTAATTGCTAAGGGTTACTACAGGATTTCACATCCTGTTGTAATTTACTTTATTTCACATGTAATGTTATTTCATTTTGTAATTGTAAGAATGAGGGCATTAGTTTGTATAAGTCATTATGGGTAGCTCCTTGTATATTCCAAACGTAAATGAAATTTTCCTTTATGTTGATTTGTCCACTCTACACTCATCTGCTTACTCTGAATGAATTAAAAAAATGCATACTCGAATTTGACTATCCTTTAAGGTTAATACTCGGGTTTTTGGGAAACGGGTTATATAGTCGGGTCCTGAAAAGTCGGGGCATTACACAGGTTCTGGTTGGTGTTTTAGAACACCATCCAAGAGTGGGAGTGAGTGATCAACTCAGTGGTACCATTAGCAATAGACAACACAAATAATCATGCATAAAATAGATTTAGCGAACAACATACATCATGGATTCCTAAATACTCTTGTTAATGAAATGCATGGTTCATGATATGATACATGCCTCTTTCCACCAACACTCCCTCGAGCGACAACATCTAACGATCGTGAATGACCAACACTCCCTCAGTGCGACCTCGACTCCCTAATCGCCAAAGTAAGCAATGCAATGTTATGAATCATGTTAGCCGAGCTGATTAATTAGGTTTTTTCATCCAGTAGGTTAGGGAAACCATAATACCCTTAGTAGTAATGTTTCCCTAACCTGATCGCACGGCTCAGGGCCGTGGCCAATTAGCTCTCACGATCCTTAGACCTTGTGGGTTCGATAATCCCATGGCCCTTAGGCTCATACGAAATCAATTAGCACTTTTAAGTCCAGCTCGCAGTCACTATGGGGAGGTTGTCACCCTAGCATAGGCCGACATCATGGGCACAGTGTCCCATACCACTGTCCCCGACTCACGAGTCATGGTGCTCATTGGTCATTACGGGGAGGCTCGTCACCCCAGCGTAGGCCGACAGCTTGGGCATAGTCCCCGGCTCACGAGTCCTGTGGGCCGAATCTTATAATTAATATTGGGCGCAAAAGTCTCGGGGTATCTCGGGTTCCTACATAGGCGTGCAATCATAGTTAACACATGAGGATGGCCGACTGTAGTCAATATACCTCCATAAGTCACACTATAAATCGAACGGCTTGAGAACGACGTCTTGTGTAGTCCAACTACAACCACTGATCCATAGTTTAATTGATCGGGCCAAATTTACTCGAGGGCAGGTCCAAGGAAGGTCGCTTAAATGATTAAGTTAATCGGCCGATCTATAAGGGTCTATGCACTAGTAAACAGCATGTATCATCAATTTTAGGAATAAGTCATACAAAACAAGCATAAATCAGTAATTTAAATACATGGACAACAATACACCAAATTCAGCTAGACCATACGAATCCTATTCAACATGTTCTAACATAAACAACCATAAGGATAGCCATGCACCAATGCACAATAATTCGGTCCTTCATGGGTTAACATAAATCACGCAATTCAGTTGCTCATAGGGAATCAAGTATAAGTAATTTAGTGAATCAGCAAATCGACAACAATTTATGCTTTCTCTCCTGTCATGTTGACATGCAGTGAGAATTCATCCATAATCAGCAATATTTGGAGAAAGTTAAGTACTTATACCCTACAAGAACATGCGATCAACAATTCATACATTGAAGTATTAGTGGCTCAAATTGCTTTTCATAGATTGGAGAAATCTCTAGACTATAGTTCCATTCATACACTCCTAAAGAAATTTCAGCAACATGCAATAGCAATGCACCACACATGTTTACTAAACCCATGCTAGGCACGATAATCAGCCATCTAAAGGTAATGGTCCGCACCTATTGTCTTTTGGGGGTCTTGGAGTTGCTCTAGCGTCAACGGGTCTGTAACTTACATGGAGTAGGGGTAAGTTGCATGCATGTTGCTAGAAACTAGATGGAGATGGATTGGAGCTCAATATTACCTCAGATTGAATGGGGTTTTACTCCAACGGTGATTGGGTCGGCTTTTTCCGGCCAATGGAAGGCGTAGGTGCGGGGGTTTCCAAATTCCAAGCACCAATGACCCACAATTACCCACCCTATCACCTTTATCTCTTCTCTCTTCTCTCTCCCTCCCTCTCTCTCTCTCAGCTGCTGATGGGAGTGAGAGGAGGGCTAGATATAAAGATCCAGAAATTTATTTCAGTTGGCCCTGCACTTTGGTAATTGCCTCTAATGGTCCTGTGGGGCCCATTTTGGTTATTGGGGCTACCCTAATGGCCCCCTAGCCCATTTAATTTATAGGATATGTACCCCATGGCCCGATGAAGGGCTGTCCAAAGTTTGATGGCAAACGGATGTGGGGATTTATCATAATGGTCCGATTTGGATCAACGGTCACCATTTCTCGATTGGGGGTCAGATTTGGAGGACGAGTGTAGAGAAATATCTTCAACCTATGGTGAAAATTTGGGTGGAATCCGACGGTTGAAATGTCCTAATTTATTGTCCTAAGTGGCGGGCCATTTGTTTTTAAATTTCAGACTTTAAGTCTGTGCTAGGGTGAGTTGTACTTTACAAGTGCTACCTTGACAGCTTGAATTGTCTATTTCTGGGTGTCGTCTGAGTCTGTTGTCTGCGATGGGCCAGAAGTCTAGTGAGATGGGCATTCCTCTATAATTTCAGAACTAGTGGCCCACTAACGAGTGGTCTAGAGCTTGTTTGGGTAATCGGGACATTTTTAGAGTAAATTGGGTAGGGAGATTTCTTGGGCGTAGTTGTTGAGGTATCGATTAACTAAGTTCACAGTATGGCCTATTCGAAATTAGCGAAAGTGGTGATTCGGTCGTGATCACTCTAAACCGTCGATTTTAGGCTAAAAGAGTAACTGGGTTGATTTGGTCCATTAGTCAAGATCCGGGTCATATTTGACTTAGTTTTGGGTAGATCTTTAATTTAGTTATGATTGTCTTGATTAATCAGTGGTAGGTCGGTTAGATTTAGGTTCTATGTGAATAAATCATAGGGATAAACTTGATGTTTAAGTGATCAGTTGGGTTCATTGGTTTTCTATGGTTGATCAATCTTATTTGTACGGTTATTTATTGGTACCAGTCACGTATAAGCTCACCTCGAGTGTCAATGGTCCGTAAGTGATGGCATGATAAGTTATTAAAATTTTTTTAAAAGGATTTTTGGCAAATCTAAAATAGTGAAAATTCAGGGTGTTAGAAGAAGGCCGAGCTCGAGGCAGAGAAAGCTGAGCTCGGAAGGCTTTTGGAGGCATCAGCTACCGAACGGGAGGAGCAGAAGAGGGATGTGGATGCACAATGACGGAGCTGGTGCTCCAGGGTGAGGTCAATCAACTCCAAGCTCGCTTGAATGTGGCCGACCCCGAAGTTGTGCACCTGCGTGAGGTCATTGGGCGCCTGAAGGCCTCCATTGAATGCATGGAGGGGGAGAGTGCGCAACTCTTGGATGATGTTTGCAGGGTGAAGAATGAGGCTGCCAAGGGGTTGGTTGAGCAGAGGGCTATTCTCGAGGCCTGGGCTACTGCGGAGCTGGAGAAGCAGCGAAAGGAGCTCGATGCTCTGGCAGCGTTACAGGCTATTGCGGCTGTGGCAGAGTATAAGGAGTCGTCGGAGAGAGCTGGAGAGTTGGACAAATTGTACCTCTACGGCTACAACACCGACTTCTATGCCTACCTCACCAAGGTCTGAGAGCTCCATCCCGGCATCGACCTTGACACTCTTTGTGCGGACGAGGCAGAGGATGCTGAACCAGCTGCGACCAAGGAGCCTGAGAATGCCCCTGTTGCTACCGAGGCCAACCTTGATGCTTAGCCCCCTAGCTCGGTGGCTGCTCCCTCTCTTTGGAGGGAATGAGATGCTTTTCTTTTCTTTCTTTTTACATGGAATGTTTGTGGATGGATGATGATTTTTAACCATTTAATCCTCAGTTGAGGGCGTAATGTTATGCGTTGATTGCTGTATGATGATTTGTTGCTGTTGAGAGCCGACCACTTGAGGGGTCAACTCTCCATGAATGGCGTGTGACACTTAGTCATTTTGTTGATTTTTAACATATGAAGAGCCGACCCCTCCTTTAAGGGATTGGTTCACATACGGGTTTCGTATCTGCATATGAGAGGTGACCCTTTTGTAGTTTTTTGTGGATTAACGAGCCAACCCATTCTTTAAGGGATTAGTCCGTTGAGTTCACCTTTGCTTACGAGAGGTGACTCTTTTTTTGTAGATAAACTGAACGAGTAGACCATGTAGAAGGAAAGATGCTTTTATTCAGAGCCTTAATAGGCTAGTAGCTCCGAGCCGTACATTCATTGAGGGCCTTGAATGGCCAGTAGTTTTTCATGGATAGTAGATCTTCAAGTGCTCGGCAATCCACGGGTGAGGGAGTTGACGCTCTTCGAGATCTCCAGGTGGTAAGAGCTTGACTTCGTTGTTATGACACTACCAAAAAATCGAGCAAAGGCTATGGACGTTGAAAGCATTTAGCTATAGATTAAATCCGAAGCAAAGATAGCTACAGATTTAATGCGCAGCTAAATCCTAACTGATCTGTAGCTAAAGCATACCTCCTCACTTAAATGTTATTAAACATAGATGGTGCTTAAGGGGCTCCATGGGGTTCATTGGAATATATGTGGTTGATCTAAGCCGCCCATCAATTTTGATATATAATTTCAGTGGATGGGCTTAAAAATTATAAAGATTAAATGTCTAAGTGGACCACACCATAAGAAATAATAAAAATTAAATATCTACTGTTAATTTGTTGTGTGGTCTCCTTACAGATTCAATTTGACTCATTGTTTGTATCAGCACTTAAAATAATAATTTAAAATTAATGGACAGAGTGGATATATAAAATACATCACAGTGGGCCCCCACGGTCCTAAAAGCTAACATCCTAAAGGGGCCGTCCGTCACGCGCCCCTCCAAAAACCAAAGCGCCCTCCCTAAAACCAAAACCTGTCCGTTCGCCCTTTTCTCCCGCTCGCAGCAGACGAAAACCCATCTCTCAATCTCTCTCTCCATCTCTCTCTCGCACTCAGCCTCTCTCTTTCCCTTGCCCTCTCTCGATCTCCAGCTCTCCCTCACCCTCTTTCCCTGTCTCTTGGCCGCATTCCCCTCTCTCTGTTTTCAAAACCCCCTTTCACCGCAAGAAGGAGAAGAAGAAGGATACATTGCCGACATTGAAGAGGATGGACCATCCCGCCTCAGATTGCAAAGGATTGGAGGGATGGAAGCAAATCCCTCCCAATCCCGCCTCGAAAATCTACCATCTCCATCTCGGGCTGATGGATGACGTTATTCTTCCCTGGTGACGCTGGTAGTGGGTAACGGCTATAAAAATGGAGGTGGGGTAGAAGGACTTCCGAGGCATATCATCTTCTCTATCAGGTAACCCTTTTCCTTCTTCTATCTGATTTTATATTCAGAACCCCTTTTCTATCAGTGCTGACGATTCTGTTCATCTGCTGCAAGAAGAAGAGAAGAAGGAGTCACGAGTCATTGGATTATTATGGACATCCGCCATCAATGCATCCGCAGAAAAGTAATTTCTTCGATCTCTCATACATTTTCTTTTATTTTTCTTTTTATCCAGTTGGTTGATGCATGTTATCTGCAAAATTTCTCTTGTTTTTTGGATTTGAATAAAAAATTAGATAATGCCATAAAATAATGATTTTTGCTGTATGCATGGTTCTTGGAGATCGATTTTTTTTGTAGGAAACCTCGATCATTGCCCTAGATTATAAAATCTGGATCAGATGACTGTTGGGAGAAAATGGGAGTTGTTTTGGGTTGGGAAAAATGTTATTTTTCAGTTTCATCATATGAATTGCTGGAAATTTGGTTCCATTCTCGATCAGTGACTATGAATTTGAAGTTTTGATTTCGTCATTGAAGCATGATTCCTCATTGGTCAAATTTGACTTGGAGATATGGAGGATTTTTAAGGGTTTTAAGATCTCCATTTAGAAGTAAGATTTCTACAAAGTTAATCTATTTAGAATGGTCTTTTGCATTGATGCAATAAAATTTATTGCAGACATGGTTGGGTGCATGTTTTAGCTTGAGTCCAGTCGGTTAGTTTATAACACTGGTAGAAGGAAGATCAGATTTAGTCCTACTGGTTTAGTAACGAATAAAATTTATTTGAGGAAAAGGCGGGTGGAGTTTTGTGCCCTTTTAGAAAGACTAGAGCAAGTTAAGATCGTGCACTCTGTTCATGCATAACAAGGGATTCATGCTTTGTGATTTGAGGTGGGTTGGCTTGCAGACATGCTGCTTGAGCTTGTTATAATATGCACACACACACAAAAAAAAACCACACATATTCAAGGCGTATCAGCTCAAGCTAAGAAGGACAATTGCAAGTGTGGATCCCTACATGGTATCTGTAATATCACTCCAAGCTTTTAAGTTGATTGGAAAGGTTGAAATGTTTGTGTTCTGTGATGTTAGACTAGACAATTGGCTAGTTTTAAAATGTTTTGAATTTATATGTATTTATGGCTTTTAAAGTTTGTTTTTCTTTTTCTTTTTCTTTTTTAATCATCTAAGTCTTTCTTTTCTTTTTTTAAGAAAACCGTGGAAATGAAATTGACTTTCAAAGATGTGATGTTTGGAAACAGGGGAAACATCACATCTTTGGAATTCAATTTCATTTCCACAGTTTTCCACCAATCCGAAAGAATGTTGTAGTCTGAGAAATGAATCACATACAGGCACTGCAAACCCAGGGGCAAAAATCAGGCTAGTGCACCCATATATTTATTTTCATTAATTGATCCTTTCCACCTCAACACTAGTGCCCACTTGATTTTTAAATCAGACTCAATTTGAGCTTTGCTTTAAACATTTGTATTCTTGTTATTTTCTCTAGTGCCCACCTGATTTTTAGATCAGACTCAACTGAGTTTCATTTAGTTCTTACAAATTCCATTTTGTTGTACAGTCCATGTTCGGTTTATCACTCGTCTACTGAATCACACATTTATTTTAGCTTGTGGTGTATTCTAATATTGTGCGGTTTCTATTTCACTTGTAAGCGGTGTTTCTGTAATTTGTAGGAGTGTGATGCTAGAATTATGTTTAGGCTGTACACTTCTCATCTTTATCTATGATTAACACCCATCAAGTTATCAAGCTAACCCTCACATTTATATTTAATTCTTGAGTTGTGAATTAACTCCTTTATGGGGATCCATGGACATTCTTGATTCTAAACTGAGGTTTCAGCTTGTGCTCCTTTATCATTTTGGAATTAGACTCAACACTAGCTTGATGGATAGTTGTACTTTTCTTTCAACAAAATCTATTTGTTGCTGATAAGAACAAAAGACTCGATGTTCACTTATTTTATTCAATCAGCAGCAAGAAATCTTAAGAAGTGGAAAGAAGAAATAGAGGTAGAGAAGAATGCATAATGTGGAGTCAATCAAAGAGCTGGGAAACATTCATGATATTTTTTGCCTGCAAAAAATAAGATCCTATTTGGATGCTTACATCCGTTAATCTTGGAGTCATTAATCTAAGGATTTACCTCAGATCCAATGTTTGGGGCCTCCAGGGTTTGGCAAGTCTCATGATAGGTGCTGCTCCCACTTTGAATCATGCTTCCAACTTCTCCTGCTTCTTCATTGTTTATGCTTGCTAACATTTGAAATGGATGGTTTCCTGCTCCTACACTCAAATTTGTGCCACTTCCTTGAAATGAAAGAAAACAATAAAAAAAGGGAACTTAGAAAGAACATTCACATTGATCCGGTAAGGACCTACTACTTGTAGTCCACGTTGACAAATAATTGATTGACAAAACATAAACAATCATGCGAGAATCATCTTAAGGCATTGTAATTTGTATTAGTATAACTGGCTTTCTTAGGTAATTATAGAAGATTGATGGGTCGTCATGAAACTGCAGATATCCTCACATTTTCTTGGGTAAGGAAAATGAGTGGGATGAATACACGAATATTGGGAAAAACTAGCTTAACCATTTTGTTTTCTTTTCATTTTTCTCCAAATCCAAATAACTCGATTAAGGTTGAGTGGTTATCAAAATTTTCAAATGTTTTGCTGTCGTACAACATACACACTCGATACTGGACTTTAAACATTATTCATATCTCATCCAAAATCTTCATGGAGCTTTAATTAGGTTAATCTAAGATCATTAGATTGGTGTGGTTCTTTGTGCGTGGCCAAACAGATGAATGGTCCAGATCCCATAAATGTGAGTGCTTGTTAACTAACTTAGACATTGATGTTTATAACACCAGGTCACACACATCAATGCTAGTACGCATGGGACACCCAAGCCATGTATCATGTGGAACCAACAGTGTATTTCATTTCAGGCTGGTTAATTGTCATGTAGACAATACATTTTCTAAAAAATAAAATAAAATTGGATGGTCTAGAACAGTTTCAAGTTGCAAATTGTTTTGGTCCATCTATTGTTTTCATATCATACATGCAGTGAAGAGAAATGGGTTGGATTTTATAAATGGGTTGTGTACTTTTATAAATGGGTTGGATTTGTTAAATAAAATGAAATTGCTGATTTTATAAATGTGTTGCAGGTAAAGATATTGGCCGGAGCGGTGTTTGGTTCAAAATAGTGTGATATTGGCTGCTATTCATGGTGGTCCGCACTTGGTGAACAACCCAAAAATGAGCCCTTCGCTGATGATATTCCACAGTTTGGGGTCCTTATTGCTGTGATCCATCCTGTTCCAAGTCCAGTAAGAAATGAAAGTATTTTTATTTCTCTTGATGTGGGCTCATCTGTTCTGCATTTTTTAGCTAAGACACATCATTCGTTCTCCTTCTTACAATTAGGATACAAAGATACTCCAAATAGTTAACATATTTGCATTTTATATCATCCTATACTTCAATTTCGAGTGTAAATATGAAACTCATGGCATATCAATGTTGCAAGTGGTACAATAGACTAGTCAGTGCTGTGTGTGAGGTTCCAAAGGGAACCACAGGGGTTGTTTAATGACTGATGCTATGCATTTCAGCGGTTAGCAGTTTCTTTCCAGCTGGCAACCAGTCACGTCTAGAAAGCACTTAAATTTTTAATTGATTGTTTTGTTTGCTTCTCCAACTGGAAATTGGCACTGTTTATGGTCATCAATCATTATATACCTCATGTTGCATGAGAACGCCATTAAAACTTAAAGAAAGAAGGTAAATGGAATGCTTTAGTTTTGTCTGCTTCCCCAACTTTCAAAAAATATTTGTGAATGAAGAGGCTCTAATCTTGAATGAAGGCAAATGCTCGGCTATGAAAAAATGCCACACAGTTTATGTGCAACTAATACTTATAGAGTTCTCATCTAGGACCTTTCCAATTTTTGATTAGGTTTTATTTTTTTAATTTCTCAATGATATTGTCTTAAAAGTTGAACTGAATGATGTGCAATTTTAGTTTTAATAATTCATTGCTTTGAAGCATTTCTGGACATTTTTGTTATGTGTATGCATGATTTACACATGATCTTATTATTTTTCTTTCTTTCTTTTTTTCTTTTTAATTTATAAAATTTATCTCTAATGAATGTTGATGCCCACCTAGGATCTCTTATAAGTATGTCATGTTGGCCCGTTGATGTTGTGAAGGAAACACTGTTCGCATGTAGTTTCTTGACATTTCGTGTTATACCGATAATGGTAGAGTGAGGGTTTCAACAACAAATCTTGACTCTGATTTTTCTAGACATGTACTTGTGAGTTGGATTTTTTGGCATTTAACGTAGCTGCTGATTATTTTAATATCTAGAATTCTGTTGATGCAAAAATCTAGTTCACCCTCTTTAAACCTTCGAGTACCTGCACAGGAAGAAGACAAAGGAGACCCTGGCTAGAGTAGGGGACCCTCCGATGCCAAAGTCAGGCTAGGAATCTGGGTCTTATAGTATTGAGGGGTTTGGGAGAGAGTTTTTGCGTACCTTTCACCCTTGAAGTGTTTCTCATTTATAGGAGAGGGAGGATCCCGCCGTATGGGGATTCTCTCCCTGATTTCTAGGAGATTTGATTTAGCCATAATCTACTTACAGACGCTTCCCGATCCCAAGATCTTCGGGATCGAGAATCCTTTCCCATGATTTTTGGAACGGTATTTAAGCTTACACCATCTCTTCCTCGCTCGGCTCGGCCTTGACCGACTTAAGTAGTCTCGGCTGGCTACAAGGATAAAGCCTTTTGGCTCTTATCGAACGGAAAAGGATCAACTTACGGCCAGCGTTCTTCCTTAATCCGATAATTGACTCTTAACTGGCCTTGTATGGGTCGATTTTATGGTCGGTCGGGTTGCTTTTAGCTTTAGGGGATCAATCGACCCCTTTAGACATTGCTGCCTTGTTAACTGAGCCAACTTTATGTGTCTTACTTTGCCTATGGCTCCTGACTCTTAAGGTCTCGGTCGGGATTTGCTTCCCAAGAATCCGAGTTAAGTCTCTCCTCTAAGCTTTGTCTCGTACGTTGCCTCGGACTCTCGGGCAGTGACGATAGAGTTGGTCCATTCCATAACCGGGTCTTCGGACTTGGTGTTTTTTCCCTAATAGCAAGCCCCCTACTCCTTGTGTTAGTTAGGCCGACACTAAGGAGTAATGAGTTTTTTGAGTCGGTGTGCCCTGGAGACTGAGGTTATGATGAGGCATTTAATGCTTCTTGTGTCGTTCTTTGTCGTTCTTAACTGGCATTGGTTCGGTCCTCGAGGTCGCACGAGCGGACATCAGTCAGAATGTTTCGACCGCTTATGAGCATCGAACACGTGGCCAGGGCGTTACCTGCGTCAGTTGGCGTGCGCCACGTGTCGTTGCCACGTGGCTCGGGTATAAAAGAGGAGAGCGGGATTTGTTTCCCATTTTCGCGCGAGCTTTCCTTTCCCGTTCTCTCTTCTTCTTTTCTCCTCCTCTCTGCCTGTCTTTGTGTTTCGCCACCTTCTTTATTACTTTTGCTCTTCTTTTCTTTTTTACTTCCCTAACTGTGCACTTTTCACCTCTTCAGTGAGTTTTCTTTCCCTCCCTTTCCTCTTCAACTTTTTAATGGCAGCGCATTCTTCAAGTCCTCGGGAAGGGATTTTCGATGATGAGGACGAAACGAGACATTTCTGGAATGTCTCAGAATCGCCCTCATTACTGGCGGAGATGGTGATTAGTGCCAATGAAGCTTTCCAGTTCTCTGAGAGAACGTCTGGAACTTCAGCGGAACGTCCTGCTTCTGTGGGTCCTTTCGGCGGAGGGGCGTCTCTGGTGATTGCCCCTGGGAGACCTAACCCTCGTTTTTCTGGGGATGACTTGGAAGAAGAGGATGAGGAGTTAGAGGAAACCACTGAGTCAGTTCCCCTCAGAAGGTCGGCCAGGGCCGTTGAGTCGACAGACGAAGAAAGAGATGCTACCGAGGGAGAAGTTGGAGACGACCAGAAGGGTCCAATCCCATCAGTGTTAACTGAGGCAGATTTAGACAAGATCCGAGTCAGGTATCATGTCCCCGACTGAGTTATTATTCATCTTCCCCTTCCAAGTGAATTGCCTGACCATCCTCCTGCTGGGATGGTCACAATTTTCCCAGTCGCAATGCAATGTGGCTTATGTCTGCCCCTCCAACCCATTGTTTGAGATTTTCTGTCCCAACTCCGAATCGCTCCTGTGCAGATAGTGTCGAACAGGTGGAGGAACTTGTTCAGATGTTTAGTGTTGTGGGCCGAGACAGAGCAACCCCCACTGAATATGGACGAGTTCCTTTATCTGTACCAAATACGGCCAAACCCTCAACAACCCAGCTGGTACTTCTTGTGCGCTTGGCGGAAGAAGGGTGGTCCTTTGATAACCAACCCTTCTACCTCCAACAAACACTAGAGAGAGAGGTGGTTCTGGGCATGCAGTCACTAGGAGACTGCCGAGCCTGGGCTCTTCGAATCTCGTATTCCCTGGGCATTTTCTAAAGCAGGTGACTCAGCATTTCCTTTCTCCGTATCTTTTTTGTTTGACATTCCTGAGTCTGACCGAACGCGTTTTGTAGCTATCTCTAAGAGAAGGCCGAAGTTAGGAGCTGGTGCTCTAGCTCGGATCAAGGATCTGAGGGGACTAAGTCCGGAAGATCGTTCTTGGAAGACTCTTCTTCAACCGGAGTGTCTTCTTCTATCGGGCCTAGACTCTGCCGTGACAGGTATTCTTGAATTATTTTGACGCATTTCTCTTAGATTTTATCTAACTCTTTACCTTATCTAATACAAAGATGGCTGAAGCTCGACCCTTTCTTAAACCGACATCGAAAATGAAGGCTCCTCTGAGATCGGTGCTTTTGTCGGAGCCTCGGTGTTCAAAGAAGGCGAAGACGGCTCTGAAGGCTAAGGAGCCATTCGCCCCAGTCGCCCCCGCTCCGATCGTCTCGACCGTCATCATGCTTTCTGACCCAAAAGAGAGGGCGGAAGAGGCAGGAGCGGCTCCTGCCGAGTCTCAAGCAGCCTCTTAGCTGGGACCCGTTGCAAAGCGAGTCTTGGAACTAGAAGAGGAATAAAGAGGGGAGACTCAGGAGGGGGAATGACTTAACAGGAGACTTCACCTTTCCAGCAGGTAGTATTGAGGATGATCCTTGGGCCATCACTCTTGGGAGCGAGAGAGACTTCACTAGTCTTTACAATGCCTCTTCACTGCAAACTCTTGGTTATGCAGTGAAGATACTTCTTGAGGTAACGTCGGTGATCTCTCTTGTTTGTGATTTCTTTTGTTGGTGACTCAGTCTAACCTCACATTTTTCTTGTGCAGTTGGCTCCTTGTTTGGTTAAGGCCTGCTCGGATCTGACTTCTGCTCAACAGTAAGCAGCTGAGGTGGAAGCAAAAGTCGAGGCTTCCTTGGCTCGGGCTGGAATTCTGTCAGGCAAGTTGGGACTTACTCGGAAGGCCACTACTGACGCCAAAGTCGAGTGCTCTCGCTTGGCTTCACTACTGACGGAGGCTCAAGAAGAGAGTCAGTGAATCCGTGAAACTCATGCCTCTTGCACGAATAAGTTGGCCAGGACCTAGGGTGAGGCTGAGGCAACCATTCAGAAGGCCATCGGCGAGGTTACGGAGGCCAAGGAGGTAAATGATCGAGCTGTGCAGGCTTTTTTCAAATCCCAAGAATTTAAGGAGGAGAGAGATCGCTTGTATCAAAGCGGATACATGGCTTGTATCAAGGTGATGAAGGAATCTTTTCCTAACCTTGATTTGTCGGGATTCGATGATGATTTCTCTGGTCCTGAAAGCATGGAGGCCGAGGCCACCGAGTCTGCTGATGTTGTGGTTGGTGTCGAGGTCGAGGCCGAGGCAGCCCTGAAGTTGCTGAGGTTGCTCTTAGTGGTGGTAGCTGAGTCTGAACCACTTCTTTTGGTACCATCATCGGCTCCATTTTTGGCACTCACACTAGCTCTTTAAACAGACCGAGCTCCAGGGCAGGCTCGAGAGTATCCACGGCCAAGGAAGATGCTCGCGTGTCATAGCCGACTTTTCCTTTTGCTTTTAAACCTTTTACTTTATCAATGTAATGCCGCAACAAGATGTAGCTCAATGTAACAAATGTACTAATAAATGAATATACTCAGTTTTCTTTTATTCATCTTAATTTAGTTTACATGCTTGTTAGTTTTGAATCTTTTTGAACGCTTCGCTAGGCTGACCTATGAATAGTAGATTTTTAGATGCTCGGCGTTCCATGGATGGGGTAGCAACTTCATTTGGAACTTGCGTAAGATCAAGAACATATCTTCTAGGTCAACTATATGGTTGGCTGTGCGTACACTTTTGATGAGCATGTCATCAATGTACACTTCCATGGTTCGGTCGATCAGCCGAGCAAAGATTTTGTTCACTAATCTTTGATAAGTCGCTCGTGCATTTTTCAAACCAAACAGCATCACTCGGTAACAATAAAGACCTTTGTCGGTGACAAAGGTGGTCTTAGATTTATTAGACCGATGCATTATAATTTGATTGTACCCTGAATAAGCATCCATAAAACTAAGAAGTTCATGCCCCGCAGTGCTATCCACCAACTAATCGATTCTCGAAAGAGAAAAACTATCATTTGGGCAGGCTTTATTCCGGTTGGTATAGTCAATATAGACATGCCGCTTCCCATTGGCTTTTTTCACAAGTATGACGTTGACTACCCATTCTGGCTAGTATATCTGTTCTATGAATTTGGCCTCGAGGAGCTTGCAAACCTCTTCTTCAATGATTGCGTACCTTTCAGGACCAAGCGGACGTCGCTTCTGTCGGATCGGCCGGTAGGTCGGATTGATGTTAAGTCGATGTGTGATAACGGATGGGTCGATTCCTGGCATGTCTTCATGGTTCCATGCAAATACATCAGCGTATCGCCGGAGCAGGGCTATCAAATTATTTTTCAGTGGTGATCGCAGAGACGAGCCAATTTGTACCGTTTTAGATCCGTCGGTCTTGACCAAAGGTACCAAAACAAGGTCTTTCATTGGTTGCCCTCGCTCGTGAGTTTTAGCTCGGGGATCTAGTGATTCGATCACTGATACCTCGGTCGGGATTTTACGGTTATTGTGAAGCAGTGTCTTGTGTCTTGCTGATCTCCTTTAATAACTCCCACTCCCGACTCAGTTGGAAATTTCATAGAGAGATGGTATATAGATATCACGGCTTGGAGGAGACTCAGAGAGGGTCGGCCAAGTATCGTATTATAAACAGATAACTAGTCGACTATCAGAAAGTCGATCATTACTGTCGCCTGATGCGGAGGGTTTCCAACAATAAGTGGCAACGAAATGATACCTTCTGGGAGTATTTTTCCTCCAGAGAATCCGATCAATGGAGTACACACCGGCCGCAAGATCATTCGTTCAATACCCATTTTGTCAAATGCCTGAGTAAACAGTACGTTAGCAGATGATCCTGTGTCGATGAGTATGTGGAACACCCTTCGGTTTGCGATGGTTAGAGTGATAACTAATGTGTCATCATGAGGATGATGAATGCCTCGAGCATCTTCATTGGTGAACGAGATGTAATATTTTTCTCTCTTCTTTTCCTTCGAAGGTCGAGCTATGATCAGGATCTCGGACTCGGGTTGACTGATGCTCCTGACGTGACTTGTTCGAGCATTATTTAAGTCGCCTCCGCCGCGAGGACCACCGACGATAGTCCGAATTTCCTCCATGGGTCGGTTATCCCTCGAGCGTTCTTCTGCTGTCCCAGTTCTCTCGACGTGTTCTCTGAGCCGACCTTCTCGGATAAGCCTTTCGATCTCTTCCTTCAAGTGATAACAATCACTCGTACTGTGGCTATGATCGCGATGGTAGTGGCAATATTTATCCTTATTCCGCCGGTTCGGATTACTCCGAAGCTTATTTGGCCAACTGACAAATCCTTCACTCTTGATTTCCATCAGCACCTGCTCTTGAGGTTTATTAAGTGGGGTGTGTATAAAAAACCTTCAGTCTGGTCGCTTGCCCGACTTGCGTTCATCGCGTGTTCAGTCGTCCTTATGCTTCTTTCCTCCGACCGAGTCAACTTCCTTTTTGGCTGACTCTTTGGCTCGGGTTTTCGCGTTCTAGGCGGCCTCTCGTAAGTTTCTTGTTTCGTCAGCGTCCGCGTATTTATCTGATTGAGTTATGAATTCAGCCAAAGTCTCAGACGGATTCTTGTCCAGGGATGCCAGAAACGACTTATCCCTAATGCCCTGCATGATGGAATTGAGTGCCGTCTCCTCTGAATGTTTTCGAACTTGGAGTGATTCAAAGTTGAAACGTTTGATGTAGTCTTTCAGTAGCTCTCCCTCCTTTTGAACTATGTTGTTCAGATGCACGGGGGGCTTCAACTTCTTCTTCCCGCTAATGAAATTGGTGAGAAAGGCATCGCTGAGTTCCGCGAACGTGCTGACGGACTTTGGTTTCAGCTGCTTAAACCAAAGTCGGGCTACATCGGCTAAGGTGAGGGAGAAAGTACAATATATAACGGCATCCGAGGCATCATGCAGTTCCATGTACGTTCGGAAGCATTCGATGTGTTCCGTTGGGTCGGTTTTGCCCGTGAAAGGTGTAATCTGAGGGAGGTGAACTCTTTCCGGCAGCCGGGCTTGCATCGCTTCATTAACAAATGGGGACGCTTTTATTTCTGTCCTGGTTGAATATGCATCCTGACTATGCTTCACATCGCCATCTCCTCTAGCACTTCTTTTTTAAAGTCCTGAAGGTCAGCTTTCCAAGGCTCGTTACTTTCTGCCATCCCTTCAATCGGAGGTCGACCATGCCTCCTCCGATCTATCTTGTGTCGAAGATCAGTGGAAGGTAGCACGACAGTCGCGGAATGAGCGGGCGCTGGCTCGGACAGCCCATGGGGTTGACTGGGCTACGCCAGCGACTGTGGGGTAGTGGGATGAAGGTCGGCAACTTGTTGCAAAACATTCATCGCCTGTTCTTGTTGGGGCCGAGGTTGCTGAGTCTGTTGATGGTGCATCTGCTCCAACATTCATTTCATAACGTTTATGTTGGCTCTGAGTTCCTAGACACCCCGATCCAATCGTCCATTTCCTGGATTCTGCTGGGTATTTCTAGTTGTGGCAAATGTTGTAGGGCAAGCCGCAGAACCTTGTTGATTGTCAGGTTGATTCTGAGCTCCTTGGACCCCGTCTGGGCTTGATGGTCCGGCATCATCAACCTCATTTGGTTTGCTAGGACCAGTTTTTCTGGTTATCACCATTAGCGCTCGCTTGACACTTCTGGATAGAGCCTGGAACATGACTCTTTGTATCGGTTCTTATAGATGGTGCCAAACTGTTGATGTAAAAATCTAGTTCACCCTCTTTAGACCTTCGAGTACCTGCACAGGAAGAAGACAAAGGAGACCCTGGCTAGAGTAGGGGACCCTCCGATGCCATAGTTAGGCTAGGAATCTGGGTCTTAGGTTTGGGAGAGAGTTTTTTCGTACCTTTCACCCTGAAGTGTTTATCATTTATAGGAGAGGTAGGATCCTACCGTATGGGGATTCTCTCCCTGATTTCTAGGAGATTTGATTTAGCCATAATCTACTTACGGACGCTTCCCGATCCTGAGATCTTCGGGATCGAGAATCCTTTCCCATGATTTTCGGAATAGTATTTAAGCTTACACCATCTCTTCCTCGCTCGGCTCGGCCTTGACTGACTCATGTAACAGACCAGTCTTGGCTGGTTACAATGATAAAGCTTTTTACCTCCTATCGGACAAAACAGGATCGGCTTACGGCTAGTGTTCTTCCTCAATCCGATAATTGACTCTTAACCGGCCTTGTATGGGTCAATTTTATGGTCGGTCGGGTTGCTTTTAGCTTCAGGTGATCAATCGGTCCCTTTAGACATTGCTGCCTCGTTAACCAAGCCAACTTTATGTGTCATACTTTGCCTATGGCTCCTGACTCTTAAGGTCTCGGTCGGGATTCGCTTCCTAAGAATCCGAACTAAGTCTCTCCTCTAGGCTTTGTCTCGTACGTTGCCTCAGACTCTCGGGTAGTGCCGATAGAGTTGGTCCATTTCATAACCAGGTCTCCGGACTTAGTTTTTTTCCCCAACAAATTCTATTTGTTAGGAGCGCCACAACTGCAATATAGTTGTTTGTTTATTTATTTATTATTTTAAGATGTTTAAATGGGAGGTCATGAGATTGATTTCCCATGTGGTGTGGGTGTGAGTGTGAGTTTGTGTTTAAAAAAAAATAAAAAATTTCATCCTTCATTCCAATTGGATTATTTTGAATACATTTTGCTGGAGATGGACAAATATCTTTCATGCTAAAATCATCCTTGCAAGTTGTTGGCTTCGACTCGGGTTCTCTTCTAGAAAGATGAGTGTAAAATAAGCTTCATTGACTCCTTTGCATATGGACTTTTGGCAGTGGACATAATTTCATGCCCATGTATAAATATGTTGGAATATATCTACATGCTACATAAAAGGAAGAATCTCTCTCTACATATATCTAATCTCTTCTAAAATCTACCTCTCATTTGTAGGGATATGAAGATATCAAGTGAAGAGGAATGCCAGAGCTGCAAACATTTATCCCAACTTCCAATTAAGGTTGGTTTTCAATTTTTTTATTTTTTATTTTTGTTTTTGTTTCAGGCAAGTATTCGGCATTCCATGCTAGGCGTCACTTTAGGTGGTCCCCACATTGTAAGGATTTTATTAGACTTTTGGCATGTAACTGGATGATTAATAGCATGACTTGGCTGTAACTTGGAAACAAATCTTATGTTAGATGCAAATCTGACCGTATATGCACCTTCGGCCCACTTTGAACCATCTTGATAGTTTTGGAAGAAGTGGGCATCACACACATGTCGAAGGAAATGAACACAGAGAACTTTAAATTAAGAGCAATGCGACATTCAAAACTGTTCTTACTGAATTTTCTTTATACCATGCAGAAAATGAAGAAATGATCACTCTTTAGATTTGGATGTTGAAATGCTTCATATTCTAGTTGATACAAACATCAATTTCTTTAGGATTAGACCTGTCTCCACCTTCCTCCAATGGTTCAACTGCTTTATGAAACTTAGTTAATAGAGCAGGATTAGAAGGCAACATTCACAATAGTTATCATTGTGGTTGCAGTTATTCATTATGTGACAGGTTTTCAGGTGAGATGAATGAGTTTCAAAATAAAACAGTCTGCGATTTTGAGAAGTGATTCCAAGGATGTATGTGTGTTTCAGGTGCCATTTGCACCTTGGAAGCATACAATGGAAGGTAAGGAAAATCCTCTAGTTTCCTTCTTTGAATCATGAAAAGGTATTTGTGCTGAATCCCATGCATTGGCAATATTAGGCATGCTCATGAGCAGGACATGCATAATTCTGTAAAAATTGATGAAGTAGACCCGGATGTGTGTCGGAGCTATCCGAATGTTGATCGGGGGTTCCTAGAAGGTGGGAATTGATGTTATGACCATGATAAAGCTGTCCATTTCCTATGGACAACATTGGAGTGGCCTGACCATTTGGACAGGCCGTGTTTATGTATTTGCTTGAAATTAATGGAGCAGACCCAGATGTGCGTCAGAGCTATCTGGATGAGTGGGGGTCCCTGGAAGGTGGGAACTGCTGTTATGACTATGATGAAGCTATCCATTTCTTATAGACAACATTGGAGGGGCCTGACCATTTGGACGGACCGTGTTTATATATTCGCTTAAAATTAATGGAGCAGACCCGGATGTGCGTCCGATCTATCCGGATGAGCGGGGGTCCTTAGAAGGTGGGAACTGCTGTTATGACCATGATAAAGCTGTCCATGTCCTATGGACAACATTGGAGGGGCTTGGCCATTTGGATAGGCCGTGTTTATATCTGTATTTGCAGGTACCACACCCTTAACCTAAACCATACCCTAAACCTATAACCTAAACCTATTCTCAATTCCTTAAAGCTATAACCTATAACCTATGACCTAAACCTAACCCTAAACCAAAACCTATAACCTAAACCTAAACCTATAACCTATACTTATAACCTTAACCTAAACTATAACCTTAACCTATAACCTATACTTATAACCTTAACCTAAACTTATATCCATAACCTAAATCTATTCTCAAATCCCAAAACCTATACTTATAACCTAAACCTAGACCTTAACCTAAACCTAAACTTATACTTATAACCTATAACCTATAACCTAAACCTTAACCTATAACCCAAACCTTAACCTATAACCTATAACCTAAACCTATACTTAACCTTAACCTATAACCCAAACCTAAACCTATAACCAATAACCTAAAACCTAAACCCAAACCTAAACCCAATCCTGAACCTGAACCTGATTTCCTAAACCTAAACCTTAACCTATAACCTATACTTATAACCTTAACCTAAATTTATTCTCAAATCCCAAAACTTATACCTATAACCTAAACCTAGACCTTATCCTAAACATAAACCTATACTTATAACCTATAACCTAAACCTACACCTATAACCTATACTTATAACCTTAACCTAAAACCTAACCTAAACCTTAACCTATAACCTAAACCTAAACCTATAACCTATAACCTAAAACCTAAACCCGATCCCGAACCCGAACCCGATTTCCTAAACTTAAACCTTAACCTATAACCTATACTTATAACCTTAACCTCAGCCTATTCTCAAATCCCAAAACCTATACCTATAACCTAAACCTAGACCTTAACCTAAACATAAACCTGTACTTATAACCTATAACCTAAACCTAAACCTTAACCCTAACCTAAACCTATTCTCAAATCCCAAAACCTATACTTGTAACCTATAACCAAAATGTCAACCTATAACCTTAACCTAAACCTAAAACCTAAATCTAAATGTATTCTCAAATCCCTAAACCTAAACCTACACGTAATCCTAATCTCAACTCCCTAACCTAAACCTAAACCTAAACTTGAAAACGCAAACCTAAACCCGATCCCGAACCCGAACCCGATTTCCTGAACCTAAACCTTAACCAATTCTCAATTCCCAAAAACCATTACATATAATATATAAACTATAACCTAAACCTAAACCTAACCCAAACCTATAACCTAAACTTAAACCTAAACCTATAACCTTAACCTAAACCAAAACCTATAACTTAAACCTTAACATATAACCTATAACCTATAACCTAAACTTATAACCTATAACCTATAATCTTAACCTAAACCTAAACCTTAACCTAAACCTAAAACCTAAATGTTTTCTCAAATCCCTAAACCTAAACCTACACCTAATCCTAATCTCAACTCCCTAATCTAAACCTAAACCTAAACTTGAAAACCCAAACTTAAACCCAATCTTGAACCCGAACCCGATTTTCTAAACCTAAACCTTAACCTATTTTCAATTCCCAAAAGCTATAACCTATAACATATAACCTATAACCTAAACCTAAACCTAAACCTAAACCTATAAGCTTAACCTAAACCTTAACCTATAACCTATAACCTATAACCTAAACTTATAACCTATAACCTAACATTAACCTAAACCTATAACCTAAAACCTAAACCTAAACCTAAAACCTAAATGTATTCTCAAATCCCTAAACCTAAATGTATTCTCAAATCCCTAAACCTAAACCTACACCTAATCCTAATCTCAACTCCCTAACCTAAACCTAAACCTAAACTTGAAAACCCAAACCTAAACCCGATCACGAACTCGAACCCGATTTCCTAAACCTAAACCTAAACCTAAAACCTAAAACCTAAACCTAAACCTAAAACCTAAATGTATTCTCAAATCCCTAAACCTAAACCTACACCTAATCCTAATCTCAACTCCCTAACCTAACCTAAACCTAAACTTGAAAACCCAAACCTAAACCCGATCCCGAACCTGAACCCGATTTCCTAAACCTAAACCTTAACCTATTCTCAATTCCCAAAAGCTATAACTTATAACATATAACCTATAACCTAAACCTAAACCTTAACCTAAACTTATAACCTAAACCTAAACCTAAACCTATAACCTTAACCTAAACCAAAACCTATAACCTAAACCTTAACCTATAACCTATAACCGATAACCTATAACCTAACCTTAACCAAAACCTAAACCTAAACCTTAACCTATAACCTATAACCTATAACCTATAACCTATACTTATAACTTATAACCTAACCTTAACCTAAACCTAAACCTAAACTTGAAAACCCAAACCTAAACCCGATCCCGAACACAAACCCGATTTCCTAAACCTAAACCTAAAACTATAACCTAAGACCTAAACCTAAACCTAAAACCTAAATGTATTCTCAAATCCCTAAACCTAAACCTACACCTAATCTTAATCTCAACTCCCTAACCTAAACCTAAACCTAAACTTGAAAACCCAAACCTAAACCCGATCCCGAACCCGAACCTGATTTCCTAAACCTAAACCTTAACCTATTCTCAATTCCCAAAAGCTATAACCTATAGCATATAACCTATAAACTAAGCCTAAACCTTAACCTAAACCTAAACCTATAACCTTAAGCTAAACCAAAACCTATAACCTAAACCTTAACTTATAACCTAAACCTTAACCTATAACTTATAACCTATAACTTAAACTTATAACCTATAACCTAACCTTAACTTAAACCTCAAACCTAAACCTAAACCTATAACCTAAACCTATAACCTAAAACCTAAATGTATTCTCAAATCCCTAAACCTAAACCTACACCTAATCCTAATCTCAACTCCCTAACCTAAACCTAAACCTAAACTTGAAAACCCAAACTTAAACCCAATCCCGAACCTGAACCCGATTTCCTAAACCTAAACCTTAACCTATTCTCAATTCCCTAAAGCTATAACCTATAAGCTATAAGCTATAACCTAAACCTATAACCTAAACCTAAAACCTAAACCTAAACCTAAAACCCAAATGTATTCTCAAATCCTTAAACCTAAACCTACACCTAATCCTAATCTCACCTCCTTAACCGAAACCTAAACTTGAAAACCCAAACCTAAACCCGATCCCGAACCCGAACCCAAT